>NC_134569.1:258430441-259070191 GCF_050947875.1 Dermacentor variabilis
AGTGCTCTAAAGATGCTGTATAAAAGTGACACGCGGTGACAGGGAAATTATTATGTTTAGCAGCCGACTGTACGTTTTGTAGCTTAGGTCTTCTTTCTTGTGCGTTTGTGCTACCCTTATTAATGAGCCATTTCTTGACTATGTTCTTGACTATGTAACCGCGTTTGTGTGGATCCGTAGACGTGTGCTTTTTGTTGTACTTGTAAAATGCAAATAAAATATTTTCAAGCTTACTCAATCTTTGGTGTGTGCGTTTATTCCAGTCGAGGCCATCGTGCCACCTGGAAACCGCACTCTGTCAGTAGCCCTACACGAAATGCAACAGCTGGAGCGCGGCGGCACAACTCGGGGTAACGGCGGCGTGATAAACGAAAAACCGCTCGGGATGCCCTTAAAAGTCAGTTCAGAGTGTGCCTTAACTCGATATGACTCACCGCTACGTATATTCTGCTGCGCCTTGATCGTGCTCCCGCCAGTTTGGTTGCAGTGTGGCAAACGTAGCGCCTACATACATATGTAGGCGCTACGTTTGCCACGCAGCAACCTAACTGGCGGGAGCATGATCGATGCTTAGCAGCCAGAACCCAGTAGGTAAAGCGACCATACTGTGCAAAACCCCGTTTCCGATGGATGGATGGATTGAAGGTAGGATCGTCCCCTTTGAAACGGGGCGATGGCAGTTGCCACCATGCTCAGATTCTTATTTTGCCTTTTATTTTTATCTGTGTTGTGTGTTATTGAATTTCTCGATTTTCTTTAAATACGTCTTCCTACCCTTTTAACCTTATGTCACCTCTCTGCTTTTGCGCCACCAATCCTCCAATCACCTTTTGCTAATTTCCACCGCATATTTATTGACATGCCTATCATCTCTGAACCCTAGGGTCTCAGGAAACATGCGTCTCCCCGCAGGCCGGCTGAGGCCGGTGAACAATAGAAGGCAGCATCCACGTGACCCTGCGTTCCCGGATGTTGGTTCCCTAAGTTGGTACCCAACTGTCTTTATGGGGCCACCGAATACCTAGAGTGTCACGTGATTGGGGAGGTTTCTTCCCTGTATTACTGCCTAGTGCGTGCAATGACACAGAACCACGTGCTTCCAAACACCGCCTCTCCGCTTCGGAATGGCGCACGTCTGTGATCGAGCTGCCGTCGGCGATGACGATCATCGCTGCGAATTTTGCAGCAAACTATTCATACAGAGGAAGAATATGCTGCTACACATCAGGAACGTTCACAAAATGACCGTGGATATCAAGAAATTGATGAAATGCTACGTATGTGGCACTTGCCTGCCTACAATGGAGAAGTATTCGGTGCACCAGATCGCTGCGCACAACTTCGAGGCTGACTACGTGCACCTGTGTTCCGGAACAATAAGGTTGAGGAACAGTTTTATTAAGTTTATTCTCAGTCATCGTGAGCAAATGGCGTTTAAACGCAATATTATATCTCGGACTTCTTTTAATTTCTTGTTGCGCAGTGTGCCTCCAATAAGTTGTTTATGCCTTGCGGGCCTTTGTTTTCTCTTTCTCCATCTGTTTCGCGAAGAGCAGCTTTTGCGCAGGTGCCTAATTTATTTCCTTGGGGTATGTTGAAGTTAGTATCCTCGTTAAATATAATTTGTTTGTTTATCCGTCTATAGTATAGTCGTGTGCGCGCTCCCAGCGATGCGCTACATGACATACGGTTGGCATGGTCTGCTTTCCTGCACAGCAAGCGGAGTGAAATTTGACGTTTGTACATTTTTTTTACGCGACAGGAGTAAGCTGTTCTGCGTTCTGACGTTGCTCTGTGCCACATGCGAGCGTGGCCTAGTATTCGCCTCAATGCACGTTGCAATGCGGCAGAGACGCAGAACCGGGACCATACTTGAATTTGCGGATGTCGCCGGGATGGTTTCCCAGCGTATTGTGGGCAAACTCTTTAGTAGTACATTTCATAGAATACAACGAAATGTGACGCTCGCGCACCCCCGCCCCTTCTTTTTTCTTTCTTAAACGAGAGGAGGGATTTGCTCTGCGTTCTGACGTTGCTCTGCTCTACTTGCGTGCGTGGTGCAGTCTTCGCCTCAGTGCAGGCCGCAATAGGTCCGAATGCAGGCCGACGTAGGTCCAGGACCACACTTGCAATTGCGGCTGTCAGCGGCTTGGTCTCCCGGCGTACTTTGGTAAAATTCTTTAGTAGTACCACAGTCCTTCAATTGAAGGACTCTGGTTGTAGATTTCATAAAATAGAGCCAAATTTGACGCACGCGAAATCCTTTTTTCTTTAAGAAGAGTGTGTTACGAGGCTACTTGGTAAGACATCTTTTTGTGAACTTAAACTGCGCTTTGGAAAAGACACCAACATAGAAGAAGACAGGACGAACGCAGACTAGCGACTGGTTTATTGAAATCACACATAATGCTGCCTCTTCGAACCAGGCGCATGCCCAAGCCAGATCATAACCGCGTGACGATGGAACACTCCCTCTCCAAGCCCCTATGTACAGTAAAAAATCAAGCTCTTCTTGAAAAGAAGGAGTTTTTCAAGAAGAAACTGAGAGAAGGGATTCACACTGTTCTGGGGCATAGCGTGCACCACGTGCTCTCAGTTCGTCTTTGTCTTATCGTAACAGCATTGCTGTGAATGTACAGTCTGATTCAATATTGATGAAGGAGTGAGCATAGATCATGCTTAAGTTTCATATTTGTTTCTTAATAAAGCAAAACTAATATGATAAATTTTTGAAGTTATGGCGCATTGCATTTGAAATTCAATTTTAACAGAAATTTGAGCAATATCAAGGGTGACCTCATGGCACAGTCGAGTTGAAGGTGAGGGAGTAAAATAAATGCTACATTAGCCCGTGTCCAAAGCCTTCAAAGTGATTACTTTTGTTTGCATCTCTCTCCCCAAAGTACTTGTCACTAGCTAATGCTATTTTGTGCTTTTATTACAGAATTTAATGAATGGAAAGCAGAAGAAGAGGGTAGCCAAAACTGCTGGTTCATTTTGCCCAGGGACCCCAAAAAGCTGGCCAGTGGAGAGACAAGGATCCACTATTACTGTAATAGATCAGGCGAGGCAAGGAAAAAGGAAGGTCATAGTGACCGTCGGGAGAAAAGTCAGGGGAGCTGTAGGTCTGGTAAGATATGTCTTTCATTTATTACCGTCACAATGGACAACACTCAGAATCCGACACCTGAAGGCACCACCATAAAAGTCAGGTATCAAAGAAACCATTACGGTCATAAGCCAGAAATTCAGCACTTGAGAATGAGTGACAAGGAAAAGGCCAGCGTAGCGGAGAACCTAGAAAGGGGTGTGCCCATGAAAACCATTCTAAAGCGAGTAAGAACATCTGTGGCATCCAAGCTGAGGCCAGTGCACTTGGCAGAGTGCTCAACCCTGCATAACATCAAACAGCAGTTTAACATTGCTGCTCCATAACATTGTCACACTAATGACGCTATCAGTGTAGACACGTGGGTGCTTGTGATGAAAGAAAAAGGTGAAACACTTGTCCGCCTGTACAAGGCACAAGGTGCAGTGGACCCAAGTGGTACATTTCCTTCAGCAGACTTTGCTCTTGTTCTGATGACAGAGCCTCAGAAGGAGCTACTAGAAAAATTGGGCCCTGCAGGTACTGTATGTCTTGAATCCACACATGGAACTACAGAGTACCAGTTTGAGCTGACCACTCTTCTGGTGCTAGATAAAGTAGGATCAGGTGTAGCTATAGCTTATTTCATCTGCAACCGGATGAACGAGCAAACTTTGACAGCATTCTTCAAATATCTGGAGTCAGCCACGGCCAAAACAGTGGCTGCTAAGACATTGATATCTGATGATGCGTCGCAATTCTACAAAGCATGGTCCATGGTCATGGGTGCTGCACAACAAAAACTTCTCTGTGCCTGGCATGTGGATAACAATTGGCGTAAGAAGATACTCGAGTGTGTAGAGAAACAGCTAAGGCCACATGTTTACCATAGTGTGTGGCTACTCTTAGAGTTCCTCGCGGAAAAAGCATTTGAAGATTATTTTAAGCAATTCCTTTCTAGTGAGGAAGAAAAACTGAGGGACTTCCTGAAGTACTTCAATGACCACTACGCAGTTAGGCCGCAAGAGTGGGCCTATTGCTTTAGGACTAGAGCAGCTGTCAACACTAACATGCACGTTGAGTGCAAGCACAGGACGTTAAAGCATACTATGCTGGAGAGAAAACAGAATAAGCATGGTGACAAACTAATTTCTGCCCTCATGGACTTGACAAATCATTTTTTAATGAAAAGGGCTATCCAGATGATGAAAGGATCAAAGGGTAAGAAGCTGAGCAGTATTCAGAAGAACCACAGGTCTGGCAGTGAAATGGCAGCTTGTGCCAAATTAAATGAAGATGGCATATGGACTGTGCCATCTCAGTCTATTAAAGGGCTCTCATATAAAGTGTCAAAAGTGGGAGATGGTGCTTGCTGTCCTTTGAGGTGCAAGGAATGCGCAGTGTGTGTGCAAGTACATTCACTATGTAGTCATCGCTAATCCAACTAGCAGCAACAAGGCCCATGAGAGCTCACCCGAAGAAGCATGTGAGGCAAGTCGGGCATTGCACATTGTACAGAGTATAACAAAGCTGGAAGCAGCCAAAGCAGTGTCAAGCTCAACACTCTTAAGAGCAAAAATGGACTCAGTCAGACAGGCAATATCAGATGGTGAAGTCTCTGAGGGTGTGGCTGAGAAGGCAAACAATTTGTTTGAGCCAGTTTTCATGCTTGTTGAAAGTGAAAGTGACCCAAAAAGAAAGATGCCAGACCATTCAAATGAACCAGCCAACAAAAAAGTTGTGCACCTGTTAAAATTTCACTCTACAAAAAACCCTAGATTGTCGCAGCCATCATCTAGCCTTTCAAGGCCCACTGAAGCTCAAAAGGAAGTGCTTAAATAACAGCTTAGGGACAGCAACATAGAAACTGAAGAGATAACCACGTCAGCAGGGTATTATTACTGGTAACAAGCCTCCAGTGCAGTTAGGGAGAGATAAGTGGTGCAGTAGTGCTGTGCTGTCATGCCTTATTGCAGCAGATTGAGGGCTCGCATGTTAACAAATCATGACATGTGGTTTCTTATGATTAGCCCGTCTGTTTTTGTCTGTGGTGCGCAGCCATATGTCACAGCTGGATGGTATGTGTGTTAGAGCACGAGAGATGCCTCCATGCTTGTTGTATGAGCTGCCAGTAAGTGTTCTATGAAAATAGGTACAGACCCAGTGGTCATTTCTTGTATGTGGCAGCTGTTGGATGGTAGTGTGTTAGAGCACGCCTCCATGCTTGTCATATGAGCCGCTGGTAAGTATGTCTGTACATAGATGTAAGGAAGTGCATTGGATGGTGTGTAGTGTTTCAGTGTGCAAAAGCCTCCAATGTGTTTTGCTACTTATAAATTTGTGTAAACACTCAGTAGCGCAGTAGTTATGATGTTGCACTGCTGAGCTCGAGCTTGCGGTTTCAATCCCAGCAAAGGTGGCTGCATTTCAGTTGTGGTGAAATGAAAAAAAAGCGTGTAGTTGAATTTAAGTGCACATCACAGAACTCAAGGTGGTCAAAAATAATACTGAGTCCCACACTGTGGCATGCCTCATAATTCGATCTAGATTTTGTGTTCCATGTGATGTTCTTTATTGCCCATTTGAATAAACTTTTATTTTTCAGATTACCAAAATAGAGGGCATACGCAGTGGTGTTGTGTGCAGTCTGGATAAGTTGCTCTGGTCATGAGCACTCAATTAAAACTTCTGCATATTTGGCTGCAGCAGACGGTGTCATAATGATTGTAAAGACTACGCAGAAAGCTTTAGGCCACTCTAGATATCAGATCAGTTTTATATTGCATCCCTTATGGTGCATCTCTTACTTGATTAGGCATAATAACAATTGCCAATGCTTCCTTACACATTTAATATTTTTCTTTTTCTCTTTTGGAAGAGTAACCTTGGAAGAATAATCTACAACAGTGCTCCTACCTTCTCTTTCACTGTCTCCCCGTTTCTTTTCTACACTTCAACTTCATTCTACGCACTATCACATTCTCCTCTTCATCCTACATTGAGGGTGTGGGAAAGTGAGCTAAGCGTGCATAAAGATTGCTGTGCAGAACTTAATTGCGGCACTGACGAAGACAAATCTTTGTCAAAAGGTTCACTCCAGCTACATTCCCCCTCCAAACACTGTTTATCACTTTAAGCCTTCATATTCCTGTGAGCTTCTGTCTTGTTTAACAGTTATAACAGTCGTACTATTTATTACTATCAATAGCCAGCATACATTTAGCACTGCAAAGTGCTGTTTAGAAGACGTGCAAGTTTCTACTTCCCTTATGATAAATACTCCATACATTCAGTCTCTATTTTATGAAAATCTTTCAAACATTGCCAGTGATGACCACCATATGGGTTAATGTCGGCATGGGTCTAAGGCTTTCCCGCAAAAAGAAGAGTTATGTTTTGCTCATATCATGTGACTGACAGTTTCTGCTGTAATTTTTGCACTTGTCAACTGCACTGTGAAGAGTTTGTTTCTGTGAATATGTGCTGGCCTGATTCTTCTTGTTCACGCATTTCAGATCTCATGCTATGAGATGAGGAGGTGTAAAATAAAAACACCGTGTAGATTTCACAATGCCTTTAAGAAACCACGCAAAGCTTGGAGATGAAGCATTACATGCAACTTGAACCGAGCGTCTGGACACAGCGAGTGAAAGTTGTTTTGTCATGAGCGAGGGTGTCGGCGTTACTTGTAACTACCTTTAAATAAAAGTTTGTTTCAAAACAGTAGCTCAACTCTGTGTTCCCGCAGTAAAAAACAAAACCATTGGGATTTCCAATTCGCTTTTTAAACATAATTGGCCAACATGAATAAAAAAGAACTTGATGAATCAAGATATATGCTTGCCATACCATGGAAACACTTGAAACTCCTTTTGAGAAGCTTACTCATACACGAACACACTATAGCAATTATTTTCGATCGTATACCCACAATTTGCCGCGTCACCACGTCAAGTTTCAAGGCAGATTTTTTTTAGACTCCAGGAAGCTATATGCGTAATTCTATCCATTGTTTACTGCATTGCATTTGATTTTCTATAACAAATAAAATCGAATTATCCATTTATTGCGCCGACGCTCACGTTATAATTATATGCTATTATTATTGACTAGTCTTTTATATATTTTCTTGGGGGGTGGGGGGCTGCACTGGTGGCGTTCTACGAATTTGTGCCGCGTGTTTGTGCGGGTAAGCTTAAGCGCAGAACTTTTTTTTGCGCGTTATGAAAATGCACTGCAGGTATTTTAATTAATGCAACGACCTGTATGAAATATCGGTCAAGGGGTTGGAAATGTCGTTATAGAGAATCCCGACAATTTTCTTTTGCGTGTGTGTATTTGGAGTTGATGCACAGTTTTCTTTCTTTATTTATTTGTTTTGGCTACATTGCGCCAATTGCGCTTCCATAGAATAAAGAAACGCGCTTCCACACGCTTGCCGACTTGATCGCAAGGGGACAGCCTGATCAACATCAATATCAGCAGCAATGGCGGATTTGCGCTTGCCATGGCGCTTACAAAGTTTTCAATAGTTTCCGCCTTTTAAGTGATGCTTTTGCTATTTTAACGTGTGGAGGTTCATTGTACGTCTGTTTCTTGAAGTTTGGCGTGTGTTTTAACGCATGTGAAGGTGTAGTCTTTTCTTCTTCAGCGGATATTTGTACAAGACCCCGTTCACCCTCTATCAGGTAAGATGTGTACGTATGCTACATGCAAGCGTAGTGCTTCACTAAGCCACAGTGCACTACAAAGTTAAGCATGAACGGTACATAAAATTCACAAGTTCTAAGTATTGCCAAGAACAACCATTGATTGGCGAAGTTCTCACAGGCGTTGTAGAAGTTGGGCGCGGCAGTGCTGAACGTAGCGTTAGCGGCTTAAATCGTGTTTTTTACTAGTAACAACGTGTCACTATTTCATATTATTGGCGGCGTCTCTAGGACACCAAATCGGTAACGGGGACACCAGAGCTAGAAACCGGACTAGTCCATGAGTTGGGGCTCGCCGAGGCCTGCGCGTGCTAGTAGTATATCTATGATGTCTGTAGGCTGTGTGTAAGTCGTACTTTCCGAATTTTCTGACGCATTTTAAGATCAGCTGTCCGCTTTCGCGGACAAAGCTGGAGTCAGGGTGGTCCGTGGGTTGGGGCAACATAACCTGCTGCCAGTCTAGGACCGCCCTGCTTCCAGTTTTGATCCCTCCGCTGCCCCTTGGGTACCCTGCCGCCTCCTTGATTATAATCTAATGCTCTCCTGAGGCCTCTGTTTGCCGGTTACATGTGCCCTCCAGGAGCAGTACTTGTAAATGAATCCTATAAATCGTCGCAACGAAAAAAGCGCCCCGCGACTTTTACAACACCATTCAGAACCTTGCCCATTGGTTTACCTATGTGTTGCCACAAATATCTGAAATTTAATGCCAGTTCAACAGGTTTGTTGGCAAGGGTGTCAGGTCGTTGCTTTGTGTTGAATCGGCCTTTTCTCAATTCTTAAGAATTTAATTGGAATGCACCTGACCAGTGCTGCTCTGTGGTGCTTGCCACCAGTCCCTTGGAGAGGGAAGACATATCAGAATCCCTGTGCATACACTTTATACGCAGTGGTGTGACCGCTTCCTTTGGGAAACTACCACGTTAGCGATATTGTGAGCGCAATGCGACTTTCCTTCATCTTCCTCATCCGTACGTAGTGTGTGTCGCTTCTTCCTCGCCATAGCTCTAGCTCGGCAAGAATAAAGCGGTTCCTTAGAAGTGGTGGAGGTGCCGGGGTTCTGCATACCAAGGACGTATAAGGTAACAGTGTTTGTGCCTTTAATATGTCGCATTCGATCATTTTGAGACGTGGTGGTGTTCATGCGTTAGCACAGTGCAAGGACATCCGCAATGTAAGAGGCACATGATTCTCGATTTGTATACTCTCTCCGGGCTTTTCTCACGACCTCAGCACAAGTAATGGGAGATTAAAAAGACTGACAAAGCTGGTGCATGAATGTTGCCCAGTCAGAAAGATCTGGCTCTTGGATCAAAGCCAATTTTTTTTTACATTGCAGAGGCAGACGGGCATGCTGTGAAGGTTCTAAGAACTGTCCCACCATTGCTGACTCTGTTGTAGATTTATCAAACCACTTGATTCTCAACAAGCTCAAGCTATGGTGACAAAGATGCGGCACGTGTTTTACAGTCACATATTGCACTCGCAATACATCTGTTATGCCAGTTTGCCGAAATGAGCATGCACAGTAGTGACTAATTCACTATGCGTGCACAGGGATTTGCCGTTCCTGTCCTATGGGCTGTTGGCAAGCAACAAAATGCTACACTCGTCAGGTGCACCTCAGGTTTCAGTATGTTTACATTCGTTTGCATGAACATGGAGGGAATGTGGTCGCTGTAATCAGTACCACACATTTTGCTAATGTAGGCTTGATTGGCTTTCCCATGCCTCCACTAAATAGTCGGAATACTTCCATGTATGATAGAATGATGAGCATTTTAACCTCCAGACATGCAGCAGTCTTTACACCACTGCAAGGCAGAAGCAGCCTTCTCACCATGTTCACGTTCAAATAAATCCCATTATTAAGGCATTTTATGAGCCCGCCAAACCGCCTGCACCACCTGAATGATGTCACTTGTTGTTGCACCTAGCTGTTCATTTCATTTGGCATCCTCTGTTCACACATGTTCGTTCCCAATATTTCAGGAAAATTGCAGGGCTGGTTCGCAATCTTTCCTGTTTTCTTAATTTTTCTTTATGGCCTTGTAAAACTGAGAAACGATAATGAAAAAGAAAAGAAAGAAAGGCTGCCTTCCTGTTCACCAGTGAAAGTATTGTTGCTTAGAAAGAGGCGCAGAAATAGATGTATATGCATGTCGGACAGCCCGCACAAGGTTTTATCTTTGTCTCTTCAAACATGGCGTACCTGGTTGGGGTCAGTGGAATCTCTGTTCTGTAGCATTACCCCTGGCAGCGGAAGCACTGTCCCAGAGCTCTAAAGAGAGTCATCGGAATCACAGTGCTAAACCTTCATCCTTGAAATGTGAAGGACGTCACTGGACAGGACGAGAGATGACAAGGTGAGACTAATTGGGGCAATGTTGTGGTGATGGGTTCCACCTGGTTGAGCGCACAGTATGGTCCCCTGTCCTGAGAAAAGCTTTTCTGGGAGCCCTACATAGTGGAAAGGGGACCAAAGAAGTACAAGCGCACCAGGGGAGAAATGAAAGTCGCATTGTGAAGCATGGTACTGTCATTTCTGGTTGCTTCATGACGCAGTAATGATAGTCACAGCACAATATCTTCAATTCATTTTGGCAACTCACAATATGCAGTGAATGCTGCTCACTCTGATCATGTGGCTGTGTTTCAGTGCTTGGATATCTAAGGTCACGTTGCGAAATGCACAAGAGATGTATAATCGACTTCGTATACACAGAAAATACAAGAACAGTTCTAATAGCACCGAAAAGACAGAGCGTTCACGGCGTCGTTCAAGCTCAGTGTCCTTGAGTGTGCACAAAAACTAGTCTAACTGATGTTATGACTGGCCTGTGTGGTCAACGACTTGTGTCGCGCCGCCAAAGAAATAGCGAAAGGCTGGACCTTTTAAATAGGCCGAGCCGCCCGCAACCGTTGGAAAACGCCTAGAAGGCCCCAATAGCAGAAAGACCTTATCATTTGTACAGGCATTTTCGCCTTCTTACCCATGGCTTGCACAACATCCTGATGTCTGCGTAGTCTCCACAGTGCTGTCTTCCTTCAGCAAGTGGGACGGTTAAAGGGAAGCTGAAGAGTATGTCGAATTCAATAAGACGCTCATATACGGATGCGGGAACCTTATAAACCATGAAGGTAAAATTTGGGGTAGATTTTTCACTTAGCAGCGACGCAATCGTCGGTTAAAATTGCACTGTAGCTCCGCCCCCCGTCGAGCGCGGCGTAGTGACGTCAGCACTGGTGTTCCGCTCTTTCGCAGTCTCCGCGACCGTGCCTGACCGGGTTTATTTCTGCGTGCGTGCCGTCCTAATCTGCTTCGCTCGACCCTAAATTCCTTTGTTTGTGTGTATATAGGAGTGGTAGTTGACGTGCGCAGCATGAATTGAACTTGTAGGCCGATCATGCCGGTGTTCTGTGCAGCCTCCGCTGGCACGAACACCAGCGGCTGCGACAATGTTCCGATTTTCCATTAGTTCCTGCAAGACAAGAAGCTTTCAGCTAAGTGGGAAGCTGCTGTGAAGCGAAACAACTTCAAGCACTCAAGAACAACACTGTTGTGCTCCAACCACTTCCGTGATGATTACTACCGGAGTTTATCAATAATGCGTGCTTTGGGTTCTCATTCGTGTTTGGACGCTGAACGGAAGGTGCATGTTTATCTCCCACCCTTGACGCAGGTTTCATCGCCAAGCGCCGCGAATTTTCTATTCGCGCGTGTGTTGTGAAACAGCCTGCATGCAGCTACCATAACGCAGTGCAAGCGTACAGTTTGCATGTGTTGGAAAGCCTGCTCACCCCAGGACGCTGTGCTCCCCCTTCTCTCCCACACATAGAGAAACCGACCATCTCACGTAGCCGACGGAATTCGCCGGTTACGAGCAGCATGTGGATGGCGCACTGATGAAGGTTCTGTACACATGCTACAACAGTCGGTAAACTTTTGCCGCATTTAAACCGCCTGTGTAGATTGCTGACAGCTTTGGGGCAGCGCACAAATGCCGAAGATCGCATCACCACTTATGTTCTACGAGAAGGCATGCAGGAACATAACACTACAGTTGTTTGCCCGAAACGTACTCACTGGAACGCTGAATGCAGATTAGAAAAAAACATACTCGCCAAAGAACATTTCCAACACAAGGAGATGCTAACACTTCGCCTTCGTTCGCGTGGAAAGCAGTGCTTGCACCAGAATTTTTTGCTTCTTGGAGAGGCCGACTCTTCGCAATCGGCTCGTACATGGAGGGAGTAAAGTATAAACCCCTTACAAGTGATCTTGCATGCGACAGCGACAGCGCGACAAGCGAGGCGATGGCTGTCGCGTTCACTCGTTGCCTGCAAGCCGAACTCCACGCGAGCGATGGCTTTGAGCAACGACTTCCCGGCATGGGGGCAGCAATATACGCACCGAAACTAGCGTGACGCATGCTTTATCAATTTAAGTTCATGTATTTTACTGAAAAAGGAGCATAAAACATTTCTGAAGGCCTTGCACTAGGTTCTTATTCTTGAATGTGTAAAATTCAATAGTTTGCTCGTTCCGTGCGACAAACAGTAGTATTTGAGTTATGTACGTCCAGTTCCGGCTTCGCACTATTGGCTAGTCGCTCATAGCACTTCCGGGCGACAAGCGACGAGTTCTAGATTTCTAGAAACGACCGATCGAGCCACAACACCGAGCGATTTGTTCAAGCGACGGCCCGTTTTGTCGCTAGAAGCCGTCGCCCGTCACCGTCGCGTGCAAGATCGCTCTCGTGGAGTTTGAACTTAACGCTGACCTCCTCAGAAAAATGCAAGCTCTCGAAATTTTCCATGACCGTCTCAGCAAAACTGCACCAAACTACCTTGCACCGTGCTTCGTGTGTAGCGGCAGCAGTCGGTCTGGACGAACACCATTGTTGACGTCGCGAGGCGCCCGGCCAATCACAGGCAGAAACGAGGCGCGCGAGCTGGGCGTGTCTGCTGCTACACTTTTCGTCGAAATAAAATATGTTTGCGCTTTCTTTCGCTCAATTTCGATGCAATATTCAAATTCAGAGGGTTGAAAACCACGACGTACTGCTCTTCACTCATTTTTTCTGGAAAAGCTTTCAGCTTCCCTTTAAGCTTCGTGTGTGCATTCGCTCTTTCTCTTCGTCCTCAGCAGGGAAGATGCCAGTGTTGTGTGCGTGTGTGTGTGTATGCGCACGTCAGTGCCTTTCCTTCTGCTGAGCCAGTGGGGGTTAGAAAATTCATTGAACACTTCCATGTATCGAGCGGCGGCCGCCAGCATGGAGAGTGTTTTCTCTCTCCTTCTCTTGAGCGAGGGTATTCCAAACACTATAAAGGACGTCTTCGCCAATGGACTTCAGCCTTCAGCTTTTCAGCAAACTAGCATGTCTGTCGCTCTCCATCGGGAAACTTGCAGAGTTGACCACTCCGTAACAATGTGAAGTAAACATTCATTGTTACTCGTTGCATTGTTGCCGTATCTCCTGCCTGGCCCCCTGAGGACTCACGAGCCGCTGCAAAATGCAGTCAGCGGCACGATCCTGAGCACCTGGGTGCACAGTTCGTAACAATTGGTGCCAGCGGTTCGATCCGACAACCGATGGTAAGCTCCAGACCACCAAGCCCACGCTACTTCCACAGTCTTCGTTTCCCATCTTTAATACGGAGCAGCAGAAAAAAATGAATTGACATCTGTGAATAAGGTATGCAGATGTAGGCTGCTTCCCTTGAACATAGGAGGCAAATGCCTTCAGGAAGTTCAGTCGCACTTTGTTATTTGAAAAGGCGTCTCACCAACATTGGAAGTTGCAAACCCACAAGTGCTATGCATATATCACACACTAACAATCCTGTCTCCAAATTATCAAAATGATGCACAGTGGGAAAACGGCTGAAATTTTGAACAAAAGCCATCATGGTCTCAACGGAGCCCTGCTTCAGCCAGAGTCAAGGTTACATGCACAAATGTCTCTATGTAAAACGTGCTGCCTGCAATATCACCAACCATGGCACGCGACTTTCGTAAGCCAACCAATGTTAAATGCCATCCCTCGATGTGTGCCCCACAGCAAAAAAGGAAGAGAAGAAAAAAAAAGGAAAGAAAAGACGGGGCTCGTCATGCGAGCGTGACGTGAACCCTTGGCTCCGTCATGGGGGAAGATGAAGAAGGAAGATCACTTGGAGGCAAAGGGGTTGAGTGCCGTTGCTTTTAGCACTCGCCTCCTGGCAGCATGAAAATGCAACATTTGAATTTCTTCCATTTCCTTTAATAATGAACTAATTAGAAATATTTGTTTGAGAAAATGCTCCCTTGACGGCATTTTACAACTTCCAATGTGCCTATAACTAAAATTTGCCATGGTGCTTAATGAGAGGGGCTTTTTCAGCCCAAATTAGATCCTGCAGACTATAGTACTGTATGGAAAATATGGTACATGGAACTGTAAAATTTAATTTTCCACAGCAATTTCTACCTGTGCAGTTGGAGTTGGCTTTGTCGTAGCATAGATGTGAGGACCGTGAAACAACCTTTATTCCCTAAAGATCCTGTCCTGTTGAAAATTTGAGCATTTACATAGAGGGCATGGAGACCCTCACTGTGTTGCAATCTAAGTGGCGGCATATAGGTGGTGTGTGCTGCCTGTAGGGATGCCACTGTAAGCCATCTATGTATTGGCGGATTTCTGAATTGTGGATGGGAGAAGGCTCATGGCTGTTCTGCCTTTGCACCAAGCACTGCAGAGCACAGTGCTGCAATTTTCTGTTTGTGCAGTTGGAAGAAAATTATTCCTGCAGTGGCAGTGACTACTCAGAAAATGCACCCTATGAGAGTGGACAGAGTTCCAATGTGACTGTGGTTTGAAATGGTCCAGCCCCTGTGTATACAAGCACTGATTTTCCCAGACAAGTGTGACAGTGCCTGGCTTTGAATGCAGTGTGCTGCTTCATAAATATTGCAGCTGCCCAGTGCTAAGCTGCCTGAATTATGTGGTTGCCATAATGACTTCTCTGTACCCGTGGGACAAATATTTGCACTCGAAATAGTGACAGCAGCCATGCATTTCGTACTGACATAGATTTAGGTTCCGCAATGTCATCTGATGCATGCACATGCAGTGATGTGGTTGGTGTGGCCATACTCTTTTTTTCTCCCTTCAAGTATGCTGGTGAACTGCCACTAGTTACACATGTCTGCAAGGAGTGCACACTGTGTCAGTGCTGCACATGAATTGAAATTACGATCACCACAGTGATGATAAAGAACACATTGAAAAGTAATCTGACACCACTTATCAAGACTGTCTACAAGTTTTCTGTGAGAGATTTCCTCAGGGTTCACAAAAACCATCTTAGGGACCATTTAATGGGGTGTTACCGCCCACATTATGAGATGAAAGAAAAGGAAGCCATTAGGATTTCTCTGGTTGTGCAAGGTGCTCAAATAGATGGCTTTGAATAGCAATAGACATAAATATCATTCTATCTGTTTGGGCACATAACTTCTTTGCCAACGTCTCTGTCATCTCTGTAGCACATTAATCTGGGATAGTAACTCCACTCTGACGCAGGAGATGAAAGTGCATGCCAGACATGCTGACAACACTGACTTGGAGAGTGCCACTTTCTTAAATGTGGCAAAAGTCTGTGTTTTGGGTGAAATAAGAGCTCATAGGCAATTTCCATCTGTGATAAACAGAAATAAGTGCTGCCAGTGGTCAGACGTCATTGAGGTCGAGCTTCTCAAGCAAGTGGATGCCATCGAGAACACCAGAAAAGCCAGTGATAGCCATTGTGCAGCAGCTTCAGAAGGTAAAGTCCAGCCGGGGTTTCTCTGCACAAGGTCACCAAGTGGCATTCCTAAGTAACGGATATTCTTTCCCCTAAACTTCTACCCTAGAGTGGCTGGAACATGCACCGTTCGATCCAAGCATGCAGCTGTTATCAAAGCTTAGTTTAGTCAATTATTGAGGCTTAAGATGGTTTTAATGAATGTACATTAGGAAACAATTGTAAAAGAATGTAAAAAAATTTGAACTGTGTTGACTCTTCGGTGGCATACTGTTGCTATTCCTGAAGTTACGTGCTCAAATGACTCAGGTATTCCAGGTATTCAGGTATTCAACCAGCCATCTATTTGAGCACCTTGCACAACCAGAGAAATCCTAATGGCTTCCTTTTCTTTCATCTCATAATGTGGGCGGTAACACCCCATTAAATGGTCCCTAAGATGGTTTTTGTCAACCCTGAGGAAATGACTCAGGTATTCCACGTAAATGTTCCAGGTATTTGAGTAAAAACTATGGGTGTATAAATATCAATTTTTCAATTTCAAAGCTAATTCGAATAATGAAACCTAAGTGCGAAGCGAATATTTTTCTAATATGAATACTATTAGTATTGCAAAAATCCATTTTTTTTCGCCAACCAGAGCTGCAAAATAGTTTACTGCATAGCAAATAATGTACAGGGATATTATGCTTCGTGGTTAACAAAATTCTCTAATACAACACTTTTGTTTGACAATGTCATAACTGTAGTTACTTAATGTTTCATGAAGCAAGGACAACAGCTCAACATGTTTGAAGAGCAGTGACACCTAGTGCATGTCACCATTGATTCAGACATCGAAAAGAGCTGCTTAGAGTGTCTGGTATCAGCAGGTCGCTCTTCGCAAGCCGAGCCAACAGTGGGCACCACGCTTACACCATCGCTCAAACGGATCTTCTTTTTGGCCCAGAATGTCATCATGCAAATATCTTTGAACCTGTGATTGTGGCAGTGAAAATTTCTGCTGGTTGATAAGCTCATCGGAGTCTTTCCGCAGTGCTGATGTGGAAGTGGCCCCTTCAGAAGCTTTTGTTGTTGAACGCATACTTGGGTTCCTTGGCGGTGAAATTATCCTTTCTTTCTCTAAATCCAAGGGCGAGATCTCGCATTCCGAATATTTGCTTGCGCTCTCATTATTCGCCTTCACCGTGCTTTCGTCAGCGGTCGTCTGCTTGGTGGAGCGGGAGCACCAATTGAACACTGCCTACTCACTGATGTAGGAAGTGAAGCAAACATTCAGAAAGCTAGAAGCTTGCGCAATCTCATCCCAGGTTTTTAATCCAGTTTGACATTGAAGCATCCTGGTAGTATTAAAGTACTTTAGAATGAGGTTCCAGAAGCATTGCCAAGTTTGCCACTTGGTGAAATTTGTAGTTTGGAAACAATTTAGGCTCTTAGCGAGATTAGCAGTGAACACAGAGGTTTTCACATGGCAATTGGTGTTGTCCAAATGCATGAAGAGGTCATAGTGTGGGTACTTAAGCTGATAGTGTCGGGTAACCATAAGCACCAGCAGGGGCCCCGTGTCCCTTTTAACTTCAGGTATGCTTGACTGCATGAGGATAAATATGCTTCGCCGCATAACACAACTCTGCTGCAGCAAAGGTGACTTAAACTGACAACAGCCGAAAAGGTGCAAATAGCACTGCGCTGCCTGGTTCTTGCTGTTGGCCTTATTTTTCTTCTTTTCACAGTGTTCTTACTGTAAGTGCACTCCAGAGTTACAATGCAGGAATATGCATGTGTGCACAAGCTTTCATTCAAGAGTAACTCACGATCATAAGTTGCGTCATCATGGTTTCGTACCATGTCACAGCATCATAAGCGAGACAATAAAGGGGCCCTCAAAGGCTGCTGGAGAGACTAATCTTTTGTGCGAGATTGTGCTATTCTTGCTGCACACAGTGCAATATTATATGACTCTCATGTCTATGGTGGCATTGTTAATTATGAATGTTTCCTTACTGCGTTAAAAAAAATGTGTAGTGCATCTTTCAGATAATAATGGCATTATAGCTTCAGAGTTGTTCAAGTTTGGGGGACTTGTTCACTAAAAGTACATTATTAGAAAAGCTTTAGAATGTCTAGGTCATAATTGCATTTGAAGAACTGTAAGTCTTCCTACACATAGCAATTGGTAGCTTACTGTGCGATGTTGAAGGTGGTTTTTATTCATAGGCCCTACGCAGAGAGCAGCAACACAATGCCTGGCATGTGACCAAGGTTTGTAACAGTGTTTGCATTTCCAGTGCTCGTAATTGGAAATGTCCAGTCTTAATGCATAAATTTGCTTTATGAATTCTTTGTAAACAGAAGGTGCTTGAATATTGGTTGCATGAAATGCTCCAATGCACACTGTATACGTACAGGGTCTTTTATTACCATACAGATTTTCTTGTTTTAAAGTTATGAGCGTGGCAAATGTGGCATTCTTGCAGAGAAATTCCTCTATTTTGGAACTCCACAAATGTGGAGGCAGTCACATTTTAATGCACTCTCATTTCTTACAAATCTTGAAAGTTGCACCTAATTCAAGATATTCATCATTGAATTTCACTGGTAAATCGAGGCAATATTGGAACCGAGTGTGCTGGGAGCGCAGAAAAGAAGGCCCGCTATCTCATCAGATGAAAACACCCCCGACAACAGGCTCCAGAAAGTCTGAAACAACATCTTGGCCAGTCATTGTAGCTGCTGATACGACACACTTTGCCTGGCAAGCATGTGCGTCAGTGTGCTGTGTCAGGCCATCATTTAAGCTTTGTCCCACACCTCTTGACAGGGCACTGCCGCCTGATGTGGAGGAGGATGCACCAAGTCTTGATTGTACTCAATTGAGCGCGATAATGAATATTTCAAAATAAGTGCAATTTTCGAGATTTAGAAAAAGAAAGATTGTGCATTCACATGCGACTGCCTCCAAATATGCCCTTTAGAACGCTGCGGCCAAGTTACTAATAAAAAAGTGACTGAATTTTTCAAAATTAATTTTCTGAAACTCGCATTATTAGCAGCAAAGTGTGTCCACCTCACCTAGAAACTCCTTTACAAAAATGCCGGGCTCTCCGTGCTCAAAACTTTTTGCTAAATATCTGCATAGTTAAAAAAAACTAGATATGCATAATTGTTAATGTATGAAAATCGTACGCTATCACTTTTCAAAATTTTTGTCCTTCTATGCAACCCCAGAAAAATTGGAAATAGAAGCTTCAGGTGACCTATCTGATGTGCAAGTTGCATGGCCACATTATTGTTTTAATTTTTCGCTATTACCTTTTACTGTGATGTCACCACTGCAGCAGCTCGATGGCTGTGGCTTTTTATTCCAGGTCACAAAGCTGCACCCAGGTAGAGGCAGAATCCAAAGATGCTTGTGTACTGAAGTATAGCTGCACATTACAGAATCCGAGGCCCTCAAGATTCATCCATAGCCCTCGAGTTCCATATTTTTTTATTGGGATTGAAGAGTAACGTTTGTGCTGTATCCCTCTATTTCAGACTAAATAATGTGCATGCAAAATTATATCTTCATTACTTTACACCATAGCGCCAATATCTGTTGTGCGTTGACTTTTTTATGTCTTTGCATTTGCTATAGCAACGATTTTTAAACATCAGCCACAAAAGAAAAAATAAATGGTCAAGGAACCAAGTGGTGTGTAGCAGCTCCCTTCTTTTTTTAATCGGTGGCAAGTTTTGCACTCGTGTGTTAGCAACACTGTTTCGCCAGTTGTGTACTCCAAAAGGAGTGTTACCTTTCTGCTTTGGAACTTTGTGGTTTTGTTCTGCCAGCTACTTGACCAAAACAAGCAAAATCATTCTGTATGCATTTGGTACAATAAAATTTGTTTCAAGAATGGATAAATGCAGTGATGGTTGCATTGAAAACTGCAACATGCCGATTTTAGTTTCATGCTTCATTAATTTTCTCAAAGCCCCAAAGAAAGCATGCAAGGTTTGAAAATGTATCATGCGTCGAAGTGCTGGCCTGCTGTGACATTAGTGCACTCGGTCTAGAGAACTGATCAATGCTGCACATACATTGAACATGGTGGCCATGACCATCCTTCATGAATTGGCATTCCCTGCCTAAACCACCTCACCAACACAGCCTGTTAACAGCAAGAAAGCTGACGGGGCTTCCAAGAATTTATGCACTATTTATTAGTATCGCCCTACTGAAATTGCTCCATTGCTTTGCTGACAATTGTCTTGACAAAAGTGGAAGCCGAATCGGTTTTGTTCAATCAGTTTTATTTACATACAACCTGGTATAAAGTGGACCTTTCTTCGCCTCTTCAAGTGTTCCACAGCTGCTGCTGCCATCTTGCATGCCACATCGAGGAGGAGGGGCAAGGTACATGGCAGGTGCATGGGAGGATTTTCCAAGGAACTCTGGAAAGCTGTAATCAGATTGTGGGCAAAGTTTAAAAACTTAATACAAAAAGGGTGTAGAGTATTGTAACCTTGTACATGTTGATCACACCACATGTTTCAGCTACAGCTGTAAGTGCCTTGTCTCATCAACCACGCTACAGTTCTTGCAATGTTCCACTTTGTGATACTCAGTATGAACTGATAAGACTAGCTGCTATTCTAGTGGTTGTGCAGGCCACAAGGGAACAGTGCCTTTGTGCTTGTATGTGTCAATTTCTCTCTTTCGGTCTCGCCCAAGCCACACCAAAATGTTATCCACAAGTGTCGTGCCAAAATGGCCTGGCAACATTTCGTATTAAGCCGTTTGACCCATTTATTGCGCTGATGCACACAATGCAACCAAATGAAGGAAATCACATCGCCTAGGTGATTAGTAAATTGCCCTTCTAAAATACCACAAGAGCAACTTTGCTGTGGCAAGAGCCTTAGCAAAAACATAAGAGACACAAAAATGAAGGAAAAGCGACACCTTCAAGTTCCCGCACCAACTCACCATGACAAGCACGGATTTTGACAGTGTCTGCTTGAGCTTAGTTATTTGGAGATGCATGCAGTTGAATGCTTTTACGAGCATTGAGATGCCCCACTATGCTAGCTTGCCTTTTATGGCTATAGAAAGTCGTATACTGCCACAAGTCTGCCTATTGTTCCGATTGGAATCTATATTGAAGCTGCTTTGAGCAACGGGCGGTATTCTATTTCAGCGCTAATGATACATTGAGAGTAGTGTGCCTGGAAGGAATAAACAAAAGCATTGCAGAAGCTGCAGCAGTTTGTGCTCGCTGAATGATCACACGAGAAGATAAAGATGCTGTCACAAAGCATCCTTCGTATGGAGTCTCTTTAAAAGAAGAACACAACTAGACATGGTGACAGTTGTGGGCAAACTAAAGATATTATAATGATAGTTCAAGGTGTGGTATGGCATGTTTATGCTATTTCTGAAAAAATAAACACGGCAAGTGTGTCCATGCCAACAATTGACACAGGATGTGCAGATGCAAAGCTGCAATACAGCACCCCGGCGTCATCAAAACAACAGTATGCAAGTGGTGGTTCAGCAATGTCCCTACACTGCAACACTGGGAGGCCATGCTGCATGGCCAGCAGGCGCTGCTCTGTCGGACAGGACGTGGCAGCAACTATTTCTCCTAAGGATTCAATAAACGGATTTCTCTACCTCACCCGCCATGCGATGCGCCGTGTGAGGGAATGACAGTGCCACTACTCTCACAGGATATGGATAGTGCATAACACCACCTTGAGCATTGCAGCGCACGTCTGCCTGTGAGCTCTGTGTACTACAAACACAAGTGGTGCATGCAAGGTAACATTTAACATATCACTGCCAAATGCCATCAATGAACAGAAGCAGCAAAGAAAGCTGCTTACATAATCTTCACAGTGTGTCGGATCTGCATGTTTTTTACATTCTGTCTGCATGCCGCATTGTTCATTTGTTCGTCACTGCTCAAAAGTGCATAGTTGCATGGTACTTTTTTCGATTTTGTGCATTTTCTTTTGTCCTGAAAAAATAACCACAGCAGCTATCTTCATAAAAATAAAGCAGATGTTTCTCAAT
Source organism: Dermacentor variabilis (assembly GCF_050947875.1). NCBI lineage: Eukaryota > Metazoa > Arthropoda > Arachnida > Ixodida > Ixodidae > Dermacentor > Dermacentor variabilis. Next base: position 258,452,082 of record NC_134569.1, read on the forward strand.
GAGCCGTAAGTATTAAAGTTGCTCAAAAGGGTAGTTTACTGAATTGATTGCATTTGAGTACTGCAGGCCTAGTTTCTTTCGGTCTTTCTCTTTTAAAGCCTCGGCACAAGTTAGCTGAAACACCCTGTATACTGGACGGCTTGCCTGGCTGCCCGCACCGCCGAGGCGGAGCATCAAATATTCTTGTGGCGCACTTGCCGCCTTCTCGTGGCACCGGTCGTCCATCCTTATCGCGCACACGCCACCGTCGTCATCACGCCACCGTCGTCTGGTGTTCTGATTGGCTGCGGCAAAGCGGACAGCTCTGGCGGGCGGGAAAAAAAAGTGGTCCGCGAGCGATCGGGCTTGCCGCCTCTTTTAACGCCTGCTTTTATCCGCCTGGCCAAGAGCTTTGCCCGGTTTAGCCGCTCCGTCTTCGGTGTGAACGTGCCTTTAGAGTAAAAAATCAACAGCTTACACTTCCACATCTTTTGCTCGGTAGCTGCATTCAATTTGCTTGCTCGTCTTTTAGATGTCTAGGCTCCTCACATTTTAACGTGGCTGAATAGTGCACAAATCAGAAACGCGAGTTTCTGTGGCCTAGCCTTCTCACACTTGCAAGGATACCATCCAAAATCGACCTATTTTTCTTATGGGGTGCCTACTGATTATGAGGATGCTGACATCGAAGGATCTCAGTGGTTCCCTAGCATTTTTGTGACAAACGGAATAAAGTAATGCCGAGCTACAACTGACTTGATATCTGCCAGTGCCAATGAACGCAGTAGTTAGTACTCACTAAATTGAGAGTCCAGCCCAAAAGCAGATGAACACCAGTGGTTTGAATCCCCGTATTGGCACTGGCTGAAATCAAGCATTTAAAAGACACATACTTAGTTACATCCCTTCAATCTGTGAGCATAATGAAGATCAAAGGTCAGGTTATGTGGCTGCAGCACCTTCTGTTCATGCAGCATACCTTTACTTTTCTTTACCAAGACACTTAGCATGCACATGCCTTGTGTGCAAGCCACATCTATTTACAACAGAAACGGCGCTTTCCACTCGTGAGCAAACGTTTGGAGGTAAAATATGGTAGAATTTTCTATCCAGCCAACGCATGCACGCTGAAATCTAAGTGGTACAGCCAATACGTGCCTGTTCAATCACTGCAATGCATTGAGACACTGCCAACAACGCACGGCTGTATCACGAAAGGTTTTAATTTTTTTCACTAATGCCATGGACTTATGAACTTTTATGAATGTACCTTCAGCTTTCGTAGGCTTTCGAGTAGCTCGAACGTAAAGTGGCCTGTGTTACTGCTATTCAGCCGGAGTGCAATAGGAGCCAGTCAAATTAGTAAAACATGAAGTCAATGTGCACACAAAGACTACATGTACCCTTGCATGACTTCGTGCCACAGGTAGCTAACAGCTTCCAATTCACAGTTCTTGTAATATGCTTGTGGCAGCCATCTACAGTGATCTATTTGATTTGACAGGGATGTGTATGTTAGCTGAAAACAAGAAAATATGCTAGAAAATATATTAACACCGATGGATGCAATATATCCTTGCCGGTAGACTTTTGCACAGAAAAGTTTGCAGATTCCATGCATATGTGAAAATCGGTTATAAGTGAAGCCTTTGTAATGTTCAGTAAAATGTAACCATTCGTTCACTTCTATAGCTCTGCACACAATGCATGTCCTGGTCTCGTTTAGTTCATTTTTGTCCATACTCGGTTGCTTTTGATGCTGGCTTTCCGACTTCTCTGTGGCTGCCTTCTTAAATTTCCTGTTGTATACTTAATTTCTTGCCTCTTGTTCTACTTGTCTACCCAGTAGTAGATGTTGAGTCGCACTTAACCGGTAATCCAAGTTGCTATTTGGACACATGCCAAGCAGCACATATCCAGTGCCATACACATTGACCAATATTGGCAGGACTGCAGCAGCCACCACCCACTGAGCAAGGAAGAGGCAAAGAGGATTTCGTTCTAAAACTATGTACATGGTTTTACCTTTGAATAGTGTGCGCATCTTAACCCTTTCATAGACTCAAGCAGAGAACAGACCGCTTTCTGTCCGAGACATTACAAGTGCTTTCTTTTATGAAGTATTTTTCACATAACGTAAAATCTCAAAGCTGACTACGATTCTGTAATCGCAAAAAGTGGGAATATTTCATCCCACTATACAGCCTCAAGGCCCGTTTGTACCTACTCGTGGTCACCTGTAATGTGATTAGAAGCAGCCAGAGTACCCAGTACATTATACATTGTTTGTGCACGTTTTCATTATACTTACTGAGCATGCTTTGTATGAGAATCCTCAATCAGGGCTTTCCAATATCACAAGGGTTCTTAGAAAAAAGATGCTTCTTGAAAATTCTTGAGGGCTCATATGTAGCAGCTCGCATATGTAGGAATGCGATTTGTTCGCGATGCTAATAATTTGATCGCCTGTTTTGGTAGCTGTGGGCACGAAAAATTTAGGCACCTAACCGCACCAAAATTCAGCTATTATGAAAACGCGGAATTTCGATCAAAAGAGTCCATTTGCCGCTGTGGTGGTTTGAAGGAAAGCGATAGAATAAACTAAACATTGTAGAAAGTGAAGTAAACAATCTGCGCAATCGCTCTATCGCGTTGTTTGACAAAGAAATGAACGAAAAAATGTGCTTAACGTGATTCAGAAACATATCTACACAGGAATGTTCAATTGTAGAAATTACACTTCACCACTACAGAGCAGCGAAGTTGGCCTGAAAAGTGGGACCAATATTTTCCGACCGTTCAACAAAGGGTGAAGTGCGCACAGTATGTACGGCAACACTTGCTTTGTTCACCGCAGTAATGCCACCCTGTAATGGAGACACAACTACGACAAACAGTCTACATTTCTTCCGCAGCGAGAAAAAGTGAAACATATTTTTTACCGAGTCAAAAATAAGCCAAGCGCGTTCCGGACGGTATGTAAAGGCATGCCGCTGGAAAAAGGGGGTCCATACCTCGGGGTTCAAATTCCGCTAACACGGCATGCGCTTCAGCGTAGCCGTCAATTTGCGGTTGAGCAAGCGACGTTTTTGCATTTTCTGTTCCGCATCAGCATCTTCTAGGCGGCGAGGGAGCACATTGAAAACCAGCACGACGGGGGCCACGTCTCGTTGAACAATCAAGGCCTGAAATTTAAAAAACGCAATTATTAGCGCTTAATGTTTCGAATTTTGTGATTTCAGTAGACTTACCTTGATGTCGCATATTTCTTGTGGATCCATGTTGCTTTCAAGGTCATTTCCGCCAACATAAAGAACGGCGAAATCGACACGCTTGAAGCGCATCGTGGAGACAGCTCACGCCAGCCGCACTGCATTGTAGCTGGCAAAACTGAATGTGCAGTCTTTAATAGACTCAATTAGGCGCAGGCGCGACGTATAAGAATTTAACCTGACTCGCCGACAATGACGCCGCGCAAGGACGGCAATAGTGAACACGAACCAGCGAGGCGTAACAAGAACACGTGAACGTCAACCTACGAGAGCCGGCAGAAACCACAGGGATTTAGCAGCAGCACCTAGCAGCGTCTTTCCCTAGGCGTACAAGTACCTATCTGGGGGCAGGGAGTACGGCACTGGCCCACGTCACATCCGGTTTGCCTCCAAGCCGGGTACAGCCGGCCTGCGGGGAGACGCTTCTCTCAGGAAGGGTGACTGTGGCCGCATCGACATCGGGATTGATACCATCACATTCTAGTATGAGGTGTTCCATCGTTTCTACATATTTACCACACACAGTACATGTGTCTTCTTCTTCGTTAAATTTCTTTGTATAGCTCCGCGTTCTAAGACATCCTGATCTAGCTTCAAAGAGTAGGGCACTGCCTCTTGAGTTATCATAAAACGCTTCCTTCCTGATCTGCTGCTTCCAGTATCGATATAGTTCTACACTATGCTTCTTTTCCATTTATTTATCCAATGTTTACCTTCCGCATTTTTAACCTGTCGTTTAATGCTCTGTCCTTTTTCGTCCTCGTGTCTGGCATACTTACTGGTAAGCTTCCTAGTTCTTTTCCGCCATTGTGAGTCAACGCTCTTTCTGTATAGGTATTTAAACACCTTAGCTGCCCACCTGTTATCATCCAATTTCCTCAGACGTTTTTCGTATAGGATTTTACTCTGAGCTTCCCGTGCTTCGAATGATGCCCAGCCCATATCTCCCTGTACTGCTTCGTTTGTGGTTTTCCCGTGGGCACCTAGTGCTAATCTTCCCACAGCTCTCTGATTTACTTCTAGTCTCGACTGAACCTCTGCCCTTAAACACAGGACCGCATTCCCGAAAGTAAGCCCCGGCACCATTACTCCCTTCCAAATGCCTCTCAGTACCTCATACCTGTTGTAACCCCACAATGCCTTATGTTTCAGTATCCCGGCATCTCTTCGCCCTTTTGCTATTCGAGACTGTTCGTGCTTTTCCGTGTACATCTGCCCTTTGTTTATCCATACCCCGAGATACTTGTGTTCGGTCACTCGGGGTATTTCGTGGCCTTGTATTGTAAGCTCCTGATCAGTTGTATCGTTGAAAAACATCCCACCGGACTTAGCTGCACTAAAACTGAAACCTAAACTGTCTCCTTCGTCCCCACAGTAATTAACCAGAGTTTGCAAATCTTCCTGGCTATCTGCTAACAGTACAATATCGTCCGCATACATTAAACCCGGTAGTCGTTGCTCAACAACCTTTTCGCCTAATCTGTACGACAGATTACACCCTAGATTGCTTCGTTGTAACCTTCTTTCCATGCTTATCATATAAAGCATGAACAGCAGCGGTGATAGAGGACAACCTTGCCTTAATCCTTTGTGAACCTCGACAGTTGTCGTACTCTTGATTCCTTCCCATGTTATTTCAACATTATTTTCTCGATATAGTTCCTGTAGAAAATAAATTACCTCATTACCGATACCTTCAGCTTTTAATATGTTCCACAGGAGTTCCCTGTTCACATTGTCGTATGCACCGCTTATGTCCAGGAAGGCTAAATACAGAGGTCTATTTTCCGCCTTAGCTATTTCTATGCACTGGGTAAGCACGAACAGGCTATCATCTAAGCGCCTACCACTTCTGAACCCGTTCTGAAGTTCTCCAAGTATTCTATTACTTTCTACCCATGACTGCATTTTTAATTTCACCGCCTGCATCGCCAGCCTATATATAACTGATGTTATCGTAATTGGTCGGAAAGATTGTATGTTCTTGTTATCACCTTTCCCTTTATAAATCAAATTCATTTTACTCTGTTCCCAGCTGTGCGGAATTTGCTTATTTGTTATGACTGCCTCCAATGCTTTTATCAGCGTTTCCTTCCTTCTTGGGTCAAGTTCATTAATTAACTTGATTGGAATTTCGTCTATCCCCGCGGACGTGCATTTTGGAATATTTGCTTCCGCCTTTTTCCAGTTAAGATTGGTCAATTCTAAGCTGTTTTCTATTATGCTATTCTGTGTTGCTCCCTCACTTGGGGCGATTACCCTATCGTCTTTCCTAAATGACTCTGCTATAACTGAACCGATGTAGTTCACAGCGTCATCTCCCTCTAAACAATTTCCTTCGGCATCGTGAATCTGTTCCTCTTTTCTGTGATTAGCTTTACCCAGCCAGCTTATATGGTTCCAGAATTTTCTTGACCCCCCTTTAGTTGCATCGCGAACTTCAGCCAGCCAGCGATCAGAGGACTGCTTTATTTTAGCCTGGACGAGGACCGGCACTTGTTGTTTCTTTTGTCGATAATATTCCCATTTTTGGCCTATTTCCTCTTCAGATAACTGCGCCCTCTTTGCTTCTCTGTGTTCCCGAGATGCCCACCGTCGTTGTTCGATGGCCTCTCTAATTTCCTTATTCCACCAACTTCGTGGCTTCCCCTTTCCTCTCCAGCGGTTTACTCCTTTTACCTCTTTTATTTTTGTACTAATGAGTAGTTCTAACTGATTATAATCGCACCTTTCCATGGGATGTTTCTTTATTGCTTCCTCTATGCCAGCCGCTATTTGCGCTATTTGCGCGTCATTTAATTTTGCGTACTCTTTTTGGCTTCCCTGCATTTCTCTTTTGAGTAGGGCTCCCAACTGTAGACTAATACGCTTATCACTTCCGAGGCTGTACTTCCCCTCTTCGTCTATTTCCATTATTGCTAGCTTGCTGTACAATCTCTGCGACATTAAGCAGTAGTCAATGGTCGTTTGTCTGTTACGGGACTCCCACGTGATTTGTCCCTCACACTTAGTTTCTCTATTTACTATAACTAGGTTGTGTCGTTCACAGAAGTCTAGCATCAACTTCCCATTACAATCTGTGTATCCATCCAGATCCTCGATGTGGCCATTCATGTCACCCAGCAGACAAATATCGGCACCTTCTCCAAACTGCTTTATATCGTCATCGAGACACTTCACTAGATCTTTGTTCTCTTGCCTGTATTTGTCCCCTGTCCCTAAATAAACTACTCCTAGCCATGCCTTTTTACCGGCAATTGTACCTGATACCCAGACATGTTCTTTGCAAGTTAACTTTATTATTTGCCAATTTGTCCTTGGTGTATGAGCATACCTACTCCTCCTCCCTTCCTCTCCGTTGTTGTTCTATTGCTCCCTTCCCAGACGTAGCCTTCAATAAGCGGTGGGTCTTCTAGATCCCTGAGGTGTGCTTCGCATAGCGCGTATACACCTACTTCTTCGTCCTTTAACTGCTGTTCTATTTCTAACCACCTCGCTCTCTTTCTACCGCCTTGCATGTTTATGTACCTGATCCTGGTGTTAAATTTATTTGTAGTTTTCTTCCTGGACCTCCTAGTGGCCATTTCATTGGCGTCAGCCTCTATTGTTGCACTTTCTACACTGTTTCTACCTACCCCTACGCCCTGAGGCGCAGTGGACCCCCTAAAAAAGCTACTGCCCGACCTGCCAGGCGCCAGCCGATCTCGGCTCCTAGCCTTCCATTAAAGTGGATGCCATCTTGTGTAAAGCCTCCGCCAAAGCCTGCTCTATGCACTTCTCTGTTTATGTCTGCCACTTCAAATCCTTTCTCCTGGCTTAGCTTTCTTATTTCACAATTTACAGCCACAACGTCCTTGGCAATTGCTCCGTTCCTTCCTTGCACCTCCGGCACTGTACATACCACGATCTGGACTTGCTGTGCTATCGCCCTTAAATCGTCAACTCCCTCCGCTAATCTTTCCACTACTTTTGCAGCTTCACCATTCAACACATCATTTAGCCCCGCCGCTACCACTACCAAATTGCGCTCTGCAACATTCTCAGAAAGCTCGCTTTTTAATTGTTTCTCTCAGTACTGCGTCCATTGTCCTGCCTGGGAACGTCCCGACTGCTACCCGCTTATCACCCTTTGCACGCTCCATTATAGCTCTTTTGCACCTCCTCATATTTGATCACCACCGATAAGTACTAGGACATTCTTTCCCTCCCTCCTAACTTCCAGGTTGTGCTTATCATTGACTATGAGCTCATTCCTTGGGGTTAGCTTGTTCCCCTCCTCTCCGCGCGCTCGCTGGCACCCCTGTGGCTGCAGCGTCACCTCCCGCGGGGCGTGTTGCGCTGCTTCGCTGCTTCGCTATAACTACGCCGATTAACCGGCGGCGAGCTGACTACCGCTTGCTCTGCCACCCTGCCCCCGACTTCGCATGTAGGGTCCACCCTACTTTCTGTGCTTTTGCCACCGGCTTGGTGTCCCGATCCATCATTCTCCGCTGCGCTCGCCTCAAGCGCATCGAGACGCCTATGTAGTTCTGCTCTCCTTTCCCTCTCTTCTCCAAGCTCGGCCACGGTTCTTACTAATTGCGCGGCCTGCACCGCTTCCACCTTGACCAACTCGGCGACTTTCGCCTGCAAAGCTAACCGCCTCTCCCGTTCCTCCCTCAGGTCTGCTTTCAGCTCCTCGAACTTGGCTGTCCAATTTCCTTCCAGTTTTTGGACTGCTTCCCTGACCCCTTGCACAGCCTGCACGTAAAACTAGACTCCTCCGCGTCTGCTAAGCTCTGGAAACTGGTCTCGTCGAGGGAGCACCAGCGCAGGCACTCGTCGCACTGCACTTGCTCCGCGTCCGCTGCGGCCTTCCCTTTCTTTGGTTTCATCGCTAGGCCTACGTCCTTAGGCTCAACTATAGTGAACTAGAATTCTAGTTCACTATAGGCTCAACCATAGAGTTTCTCACTACATTACCTAGAGGGAAATCTGGCGCTGCTGCGCTGTGGTATACATGGGACTGCCGGTATATTGTGGATTCGGATTGGCATCGTTCTCATATGGCGTTTTTCACTGGTCGATTCGGAGCAGTATTTCTTGCTCCGCGGCAACGAATCCGAATTTCACTGGTCGATCTGGAGCGGGTTCGCGCGTTCCACTGGTCGTTTCGGATCAACTCGCTCCGCGCCGGATCGCTCTCACTTGCTCCGCCGCCGAGGCGCGGATTCGGGCGGAAATAGCTCGCGTCACTTCCGTCTTCAAGCGAAATCGGTACCCGCTTGGTACGCACAACATTGTGTTGCTTCGCAAAATGGCTGCGTTCGGTGCTGCTGTAGCGCTCGCGAGCGATGAGAGCCCGGACGACAGCGATTACGAAGTGACGCAGGTGCTGTACGAAGACTTCTGTGCACGTTGTCCATGCACAATCCTTGCGGGCGCGACATGGAAATGACGGACTATGCGCTGCCACGGTCAAATTACACACGGGGAACGGCGAGTTTGGTTGCCGTGGAAACGTACAGAACGGAAGTAGGGCATGGTTTTCGGAACCGGTTCGTGCGACGTGTACGCAGACTTCCTGTGCGATCCGCCGCGGAGCGTTCTTGCGCTCCACTGGCCGATTCGGATTTGTGAAACCCGAGCGCTCGCTCGAGGATTTCGGCGGCCGCTCCAGATCGACCAGTGAAAAACGCCAATAGAGACAGGACACCTTGAAGACGCGCTTGGCAAATACCGTTCCGTCTGTCATAATGATTCATTTTCTACTAGAACAGCACGTGAAAAACAGTTTTAGCTTTATTATTACGCGAAAACATGTTTTGTTTAACTATGAGAACTTGTTAATGCGTGTACGACTACATGTTACGTAAAGAGTATCAGCGGGCCGCAAAAGCTGGAGGACAGACGACAAGGTTCGCGCTCGCTTTGAAACAGTTGGTCGTCTGTTCTTGCTTTTCTTCGCTTGGTCATGCATCGTGGGTGAGTAAAGATGTAATATGCGTGAATGGAAACATTTCATGAAGATTTTACTTTGAGAACGCGTTATTTGTGTAGCCATATCCACGTTTTAGACGAAGCCTCTTACAACACCAGCCAACGCGAGCCTCGCAGACAGATATACCGTCATTCCCATGACGGCACGGTGCCCCCTTAAGAAACTCCCATAGACGGTGGCGCCAGATTACCCTCTAGGTGTTATAGTGAGAAACTCTATGGGCTCTACCAACGCCTCCTATAACTATATGCCTGGAACGTCGCTCTCATAGAGTTTCTAATAATACCCTAGAGGGAAATGGGGCGCTAGTGTCTACGGGGGCTCTCATGAGCGTTGCCTCAACCTACATGGGAATGATGGGAAGTACAGGCTTCGGATTGACTTCGATCTTTAGACTAGTGGCGTTTGCTTGCGGCGCATTAAACGAATCTATACTCAAACATTATCGCGTAAAAAACTAATTTTATTTCTGCAGTATGTCATATAATGTACAACACGCTACACAAACTTTGTGTGACTGTGAGAGGGAAGCACGTTTTACTATGGTTTATCACCAGGACACACCAGGGTATGCATTCTTGTGCGATTATGTTCCCGATTCAACGACAGAGAATAATTATTTATTTATTTTTACAACAGCTATAACAACCGTGCATTTACTTATATAAAAGTACTCATCAAGTATTTATGTAAATAAAAATGTTGTATTGTGAGAAAGTTTCGCGCCCTTGAGCGGAATGCTGCAAGTGTCGTCTGCTACGACACCTGCTCGTTGCAAACGCGAGACATTTCTCGCAGACGACAGGCACTTGCGAACTCTCTCGCTCTTTTGAAAGGCTGGGTCAGCTGTCACGATTGCTGAACGGCTTCAAGTACTTTTAAGCACATCTGCTGCAGTGCTAGCTAGGACGCTAGTGGCCTCCTACGAGTATATGCTTCATCATACTTTGAAACTGGCGTGGCTTTGAAATTACCCATTTTGCGACCCTAGACTACAGCCAGGAAGCAGCAACCTGTCCTACCACAAGTAAGTTTGTGTTTTCAAAGTCCTAAAACACGCATTTCAATGAGCACATAAACGAGCAATGCATGATGAAGCCCTCAATAAAATTTTATTGTCAAGCCACTAGAAGTACAACTGTATATGTCTTGTATCAGTAGTGCCTTCTTTTCCCTATTCTGACGTTTCATAAAGCCCGTAACGCTACAGCGCCAACCTAACACACTTAACAAAGCAAAGTCCAAACGATCAAAACATGGTCTTTCAACGTTTACGATGCCGTCGCTTTCTCGGCAGGACTTCGACACTACACCGCGACACAAACATCGTCTCAGTCGCTGGCCCAGCGCGCTATCGCCACTTCGAGCAACATAACAAAGGCAGAGAGCTTTGCGTTGCACTGTCCCACTGCAGGTTATAGCAATAGAGCTTGAAGCGAAACCAAAACTGAAAAAAAATACTTGTAGACTGGTTCACCAGTCAATAGAACGCCAATCCGAAGCCTGTACTTCCTATCATTCCCATGATGGTTGAACGATCGCAGCGCCGGATTTCCCTCTAGGTATACTAATATGGAACTCTATGGTCGCTCTCTTTTCCATAGGAAGCTCTCTGCCGAGCTTTGCGCCCATGCGCCGCAGGACGGCGCGCGCCACCGTACCGGTGTCCATGACAACCACAGCCGCCGCCGCCGCCGAAAGCTCACGACGCGCCAGCCGCTTGGCTGCCGACGTCGCTCCCGGTAGCCGCGCCACCGGCGTGTTTACAAGGGCTGGCCGCAAGAGGCGCTAGCCACCGTACCAAAAGGAGGAGAGTACAGGCGAGGGAAGGGCAGCGCTTTTGCCATAGAGTTACTCTACTAACTCTATGTTCCCATGCATACCACAGCGCAGCAGCGCCAGATTTCCCTCTAGGTAATGTAGTGAGAAACTCTATGAATACAGCACCCCAGAACACCTATACAAACTTAGAGAAGGGAAACTGTACCTTCCACAGTGCTACGGAAATAAGCGTAGCGGTGGCGTCGTGAACTAAAGTATGTGACCACAGGTGGCGCTGTACAACAGGAAACGGTTGTTCGAAGCCAGGACAGGTGTACTGAGGACTAAAACGTACCGAGCCAGATACCAGGAGATAGATTTGGTGTGCGAGGCGTGTAGAGAGGAGGAGGAAACGGCGGAACACCTGATACTTGCTTGTAAACAACTTCACCCTGCAGTTGAATCTAACGGGGAACTATTCAAAGCCTTGGGTTTTAAAGACAGTGAAAGTAGAATAGACTTTGAACAGGTAGAAATAACTAAACGGAGGCTATCTGATTGGTGGACAATATCAACGCAAAAGTAAAGGAGTAAATACATAGGTATGCATGCATATAGAACCATTAAAGGCTAGGTGGCGCGCGCCGCCGCCGCCCGATTCAAAGGGTTGAGCCACAATCATCCATCCATCCATCCATCCGGTGTGCACGTTTGGCGGACGGTGCGGACGGCGGTACGGACGCTCCTGTGGTCGCGGCTTCAGCGACTTCGTTCGTAGCTAAGTACCTTTTTACCTTTATTAGCTAGTGTTTTGAAGTATTTTCTGTTGCATGGAGTAGGGGCGCAAATTTTGAATTCTTGGTAAGAGTAGCAAACGCACCGGCTTTGTCTAGGTCTGGCGGCTCCCCCGTTAGGCCTAGTTGGTAGGAGGGACCTATTGATAGGCTTCGTTAATTATTTCAGCTAGCTCCTCAGATTCTTGCATGGGGTAGGGAGTGACAATTCTTTATTTTAGTTTGGGATAGCGGTCGAGGTCGGCTTTGCTTGAGTGATTTGGCGAAGTTCCTCGTTGGGCCTCGGGACGTAGGCCTAGCGATGAAATCGAAGAACGCGAAGGCCGCGGGGGACGGGGAGCAAGTGCAGTGCGACGAGTGCCTGCGATGGTGCTTCCTCGACGAATCTAAGTTCCAGAATTTAGCAGACGCGGAGGGGTCTAGCTTCACGTGCAGGTCGTGCGAGGGCGTCAGGGAAGCCGTCCAAAAACTGGAAGGGAATTGGGCGGCTAAGTTCGACGAGCTTAAGGCAGAACTGAGGGAGGAAGAGGAGGAGCGGGTAGCACTGCAGGCGAAAGTTGACAATTTTGTCAAGGTGGAGGCGGCCCAGGCCGCGCAGTTAGTAAGGACCGTGGCCGAGCTTGAGGCAGAAAAAGAAAGGAGCGCCGAACTGGAAAGGCGGCTCGACGCGCTGGAGACGCGGGCAGCGGAGAAGGTCGGGTCAGGACAACAAAGTGTTGGCAAAAACTCGGAAAGTAGGGTAGACCCTATAGGCGAAGTGGGAGGCAGGGAGCCAAAGCAAGCCGTCGTCAGCTCGCCGCCGGTGAAACGGCGTAGTTATAGTGAAGCTGCACAACGCGCCCCGAGTGAGGCGACGCTGCAGCCACAGGGGCGCCAGCGGGCGCAAAGGGAGGGGCAGCAGGCACAGGCTGCAGTCGAACGGTTTGCACGTAGAAGGGTCCTGGTGATAGGGGACTCCAATGTGGGGAGGGCCGAACAGGGCGTGATGGCGAGAGTGAAGGCGGACGGGCGAGTACAGGTGGAGGTGCAAGCGGGCAAGGGTATGGCGGAAGCAATGACCAAGGCGCGGGAAGTAATTGGTGTCAGCACGGAGAGCGACAGCTTGGTCATTATGCATTCTGGGCTCAATGACGTGCTTAAGGGGAGAAGCCAGGACCTTGAGAGGCACATTGAGACTGGGCTGAGTAAGCTTAGAGAGGCCTCCGGGAGGGTGCATGTGACCATATGCACTATCCCAGAGGTCCAGGGCCAGGCTTACCAGGTAGAAAGGAGGGTGGTTGAGGCCAATCGGGTCATTAGGAGTCTGAGCGGACGATTCGGGTACAGCGTTATGGAGGTCAACAGGGACGTGTACGGAACCGGCTTCCGGCCTTTTGTGCAGGATGGCATTCACTACAGTGGTGCCACTGGCAAAAGGATAGGGGGCAGGATGGGTCGCCAGGCAACAGCTTTTTTAGGGGGACCCAGAGCCCTGAAAGAAGCAGTGTAGGCGTGGACGATTCGAGGCAGGAGCCACAAACACGCAAACATCGGTACTGTAGGAGAGGTGACAGGAATAAGCGCAAGAGCCAAATTAAGTCAGACATAGGGTTCATTAACATGCAAGGTGGCAGAAATAGGCTAAAATGGGAGGAAATCGAAGAACAACTAAGGCAGGAGAACTTAATGGTTTATGGCTTTGTAGAGACACATATTAGGGACATGGAACAACCGCCCTGTAACCCTGATTATGCATGGAATACTGCAACAGAGTGCAGGGTAGCAGAAAGGGTGGGGGAATTGGAGCATTCATTCATAAAAATACAAATTGGCAAAGGGTCAAACAGGAATGCAAGGAGCATTTATGGCTAGAAGGAAAAGTAGCAGGGGCGAAAACACTTCTGGGCTTTGTACACCTTTGGACAGGATCAAATGCTAAAGAGTAAAAAAAAAATGTTGGACTGTATAGCAGCGGACATCAATGAGCTATGAAAAGGATGTGAAGTAATTGTATTAGGAGACATGAATGCGCATGTTGAAGATATGGATGGGTACACAGACTCCACAGGTAACATGCTGCTGGATATGTGTGAGAGGCTTAACTTAGTTGTCTGTAACTCTACTGAAAAGTGTGACGGGATCATAACATGGGAGGTAGGGGGTCGACACTCGACAATAGATTATGCGTTGATGTCACATAGGATGTACGATAGATTAGGAGCCATGATTATAGATGAACAGGGCTCCAGAAGTATAGGTAGCGACCACAAACGTATCAAGTTGAGTTTTAAGAGGGAAACTAAAGCATGAACGACGCGCGAGGAAACGCCAGATGTGATTTTTTACTCAGAAGACGAAGTGGAAATAGCGGCCAAACAAATTGAAGAGGAAATATCAGAGAGTACTGAAACTGATTGGACTTACCCAAAGTTAATGAGACTATTTGAGCGTGAGCTAGGTAAGGCGCGAGTCAGGAAAACAAGGCAAGGGATACGAAAACTCAAGAGCTGGTGGGATGAAGAGGTTAAGAAGGCCATAAAGAAACGTCAGGAAGCCTCGGAACACAGGTATTCCAAAAGTAAGGGAGAACCTGAAGCAGAAGTAGAGAGGAAATGGGTAAACTACATAAAATGCAAAAGGGAAGCATTTTATTTGATCAACGAGAAAATCAAGACAAAAGGGTCCCAATCCCTATTGCAAAAACCAGCGCCACTGGGACCCAGTGCGCCGGATTATGGGCCCAGTACAGCGCGCTGGACGCTGGGGCGCTGGGAAGGCGCGGCGTACTGGGAGGCACTGGCTACTCGTGCGAAAAACAGCTCTAGCGCGTTAAATATACGGTGCCTGGACACCGTATATATTTTTTTGAATACAGAAAGCAAGTAAGAGCGCTTTAGTGCAATAAAGAAAAAAAGAAAAGAAAACGTAAAAAATAAAACTGCTCCGACAAGGATTCGAACGTACTACCTACAGTTCCCAAGCCCGTCATTTTACCACTACGCCACGCCATTTTTTTTTCTTTATTACTGACGTGGCAACAAGGCTACAAAACAAGACATTTTATCAATACACAACGGTCACGACAAAAACTCTGCCACTGGTTGGCAGTCACAGGGCTAAAAACGCTTGAAATTCGCTAGCTCAGTCATCACACTGAGCCATGTTGGTTTTTCTTTTTGCAAATTATACATTTCCTTAATATGACAAATGCTTTCAATGAAGTATTCTCTAACAGGCCGGGCATTTACTTCAGCATGTCTCACAGCCATTCTAGTTTTCCATAAACTATGTAAGGACACCAGCATGAACATGTCATAGGGTACATTGTCTTCATTTAGAGTAGGCAAGAAACGAATCCCATATGGAGTAATCGGCAAGTCCTTCTTTAGTGTTCTCTGTAAGATGTCCCAATGGAACACAGCATCCCAGCAGTCAAGAAAAATGTGTTCTACTGTTTCGGGTTTTTGGCATAGTAAACAGTTGACGCTCCAAGGCACGGAAAGGCCTTTTTCATCTAGCCATGGTTTCACAGGTAAAGTATTGGTGTGAAGCTGGAAAAAGAAGGACTTTACCGACGGGCGTACTGGCATTCGTTTTACTCTTTTTAGTACGTCCTTTTCAGGTCCAATGCAGAACATCGAGCGATACAATGGCACCGGCAACATTGTGTCTACCAGGTCCTTATATAAGCGCTTTCGTGGTACCCTACTTAAGTATTCCATGGAAAACCGAACCTTTAACAGCTGAAAAGCCAAGACTACCTCTTTTAAGAAACCACGCGCTCTGCCTTGACTGCACCGATGTGACGATACAATAAACTCAGGTATAGCTTCGCTCAGCCTTGTTTGAAACATAGTTAGTAAAAATGGGTCATTTTGGTCCCGTAAGAAAACAAACCTCGACACAATCTGCTTAATGAACAAATGTGCCAGACCTAATCCTCCATTTTTAACCGAACGAAAGAGATTAGTGCGACTCGTGCGCTCCCAGCTTGAACCCCATACAAACACTGCGAGTACTCTGTGTAAACGTTGTATGTTAGCCCTTGACATGCACAACACTTGGAGCACGTAAGAAATTTTAGCGACGGCAAACAGGTTGCACATTGTCGCACGAGCAAACATAGAGAAATTGCGGCCTCCCCATTTAAGTGTACCTTCACGAACCCTTTCAGTTTCGGCATTCCAGTAATCAACGGCGTCACGGTAGTGCTCAAGCGGCACCCCTAGGTACTTTGCCGGCGTGACTGACCAGCGGATATTTGCAAACGTACTCGGATGGTCTTCCCAGTTGCCGATCCATACCCCTAGGGATTTATCAAAGTTTATAGCACTGCCTGTCATTCTGCAGTATGATAAAGCCTCTGCGACCGCGATTTCGATGCTTTCTTTATCCCGACAAAACAACGCGATGTCATCCGCGTATGCCAGCACTTTCACTTCCGCGGACTGCACTCTGAAACCCGATATTCTATTGTCATTCTTGATTTTCCTACAAAGCGGCTCTAGGTAAATCGCGAATAAAAGAGGCGACAAACCACACCCCTGGCGCACAGATGACCGGACGCTAAAGGTTTTGGTAACCTCCTTGTTTATAATGAGGCTGGCGGTACAGTCTTGATAGCACATCTTTACCCCATCTAAGATCAAATCCCCTACCTTTATGTGTTCTAGAATACTGAAAAGAATATTATGGGCCACACGGTCGAAAGCCTTTTGCATATCTAACTGTAACATGGCACAGTGTTCACCTAGGTCGTTACAGTATTCTAAAATACTTCTGGCAATATGAATGTTTGTGTTGATAGACCTTCCTTTAATGCCGCATGTTTGATGCGACCCTACTATTCTGGTCACCACTCCCTGTAATCGCTTTCCGAGCACTCTTGTAAATATCTTATAGTCTACATTCATTAGTGATATCGGCCGGTAAGCATCGACAGCTAACAATTTTTCTGGGTCCTCGGATTTCGGTATCAGAACTACGTGCGATGTCCGAAAAGAAGAAGGAACCTGTTTTTGCTCATAGGCCTCCTCAAACAACCGTAACAGGATCTCACTGACATCTCTTTTGAAGGCTTTATAAAAGGCCGCTCCGAGTCCATCGGGTCCCGGAGACTTGCCTACAACTAAATCATCTATGGCTCCTTCCACTTCGGTGATGCTCAGAGGCCACTCCAGACGCCACGCCATCAACGGGAAATACGCGGATAATTTGCCATGTCAAAGCCGAGAAGCAGTTTGTTTCGCAGCGATACGTCTCGTACATACGTGGTTGATGCGCTATCGCCCAGCAACTAGAACTCACGCCTGTACCAGAAATAAAAAGTTCCTGTCCGTATTCAGCAGTATGCTTGGAAGTGCCACACCATCCATTTTCGCTTGCGATTGCTATTTTAACTACCCGCGCCGAGATAGCTCCCCACCGAAGCTTAGGCCTAGCGAATCCGCCGAGTCCGTCCTCTTGGCGTGTCTAGGCGCAGGAATCAAGAAATCTAACACGGATAAATCACTCTATATTTCAGCTTTCGCATCGATATTCTTAAATAAACGATTTTTTCATGTCTACAGTGCCAGCACAAGAAGCGGTGACCGCAGACGTGACGCGTCATAAACACAGGTATGTGTGCTATCGCCGAAGGCTCCCAGCACTAGCCCGCGCTTCTCTGACGAAGATCAATGACTGGACATGCATGTTGACTGAAAGGCATCACTGAACTAAGGTAACGGTGCATATCCTTTGCGTGAAGAACAAGAAATGGCTATCGAAATCGGCAGTGACAGGCCATACACCATCCCGGGTCGGCGGTTCATTTAGGACTTCTTTTCGAAATTAAAATAGCAATCGCAAGCGAAAATCGATGATGTGGCACTTCCAAGCATACTGCTGAATACGGACAGCAACTTTTTATTTCTGGTACAGGCGTGAGTTCTAGTTGCTGGGCGATAGCGCATCAACCATGTCTGTACGAGACGTAGCTCTGCGGAACAAACTGCTTCTCGGCTTTGACATGCCAAATTATCCGCGTATTTCCCGTTGTTGGCGTGGCGTAGTGGTAAAGTGACGGGCTTGGAATCTGTAGGTCGGACGTTCGAATCCTTGTCGGAGCGGTTTTATTTTTTACGTTTTTTTTTCTTTTTTTTTATTGCACTAAAGCGCTCTTTCTTGCTTTCTGTATTCAAAAAAATATATACGGTGTCCAGGCACTGTGTATTTAACGCGCTAGAGCTGTTTTTCGCACGAGTAGCCAGTGCCTCCCAGTACGCCGCGCCTTCCCAGCGCCTTCCCAGCGCCCCAGCGTCCAGCGCGCTGTACTGGGCCCATAATCCGGCGCACTGGGTCCCAGTGGCGCTGGTTTTTGCAATAGGGATGGCTGTCAAAAATAAGCAATAAAAAAGATAAACAGGCAGCTAGAAAATTCTGGCAACATCTGAACTCCTTGGGTAATAGGACAAGCCTAGAGCAGAGGTATATAGTAACAGCTCAAGGTACTCGGTTAGAAGGAGAGACGGCAATGGAGCATATAGGAACCATGATGAGGGAAAAATTTACAAAACAGACAAATGGTACATGCAGTAGGTCGGAGAGGGATAGCCCGGTCAACCCACTGCTTTCGCTTGGACAAAAAGAGTGGGAAAGGGCGGAGAAGAAGGTACCAAGTAGCACATCGGCAGGCCCCGATGGTATTCCAATTATGTTAATAAAGAAATTGGGCCCGAAATCTATATAAGAAAGCATTGAGGGAGGTGGTGAGCAAAATGCTAGTGGATGGTAAAGTACCTGACGAATGGAGGCTAAGTAGGATGAGAATGATATATAAGGGAAAGGGGGACAAAGCTGACATAAATAACTACCGGCCTATAACAGTGACGTCAGTGGTTTACAGGGTGGTTATGCAGATTATAAAGGACAGACTGCAGGCATGGGTAGAGAACGAGGGGGTACTTGGAGAGCTACAAAATGGGTTCCGGAAGCATAGGAGGCTAGAAGACAATCTGTTCTCGCTAACACAGTGCATTGAAATAGCTGAAAAGGAACACAGACCCCTATGGCTGGCTTTTTTGGACATCAAGGGAGCCTATGACAGTGTACTTCAAGAGGGCTTGTGGGGCATTCTGGAAACTTTAGGAGTGCAAGATGGAGTAACCAATTTCTTAAAAGATATCTATAAAGGTAACCGGGTGATTATACAATGGGAAAAGCAGGTTTCGGAGCCTGTGATGATTCGGCGGGGGCTTAGGCAGGGGTGCCCATTGTCACCTCTGATGTTTATGCTGTACCTACAAGGTCTAGAGGCCAAAATACAGCAAAGCGGACTCGGCTTCAACCTATCTATTCTCAAGCAAGGAAAATTGATTGAACAGTCATTACCAGGACTGATGTACGCGGATGATATTGTATTAATGGCTGACAATACAGAAGATCTGCAGGAATTAATGGACATATGTGGTACAGAAGGAGACAGGTTAGGCTTGAAGTTTAGCAAAGAAAAATCAGCAGTCATGATTTTTAATGATAACAGTTGCGGCGAGCATAAGATACAGGAGGCCACGCTGGAGATAGTCGATAAATACAAGTACCTTGGGGTGTGAATAAATAATGGCATTGAGTATCTGACAGAGTACGAAAAATATCTAACGACTAAAGGTAACAGAAGTGCAGCGATTATGAAGAGTAGGGCACTGTGGAACTACAATAGGTACGAGGTAGTACGAGGGATATGGAAGGGGGTAATGGTACCAGGCCTGACTTTTGCCAATGCAGTTCTATGTATTAGAACAGAGACCCGGCAACAGTTGGAAATTAGGCAACGTGGTGTGGGTAGGCTCGCTCTGGGAGCACATGGCAAGACACCAAATCTTGGAGTGCAGGGGGATCTGGGATGGTCTTCTTTCGAGGGCAGAGAGGCTAGTAGCAAGATAGCATTTGAGGAGCGATTGAGAAAAATGGGGGAAATTCGGTGGGCTAGGAAGGTTTTCAGTTACATATACACGAGGAATGTTGACACGAGGTGGAGGAAGCGAACTAGAAAATTGACAAGCAAATACTTGGGCAGTAGCGGGGGAACAAGTAAGGAATCATCTGTCAAGAAAAAGGTTAAGGAGGGAGAGAGGGGTATGTGGAGTACAGAGATGCAAACCAAATCGGCATTGGAGACATACAGGACGTTTAAGCAAGAAATAGCCAAAGAAAATATTTACGATAACTCTAAGGGAAGCTCATTGTTGTTCGAAGCCAGGACAGGTGTACTGAGGACTAAAACGTACCGAGCCAGATACCAGGAGATAGATTTGGTGCGCGAGGCGTGTAGAGAGGAGGAGGAAACGGCGGAACACCTGATACTTGCTTGTAAACAACTTCACCCTGCAGTTGAATCTAACGGGGAACTATTCAAAGCCTTGGGTTTTAAAGACAGTGAAAGTAGAATAGACTTTGAACAGGTAGAAATAACTAAACGGAGGCTATATGATTGGTGGACAATATCAACGCAAAAGTAAAGGAGTAAATACATAGGTATGCATGCATATAGAACCATTAAAGGCTAGGTGGCGCGCGCCGCCGCCGCCCGATTCAAAGGGTTCAGCCACAATCATCCATCCATCCATCCATCCGGATTTGGATTTTGTGGCGGATGGACGTGCTTTTCGGGGCTTCGTGGCGACGACGAAATCATAAGTTTTTGTGCAGGCTTTGAGCTTGCTTCTGTTCTTATTTGCTGGTTTTTTGCATTTAAATAGTAATTGGGCGTGCGGACGCTCCTGTGGCGAGGCGTCAGCGACTTCGTTCGTAGCTAAGTACTCTTTTTTCTTCTTATTAGCTGATGTTTTTGAAGTGTTTTATTTTGCATGGAGCAGGAGCGCAAATTTTGAAATCGTGGTAAGCGTGGTAAACGTACCGGCTTTGTCTAGGTCTGGCGGTTTCCCTCGTTAGGCCTAGGTGCTAGGCGGGACCTATTTGATAGGCCTATTTAACTATCTCAGCTAGCTCTTCGAAGTGATTTGGCGGACGTGCTCGTTGAGCCAACGCCTCCTATAATGTACTATGCCTGGAACGTGAGCCGCAAAAGCCATAGAGTTAGTAGAACAACTCTAGAGGAAAAGCTGGGCCGGAAAAGTGGGAACCTCTAGGGCACCGCCCTGTTTCTACTGGTCAATGTGGTCAGCACAATTACTATTGAAAGGGCTGAAAACAAGTACAGGTCACCTTATGCTTTGTCATCTAAAAACGCATACCTGATGGCTTTATGAAGGTGGTGCGTTAATATTAAGTTTACAGAAAGGGATCTTTAAGTCTGTGACGTATGTAAATCACGATGTACGCATTCATGCAATAAAGGATGACGCGAATTTCCGTTTCGAATCTGTTTTTGGATGCGTAGTAGTTTCATACAGTTTAGGTTTGACATGCGATCGCGCGTCGGCATCGGACGCTATGGCACACTCGTGCCTTATGTGCCACCGAAGCCCCGAAGTGCTCTGGCATATACCTTCACATGTAAGTAAACGAATGTATCTCCTTGTTGAGAATATCACGCGAGTAGGCAGCTCTTGTGATGCATCACAATCGTTTGAGAAGCGTCACAGTAGAGCATTTTTCTACATGCGGAGCGGTGTTTTTGTTTGCAGGTTTCCCTTCAGTAGGAAATTGCTGGACAGGCGGACCAGCGCACCGGAATTGTACTGGCGAAGCGACAAGCAACTAAAAGAATCTGTTTAATTGTTGCACTTTGAACAATCATGCTTCTACAAAGGCCACAACAGAAAAACAGCCCGATGCCGAGTATTTCTGTGCCACGAAGTAATCAAGAGGCGAGTGCCTAATGCGGACGAAATCGAGTGCATCGAGACTTAGAACGACATAGAACTGAGCTAGTTGGTAAGGATTCATTATGCAAAACAGAGGTGAGGCGTGCAGACAGGACACAAGAGTAGAGAAGTGGCCGGCGCTCGTGTTGTTTGCTTGTAAATACTCTACTCTTGTGTCCTGTCTGCACGCCTCACCTCCGTTTAGCATAACGAGTGCATCAACCCACATACTAATAGCGTAGGCGTTTTATTAACTGTGCAATATTTTCAACACTTCCTTGCATGCCTTTCATGTGGAATGTCTTTTCTGGTCACAAATTTGTGCAGCGAATCTATTTGCATGATCGACTCCGGGCCTGTGGGACGGTTCACTTGCACTTTATGCTGAGTCTTTTACATGTATCTATAAACTGCAGACATGCACATCAGATCCCTGCGAGCATTTTCAAAATTCACAATTATTTTAGACAACAGGCACATATGCAATACTGACAATCTCAAATACCACTAAGCAGCTGGGACACATTTTTGTTGACCATACTCGCAGGTAAAATAAGTAGATCATGTGGACAGCTCCAGCTCATTTTCTTTAAATCAGTGTGTACAAGGGGTATGCAAAAAAATTTTTTTCTCGCGCACCGATTATTTTGCTGTATAAGCAAGAGAACCCACCACGTTAGTGTAATGTATCTTCTACATCACACTAATATGTGCTTTAATTTACCAAGTGAGATGAGTTACTTTTATGGCTCATTCAGTCATATCACACTGCAAGCTGCATTCATCAATCTTTAATTGGATTTTGAAAATGTTTAATGAAACATGTTTCCCTTTTATGCAGATATGCAATGGCAAGGCCTTCCGTGTGTTCCAAAGGTAAAATTTAAGCTCTAAATTAAAGAAGATATTTCTAATCAGAAGCGAGCAAAAATGGTGAATGCAGAGTACCAGAAGTCCAAGGTACAGAAATTATGAGAAGTATCGAATAATATTAAGGAAAGAGTCGTATTTGAAAGTGCAAGACTCTTTAGTGGAGGTCAAGCAAGTCAATATAGGTAGAATACTCTGTAAAATTGTGCGAGTGAGGGGATGTCAAACAATGGGTCGGGAAATGCATTGTTTTTCTGCAAAACAAAAGCTGATTGCCATTACATAAGTCACTTTAGCATCGTGAGACTGCTGCTTGATAAATTCAGAAATAAACCAAAAAACAAGACACGCAAAAATAAAAAAAAACAATTTAATGATGCTCTTTCCTCACTGGGATAAATAAAAACAAACCCATCACATCTAATGTGGACATATCAGACGCCTTGTGAAACACTAAAGGAAAAGTTCAGTTTTGAGCTATGGCACTTGCCGCATAGATGTGGGGGGCCTTGCACTAATAGTGATAGTTACCACTGCATTTAGAAATTGAAAGCATTCATGCAGACAAGGATGATTCTTTTACATTTTTGGCTACCATTTCAAATGCCTCCACCAAGTTTTACAATGCTGCACGCAACCATACTAAGGATCTCGCAGCAACACCTGCAGGTAAAAAGCAGCAGCAGTCAAAGTGCTGGTGTGTACTGGACACTATGTTTGAAAACATTTAGGCAAGAAGAGTGCAAGAAGCAGACATACAACTGCATTTATTTCTATAATTCCCCATTTTAATGGCCTTTTCTTTTTGCTTAGACAATGCCTACGCCTAGCCACAGCAGCTTCCTCATACAGACTCCGCAAGCCAAGAGGCCGTGCAGGCAAATGCAGGTAAGAGGCAAGAAGCAATACACTGGTATCGACATTCATCTATATCCTTTCTTTCTTTCGTTTAGGCAGCCAGCACACCTCGAACAGCCACCTTGACTGCGAGTGTGTCACCCTAGTCGCCAAGGAAACATTTGAGGGAAAGCGACAGGCAACGTGAACAGCCACTTCTCCATGTAAACGATACTTTTTCTCTCAGATGACTCCTACGACTCGCCAAGCCAGCACACTTGTGCACAAAGATGCCACGGAGGCAAATGCAGGTAAGAGGCAAGAAGCAATAGCACTGGTATCGACATTCATCTAACTTCTTTCTTTCTTTCGTTTAGGCAGCCAGCACACCTCCAACAGCCACCTCGACTGCCGGCGTGTCAGTAGATTCCTGTTGTACATATGCTCATAATAAACTTCAGTAAACTTGAACTTTATAATAAACTTGAAGGCAAATGGGACATTGATGCGTTGTTTTTTTGAACATTTATTGTACACATACATGCTATACTTTGCAATGCTACAGAGCGTATTTTGAAGCTTACCCCTATTTTTGCACGTTTATTATGTATGTGTTGTGTGGCCGTCAATGCAGTTCATGTTGTTGCAGCTGCTTTGTCTGTGTATTGCACATTGGCTTAACCTCGTGATATCCACATACTTCTCTCACATATACAAAATAAAGTTCTGTGTAGTCCTCAGTGTTACAACAAAAAATGAAAGTAAACAATCCGACCGTGGAATTGTGTTTATTACAGTGATTCCTATGACCGTCACTGACAAGTTGACAACTTGAACTGGTCACTCCATCCATAGCCTCTTCTATTTTTCAAAAATAAAGGAGGCTATGATCAGTCATGGCAAGGAATTGTATGTATATATAAAAAAGGGGGTACAGGATTAGGGTGGTACGAAAAAATTTACCAACACCGTCCTCTAGACCCATTCCGTTAAGGCACCGTAACAAAGCGTATTATGCATCAAGTTCATACAACCAACTCTGATATTACTACACACGCCAGGCGACGCGAGCTACATTTGCCATGACGCAGCCGCGACTGTACCGGATGCCCTCCATATTATTCTCGTTAATCGTGCTCACTGCACCGAGGCAAAAGAAAGATCATGGGCGCAGGTGCCTTTAAAGTATCTCGACCTTGCGAGGCACTGCTGCGCGTGCCAGGGGAGCTGTCCGTGCGAACACTCCCTGGCACACATTTGCCTCGGCGGCCCCAACCTACGTACCGTTCTGCCTCGAGCTTTGATCCCCCCACTGTCCCTTGGGTGCTCTGGAGTTCCTGCGCCGCCTGCTTTATTATAATCTCAGGCGCTCTCCTGAGACTTCCGTTTGTCGGTTACATGTGCCCTACAGCTGGGTCAGTACTTATAATAAAAAAACCCGATCTATCGTCGCGACGATATATCGCGAAAGCGGCTTTTTCAACATACCGCGCCCGTGCGAAGAGAATAACGGAACGCCAGCGAGGAATCTGACCACAGCTTCCGAGCTCGTAACCTCGTCGAGTGACACTCCTGCAGCAGGCGTGACCGCTGAAAACCGCATACCGCCGGAAACTTCAACAGGATCATCCCTCGGTTGCACAACTGCCACCTGTACGGCCAACATGGACCACACCCACACCCTCCCGCAACATAGAATAAAGAACCAACCTATAAAGCCCAAACACACGGCTGCACGTACATATCACGACACCACAAGCGAGACGCCATGCTGCTACGCTGCTACGGTTGCCGGAATAAAACTCACTACTGTCACCAAGTCTAGCAAGCGTCTCAGGAGCTGGCAACCTCGGCGCGTAGCAACATGGCTGCGCTCTTGCGGTTCCCGATTTCAATGCATGGACCCTATGGGTAGCTTGTCCTCTAGAGTCAGTATAGTAACTCTATGTATACCGGCATTCCCATGACGGCACGGTGCGAGGAAGCTTTAGCTCGGGCCCAACTCCGACGCGGCCTATTCAAATACATGTAAAACGCAAAAACGTTTTTATGAGATAACCCCTGGACCGATTTTGATGAAATTTGTTGCATTTGAAAGATAAAGTTAAATTATAGTGACTGTTGGAAGCGGAATTTCGATTTAGGACTTAAATTTTCTTAAAACGATTTTCAAATATTTGACCGTTTGAAAAAAATAGAAGCACGAAGTTTACAAATTCATAGCTCTGCATCAAGAACTGATATCGCGGTTCTGTAAACGGCATCCATTAGATCATTCAAAGCGGACAAATTCAATATGTCATTTTACATCTTACGTGAATTTGTTACGTTGGTTACAACGGTTTTGCAAAAGTTGTATTTCCCTACGATTAAATTTTCTTATATTCATGTGTAACATATCAATTTTGTCCGCTTTAGATGTACTATTAGATGCAATTCACAGAATTGTATTATCATATTTAGTGGTTGAGTTACAGAGTCGTAAACTTAATAGTTTCGTTTTTTGAAAATTTACGATTTTTGTCAATTTTTAATAAAAAATTGACGACCTAACTCAAAAATTCGAAACAAACAGTCACTATATTTTAATTTTGTCTTTTAAATGCAACAAACCTCGTCAAATTTGGTGCAGTGGTTGCCGAGAAAAACGAATTCTCCTTTTACATGTTTTTAGATAGGAGCACTCGAGCTAAAGCTTCCTCTTAAAGGGGTGGAGACATCAAAATTTTCGTTCATGCGTTTGTTGATTCAAACGTTGCGTCATGCTTCAGGGAGCACGATACACACAGCGGGATTCATATATATCCGATAAATAATTTAATAATAGCATTATTATACCGAGCGATTTCGGTTTCGGTTTCTGGGCTCCGGGGGGCGTGCGTCTATTTGTCGTACAAAAATCCCTCACGTGACCTGATCCTAGGTGCCTAGGGACAGCATCGTTTAGGGATTTTTGAGGGCCTTTTTGAGAAGGCGCGATGCTGGCGCCGAGCGACGCCGTGGCGTGTTCGTCCTCGGCGTGATCGTTCTCTGGACCCCGCGTTGTTCAACATTGCTCATGTGATTGTATACGTAGTACGTGCGTTGCTTGTGTGTTGGTTGTAGGTTCTGCGTTACTTGGCGGAAAGCCGCGAGTAGTGGTGGTGCGGCAGTGCGGCTTTCGCCTCGGTGAGCTCTGGCAGTAGAGAATCTGCGTTGTGTGACCCGTGCTTGCTTGACAATTGAAATGTCGAAGTAGCCTAGCGCATCGGCAGCGAAGTTCTGCGAACCGCGATGTGGCGTCGCCGTGTCCGACTTTTGCTTAACGGGCATCGAGGGATGTGCTGCTCGCTACAAGTCATGTAAATGCGACTGCGTCGACCGCCCACTGTTCAGTGCTGAATGTGTGTTAGGTGTGCTGTGCTTGAAACGAGTGGTTCAGCCGTGCAGCGGGGGGTGGTGGAGGAGCAGAGTGGCTTAGGGTCTCCATTTGCACGTTCACAGATATGTGCTCCCGTTTTGGTCTCATTAGCGGCTGTCGCGGGATTGTGTTGTGCTCCTTGCCTAGTATGAAGTTTACGATGCTAACACACAGCATGGTCACGTTTTTCCGTGCTATATGTCATTTGCATGACGACCGAGTTGAAAACATGGCATATGTATCTGTTGTTTTCGTTTGTGTGTTGTAAATTACTTCCTGTTGTGGAAGTTCTGGAAGTCTTATTACGCAAGGAGTACGAACGTAAACATATAAACATATTTCTGTGTGTGTGAAATTATGAATTACCCAGAATAGCCTTTACGACTGATAAGTGGGCTACACAGCCTGTGTGAATCGGCTACCTTTTGTTGCGACGCTCTTCCATGTAGTAGACTGATGCATGGTGCGCGTTTATTTCTGTACTGTTGTAAAAACCATTTGTTTATTCACTCAATACAAATGTACTGCTTCTTCGCCGCAGTGCATTTTAGTTACGCGGTAAAGGATACTAAAAGTGGGAGGGGGCCGCTATCACCCAGCATAGTATGTCCACTCAGGCGACCTGAGAGGCGGCGGTTGTACGAGTGTATAATCATAGGGTATAATTAAAGAACTCTTTTTATGTCCAGTGACAGTGGCCCCTTTCCACTTTTAGTATGCTTCAACGCAGAACATTACTTAGGCTTCACCGCAGAACATAACTGTATTGCAAAAAAGGTAATCTTAAAAAGCTCAATTATGCAACGTTTCTTTCGTAGCTTGCTACACCGCAATACAGAGGTGGAAATAAGCATCGTGCAGTAAAGCATACTAATAGTGGAAAGGGCACATAGGTTTGCTCATTATTTTCAATTGTGATATAATTTGCAAGTGCATCTGTGCTCTTGGTAAGCTTAATTGACAATTCTTTGTACATTACAAATTCATATTGCAGGGAAGCTTACTGAAGCACATTCGTCATTTTGTAATGCATTATTCACCTTCAATGCAGGAGCACAATGCGGATTCATACCTATGCTTCTGGCTGGACTGCACATGCTCTTTGAGAATTGATTCGTTTTTCATAAGTTCACTGGTACTTTACTCTAAACTGGAGGGCTGAAGTTTATACGGAAGCACAACTTTAATTAAGGGGACAAGATGTTGCCAAGATGGTTGCAGCACAGCTTTTTTTTCTTCCAGGCACCTTTTCTATTAGAAGCTTCCATTGCAGTGTTTCGAGCCTCTTTGAGCCAGCATATAGTGTATATAAAAATCGGACATCGATTGGGAACATCACCTATGCTCTCTGCAGTAAGCTGTGCACAGGATAAGTTCATGCCTACATATAGAAAAAAATGTAGCATGACCAGACAAAATAAAAGGGGGTGGGCTGCAGCAATACTAGATGTTAAATGGTGCCTTATCCTTTCCCTTCAGTTTTCTGTTTTGTGCTTTTTATTATGGATCCTCCACAGTAACCACACGAGTGCTGAACTTGAGCTTATTGGTTTCAGATCTGATGGTTGTTACTAACAGAACAGTGTGATGCACGAACAAGGGCTTGGAGGCATCCGGTCACCTTGCTTGTCTCATGGTGTCGCTTTGTGAGCACCATGAGCCTCCAGACCAACTCGGAAGAAAGGTTTCTTGCAATCGCTTCTGAGCTGTATTGCCACCAAACCAACAGTGCTCTCAATGACAACTTTTGGACAGTAGAATGCTTGCACCCAGCAAAGTCTAAGAAGGAAGCATTCAGGACGTGCCAAGTGGGCCTTTTGAAGCTGGCCGCATTGCTGAAGGGGCTTTGCCTATCCGCCCTCTTTATGGATGCACAAGGATGATTTGTTCTTTCAGGATTGCTTCAGAGGTGTCACATGGCAACAGTGTTGGGTGTTTAGTAGCAGATAAGCTTGCCTTTGGCCACTGTCAATAATCTGTTTCTTCTCCAGTGCCCCTGTGAAGTGCCTACTTTTTGGACACAATGTGCTCTCCATGCATGCATGCATTTTTAGCTTGTAAAGATGTCTATTACCCCTTGCCTCAAGCCGGTCCTTGCTGATGTCAACCAAGAAGGCAGTGGGGAGTATGGCGATGCATACTTACAAAGCACTGCTGATACCAGTGAAACCAGATTAGTGGAGCTGCCGTTTTTTTGTCCACTCCATCTTCATCAGTTACAATGAGCAGTTCTTTGTCCAAACAGAAGGCATATGTAGTTGGTCATGCATAGCCTGCGCACTAAGATTTGTTGGCGTGTTACAAGAGACGTGCCTGAGAACCTTAGCAGTGTCTATACGCAAAAACCTTCTGATGCGTTGATGACTTCCTTCTCTTTATCACAGTTTGCCTGATGAAGCCAGCAACTTGGTCGATTAGATGTTCAACAGGCTTCCCACTAGTTTTCCCAGCATCTCCTTTACCAGTGTGCTGCTCATAGATATGTTTTCTTGACCTTGCACTGCACTTCAACCATGGCCACACCTGCTGAACCTATAGTATGCGATCAGAAAAGTGCTGTACATTACGTTGCTCCAAACTCGTGACAAGCTAGAAGGCCTTGAGGAACACCTTCATTAATTTCCGTCCGCATCATACTGTAGGAAGCTTCGCATGACAAGTGCAACAATTAACATCTGTTTTTTCAGTGCTATTCCTGTCCAGCTTGCTGAAAGCTATCCTGAGTGTTTCAAAAGCAAAACTGCTGCCGGACAAGAAGTGCATAAAGCAAGGGTAGCTATAACCAAATATGTCACACAAAATGAAGAAGGCCACCGAGTGTACAGGCGGTTTAATTCATATCCAGCAAGCTTGGTTCTCTCTTTGCAAGTGAGTAAACCCAACTTGCCCCAAAAACATGGCCTGTGACAAACTATGTGCCAGATGCTGTGTCCCCTGCAAAGCTGAAGATGTGTACAGGATCCTGACACCCGCAGTGGCTTCTACACTGCGCAAACAGTTTACTATAAGAACGACTGCCTCAACTAATATGCTAATAACATGAAAACGGGCAGAAATTTGGCTGTTCATTGGGCCCCACTGCAGGTGCAAGCCACTCTTCCGCCAGATGCGTGTTGCTCACAGGAACTGGAGCTATACAAATGCAGATAAAAACAATGACGTTTGAAAGCAGTAGAGTTGAACTATATTCTGCACAAACAGTGCTACTTGCAGTGCTGGTAACTTATAGCTACAATTCATGGCTGCCCCACCATGCAAAGGCACTATTCTTGAATTAACTTCTATTTATGGTGGCCATATATTGCAAGTACATATCATCCACATTGTGTGCAATATGATTAAATGATGTCAACTGTGATAGCCATTCCTAATCTGAGATACAACAAAAGAACTAATATAGGCAACAAATTGTAATTCAAAAAGACAACCAGTGCACAGGATAAGTGACAGACTTCCTTTTATTGAACAAAAGTCACATGTGTGTCACATGTCAACAGCAGTGGGTAGCAAGCTTGGGTGACAGAGGCAAAACTTAGCGAAATGCTACATATACTCAAATGTAAAACGGCCTACGACACAAAAAATGACATTATATTGTACTGAATGAAAGGGCATGACTCCATCCAAGAACACACTATGGCACCACATAATTGACATGGTGTAAAAGATGTTAACATGCCCTCTCCATAAAAAAAAAGAAACACTTAGAACATGCCTTAAAAGGCAATGTGCAGAGTCTGAAAGCACGGAAAAACAACCCAAAAAAGGTTTCGCTAAGTCTTTGAATGATTAAAATTGTCAAACTGTCTTGTCACTTCTTAATGAATCCGCACAGCGGAAAAGGATGAAAAGAAAGCCCAATAGCAGGGCCACAGAAAATGTCACCAAATAAACCTTGCTTACCAAGGATACTGGTTTAGTTGTCTGACTCTGCACAATAACTGTGTATGAGCTTTTCTTGTTTAGAATGGTTTAGCAGATAGCGGAAAAAATGGACATGAGAGCACCAGGTGCATGCATAGTCGATGCACAAAGAGCCACTGTTTTCTTACTTTCTTTCTCTACTACTATTCACGAATATGTAGGTGCCTTAATAGCACTGCTAAAATCCTACTGCAAAACACAAGATTGGGCAAGTTGTGGCATAACGAAAATTGGGAGTTTCACTCATACTGTGAAAGTGATGCAATAAATGGTGAAATATGCGCAGGAAGCTTGCTTCATTCGGTGTTTGTTGAAGTGAACACTTGCCAGTGAAAGTCAGTAATCTCCTTTAAAGAAGTAAAATAAGTGGGAGTTGTGCCTCCCAGTGTTGAAGTGGAAAGACTAGTTTTCTTCCTCCTCTTTCACATCCAGACTTGGTCTCTGGTCTCCAGAAAAACAACCCTTTAGCTTCTTACTGCTGAATTAATTTGGTTTTCTCAAAGCTATATTTGAGCTACCCATTGCTAGGTCTCGCGCTCTGCCTCATCAACCAGCCCCATCCAGTAAATCTGAGAAGTCAAGCACTAGAAGATTAATAAAGCAGATGCACCCAATCACTGTCATTACATGTAGG
Organism: Dermacentor variabilis; assembly: GCF_050947875.1. Classification (NCBI taxonomy): domain Eukaryota; kingdom Metazoa; phylum Arthropoda; class Arachnida; order Ixodida; family Ixodidae; genus Dermacentor; species Dermacentor variabilis. Next base: position 258,483,318 of record NC_134569.1, read on the forward strand.
AAGAAAAATTAACATAGTACTGCCTTCACAAGTGGGGAAAGTGATGAGTAAGAATTTGAAGGCGTGGACGCCAGCTCTATATACAGCACGCAGACATTGAACAGGTGTTAGCCAATCATGGCACCTGTTGGCTAGATCGCACTCTCCAGGATCGGTATTCGCCATGGCTGTACCTTCAGCAGAGTGGCTGAAATGTAGAATTGTGGACTGCCAATCTTTTGATCATATGTTTGAATCCACACATCACAATGAGAACTTTATCTGCAATATTCTAGCAATAAATTTTGGAATTAGAGTGACAACACCAGTAGACATCAGAACCAGGGGAGTTGGCCCATAGCAGCTATTGGTGTAAAAAAGAAGACTGGCATAAGAAGAATTGAGATGTGCACGCTACATGCCTTTGTTTGGTAGTGTTCCACTACTTTGGTGCTACAGTTAATGATCTCGAATGAGTTCAAGAAGCAAGAATTTAGTCCAGAAAAAAATATTACGCATAACAGCTGTATCTAGTTGTATCATTTGCCTATGCCGCTGTATATAACCCTGTCCACACTGCTAGGAAGGGAATCGTAGCAGAGGGCAGCAGAAAGTTGGGTGGGCGGATGAGGTTAAGAAATTTGCAGGGACAACATGGCCACAATTAGTAAATGACCGGGCTAGTTGGAGAAGTATGAGAGAGGCCTTTGCGCTGCAGTGGGTTTAACCAGGCTGATGATGATGATGTACACACTTGCCTAAAGCACATGAGTGGCATCCTAAACAAAATTGAGCTTTTGATATTGCTTTGGAGAAAATTAATCTGTTTCAGCCTAACAGTATGTATACATACTGCGCATACCTGCATTTGGTGTACCTTATCACCAACTGTTAAGTCACCTTCTTACCTCATCAGTGAATCACTCCTGCAACCAAGTGTGCTGGTCCGGGTTTTACCTGCATTTCCACCTGTGCAGTTGGTAAAAGTCTTTGGCTGTTTACTATAACTTCATATTCAAACATATGGTTGCATTAGAGGCTTTCACACCACTAATGACTGGGCGGGCTTCACGAAAGGCCACCAGTACCTCCTCATTGCAGACTGTGCTCAACATCCTTCTTGGTTGGACTGTGACTAAGAACCTATACATCTTTCCTCCAAAGCGGCTGGCATTGACGATGGTTTGATGCAGAAAGAGGCTATTGTCTTTCCCAGATGCTGGTTCAGCCTCGCGACGCACATTCCTTCAGTCAATATGCACACTGTGAATGTGAGTGAGACTGATCAAAGGTTGTCTATGGTGTCAGGTTTCTTGCCTGGTTTCGGTAGTGGCATCATGACCAAGTGTTTCCACTCTGTGGGGAATTCATATATTCCAGATTTCATTGATTACAAGCAATAGTGCTTGCTTCCTTGTTTCGGCAAGATTCCTCAACATCTGAAAAATGACTCCATCTTTGCCATGTGCACTCTGTGGTGTCTGCTTCGTCAAGGTGGCATCCTCTTGGCCGTATGTCTTTGCATCCCCAGTGCGGGTGATGTGCATTGAGCTCACCTCGACTGAGTATTACGTGCTTGTGAAAGCGAATTTGAAGCTGTCAATGACAAGTGAAGTCGCCTTGGCTGTGGTGCCTGGTTTTGGGACAGAGGTAGACCATTGCCAAAACGGCTTTTAGCCTGCAGCACACCACTGCAACTTTCTGATGAGACATATGTTTATTCAAGCCGTTTCTTCCTTGCCCTAATTCAATAATAGCCATTTTTAGCAGCTGCAAATCAAGCTGACTTCAGAAGACTGCTGATTTTTTAGCCACTTCTAGTAGATTATTGCATGGTTAATTTTCTAGTTGGGCATGACATGCTTCGTGCTTAAAAAATGAACTGTTTAAAGAATTATTGGAGTAATATTAGGACAGGCAACTGTGACTGAATCGTCACTGCTTTTGTCGCAAAATGTGGCAATGAGCTGGGCAGATGCTGTCACGAAACCATAGGTTGTACAAGTACAGAAGAAACAAAATTGGAGTTGTGAAATTCAAAGCCATATTTTTACAGCCTCTCTTTATACTGCTGACATTAGAGAGCGTTAGATTAGTGGACGCAAGCAGCGTGTGTAAACAAGCACCATGTTTGGGTATTTCTGGCACCCATGTGGTTTGCATAACCAAGCAGCACACGAGTCGCTTGCGTCCTCTTATGCAGTACTATTATTTTCATTGTAAAGCAACCAATATCAAAGTAAGTCTGATCAGCCTGCATCAATATGCTAGAAATTTTTAAGCACTTAAGGTGTGTTGGTTGAATGTTTAAAGCACTTCACCACACCCTTGGTCACTAGACTTGAACTTTCCAGTATTACTTGCTAATCAACTCTTGAGGTGTTTACGTTGCTTTTCTGTGCTGTAAGATTAGTTTGACAGTCCTAATAGAATTGTTAAAGTGAAGGTATGAGCTGTTGTATTGGCCATGTCATTCTATAACTGTTAGATCTGACACTGTCAAAGCACTTGGCAACATTAATCAGCTTCACCTCAATATATATATGTATTGCGGTAGGACCATTCAGCACGTGAAAATAAAAATACCGGCAAATAGAGAGTTCGAGCGCACCTGAGATTATAGTAAAGCGGGCGGGGCAGTATGTTCAAGGTAACAAATGTGTTGCGGTGAAGTTATTGCAGACGTATATACACATTCATTCGTCCCAACTTTGCACCGAACCCTGCGTCCCGTTGCTAAAACTAAGAGCGCGAAAAACTGGCACAAATGCAGCTGAAGATTACAGGGCACAGTATTAGGCTCCACCTCACTGTGCTTATCGCGCCCTTAGTACGAATAATATTAAACATCTACTCTGCATTTCGTGGAATTCTGGCAGATCATGTGACATCACTAAAGCTCCGTTATGTTCACAGCACTACGCGATAATTGTCGTAAAGCCCACGATAAAAGTAAATCACATGAAGTGACGGATAGTGCACTAGCGCTGAACACGATTGAAAACATGCGCTGCCCTATTTCAAGGACGCGTGAACAGTTGTGAGCAAACGCCACCTTATGCATTATATTACTTACGTAAGTCGTGGCGAAAAACACGTGCAATACCTCCGCCTACGAGTCCCGTCAAGTAAAAGTGCATGTGCGATGTGATGACGCTGCCGAAAAGGGGCGAACACGACGACGCTGCTGCACAGCGCCGGTTCGCAAATTGCATTGCCGTGGCGCTACGCCACTTGAATAATTAAATCGTCAGCACCAATGAATTCTTCAGAAATACGGATCTCACACCACCATAGTTCACCGAGACTTAAAGCCGACATGCCACACCACTACTACTGCGCGACTTTTAGCCAACAAGTACTGATCCCACTGCGGAGACACACGACCAGCGGGCGGCGTGGGCCGGAGATTCAACGCACGCCACGGCATTGCGGTTCGCAGAACTTCGCTGCCGAGGCGCTAGGCCACTTCGACATTTCAATTGTCGAGGAAGCACGGGTCACACAACGCAGATTCTGTACTGCCAGAGCTCACCGAGGCGAAAGCACAGATGGCGAAAGCCGCACTGTCGCATCACCACTACTCACGGCTTTCCCGCTAACCAACACACAAGCAACGCAAGCACAATCACATAAGCAACGTTGAACAACGCGCGGTCCGCGCGAGCCGGTGAACGATCACGCCGAGAACGAACACGCCACGGCGTCGCTCGGCGCGACCATCATGCCTTCTCAAAAGTCCCTAAACGATCCTGTCCCTAGGCACCTAGGATCAGGTCACGTGAGGGATTTTTGTACGACAATTAGACGCACGCGGGTCACACTGGTACGGGTGCACGGCGCACTGGTCGGTGTATTATAGCGGCAGTGAATGAATTCGCATCTTGTTATGAAACCGTTGTCAAAAACAACCCTTGCAGTGATCGTCTAGCGTCGGAATCCTGCAGAGAAGGCCCGAGAGGTACTAGAAACTAGCGCACAGGCTGCGTTTTCCACGCGCTCTGAAGGGTCACGCGCTTTTGTTGATCAGCGGGGCGGTGACGAGACCGCCGTTTCACGTGCTGCTGCTCTGCCCTTGTCAGCTGTCTGCGGCTCTAAATTGGCTGAAAGAATATATGTCGTGAAACCCGCTGACGCATGCTTGTTTCTGTGCGATGTTTTCTTGTCGTGTGAACTGCCTCGAAAGAAACCACGCGAAAAGCATAAGAAGCCGGTACTTCACGTTAATAATAACTTATAGCGTGAGGATTTATAGTGATGTCCGTTTGCACAGCGACAGCGCGGTCTCCACAAAGTGACGCTGGAGTAAAATAATTTACAACAGTAAAAAAAAAAAAAAATGTATAACGCCCAGCCACCAACTTGTGTCCAGTGCTGGTGTGCCCCGCGACTACAACAGTCAGAACCTTCCCTTGGCTTGTACCAGCTGCAACTAATGGGGAAACCATCGCAGAATTAATGATATTCACGAAATAGCGGTGCTGTCAAGCTTAAATAGAAAAGAAATTATATATATATATACGAAATGATTGCGGCGGAAATGCTGTGAATGCACACTGGCGAAACCTAGGAACGAAAAGTCGAGAAAGCTGCTCTGTTTACATCTTACGAGATCGTCAGTGTTACCGTCTATTCTAATTACTGTCTGTACATTGTTCGATAAAAGCTTTTAAAACGAGTGGGTAACCTTTTGTGGAAGAGAAACTCGGCGACATCATCAAAAGCGGACACGCACACATTCGAAGGTTTTGCGCAACGAAGTCAGTGCAATGACCCGGGGCTACTTCTGTTTTGCTCAAAAGAGGATTGTCATTTTTCTCAAGTCGCTTGTAAAATTTCCCAGTCACTTGTTCATTCAATTGCACCTGTATGCTTTCCTGATTTCATTGAGTGCCCCATAAGAATTCAAATAGCAGCTATTAAGGGTTACGGATGCCAGACATGGCTCTGGTACAGATCAGTGGTTTTGGCTACTTTTGTCTATTTCTCTTATGTCTTCAACAAAAAGATCATTTTTGCAAAACCTTCATCATTGTACTACATTGAGCTTGGAGTATATATTTTTTATTCCACTACGAGGCTTTTTGTGCAAAGTGCTTATAGGCCGAGGATCTCGCTCCTTTGGGCTATCCCTAAACTGTCATGCCAATTCTGTAGTGGTACACATTGTCTCCATTTTTTTTTCTGTGTCCGATTTCCAACATGCTGCTGCAGTCATGAATGAATGCCAGCTTATGTAATTTTGTGCTCTTTTAATAATGCTCATTGAATTTTTCTGGTGGGACTTTAATTATGTGAATTATTTATGTCAATAGTGATCAATAGCAAGTAGATTCATTCCTAATTGATTTGCACTTCACCAAGTTTTAGCGCACACTTTCATTGAGGACCATTTCTTCCATGACCACATGTGCTGGAACCATTTTTTATTCACCCAACCCTCGGCTAGGGGTTGCGACTCAAGAGTGACACAGCTCTATGTAATCCCACCACGTCTTGTATCCAGATCATCTTTGCCTTGTGGCTTTGGTTTGTCTGTACATTTAGGTACGGAATCCCTCTGTAGCTATTGCTGATGACATTTGTGCTTGTATCCTTGACTGTGCCTATGTCTTGTTCCTGTCCTTTCGGGCTCCATCCATTACTTTTTGCTAGTGGAGCCAACTTGACCCCGACTCCCAGGGCTTGAAGTATTCATTTTCGAATTTTCCTTTTTTATGCCCCTTGTTCCTTGAGAACCGCCGGTTTTCTCTAATGGCAAAGGACAATAATTAGCATTAGCAGAGGATATCCTAAAACAGACGATGCTCATGTCATTAGGCAGGCTATGCAGAAAGCCACATAATATAAACAACCCCTCAACATGGTTTTTGTAGATTAAAAAAAACATGCATTTATTTCAGTGAAAACATTAGCCGTCATGTAGAGATGGCAAAATCAATGTGCAGAGACTTGATTATCTGTTAGAATGTCCACAGAAAGCACAACAAAACTGGAAAAATATAAAGTATGCCAGGAGCAGAGTGTCCGTAATGTTATCTGCTGCATACCTAAAGTATTAAAGATAGTAAGAATAAGTGTGGAATGTATTGGCAACCTGGCGGTTTGCAAATGACAAAGTTGCTTGCAGCAAATGACTGAGCACTGGAACCAGCAAAGTTAAAGAAACTTTATATGCAGAAGAATAATTATTGTGAATCGCTTGTTAGTGGGAAAATGTGTTTATGATTTGCTGTCAGCCTTTTGAAGCAGTGAGAGAGTGTGGGAAACAAGCCTGAAAACGGAGAGTGCTTGACGGGAACTGCCAAGTCACTAATAACTGCTTACCAATATCCTTGATATGCTTCTGTTTTACTTCCCCGCAAGCAGACGGAAGGAATTGTGCACATTTGAATCAGTGCACTGGATTAGAATAAAAGAATGGAGAGAAAGAGAAGTAATTAAGGGAGAACCAGACATCCACCCACGAATGAGTGGATGTCTGACTTTCCCTATATAATTCTCTCCACCTTGCAGGTTTCTGCAGGACTATTACGTCAAACTCTTGCCTTTGCTTCGAGTTGTTGACAAATTCAGCTTTGCCCTGCCATCTGCTAGCCGCCTAGTTAGCTCAGATGGTAGAGTGGCTACCCTGGAATGGCAGTGGTCCCGGGTTCGAGTCCCTGACCAGGATGAATATTTCTTCAACTGCGAGGCTTTTCTTTCGAGGAACCCGTTTATGTTCCTTTTGTAGCAATTGCTACGAATGGGTGGATGTCTGATTTTCCCTTAATTACTTCTGTCCACCTTGCAGGTTTCCGTAGAACTATTACGTCAAAGAAAATTGAAGCTAAATCTTACAACAAGCAATGGAATAGAAACTGATATGTGTAATCTCAAAGAAGTAGGAAGATGGTAATGTGAATTAACTATTCCAAATGAGATTACAAGTGAAACAAGTGTGCAGGTCACATAATGCACAAAGCAGATGACCACTGATCTATCCAAGTGATGAGAAAGGGAAGAAGTGTCTGACAATTGCGATACTCCCTAATGCGAAATTTGAGCACAGCTCGGTTGTGCACTAGGGAGTGTCAATTTGAGTGCAGCTCAAGACTTGCCGTGTTCCTTTGTTTGCTGCTGCATACATTTGTATGGCCAGTTACAGATAAATATTTAATTTGGAGTGCACGGACACCAAGAGCACAGCTAGAGCAGTGTACTTAAAGAGTGCATACGCAGTACAGTTCAGTACAGTGGAACACCTTGAAGGGGCAGTGCTGAACTCTCAACCAACTTTTAATAGAAAGCACACACTTATTTAAGTACTACCACTTATAATCTCATGCTCTCACATCAGTGGCATCATTATGGTTGCACAGGCAATCAGCAAAAGCCCTGTAATCTAATGCTATGCTATTTGTGGTTTAAAAATGAAAATTCACTGTCATGCAATGCTAATGAAGGCATGCTTACACAACGAATTCCTTTTTCTTTTTGATGTGATAGGCCTCAATAATCTCCCTTGCAGTCTGATGACTATGTGCAGAAAGAATTGGGGTGTCTAAAGATTAGAGCGTGCCCATGTTCAGAACAGTGCCACGCTCTGACAATCTAACATTCAGGAAGCAACTGGTTTAGCCAATATAGACGGTACCACAGGTAAAAGGAAGCTGGTGACCGACTCCCTTTCCACAAGGCACGAACGGGGATGCGTGCTTAGCTGTGCAGCCTTTCTTATTAAAAGTGGAAGCAGCCTGTACCAACTTCCTATCAATCTTGCCACAAATTTTTCTCATCCTGTTTGGGCAGTAAAAAACTTTTATGACATGTGAGTACATGCATACCCTCATGTTGCGCGGCACCATAGGTGCGTTCCAGTCTTTAGAGATACCACAATAGTGACGCCATCGACGTGAGAGCACGGGAGTATAGCTGGTATTACTTAAGTATGTGTGTGCTTTCTAATAAAGTTAGCTGCGAGTATAGCACTGTCCTGTGCCTTTCCTGCTTTTTGTCTTAGTTGTTTTGTGCTGCCCCTTCAAGATGTTCAACCGGTACCAACTTGCCCAAATGTCGATCATTTTTTGGTACAATAAAAAGTAATGCTTCGCACGCTAATTCAGAGGTAATATAGGGCGACTGAAATTAAAACACACCTTACATCAGCTGTGCCATTGTATCTATGTCTCAGCGCAACATTTCCCTAGATTTGGACAGATTATTCTTTTCCCTTTACAGTGCTTAAAGTCCCTCAATCTAGGACACATTTCCATAGAATTGGCAGCACTGTGAAAAAACAAAGCATCCAAACATCAAAATGTTGATGAAAATTTTGCACATGTAAATTCATTTTTCTCCTTGAAACAGGTATATTCATCTTTTGTGCCCATCCTATGGCTGAACAGTCACTGTCACGTGATACCTTCGATCACTTGTGGTGCAGGGTCAAATATTTAAACTTTCACTTTTGTCCTGCACAATAGCATAATTGAATGGTTTCAGTGGCAATAAGCACTGATTCTTCAGAATGAATTAGATACAATGTGGTGACCTCTGAAATATTTTCTGTGCAGTCATACTTGTGATGTGGTAAGCTGCCTGTCACCAGCACCCATGGCCAGCTTGCACGTGGACGTTGTCTGGTGCCACAGATACACCAACAGGTTAGTGCTGGGGACGTATTCTGCAAATGTCCACCTAATGGACATGTCCATTTTGTCTGCTCCTTGAGTTCTGATTGGCTAGGTTGGGGTACGTGTCAAAAGAGGACAAGCGACCCCAGCCAATCATCACTTCAGCAGCAGACCAAATGGATATATCTACTAGGTTGACATAAGTGTCGACCTAGTGTATTTCGTAAGCAGAATACCCTTACTGGTCCAGTCAATCTTGGTGACAGGTGCTGGGACCTGTGAAAAGCAGTAATTTTTGAAAGAAACCACCTGCATTGTAACACAGTAATACTGTAATAAGCGTCATATTTTTTATTTTATTTTGAGAGGAAGCTTTAGCTTGGCCCCAACTCTAATGCCACCTATTCAGATATGTATAAAATGCAGAAATGCTTTTCGGAGATAACCCCTAGGCTGATTTTAATGAAATTTGGCACATTTAAGAGAAAAGGTTAAGCTTTAGTGTCTGTTGAAACAGAAATATTGATTTATGGCCTTGATTTTTTTTTACAGAAGTTGCAAAAGTTGGTAAACTTGAAAAAAAAATAGCAAGACGCTTATGAATCTGTAGCTCAGCACCAAAAATAGATATTGCAGCTTTGTAAATTTCTTCAGCCAGAACATCCAAAGCTGACAAATTTGATGTAATATAGTAGAACGTTGTCAATGCATTCCCGTTATGTACATTTTCCCGGCGCCAACATTCGAAATTGTTCCCAGAAAACAATATTTCGGCACCAATGTTCATTATGTCGCCAAACTGCTGTTGTTTTCCATCCGCTAAGTTCCATGTAAACACGCCGCATCAGCTTCAATGCAATACTCGTCCACTTGTCTCAGGTGAAAACACCGCACATACTCAGTTTTTCTTATTTTGGTAGCAGCAGATCTATGCCCGGGTCGCTGCATGCTGCATTCTCAGCTATCGCCGCCAAACCAATTGCGATAAGCATCTTCATCTATCTGTTTTGCAGCGCATGGTGCGTAATGCCATTGGCAGCGTACTGCATGCTTTCAGTAAGTGATATCCAAATGCGGTGCTGTTCCCTGCTGCAGGTGGCATGATGTGGGCATCACATTTAGCTTAAGCAGCATACGGCGTTGCCCACAGCCCGATTTTGTTTCCGTTTCCTGTCGCCCTTTTTAAACACCATGCAATAGGAAAACAACAAAACGCGTCTCAGGCCGCCAGAGCACCACCAGCTCTGATGCACGCACATTGCCGTCTTGTGCTATAGCGATCCATGCGACACTTCGTATTATGTAAATGACAATAGTTTGGTGTGTCATATTTCTTTAATTACTTCAGATCGTACGTTTTCCCAGTTAATACATTTTTTCTCACAGTTTTTTTCCAAAACGTATAAATGAGGTTCTACGATGTTACCTGAATTTGTTACGATGATTACGAAGGTTTTTACAAAAGTCCTACTCACATATTGTTACGTAGTAGTGATGGGAAAGAACACAGCAGCAAAAGTGTGAATAACATAACTTTTTACTGGGCGAACCTGTGCCCATAATAGCAAGTTACCCTCAAAGCACAACAATAATGGTGAACACAGTCGGTGATCGTGGGAATCTGGATCTGCGGGTCAAGTGCATCGGCTTTTATACATGAGTCATTGAATGTTCCAGCGTAATTGCTGCTTCTCACGTGTCTTCCAAAAAGTACTACACAGTTTGCATCACGTATACAAACAGATTACACAGGCTTTGGCGACAACAGACAACGGACAGAACCATCAATAATATTCCAGTAAGTTTCAATCATGTGGGCATGTCTTGTGCTGAGCGATAACCTTAAGTTGTTAGTGGGTGAAATGCAGTCACTGAGGAAAGGATAAATAAGTACACGTGTCAATGCCCCGCTCTTAGAAAGCATCGTCCTGATGCTACAAACAGATACGAAAAGTGAAAACAAAACCAGACATTATAAAGAAAGAACAACAACAAGAAAACAAAGTTCTTAAGTTCATCAGCGGGCGCAGAAAGGCTTAAGATGCACCACGTGGATGACTTCAGGTTGTGCGTGGCGTAGCTGTAATTGCGAAAGGCTGTCTGGCGCGACCTCATAGTACAGTTTGCCAATGCAGCAGATGATCTCAGAACGTAGGAAATAGTGTCATAACAGTTTTTTGCTGAGTCCTCATTGGCATATCAGAGTCCAGACCCAAACATGGTCACCTGGCTGGAATTCCACATGGCATCGTCAAAGATTGTAGTGCCGCTGTCGGTCCTCTACTAGTTCTTGATGCGCAGGCGGGCGAGTTGTCTGGCTTTTTTGGTGCGCTGGAGATAGGTGGCGATGCCTGGATTGTCTTCATCGGTGACTTGCAGCAGAAGGATGGCGTTAGTCATCGACGGGTTCCTGCCATAAACCAGCTTGAATGGCTCGATCTGCGTTGCTGCTTGCACCGCTGTGTTATAAGCGAAGGTTACGTAAGGCAGGACAACATTCCAGGTCTTGCACTCAACATCGACATACACTGCTAGCATGACGGCACGGGTTTTGTTCAGCTGCTCTATAAGCCCATTTTTCTGCGGGCAGTAAACAGTTGTCCTCTTATGGCTTGTCTGGCTGTATTGCAGAATGGCTTCGGTGAGCTCTGCTTTAAAGACTGTTCCTCTGTTGGTGATGAGGACTTCTGGGGCACCATGTTGCAGCAGGATGTTCTCGACGAAAAATTTTGCCGCTTCCTCTGCATTATTTTTCGGCAGAGCTTTCGTTTCAGTGAAACGGGTGAGGTAGTCCGTCGCCACGATGATCCACTTATTTCCAGATGTTGACATTGGAAAGATCCCAACAAATCCATCCCGATCTGCTGAAATGGTTGGCAAGGAGGCTCGATCAGCTGTAGTAATCTCATTGGCCTTATTGGTGGTGTCTTGCATCGCTGGCAGTCAAAGCATGTTTTTACATAATGGGTGGCATCAGCAGTCAAACACAGCCAGTAGTACTTGTATTCTTGCTAGTGTACAGGAAAGCCCAAGGTGCCCCGCTGTCTGATTGTCATGTAGGACGTGTAGCACTTCTGGCTGGAGGGCTGCGGACCTAATGACGAGGTGGTTTATCTGGTCTAGAGAGGAGTTCTTTTTTATGAGGACATTGTTGTGGAAAGAAAACAAAGGCAATCCACGCCGAAATACCCTAGGGACAATGTTGATCTTGCCTTCTAAGTGCTCCACAAGGCTTCGTAACTCCGGTTCTACTCACTGCTGCTCGGCAAAGTTGTCTGCGCTTGTTGTTATTAGAAAGGTGTCGTCATCTACTTCGCTTTCTGGTGGCGCATCTATACTAGCGCGTGACAGGCAGTCGACATCAGAATGCTTCCGTCTGGACTTATAGACTACAGTCATGTTGAATTCCTGGAATGTGAGACTCCATCATGCTAGACGACTGAAACTGTCCTTTAAATTTGTCAGCCAACAAAGGGCATGGTGGTCTCTTATCACTTTGAAGTGCCTGTCACGTATATAAGGCTGAAATTTCACTGCAGCCCAAATGATCATGCGGTACTCTTTCTCCATCGTTGAATAATTCGCTTCCACTTTCAACAGTGACCATCTAGCGTAACCTATTGCGCTTTCAACTCCATCCTTCCTTTGAACAAGCATGGCGCCAAGGCCTATGCTATTTGTGTCGGTGTGGATTTCCGTCTCACCGTCCTCGTTGATGTGTGAGCACCTGTGGGAACTGCAGCCGTCGCTTCAGCTCCTGAAATGCATCTTTCTGCACTTCCTGCAGTGTTTCCCATTTAAAGTCATCAGTTTTCGTGAGATGGATGAATGGCTCCGCAATCCTTAAAAAGGCTCTTGCAAAGCACCTGTACCACCTAATAGGTACACAGGCCAAGGGATCTGCACACTGCCTTCTCGTTGAAGGGTCACTTGAACATAGTGATGGCAGCTGTCTTCTGTGAGTCGGGAAGACTTGCTAATGATGTGGCCTAGGAACAGAAGTTCTTTGTAAGCGAAACAGCACTTCTCCAGCTTCAAGGTGAGTCTAGATGATTTGATCACCTCTAATACTGTCTCAAGCTGCCTTAACTCTTTCAGTACGGCGCCATAGGCGATCGGATATGGACGGAGTTCCGATGACTTTGAATATCCCGCAAAATTTAAAACCGTCATGCTACAGACAACCGCCTCCATCTGGCGGATTCATTTAAAACTCCTCTTTCAGTTTCATTTTTGTTTTTTGTTGTGCTTGCGGAGGCCCCACTGCAAGTGAAATTTGCACCGAAGGTGGTTTCGAGTTTGGTGAGAATGGCATCCCGTCCGGGCTGAGCGCCGTGACAACTGACTCCTGTTCCAAGCACTTTGGCTTTATGATCCAAGCAGCAGTGATGGCTCAAGCAATGATGTGGGCAGTCAGATTTTAGCTGGGACGAAGATGCTCCAGCTCAAGTGCCCCGAATGTCAACAGGTGCTTGCAGATAAGTTTCGTTTTTGAATTCACACTGTAAATATACAAAAACATGCTTCAGATTTGTCAAATGCAGTTTTATTTTTGTTTAGGTTCTCAACAACCTACGGCCAGGATATTTTGCCAAATACACCACGCCATATCCAGTTTTCGCCCACGAGACAGCCCGGTGCCCATGTCGGAGCAGTGCTGCGGAGCAATGCACGTCGATTCTCAAGAGTGCTGGATTTTTTCGTCGTTTTTTACTAGCCAGGTGATCAAGACTTTGTGTGAGAACACAAATAAATATGCCTGGATGCATATTTTGGACCGACCGACATACTCTCGATGTGACGGCTCTTGGGAGGAAGTCACTCCACTGGAGATGCTTGGACTTGTTGGGATAATCATCTACATGGGAGTTGCCAAAGTGCCACGACTGCACTTATACTGGTGAACAACAGGAATACTCAGTAATCTTCTCCCGTGAAATATTATGCCAAGAGATCATTTTTTCGCGTTCATTCCTAAGTGTAGGGAATCCAGAAGACTTGGCAGCTGCAGCATCTGTAGGAAAGACATGGAGGGTATCCTGGCTTCTGGATCACATCAATGAAGAATCTGCAAATTTGTTTCAACCACAGCTCAACCTCGCCGTTGACGAATGCATGGTAAAATTGAAGGCTCGATCAGGTATAGGACACTACATCAGAGACAAGATGACGAAATTTGGATATAAACTCTGGGTGCTGGCAGATTCAAGAACTGGCTACACCCTTCAATTTTCGGGGTATACAGGCAAGCATGAGGCACCAGGACCACATGGCTTAGCCTTTGACGTCGTGAATAAGCTTTGCACAATGTACCTTGATCAAGGCTACAATGTTTACATGGATAACTTCTACACTTCAAAAAAACTTTTTGAACACCTCCTCGAGCACAAGACTCTTGCATGCAGAACAACACGCAAAGATCGTCGCTTTTTTCCAGCTGAATTGAAAGACTCATCATGGGAAAAAAGGGCACAGCATGGAATGTCCGATGGATCCGTGATGGTAACAACCTTTACATGCAGTGGAAAGACCGGCGTGCTGTAAACTTGATGAGCACAATGCACACAGCAAATGAGCACGTGCCCGCCAAGAGAAGAGAGAAAAGGGGGCGCCAATGGGCTCTGAGAGTCATCCGTAAGCCACTCCTTGTCCATGACTACAATGCTGGGATGTTAGGCATGGACAAGTCAGACCAAATAATTGCCACATACAACGTCCTTAGAAAATGCCTACGTTGGTGGAAGACGCTGTTTTTTCACTGTGTGGACATCGCATGCGTGAACAGTTTCATACTGTTCCAGCAGCACCCAACAACAACCCAACCAACAGTTCAACAACCCAACAGTTCAAGAACTTTCTTGAAGCACCTACTTTGACCAGCTTGCATTTAGGGAAGAACTGATTCAGCAGATATTTGAGTATGATGAAGTCGCACAAGGTCATGCTCCTTCCTCACCCCCCTTCTCGCCCTTAGACCATGTTCGGCACCAACCAAAAAGAATGAAGAAGAGGAGAAATTGCAAAATCTGCGATCAAAAAACAAAGACACAGAACAGAACAAACATCTTCTGCTCCACCTGTGAAATATATCTTTGCTTCTTGCCCTCATGGGACTGCTTCGCCAAGTGGCACAGCCGTCAAGGCTGCTAGATTGATGGGCCCTGATAAATGCAATACGTGGTGTACAGGATTGATATATTGGAAGCATAGATAAAGGGCCTAGAAACAGTATATATATTTCAGAATTCTCAAAATAATTTTCTGGCTAAGCACAGTCACTGATTTCTTTGTTCATATTTTATGTGTACTTTTTTTGTTCATTTGACAAATAAAATGTGAATAATTCTAACTCTCACAGCACAGCTCCTTTTTATATGAAAAGCCACACCAATAAGCTACGATTTGCTGTATAGCAATGTTAAATGCGTTTCATTGTGCAAGAGAAAAAAAAATGTTTTCTCGAAGCACTGTAAATTAGCCACTTTTCTGCCGTAACGAAAGAGTTAAGTGATCATCGAAACTCCCAGTGAAGACGTTGACGTCATCCAAGTGGACAAGACAGGTCTGCCACTTCAAACCTGCTGTGACCTGCCTCAAAGCCAGGGTGTCTACCAACCGGGAAAACCGAAAAAACCGGGAATTCTCAGGGATATTGAGTAGTCTGGAAAAACTCGGGGAAAACTCAGGGAATTTGTGCTTCTATCAGGGAAAATTAGCTGTAATTTCATTGAAAGGGAACGAAAGTCGCGGTAATGCTGCCTTGAGTAACAGACAGGAGTCGTAACGAATCATCTTTGATGCACCATCATCGGCTGGAGGAGTTGCCAGTGTGCAGTGAACGACCGACTTTTCGGATAGCTTTACGGTACCACCACGTACCCCCTAGAGTCAGTGTATCAGAAAGTCTGAAATTTCGGATGCAAGAACCCTTCGCCGTACAATTTTTCTGAGTTTCCTGCCGGGACCACCGTCCAAAACGGCATTAATCGAAGCCACCACCGCGGCCGTTTTGATTACCTCGCCACCTCGAACCGGCGCTCTCGCATGCAGATCCTGCGGCAACGCTAGGCCTAGCTGCTTCGACGTTCGCTATTAAGCTTCTTGCTGTTGGGTGCAGTGTTTTTCATTGAATGAATTCGCCGCTATCAGCAATGGCACCGACTCCGCATTTGTTGTCCTCACGTTTGGCTTCGAAGCTCGGAAGAAACGATGGTTTGCGTAATGCCAGTTCCCGAAAGTCAGCTTCGCCTCTGTGCAAAAATGTTACTTCGTGAAGCATACGCAAAAGTATTGCGGGGAAGCTCAACAAGCGTGTGAAGGGGCTATTGCCACGGGACACAACATGTATTCCTTAATTATACACGCGTGCACCCGGTATCTCCTGTCACAGTCTTAGCACCAATATGACTAATACGGGTACTGTCAGGCCTTCAGAGCTTTTTCGAATGTGCCCGTGGCGGTTTGAGTCCTTTAAGGGCAGTAAAAGACATGCATTCTTTTCCAACTGGCCGATTTTTCGGACGTTTTCTCGACCCCGGAGGAGTTCGAAAAATCGGACGTTGACTGTACAACTGACCAAAAAGATCCTTCAAACGGTCCGTGGGGCAAACGAGCGGCAGAAGGAGGGCGAGAACAGAAAGGACCTACGCATTGAGGAATGAACAGGAAAGGAAGCGTGCTGCCACCGTTTTGAAAGAGCTTGGGCTCGAAAAACAAAGTGTTGGCTGATGCCAAAATGCAGGTGTCCCTCATCCACACCAAAATAAACTCTTTAAAGCAGTGAAACACAACACTGGGGCATCGTGCGCGTGCTGAGAGTATGTCAGGACAGTTGAGGTTGACTTGCAAGCTGTTGAGAGAGAACCTCAATTGTGACAAAGTTCGGGCCTCATACCACTAAGCTTGCTATCAACTGATCGAAATAGCTCATATTCGAAAATATTTGCTTCTTTATGCATCTCCTTTTTATTCGTATTTGAGAATGTCCGACTCAATTTGCAATTTTTTCGGAAACATTTTATTTGCTGTGCATTTTACTAACCCCTCCCTTCTGTTCTCTTCTTGAATAAAATAAACACTACTCCTTAGTATTAAACTGGATGAAGTTGTTATTTTAAAGATTTTTTTTCACATGCTTACTAGAGAGAGACAGCATCGGGCGACATGGTTTCAGCCCGTCTCGACATAAAACATAGTTCTGCGTCAGTCAGGGAATCTTGCAAAGGCACTCAGGAAAAACCGGGAAAACTCAGGGAACTTGGAAATGTCAACTTGGTAGACACCCTGAAAGCACATAGATGGGTCAGGAAACACTCTTATATCGTAGTAGAGGCGTGAACCGCCCAGTCTGCACTGCGACATGTGTGCCTCTTTTATTACTGGGGAACTGCAGTGATTATTGTGCCACCACGCATGCAATGATGTCATCACTTGTATCACTTTTCACATCATCCTTTCTCCAGAAAAAAGATAAGCGAAGGGGAAAGAAAAGAACAGAAACAGGAAAGCTAAAAGCATATAGTTAAGTTGTACAAACATAAGGAGTGTTTTTTCTTCTTGCTCTTCTATGGCGAGTAGCACTGCACTGTCCTGCATATTCGGGTACTCCTTCGAAGCGTCACAGCACCATGAAGGTTGTTCGTAGACGTTGGTGCTGGGGGGTCTTGCAAGTTCTGAGCTTGCTGTGGCTGCAATTCATCGTGAGTGCTTGTAGCAGGTTCTTCCTGTTGAGGACCATCATATTGCATAAGAGTTGACCCAGGATTCGATTAAAAGTTCGAGTCTGTGCAGTGGCCTATGTTGCCATCACCTGACTAGATGCTGCTCCCTTGGCCTATGGGTTGTGGGGATGCACGACTCTTACACGTCCCCTGATATGTTGTTTTCCCTGCATAGCTCTTGTCTCCTGTAATCCGGCTTCGCCACATGGCTTGATGCCCACGGCAGTCTGTGTAGTTGAAGCGCATCGCGAGAGATGGCATGAATGTGGCTCTGCTAACGCCACCTAACAGCAGGGTTTTTGGGCGCGGAAAGAAGAAGGCTCTTCCTCTTTCGCTCGGGGTCGGCAAGCGGCGCAGACGTTCCGTGCGTGTGCCAATCCATGCTTCTGTGAGACCGTCTCGCAAGGACTCATTCGAACGCGCCACCGTCCGCGTGACCGTACGCGCGAACGACCCTGCCTTGGTGTCCAGCATGGGGTGAACATATTCGCTTGTTATCCGGTCGCGGTGTGTCAGACTTGCGCAATTTGTCGCGTACCCATCGGCATGTTTTGTGGATAGCAACTCAGCTAGCAGGCATTGGTCTATGAAAGGTGCAATAAATGCCCTTGTTATTGTTTGCACTACTGTGTTGTCGTTCCTTTGTCTCAAGAGCACGGGTGAGAATCCCACAAGGTCGGACATAATCTAGGTGACGGCTCCACAAACAACTTTCTTCAAGTTGCAGATCTACTGCAGAGTTATGCTGCCCTGTAACCACTGTGGGTACCCACGTTGGACCTTGACGGAAGTTCCTGATGTACACCTGCTCACCTGGCATACACCTGCAGGTTCAAGGTGTTGGTTTCTGGTTGCACCTGATTTTCTGCTTCAATTGCTTCTGTAGAACTGTTGATTGCAAATCAGGATGCAGAACTACTGCAGTCTTCAGCTTTCGCCCCATTAGTAGCTCAGACGGGCAACATCCAGTGACTGTGTATTGTGGACCTATATGTCAATAGTATACGAGCAGTTTGCACCCTGGGCCTGCCTTCTTCAATGTCACCTTGATTGTCAGGACTGCCCTTTCTGTAGCTCCATTTGACGCAGGATGATATGGCGGCACCAACATCTGATGTATTTTATCTTTCTTCATAAATGCTTCATATTGCTCACTTATAAATGCTGGACCATAATCCGACACCACAATGTCTGGTAGTACATGACTAGCAAACATCATCAGGCACGTTATAGTGGATTCTACTGACAATGTTGCGACTGGGAATACCTCAATCCACTTTGAAAAATAATCTACTGCAATGAATAAATACGTGTTCTTGTAAGACCCAGCATAGTCTACATGAAGTCTTGACCATGGTTTCTCCGGAAACGGCCTTGGCATCACAGGCACTGGTTGTGCCGCTCGCTGTTGATCTTGGCAGATGCGGCATGCTTGGACTTCTGCTTCAATGTCACCATCCAACGGCAGCCGCCAGACATGACTTGCCACAGTTTTCATTTTTTACACTTCTGGATGGCCTTTGTGAAGTAGCCTCAGCACTTCACTTCCCAATGAAGATGATATAATGACACGACTGCCATTTAGCATGCAGCTTCCGTCCACTCTCATTTCACTCATATGCTTATCATAGGTCTTTCCTTAATCACTGCGCCTGAGTCTGCCATCACTCCACAATGCTTTCCAGACTTTTGCCAGTACTGGGTCCCTAGCAGCGGCTTGTGCAACAGCGCTGGATGACAGAACATGGGGGTAAGTCTCTAGGAGCATAAATACTTTGACTGGACTATCTACGGCAAATTCTTCAGTCTGTAGTGGGAGACAGCTCAGTGCATCTGCAGGTGCAATGCTGGGGCCGGGCCTGTAGGAAATTGTGTAGTAGTACCCAGCCAAAAGTAGAGCCTACTGAAGTACCCTCGGAGAGCAACACTCAGGAACTGGTGAGCTTGCTCCCAGTAAGCCATTAATGGCTTGTGATTGTCACAATTCATCTTGGTTCGTGAACGAGGGAGGGCTCGAGGCACCCTCTGTTAGACAGACGCTCCGCAGCGTGGTGGTGATGAACAATGACTGACCGCCAAGCAGCTGTGCTCGCCGGTGTTTATTGGTGCGGTGACCAATGTTGCCTACCGAGCCTGACAGACCACCAAGCCTGGCGGGCTAATGAAGATTATGCCCGAGGGGGCATCACATGCTTGTTACACCTTCTTACCCCCAGTTTGTTAACTAAAAGAAACAAACGTCCAAGTTCAGAGCATGAAGCTCTGCCGCCGTCCCAGCCAAGTCGACGGTGCCTGCTACCCAGGTGAGTAATGGTCCGGAGGCCTCTGCCGTCGAGTACTCCACCTGCGCACCGGTGTTGATGGGCCGGTTGTGGCAACGCTGGGTGCTGCCTGATCCAGCCTCGACCGTCCGAAGGGTCCGCAGTGGTCGGCCTTGTGAGTGGTGCTGGACTTGACACCGGCCCAATGGGTGCCACACCACTGGCAACGCTTGCCACC
Organism: Dermacentor variabilis; assembly: GCF_050947875.1. Taxonomy (NCBI): domain Eukaryota; kingdom Metazoa; phylum Arthropoda; class Arachnida; order Ixodida; family Ixodidae; genus Dermacentor; species Dermacentor variabilis. The sequence goes on from NC_134569.1 coordinate 258,503,131, forward strand.
TCCGAGGTGGCTGGTGCTCCGCTGGAAGCGACTGCTGTTTCCTTTAGTCCTCCTGCGGGCTGCAACTCTGAAGTGGCAGTCAGGGATGCTGGCTAGGTCCCAAGGCGAGGCCTAACATGGTCGGCGTGTCTGTGCCATGTGGCCACGTCTGGCATGCGGACGAGCAGCGATGAGGAGCTGGCAGGAGCCACCACCAGTTCGTCGGACCAGGGTGGGCTAGGAGGGAAGTTCATGGCAAAAACTGGAGCTCCTGACTCCAGCAAAGGCCCGGGACAGCATTCTTGGGCAGCAGCCAGTTTCTGCTTCAGCTGCTTCAGGAGCACTGTGGATCGGAGGTCCGGATGCAAGACGTCCAAGGGTGTCTTGACCATCCGACCCAGCAGGAGCTCACAGGGGGCACGGCCAGTGACATCGTGGGGCGTGGTCCGGTATTGAAACAGTATCCGGGCAATCTGCCTCCGGAAATCCCCAGTCTGGCTCTTCTTGAGCTTGTCCTTGATGGTTTGCACCACTCGCTCGGCTGCACCATTTGAAGCAGGGTGGTAAGGCAGAGCCATGATCCAGCAGATATTGTTCTTCCTCTGTGCTGGCGAAAGCAGGACCATTGTCGGACACGATGACGTCCGGCAAGCACTGGGCAGCGAAGACCTGTCGTAGCGCTGAAATGGTTGCGCCTGCTCATGGTGTGGTGACAGGTAGAACCTCCACCCACTTCGAAAACCCATGCACCACCACCAGGAAGTAATGGCCCCCCAAAATCCACATGCAAGCGGGACCAGGGTCTCTGTTGGAACGGCCTGGGGGTGATTTCCACATCAAGTGAGGCACACTGATGCTCCTAGCAGATTTGGCAGCTCTGCACCATGTGAGCGATGTTCTGGTCCAGGCCAGGCCACCAAACATGGGACTGGGCCGCCATCTTGATCTTTTCCATGCCAGGATGACCCGTGTGCAGCAACTGCAGGATCCTGGGCCGGAGACTTTGTGGGATCACCACCCTGGAACCCCACAGTAGGCAGCCCTGCTGCAAGCTCAGCTCAGCGGCCTGCTGAACCAATTCATCCCCATGGGACACTGCTTTGACCACCTGAGACAGGACTGGGTCCCAGGTGGACGCTTGCGATACCAGAGATCTGGAGAGCACCTCCGGGTACGCGTGCTCTAGCATGAACACTTCAGCAGGTTCTGGAACAACATCAGGCACCTCTGGCAGGGCAGGCTGCTCAGGGCATCAGCAGGTCCCAGGTCCTTTCCTGGACGGTAAACCAGCTGGTAACTGTAAGCTGCCAGCCTCAAGGCCCAGCATACCACTTGAGGTGATGCCTCCACAGGAACTGCCTTGTCAGGCCCCAGCAGCCCCAACAGCAGCTTGTGGTCCGTGACCGCCTCGAACTTCCGGCCCCACAGATACTAGTGGAAGCGTTCGACACCGATCATGAGGGCCAGGCCTTCCTTGTAAAGTTGGCTGTAGCGTTGTTCTGCAGCACGAAGCTGACGAGAAACAAATGACACGGCATGCCTGGCCATCCTTGTCCTGGTGTGCCAGGACGGCTCCTACGCCATATGGCGACGCATCTATGGTCAGGACGACAGGCTTGGCAGGATTAAAGTGTACTAGCACTGGAGCTTTGGTGATTAGCTCCTTGCGGTGCTGGAAGGTTTGGTCCTGCTCCTTCTTCCAGACCCATTACTGACCATCACGACACAGAAGACGGAGTGGCTGTAGATGGGGGGGGGGGGTCTCCAACAGGTTTGGCAGGAAACTCCTGTAGAAGTTGATGAGGCCGAGGTAGCTCTCAAGCTCCTTCTTGTACTGGGGCTTAGGCGCCTTGAGCACAGCATCAACTTTGCGGGGAGCCGGGGCTAGGCCAGTATGGGAAATTATATGTCCTAAGTATGCAACACTGGGGGCCAGGAAAATGCACTTTTCCAGCTTGAGCTTGAGGCCGGTGTCCTGCAGTCGTGCCAGGATGTTGTGCAGGTTCTGCAGGTGGTCCCTGTTGTCGCTGCCAGTAACCAGGATGTTGTCCAAGTACACCGCCACGTGCCTCACGCCCCTGAAGAGGTTGTCCATCTCCCTCCTAAATATGGCTGGGGCTGAGGCCACGCCAAATAGTAAGTGTGTGTACTGGAAGAGCCCCAAAGTTGTCGATATTGTGACATACTTCCGGGAGGCATCCTGGAGCACCAGCTGCTGGTAAGCATCTCTGATGTCGAGCTTGGTAAATTTCTGTCCACCGGACAACGCCGACTAGAGATTTTCAATCCGGGGCAGCGGGTACTTCTCGACGGTAATGACAGGGTTGATGGTAAACTTGGAATCCCCGCAGATCCTGACACTGCCATTTTGTTTCGGGACTGGTACGATGGGAGCGGCCCATTCAGATGTCTTGACGGGCACCAGGATGCCCTCTCGCTGTAACCGTTGCAGCTCCTGGTTGACCCCATCCTTCAGGGCAAACGGCAGTAGGCGATTCTTGAAAAAACGTGGCCGGGCTCCCTCAGGTACATAGATGTCAGCCATTGTGCCAGCAAATGTGCCCACCCCTTGCTGGAACAGAGACTTGAACTCGGTCAGGAGGCTGGGGACGTCTTTCACCGCTTGCAGGCTGGCTTCCTGTTACTCTGGCAGACAAACGTCCAGTGCATAAATCCAGTTTCGACCCAGTAGCGTTGGCGATGACCCCTTGGTTAGGTAAAAGGGAAGGGTTGCCTCCCTGTCGCCAAAGCGAATGCTGACCTGTGCCTGACCCTGGACCTAGGAGAGCTGCCTGGAGTAGCTGTGCAGCATCATGCCCGAAGCTTTGACAGACACGCCTGGGAAGGTACGCTTGAAGAGTTTCCCGGCCATTACTGACACGCTAGCCCCTGTGTCCAGCTTCATCGAAATGGGGTGCCCGCAGATTTTGACAGTCAGCATGTATGGTGACTACATAGACTACGGAACAAAGCGTGTGTGCCACATGTCGAAAATCGGCAGGTCCTCGGCCACGACGAGGAACCTGGCCGCGGAAGAACTCGATCCTGCTGCCGCACGCCCCCGCCGTGTACCCTTGCGACAGCTACCCTGGCTGCGGGCTTGTGTGGTACCTGGGCTTGAACCAGGCTGCTGCTGCTGTTTGCTGTTTGTCCTCCCCCTTTGGCATACCCATGCCAGGTGCCCAGCTTTCCCGCACATGAAGCATTATGCTTGAGAGAACTGGCACTGTGAGGGGGAATGGGCACCGCCACAGCGACCGTAGGTACTGCCCTTTGTCGCCAACTTGTTGACCGCCGCTTCCGCTGACAGTGAGCCAGTCGCACGGGCAATCTCGCTGTCGTCCTTGGCGGCAGCTTTCATTGCCAGCGCTGCCTTCACGGCGTCATCCACCGAGGGGTCGGGAAGCTCTAGGATTTTCGCGTCTGCGTGGCTGGGTTGTTGATGCCGCAGACAAAACAGTCCTGGAGCAGTGAGTCCAGTTGGTCCCCAAAAATGCAGGCACTCGCTAACTCTCGTAGCACAGCAGCGAACTGCCTGGGGGTCTCTCCTTCCCGGTGGCTCCGGTTGTTGAAGCGGAAACGCTCCATTAGTGTGGACGGTGCTGGGTTGAAATGCGAGTGCAGTATGGCGAGCAGCTCACCCAGCGTCTTAACATGCGGCGTGGCTGGCTTGAGAAGGTCGAGCAGGAGACTCAAGATGTGGGACCCGCAGCTGGCCAGGAAAATGTCCCGCTGTTTGCCCTCGACTGTGTCATTTGCGCAGAAAAGCATGTGGACTTGCTCCTCGTAAATTGGCCAGGTGGACCAATCTCCCTCGAATGGCTCGAGCCTTCCGTACAGCAGCATGGCAGCTGCAATGGGGGGCGGTGTTTCGCCGCTCATGGCGCCGTGGGACGATCTGTGGGTACTTGTCACTAATGTCACAATCCGTCTGGGTTCGTGAGCGAGGGAGGGCTCGAAGCACCCTCCATTAGACAGACGCTCCACATTTTGGTGGTGATGAATGATGACTGACCACCGAGCAGCTGTGCTTGCCGGTGTTTATTGGTGCCGTGACCAATTTTGCCTACCGAGCCTGACAGACCACCAAGCCTGGTAAGCCAATGACGATTATGCCTGAGGGGGCGTCACCTGCTTGTTACACCCATCCCATCATAGTTGCCAGTGTGACGATCTGTCTGGGTTCATGAACGAGGGCATAGTCAAGGCTCACGGGACCCTTTGACGTCATAGTGTTCTCTGTATGAGAACAAGCCATTCCTAGCAATAAAGTCAGTTGCCTTTCTGCTCATGGGCCGTTGTCGCCCTTCTGCGTTAGTTCATCTGGCAACGAGGATGGGATCGCCGTGACCTGGCCTACTGGACACCATCAACGAAGATTTGGCGGCTCAACATGGCCACGCTACCAGAGGCGTCGCTACCACAGGCCAGCAAGAGATCCGGAATTTAAACAATTAACACATTTAGTTCTCCTACCAAGCCATGTCCCGGCTCGGCAGACTAGATGAGTACAACCCTAAGGTTCAGAACTTCGAATCGTATGTCGAACGATTTGAGCATTATGTCAGGGCAAACGAGATAGCGGAAGTGAAAAAAACTGTCTGTTTTCTTGACAGTAATTGTTGCAGAAGCATATGAAATTCTCAAGAACTTGGTTGTTCTATTGCTACCAGGAGATAAGGCCTTTGCAGAAGAAAAAGAGCTCTTGCAAAGCCACTACAGCCCAAAGACGTCTGTAATTACAGAAAGGTGCAAATTCAACCACCGAGTGCAACTTCCACGAAAGTGTCGAAGACTTCGTAGCAGAGTTGAAGTACTTAGCCTGGAAATGTAACTTCGGGGCATTTCTCCTGGACGCCCTACGTGACAGATTGGTAGCTGGTATTCGAAGTGAAGAAACGCAGAAGGCGTTCATGGCTGACTCACTCACGTTTGAAAGGGCATACAAAATAGTTCTTGACAGTGAATTGGCCGCGAAACAAACAGCTGCAATACAAGCAGGAAGCCAGGCAGAGACCACAAACGTAGTGGAAATGAAAACTAATGAGCATCAGCACAGCGACCGTGACCAAGCAAAGGCTAAAAGTATAAAAACTACTCGTGCAAGCTATGTTCAAAAGTTCAACACCTTCAAAACATGTGTTGAACGAGCAAAAGTGAGCTGAAGGCACTTGCTGTAATGGAATCGTCAGATGAAGACGAGCAGACTCTGTACAACTACGCAGTCGACACATCTGTGAAGAACGGTTATGGGGTGACTGTAACGTGGAGTGCCAGAAAGTGTCAATGCAGGTGGACACAGAGGCCGCAGTCACTGTTGAACCTGAAAGTGTGTACAAAGAAAAGTTTTTGCATGTGCATTGTGAACCAACTCGCATTGTTCTAAAGACGTACACAGGTGAAAAAATGGATGTCATAGCCCAATGCAATGTAACCGCAACCTATGAAGGGCAAAGTGCGGTTTTACCAATAGTTGTTGTGAAGGGCCATGAATGCGAGTTACCTGTATTGCTGGGAAGAACCTGGCTTAATAAGCTGCGGCTGAATTGGAAATCGCTTTGCAGTGTGTGCAGCGAAGACAGAGTAGACAAGATTCACGCGAAGTTTCCAACCGTGTTTTTGCAATTGCTTGGTGCTATCAGGAACTTCGAGGTGCAAATTGTTTTGCAACTGGGTTGTGCTTCAGTGTTTTGTAAAGCATGCCTGCTTCCTTTTTCTTTGCGTGAACAAGCAGAAAAACGCCTTGCCGAGCTTGAAAGCCAAGGCGTAATCACGCCTGTGAGTAGAATCAATTAGGCAACGCCACTGGTTTTGGTCCCAAAGAAGCAAGGGGATCAAATACGCCTTTGTGGTGATTACAACATCACTAAATCCTGTGCTTAAAATAGACCACTATCCACTACCATAACCAGAGGAATTGTTCACAGCTCTGTGTGGAGGTAAAGTATTCTGTGTCTTAGGTTTGTCATCAGCATGCCAACAAGTGGTACTGAGCCCAGAATCAAGGCATACTCTGACAGTTAACACGCATAAGGGGCTCTATCAATATAACAGACTTCCTTATAGAATAGCCAGTGCCCCTGCTTTGTGCCTGTGCATGATGGATAAAGTTTTGCTTGGTATTCCAAATGTTGGTTGTTATATTGATGATGTCATAATTGCAGGCTAGAACGAGGATGATTGCCAAAAACACTCGAGCGGGTGCTACGCAAGCTTTCGGAGCATAACATTACGTTAAAGCTGTAAAAATGTGAATTTTTCCAAGATTCTGTATCGTACCTTGGGCACAAGGTCAGCGCCGATGGCATCTACCCGACAGAAGAGAAAGTGAAGGAAACGCTCCACGCTCCTGAACCAACAAATGTAACTGAATTAAGAGCATACTTAGGCTGCTCAATTTTTACAGCAAATTTAAGAAGAATGTGTCATCTATAGCAGAACCAGTGTACAGATTGTTACGGAAAGGAGAATGATGGCTGTGGATGAAGCAGTGTAGTAATGCTTTCAAAGCGACTAAGTATCTGCTTGTAAACAGCCGTGCTCTTACCTACTATGATGCACGCAAGCCGCTCGAGTTGCGATGTGACGCGTCTGCGTACGGCATTGGAGCAGTTATTTTTCATGTGCTGCTGGACGGAGAAGAGCGTCCGATAGCTTTTGCTTTGCAAACTCTGATATCAGCTGAGAAGAATTATGCACAATGTGAAAGAGAGGCCCTTGCGCTTATCTTTGGACTTAAAAAGTTCCACAAGTGTCTTTTTGGTAGAAAGTTTATGTTGTACACAGACTATCAGCCACTCGTAAGCATCTTGGGACAAAACAAAGCGACACCGTTGCAAGCAGCTGCCAGATTGCAAAGATGGTCCTTGATAATGTTAGCGTACCGGTATACGCTTAATTACCGCAAAGGGGCTGAAATCAAGTGGCTGATGCTCTATCTCGACTACCTTTACCATCTTGTCCCAAATCTGAGAGTTGGAATGCTTTCCCATGTTCGAAAGCACTCCGTTGAACTCTTCTGATGTAGCTAAGGCCATTGCAGGTGATGGCAAACTGTGCAGAGTCGTTGAGTACACGAGATATGGTTGGCCTTCAGAAGTGCCTAACGAACTCCAGCCATACTACGTTAGATGTCACACACAAAGCTTGCGCTATGACAGAGGCATTCTCCATTAGACAGATGCTCCGCAGCGTGGTGGTGATGAACGATGACTGACCGCCGAGCAGCTGTGCTCGTCGGTGTTTATTGGTACGGTGACCAATGTTGCCTACCGAGCCTGACAGACCACCAAGCCTGGCGGGCCAATGAAGATTATGCCTGATGGGGTGTCACATGCTTGTTACATTGTTCAGTGACGACTTTGAAGTGCCGACCCTACAAATAGTGTCTGAATTTGGCCAAGCCAAATGCTAGGCTTAGAGCCTCCTTGTCCAGTTTACTGTAGTTTCTTTCAGCCGCAGCAACGCTTCATGATGCGAAAGCAACTGGACATTCTTGCCCAGAAGTTTCTTGTTGTGCCAGGAGTGTGCCAGGGAGACGATATGGTGAAGCATTGCAAATTGGGACCGACAGCTTCGCTGGATCAAAGTGTGCCAAAACTGTTTTAGAGGTTAGCAGTTGCTTGCTTCTTTGGAATGCCAAATGTTCTTTAGTCGTCCAGCACCAGGGAGACCCCGCCACCAGCAAGCGGTTTCAGGGATGCAAAACTGAGGATAGCTTAGGTATAAACCTTCTGTAGTAGTTAACTAAGCCCAGACATCTCTGTAGCTCCTTCACATTCTGGGGTGTGGGAGCTGCTAGTACAGCTTCAGTCTTGGAAGGATTCAGGCGAAGGCCCCCTGTGCTGATGATGTGCCCCAGGTAGTCCACTTCAGAAGCCAAGAACTTGCATTTCGATAGTTTCAGTCACAGCCCTGCTACTTTGAGCCACTCTAGAACCAGGCACACGTTCGCCCAGTGGTCAGCGTCATCTGCACCAGTTACAAGAATATCGTCAAAGTATACAGTCACATCATTTAGCTCATGCAGAAGGTTCTACAATTCTCTCTAATTATGGCTGGTGCTGATGGGACCCCACAGGGTAGCCGCGTAAATTGGTTGATTGAGTTGATTGTGACGTACTTGAGAGCATCTGGGTGCAGCTGAACCGATTAGTATGCATCTCGCAAGTCAAGCTTCGTGAACTTTTTACGCCTCCCATTAGTTTGGTGAACAGTTCTTCTGTGCGAGGAATTGGGTATGTTTCCAATACTGTAACTTTATTTATCAGTTGCCACATAGTTGCACACGCCCATCCCACATCAAAACGGGAATTATCAGAGTTGCCCATTGCCACGTCCTGAGTGGTTGAATGCTCCCCTCGCGCTCCATTCTCCGTATTTCTTCAATAACTTCATCTCGCAATCAGAATGCTACCACTCACGGCTTGACGCAACACCACGGAATTACCGCATCTTCCACTGATGCTACTGCGTTGACATCCTCTGATTTGGAATGCCCAGCTGAGAAAGCTGAGGTGGAAGAAGTTGTAAGTGTTGTAAAGGCAATGAAGGATGGATGCTCGCCAGGAAATGACGATATTAGTGCACGCCCCATCAAGGCCGTACTTCCATTACTTGTGGGTCCTCTAGTATATATTTGTAATCTCATATTAGAGACCGGTATATTCCCTGATAACATGAAAGTTGCACGCGTAACCTTAATATTCAAAGGAGGAGGAAAAAATGATCTGAATAATTATAGACCTATCTCTGTTCTGCCGCTCTTTTCTAAGATCCCCGAAGGCATAATATACACGAGGTTAAACAAGTTTTTAAATGCTCATAATATAATATGTAAACAACAATATGGATTTCAGGCTGGAAAATCAACGGAGACAGCACTGCTATTCATAAAGGACCGTATTTTGGATAACTTTGAACAGAAACTATATACACTGGGCATTTTTCTTGACTTCCGAAAAGCCTTTGATTCAATTAAACATGAAATTCTGATGGGAAAACTGGGACAGTATGGTATCAGAGGAGTAGCACATGAGCTGATAGACAGTTATCTCAAAGGAAGAAAACAATACACTAGCATGAATCAATTTCTGTCAGACATAGGAATAATTAAGTACGGTGTGCCGCAAGGATCTATTCTTGGGCCTTTGTTATTTATTTTATACATCAATGACCTCGTTAACATCCCCCTGACACCTGATATTATCCTTTACGCGGATGACACTAATGTCTTCTTTTCTGGTCCAAATCTAACTTGAAGAACATGCTAATCAGTGGCTGAGTCAGCTACAGATCTGGTTAAATAAGAACGAACTTGACTTAAATATAAAGAAAACACAATATATTATTTTCCGCCCTAAAAACAAGCCCTTGAATCATCACGTTCAACTACAGATATATAATACCAATCTATTGCCAACAAATTCTTGCCGCTTCCTGGGCGTCTGTTTCAAATATGACTTAACATGGACAGATCACGTGGATCAGGTTCGTTTGAAAGCATCTAGGTCTATGGGTTTGTTGCAACGCGTAAAATATCTTTTACCTCTGTGTTTGAGAAAGCAGATTTATTTTTCCATAGTTCACTCCTATGTTATGTACTGTCAGCTAGTTTGGGGAACATGTAACAAATCGGATTCAGACCGCTTTTTTTCGCTTCAGTTCAGGGCGTTGAAGGCGGTATTCCGTTCCGCACCTATTACCAAAGAATCCCTGTACGACGCAGTTAAGGTACTGCCATACTATCAACTTCACAGTTTCTCATTGGCTGTGCTTATTTTTCATAACATTAAGCATGATTTTACATCCTTCTGCACAAAGTACTTAAACATGAACCTTACCCATAACTTGCGCACTGTATCTATGGTTTGGTCGAAGTCATGCACAAATTATGGTACTCAGATCATAGACAAACAAATAGTTACACTCTGTAACACTTATCCTCTAATGATGAACTGTATAAATGATTGCAACACCCTTTCTCAATTTAAGAAAAAAATGAAAATGATGCTTTCTTCTCCTGCCTCCTTTGCTTAGAATTGTACCTTTCTTTTATCTTGAGCAAGTGCAATCTGAATGATTATGTACATCATTGTTTGCGTGAATTAGAATGATGTAATCAATGTATAATATCAAATAGGATAATTTGTCATATGTGACGCAGCATTGTATTTCTGAATTTCCACTGATTTCATTGATCTCACAATGTAGTGCAGTATTTTGTCATGCCGACCTGCTGTCATAATGTGTGATCCCGAGGTGAAGGCCCTGTCAGGAGGCATTGTTGCCTCCTTTTGCCGCGCCTCGTGGACATCCTGTACCACCTATGTATGTCCAAATAAACTGAATTGAATTGAATTGAATTGAACTCTCGCATCCGACTTCTGCTGAACAGTGTGGGGCATGGTCCTTTGACAACAAACAATGGCAATGTGCTCTCTTGTTTGCCTAGCCTCACCGTTGATGTACACTCACCCACAATGGGTTTCTTGTCACCGAAAATGCTTCGTAGTTGCACTCGTGATGGTTGCAGTGTTGCTGTAGGAAATAGTTCACTAAACTTCTCTTTGCTTATCATCAACACACTGGCTCCTGTATACATTTCCATTTCTAACTGGACGCCATTGACACTGACCTCTATATGCATGGTCTCCGCCCCTGCCTCATGGATTGGCCACATGTAGACCGTTTCTTGCTGCTTGTCAGGCCACTCCTCGCATCCTTCAAACTTGTCAACGTTGAGCACCTGCTGCATACCTTGTGAATGGGCTTTCCTGGCTGTACGTTGCCTGCTTTGCAGACTCTGGCTACATGACCCTTCTTTCTGCACTTGTAGCACATGCTATTGATGAATCTGCAGTGATATGCTGGATGATTCCCTCCACAGTGGAAACAGCTCTTCTGCCCTCTGGACATACAACATTGGCAGCTGCCAGGGTCGGTCCAGTAGGTTTGGCCATCTCTGGCATGCCTAAGGCCCAGGCATCTTTTCTCGCTGCCTCGATAGCAACAGCCGTATCTTTTGCCGTCCCAAATTTCAAGTCGGTGGTCTCCGACAACCGTGTCTGCTTGGGGACATCGTTGATACCTGGGACAATCTGGTTCTAAAGCATCCTGTTGTGGAATGTTCCGAAGTTACAATCGGCTGGTTTTTTTCAATGCTGCAATAAAATCACTTACTGGCTCATTGTCACATCTGTGCCTTGAGAACAACTCGAAGCTCACGACAACTTCCAACACTTTCGGTGCGTAATACTCATTAAGTACCGTAAATATTGTATCCAAATTCTCATCCGCAGGTTTCTGCAGCATAACCGGGCTCCGCAGTATTGCGAGTACGTTCTTGTTCCACAGCATGTCAGGAACACGGCTGTCTTCTTTTCTTCTGGCACATCGACTGCAAAGTAAAACTCTACTCGCTCACAATAGTCCGTCCAATCTGCGGCTGCTTCTTCGAAAGCTTCCAGTTTCCCGATAGTGACTGGCATAGCTGTAGGTAGTAAGGGCTTTGCTGCTGCATAGGTTTAAATGATCCCACCCTCGTCGCCACTTGTGATGACCTGCCTCAAAGCACATAAATGGGCCAGGAAACACTCGCACATCATAGCAGGGGCGAGAACCGCACTGTCTGCACTGCGTCATGTGCGCCTCTTTTATTATTGGGGAATTGCTGTGATCGTTGCGCCATCGTGCAGACAATGAAGTCATCACTTGTATCACTTATCACACTAACACTGTGTCCATCACGCACTGGAATGTTGCAGGTACCGAGCACAGTCCAAATGGCGTGACCTTAAACTCACAAAGGCCGTCCGGTGTAAGGAATGTGGTCTCCTCACGATCCCTCTCGTTGACCTCGATTTGCCAGTAGCCAGTCTTGAAATAGATCAACGAGAAGTATTTCGCGTTGCAGAGCCGATCGAGTGTTGTCTATCTGTGGGAGGGGCAGGGTGTCTACCAATCGGGAAACCTGGGAATTCTCAGTGAGTTTGAAAAGTCTGGAGATACTCGGGGAAAGCTCAGGGAATTTGTGCTCCTATCAGGAAAAGTTTGCTGTAAATTTATTGAAAGGAAATGAAAGTCCTGGTAATGCTGGCTTGAGTAACAGAAGGAATCATAACAAATTGTCTTTGTCGCCATGTCGTAGGCTGGAGTTGCCAGTGTATAGTCAACGACCGGCTTTCTGGACGGCTGATAATGCGGACAGCTTTGCGGCACCAATACTAACCCCATAGAGTCAATGTATATAAGAACCTCTGAAATTTCAGAAGCAAGAACCCTTTGCCGTCCGATATTCCTGAATTTTTGCCGTGACCGCAGGTCCAAAATGGCATTAAATCAAAGGCACCACTGCTACCATTTTAACACGATACTGTTAAGGAACCCGTGTCGCAGAAAATCCGGTGTTGGCATCTGGCGCCCAGTGTCCAGTGTTGGACATTGTTTCGGCAGAAAGATTTTTGAACCACCCATACCCAGTCCATCCATGCGATGCAAGGACTTTACTACTGAACTAATTTAATTTCTCGAGCTAAAATACGTAGCAATATCGTAAACTATGACATACACACAACCTACTAACATGATAGCTCTTAGATTGTAATTTGACTATTGGCGACGAAGACTTATAGAGTCGCCATCTGTCGGAAGCGCCTCACTTGCGTAGTATGAGGGATAACGCGAGGTACTCCTTGTAGGTTTGGCTGTCCACGCTCAATAAAAACACCACGCAGAAGCCCTCCTGGACATTCCTGTAGGTCCTCTCGAAAGGAGAGAAGTCCTTTACTGTCAAAATAATAATCTTGGGCAAAGAGAAAGCACAGAATGATTTACAAATGCTATCTCAGAATGGTTTACAGATGCTACCAAATACATACAGTAAACGTCAACTGTGCGCGGTCTCTATAATGGAGTCCCCGAACCGGTTTCTTGCGTGAAAGGGAGGCACTTGCCGAGAGCAAACTATGTAGAATACGTTCTTATAGTGGGCTGTCTGTATAATGAAATGGAGCATAAGAGAATGAAGCCTCAATGCAGCAATCGCACGCATTCGCAGTGACTGACTGTGTAGTGACCGATCCATGCATGTCCACGCTAAATGTTTTGCATTCGCTGCGATCGCATTTTTGCATTGTTCTGTGAGCTTCAGGCTGCAGCATATGAGCATTTCACAGTACACAAGCAATCCTTGTTGCGTGGATGCTGTCAGAGCAGTTCAAAAATAATTTTGTTATAACTAGGAACTTTGATGCCTATGGCGACTTGTGATGTACCGTCGCAACGATTCAATCTTGTTTTTTTCATTCCTTCTAATTATTGGATGTTTCAATATTGTTATTTCTCAAGTTGCGTTGCACTGTATGTTTATTGGTCTTCTCAGCGAGCAATTTCCTACTGTTCTTTTTTTTAAAATCCAGCATACATTCATTGTTTGGGGCTAACACAAATATGAGCATATGCCACGCCTTTTTTTAACGCTCTTTTTACCATTTGATTTCCATTCCAATGAACTTGCCAGTGTCTAGCATCAACAAGTTCATATGTCAAATGTTCATGACATTAGCAGGGCAGCACGTGCGGGCAAGCGTCTCAATGCATGCTTTCTGCTACTCACTGAACACGCAGCCTTGATGCCATAGCAGTAATCTTTCTGGCGGAAATGCTTGCTGCACACACGAGTTGTAGCAAAACTTAGAGCCAGCTGCTCGCCGGTTCTAAGTTTTGCGGTCCAAGCTTCACACAGCTTCTTGTCCAGCGGGTACGTGGGAAGGCTGGCACCAGACTCTGTTGCGTATACGTACGACACTGCGGCACCGAGCAGTAGCCTACCATGTTGGACGCCTTCAAAGGCAGCCACTACCTATTACAGTACTTTCAAGTGTTGTCAAGAAGACACCCGGGGCAGGAAAACCTCCCCACTTAATGAGAACTGCAGTGCAGGTGGGATTTTAAGCTTTCGTTTTCAGCTTGCTTTGGCGCTTCTGAAGCAGCGGAGGTGACCTCTGTGTCCACATGATCCCTCATACGACGTCACTCCAACGGCAGTGCCACCTTTTCCGGTGGTGGAGCTTGCCCCCAATACGAGAAAATATAATTCCCTTACGTGAAAACTCAAAGAAACACCTTTTCCAGCATTTTCATAATTCACAGACTGATAACGGCGTCCGCCATTTGCGAACGCCTGCACGTGGGTGTCTCGGGGGCCATAGAGCGGCGCACCCAGTTCCTTGCAATTAGCTCCAAGAACAAACTACAGGCGCCGCTCTAGCGGTGCCTGTAGCGGCGCTGTGACCCTGATGTCACACGAGCGGCGCTGCGAGCGCCGCTCGTGGGACGCCGAGCGCTGCTCGTGTGACGTCAGGGCACCGACTCGCGCCTTTCGCCTGCTGCAGTTCGGGCGGTCTCCGGGTGCCTTCTGCATTGTTTTTGTTTGTTCGCTCTCGTTCCCTCTGCTTGTATACTTATGGCAGTAGTCTCAAATATATTTCTGCGACATCTTCATTTGTGAAAATTTATTCAAAAAGCTTATTAAACAACAATACAGTTCTCAAAGGCAACACTACGATGCCAGCCGAAGGAGCACAGACCAGACCATTGCGGGTTTTTCATGTGTGGATCGACAACCGCAAAAACATAGCATATACGAATCCAGTCATGATACCGTACCTGCTGCGGTGCAACAAGTATGTCACAAACGCTGGCCATATATGACTTCTACAACAGTTACCTCGATTTTAATCCGCTAAAACAGTTTTGCTCACCACAAGTAGTTCATGGTATAATATTGAATTTTCGCATTTCTTCACAGAAACGCTTGGCAGTAACACAACGACTTAACTAACACTGCAGTTTACATTTTACCAGCACCACTTGTTTCTTTAACTGCTTCTCAAAATTAGGCAGTTCTTCATGTGTTTAAGTGGCGGTAATTTGAAGTAAAGCTAATTGAGGCTCACAGCTGTTTGCAGAATACGAAAAGGAATGTACCAATATATATTCCCTTTTCCGTGCTGCACATTCAACTTGTCTGAGCAATTTACTGGTTTTTGTTGCTTGAGGAATATACAAGACGAATCTGTTTGGTGAACTGACACAGGCTGCTCGGCCTATATTTTTTAGTGAAATATGCCTTCTGGACCATATGGCTGCAGCAAGAAAGAAACCGAAGTGTCATTCATTAGTAGTATGGGACATATTAAAAATATAATTCCCTGGTGGAGGGCTAAAAATCTAGTGAAATATGTAAGGCTTGGAGTGTCTTCCTTATGAAGGTTTGCGAGGTTCTCTTTTATGTACTGACGAAGCGAATAGTTCTTCGTTCGTATAATTAAACAATGCTTGATCGAGGCTTGGAGAAACAGAAAGTGCTTGAATTTTCCTTTTCTAGGCACCCTAAGCTGTGCTGTTATACCTTGACTATACTTTAGGAATTGCAATTGGTGCTGTTAAAAACTGCCTCATGGTTTCAATTCGAAGTTGTGGTGAACTGATGGGTTTCATGAACTATGCGTGCCTAGCCATAACAGCTGTCGGTTGCTACCGTTGCATGAGGGGTGTGCCATATATCGATAAAGGCGACTGAGGACCACCATGAAACATTTCATCGCTTCCGATTGATTGGCTCTCGATATTAACCACAAGAATTTTCTTTCGGGTGATTGATACTGTGGTATTTATGAATTAACTATGTAAATGCTCTACATGACGTGCCGCAGTGTTAGCAGTTATGAACAATTTGTTTCAGAGAGCGGGGAAAGTAGCAGCAAACTTTTTCAGATGAAATGTGAGCCTATTTCTTTTATGCATTAATAAAGTGGCCATATTTGACCAGAACAACTCACTGGAGTAATAAGAATCATGATGACAGCGTTGCTGTGCAGTGTGTCCCTAATGGGGATAATATGTTGACGCCAAATACCAAGATTTTTCTTCCATGTAAAATGCAATGTCTCTCATAGTTAAGTAATAAGGGAATGATAAGTGTTTGGCAAAGCATCATACACAACTTCCCGTGTTTAATTTGCAGACATTCTTTATACGCAAAATTTATGGAAAGGTACGGCACATATATGCATTGCAAAACCAGTAGACCCCCTTCAACTACATAGTTTGCGATATCCAAGCCGTAAATTTCTCGATTCGCACTTTTTATGAAGGAACTGTGGTTCATGCATGGCAGCAGAAATAAGCCTACGTATCATTCAAAAAGTACGGCTCGAGCCACCCATACCCCAATACCCCAAGCATACATGAAGGGAACGAGCATCCGCGGCAGCTGAGTGAGCCGGAGCGAGCAGTGTCCTGGTCGTGACGTCACTCGCGAGAGGGGACCACTCCAGTTCCCGCCCCTAATACCTCCAGCTGGTACTCGCTTGCGCCACATCACGGCCCATGCAAGGGGCCGTGTTTCTACCACAGAGGCCGCCTTCATGCATAGCGTTCACAGCCAGCATTTCCCGGTAAACATTATGGTTACACGTGCTCCAGTTGACGGAAAGCGTGAGAAGCAGTCAGGTATCTGTGAATGCTATCGGCGTTCCATTCTTAAAGGCGAAGCTTAAGCGTCCTCCAAATTTGGTTACCGGGAAGCATGAGAAGCAGTCAGGGATTTTTTAATGCCATTGCGTTCCATTCTTAAAGGTGAAGCTTAAGCGTCCTCCAAATTTTTGGTGCCGTGTTTTTCCTTGATAGAATTCCCCGGTGTCAGCAATGGCACTGACTCCACCTTTGTGGTCTTCGCGAATAGCTTCGAAGCTCGGAAGGCACAGCGCGTTGCATAACGCCAGTTCCCGAAAGTCAGCTTCGCCTCGACACAGTATTATTATGCGGGGAAGCGTACGCGAAAATGTGCGGTGAAGCATAACAAGCGTGGGGAAGGGGCAATTGTCACAGGACACGGTATGCATTCCTTAATTATACAAGTGGGCACCCACCATCTCCTCTCACAGCACGAGCACCGGTATGCCTAATAAGTGTACTAGTAGGCCTTCAGAGCTTTTTCGGGTGTGCCAATGGCGATTTGAGCTCTTAAAGACAGTGAAAGACATGCATTCATTTTTTCGATCTGCCCGACTTTTCAGACGTTTTGGCGGCCCCTAGAGAGTCCAAAATTCGTTCATTGACAGTACAACTGTGGTGTTCTTCCAGGCAGGCAGGAACCAGGAGGTTGCAGGGACAGTATGCAAAGGGAATTGCTTTATTCCATTGACAAGGTGACTGGCGAGCGCCAGCACAGCTGGGCCGCCGGCTGTGATAAGCTGGGAAGAAGTGCGCCGGCTACGCTCGGCGCCGCGGTATATAAGCTCTTATCAAAGGGACGTGTCACAGTAGCGCACGTGTAGGTTATCGGTAGACGTGCAGCCACTACACTCCCCCGTTCTTATTGTAGTTTGGGCGCATGCACTGAAACAAAAAGTAGTTCATGGCACATAGCGGTCTGGAGGGCGTCGCTGCCTTGCAGGATAACGCCGCTCTGCCGTGGCTGGAAGAGGAGACGAAGCTGGCTGCACCGGGTCGCGGCTGTTGGGGTCGTCTCACTGTTCAGGGATGTACGGAAAGTCCATATCCCTGGCTTGAATTATGTGGTTCTGGTGGCGCTTCCAGGCAAACACACCTCGGCCGGTTTCCACACGAACTCTGTGTGAAACAGGTCCAGTCCGCCCTAACACAATTCCAGGCAACCACTTTGCACCGCGTCTGAAATTTCGCACAAGAACACTTTCACCCACAGCGAATTCACGTGCGCGCTGCTTGCGACGCACTGTCTGGACGAACTGCCGCGTCGAAACCTTCTGCTGCAGCGAGGGCTTGACGGCATCTAGACGGGTGCGGATTCTACGCTGCAGCAGGAGAGTGGCCGGCGCCTCGCCCGTGGTGGCATGTGGAGTGTTCCTGTAAGACAGCAAAAACTCTCCCAACGGGGTGCTTAAGCTCGCGGCAGTACTTTTCCGCAGTGCCGCTTTCGAAGTTTGGACAAATCGTTCAGCTTGTCCATTCCTGCTCAGATGGTAGGCTGACGTCCTTACATGGCGCGTGCCAATGCTCTTAAGGTAGTTTGAAAACACAGCTGAGATGAATTGCGGTTCATTGTCAGATACCACAACTTCAGGGTAACCAAACCTGCAGAAGATTTCGTGGAGACGGTTTACTGTGTTTTCCGCGGGCATGTCTCGCATTTGGCACACCTCCGGCCACTTGGAGTGAGAGTCGACCACAACCAGGAACATGGCGCCCTTGAAAGGTGCTGCAAAATCGATATGCAGGCGCTCCCATGGTCTGGTTGGCCATGCCCACGGGTGCAAAGGAGCCGGGCAAGGCATCGCGCGTTGAGTTAAACAGGGGTTGCATCCATCCTCGTTGCCATTATGTGGTATTCTTCCAGGCAGGCAGGAACCAGGCGGTTGCAAGAACGCACTTGGGTCTCAATGTCGCGATCCATGCCTGGCCACCACACGTAACTGGGTGCTAGTTCTTTCATCCGAACAATTCCAGGATGTCCCTGGTGCAATTCTTCGAGCATCTGCGACTGGTGTTTCTGAGGAATAACAACACGCATTCCAAGAAGAAGACATTCTAGCTGTGCAGAAAGTTCACAGCGTCTGTGAAAAAAACGGCTTCATTTCTTCACTCACGATGGTCTCAGGCCAACCGTTCATTACGTGCTGCATGACTATCTTTAGAATTGGATCTCGGGCCGTTTCGCGTGCCACATCGCGACAGTTAATTGGCAAGGACTGCATGCGTAGGAGATAGAACTGGTCATCCGAGCATTCTTCACTTTCACTTGGCAGATGCAAACGAGATAAGCAATCTGCTACGGCGTTTTGACTCGATGGCTTATACTTCAAAGTAAAATTGTATGCAGACAGAACTAAAGCCCAGCGTTGCAGTCTAGCTGCGGCAACACTTGGTATTCCCGTCTTGGGACCGAAAATTGTCTGCAAGGGTTTGTGGTCAGTAACGAGAACAAATGAACGCCCGAAAAGATAGTAGTGGAAACGTTTGGCGCCGAAAACTAGAGCGAGCGCCTCTTTTTCCAGCTGACTATAATTGACCTCCGCTGAAGATAAGGTACGTGATGCGTACGCAACCAGATGGCACTGACCATTTGGCTCCACATGAGAGATGACAGCTCCTATACCGTATGCCGATGCATCACACGACAGTTGCAGGGGCGCACTGGGGTCGTAGTGAGCGACAACCGGTGGCTGCGACAGCAGCTGCTTGATATGCAAGAAGGCTGCTTCGCACTCGTCACTCCAGGCCCAGGGAACATCGAGTCACAGCAATCTGTTTAGGGGTAAAACGACGTTTGACAGGTTAGGAACAAACTTGCCATTGTAGTTTATCAAGCCCAACAGTGAATGCAATTGCTGCTTGTCCGTGGGACGCGGAGCCTTTGCGATGGCTTCTAGCTTGTCAGTTGCCGGTTCAATTCCGTGCGCGCTAATGACATGTCCCAAGTACTGCAACTTGTCTTTGAAAAACTCGCATTTTTCTTTCTTTACCCTGATGCCTCTGTCTGATAACCATCTCAATACCGCCTCCAAATTCTTTAGGTGCTCCTGTTCAGTCTTTCCGGTGACCATGATGTCATCGATGTAACAAATAACTCCGTCAAGGCCCTTCAGAATATTATCCATGATCTTCTGAAAGATCGCCGGCGCTGAGGCGATGCCAAAAGGCAAGCAGTTAACAACATATAAGCCCCTGGTCGTGTTCAAGGTCAGGTAGGCTTTGGATTCCTCGTCCATCTCGACTTGCTGATAACCCCAACTTAAATCAATTTTGGAGAATTTCTGACCGCCAGCTAATGCTGCCAAAAGCTCATCCAGCTTTGGAAGCGTGTACGTCTCGACATCTAGGATTGGGTTCAGTGTGAGTTTGTAATCTCCACAGATTCTAATCGACCCGTCGCTCTTTACTACGGGAACAATTGGTGTAGCATACTTGTTACTGGCGACACGAGAAATGATCCTCAACTTCTCGAGCTTTTCCAATTCAGCCTCTACCCTTTTCACAAGAGCGAAAGGCACACTCCGTGCTTTTAGAAAACGAGGCACTAGGTCATCCTTAAACTTGAGGCTTGCCTTCTCTCCTTGTATGGTCCCTAACTCATCCTTAAACAGGTCTTCGTTTTTCCGTAGCAGCGTTTCTAGTGCTGCAGGTGGACTGCCTGACGCAGTGGACACCTTGCAAAGACCTCGAATGCCACCCCAGTCTAGCCTGATATGCTGTAGCCAATTGCGACCTAAGACCGGTATGCGGCCTTGCGGAACAATGTAAAGCGGCAATCGTGCCTCTTGGTTATTGTGGCGGACCAGCACATCCATTACTCCTATAGACTTTACGGTTTCCCCTGTGTACGTCTTCAGTTGCATCTTTGTTGGTTGCAAACGAACACCAGGAAAGTACACTTTAGCATGATGGTGCGACATGACTGATATTGCTGCTCCAGTGTCGAGCTCCATGTTTACGGTAGTTCCTTCTACATTTATGCCTACCATTATGGGTGCCGTTCGTGACACGTCGACACTGTTGAGCTTAGTGAAGTCGTGCTGGGCCTTGCACTCAAGCGTGCGCATACACTGCTTCTGGTTTTTGGTTCCGCTCTTGCTCTGCACATTCTGCGTATGTGCCCCTGCCGGTTACATTCGAAGCAAGTAGCTCGTACGTGCAGACATGCTTGCGCATCGTGCTTAAAAGAACCACAGCGATAACACTGCTGGGATTTGGCACGTTTACTTGCGTACTTATTCTTCTGCTTTCCGCTCTGCATTCGGTGAACTAGGCCATGGCTATCTGATAAATCATGGGCTGTCACTGCATTGTTCATTGCGGCCTCGGACGCCAGAGCACGGTCAACTGCCTTCTGGAAAGTTAATTGCTTGTCCTCGACGAACAGCTGTCTCTGGATGTCTATTCGCCGCATGCCGCACACAAACTTGTCGCGAAGCGCATCATCGAGAAAAGAACCGAAATCGCAGGTTTGAGCTAGCCTGCGTATCTCTTCTACAAACTAAGCTATCGTCTGCGTTTCGCCCTGCACGGCGCGATAAAACTTGGCTCTCTCGGCAATAACGGATGTCTTTGGCGACAGGTGTTTGCTCAAAACTTCCCTTAACTCGCTTAACGACTTCGATGTAGGCGTATCGGGAGCAGTCAAAGACTTTAACAGTTGGTAGGTTTTCGAACCGATGAGACTCACGAAAACGTCGACTTGAAGGTCGGCTGGAACCTTGTTTGCCCTCAGATACGATGAGAGTCGCTCGTCGTACGACGTCCAGTCACTGGTCGAGTCGTCAAAAGGTTTCATCTGTCCCAGCTGCGAGGCCATTTCACAGTATTGTCGGTTCCGAAGAAGAGACTTGTCAACTTAGCTGCAGGGTCCCGCTGTCGATGCGTTGATCCTCGTCGCCATTATGTGGTGTTCTTCCAGGCAGGCAGGAACCAGGCGGTTGCAGGGAGAGTACGCAAAGGGAATTGCTTTATTCCATTGACAAGGTGACTGGCGAGCGCCAGCACAGCTGGGCCGCCGGCTGTGATAAGCTGGGAAGAAGTGCGCCGGCTACGCTTGGCGCCACGGTATATAAGCTCTTATCAAAGGGGCGTGTTGCAGTAGCGCACGTGTAGGTTATCGGTAGACGTGCAGCCACTACAACAACTGACCAAAAGAATGTTTCAAATGGTCCGCGGGCCAACAGCATGGCAGAAGAAGGGTGAGAACAGAAAGGACCTACGCATTAAGGAATGATGGGAAAGGAAGCGTGCCACCGATTCTTTAAAGAAAGCTCAAGCTCAAAAAAAAAAAGACAATGTTGATTAATGCCGCGATGCAGGTGACCCTCATCCAAATCAAAATAAACCCTTTAAAGCAATGAAACGCAACACTGAGGCGTTGTGCACAGGCTAAGAATAGGTCAGGACAGTTGAGGTTGACTTACCTGCTGTTGAAAGAAAATCTCACTTTAGGCCTCATACCAATGATCTTGCTGTCAGTTGATAGAAATAGCTCATATTCGAAAATATTTGCTTCTTTATGCATCTCCTTTTTATTCGTACTTAAGACTGTTCGGCTCTATTTGTAGTGGGTTGTTACTATTTTTTTTCATAGACATTTTATTTGCTTTGCATTTTACTAACCCCTCCCGTCTGTTTTCTTTTTGAATAAAATAAACACTACTCTTTACTATTCAAACTGGATTAAGTTGTTTTGATTTTTTTACATGCTTACTGGAGAGCGACAGCATCAGGCTGCATGGTGTCAGCCCATCTTAACGTAAGACAAAGTTCTGTGTCACTCAGGGAAAACCTAGAAAACTCAGGGAAGTTGTAAGTTGTTCAGTTGATAATTGATGCAGAAACGTAGTGTTCCGTCTTTTTCCTTCACCAAGACTACAGGCAATGCCCACGGGCTTCTCAACAGCTGGATGATTTCATCACGCAGCATTTCGTCAATTTGTTGCCTTATAGCTTCACATTGTCATATCGAAACTTGCTAAGGGCTCTGGCGGAGTGGTCGAGGACACTCTTCAGTTATTATGCGATGCTTTACAACTGATGTTTGTCAAAACCTCGATGATTTCGCAAAGCAGTCTTTGTATCATTGGAGAACACCCTTGAGCTGTTGCTGCTTACTCATGGGGAGTCTTGGATTTATATTGAAGTCTGGTTCTGGAAATATGGTCATCGAGGTAGATGCAGCAGAAGCCGAGAGGACAAACGCATTGCTGCTGCCCACAATTTTGTTGATTTATGCAATCATTGTGCCCTTGTTGATGTACTTGAGCACCTGGCTGAAGTTTGTCAGCATCACTTTTGCTTTCCTCCATGTAGTCGAGCGATCCCTCTTGCGACGCAAATTTCACGATCAAGCAGTAGACATTGATCACCTTCGATGACGCCTTCTATGTCTGCAGGTGTTTCAGTGCCGAATGAAATGAAATGCTGGAGTGAAGCAGGATGCTCACTTGATCTTCGAGCACACTCAAGGCATGGTGACTATGAGAGCTCTCCGGCGGTATCGCTCGATCTTCCGACAGCGTTATGGACTTCGACTTCAGGTCGATGATTGCGCCATGTCGGTTCAGGAAGTCCATGCCAAGAATGACGTCTTGTGAACACTGTTGGAGAATAACGAAGCTGGCAGGGTAAGTTCGGTCATGAATGGTAATTCTTGCCGTGCACGTTCCAGTCGGTGTTATTAGGTGTCCTCCAGCAGTCCGAATTTGAGGGCCTTCCCATGCAGTCTTAATTTTCAACTGGGTGGCGATGGGTTCGCTCATGATGGAGTAGTCAGCTATTATGTCCACTAAAGCAGTGACTGCACCGTGGTTCTTTGTCCTGCATTGCAGTTAGGTCTTGGCATCGGATCGCAGCTATGTCGTGTTGACCTGAAGCTAGAACTTCGCATCGTCAGTTCGTCTTTCGTTGGTGTATTCTTGACTTTCAGGCTTCGTCAGGACGGCGGCAGCTCATTGATACGTCATCGAGCTAGATCTTGAAGTGTTGTCATTGTCGGCGGAGGAACTTCGGCATTTTGACATACAGCAACCGCACCTCCATCAGTTGCTGTGTTTAGTTTTCAGGATATGGACTTTTGGAGCAGCCCCGGGCTGGGCCAGTGCTGCGGTGAGAGGCAGTGGCCTGGTGACAGCTAACGTGCCGGTCGTCAAGAACTCCACTGAGTTGCAGCTAAGTAGTCGGCAATGCCAAGAGGATGCTCCCCAAGCTGTGGATGATGGTGAAGCCTCGCAGTCCCAAGTCGAGGTATGGGCAATCGGTACAGATGGCTGGCTCCTCCGCAGTGGTGGTTGAGCGGGCAGTGGTCGGAGGTGCGCGAAATGTCTGTCTTCTTTGGGACATTTTGCTGGCCAACAGGTTAGCGTGCTGGCGGTGGCAGCGGTGGCAGTGTCTGGTGATGTAGTTGTGGCATTATGGGGACCTGGCATGGGTGTGGAGGGGGTATCTGGCGGCAGGCAACGGCTGCATATGTCATCACTTCCGGCTAGGGCTGTGGTGATGGCGGTGGTACTTCAGTAACTCCAAGTGATCGCTGAACCTCTTCTTGGCGATTCAGGCGACTTGAGGCTGTGACTTTGGAATGTGCTTCTGCAGTCTCTCACTAATGACTGCTCTGATGGTCTCTCATGTGGTCGCTGTCTAGTACTTGAGCATCGGTGTAGCTTTGGTGGTTATATTGCCTTCTCCACATATCGAGCGTCTTCTCCGAGTGGCTTCGGAGATAACTTCAGCAACAGTCTTGGGCTGGTTGCATATGAATCCAGCAAAGAGCTCTTGCTTGACACCCCTCATCAAGAAGCGAATGTTTTTCTCTTCTGACATTTCTGGGTTGGCATGCCGGAAGAGATGGGCCGTCTCCTCCATAAAGATTGTGACGGTCTCATGGGGCAGTTGCACTTGGGTTTCTAGTAGAGCTTGGGCTTGCTCTCTGTGTATGATGCTTGCGACTGTCTGCAGGAAGCTGCTCCAGAACAGATCCCACGTCGTTAAGGTGGCTTCTCGATTCTGAAACCACATCCTGGTGGTGTCTTCCAAGGCGAAGAAGACATGCCGCAGGTTGTCGTCGCTGTTCCAGTGTGTAGTGACCCTCTCGTAGTGACCCTCTCGTACATCTCCAGCCAGCCTTCTGGGTCCTCAAATGTTGACCCGCACAATGTTGGTGGCTCCCTGGGCTGCTGTAGCACGATCGGTGTTGGCAACACTGGGGCTGTCATTGTAGCTGTTGTCGTGGCCGTGCGCTTCCTGGTCTTATCAGGCAGAAGTCCATGCTCCAGAGGCAGCCCTTGCAGGCCTCTGGCTGGCTCACTGGTCCTTGGCGATGTTGGTGTTGTCCTCATCGCTCGGGCTTGGCTCACAGCTTTGCAGACCATTCGGCACATGGATGCATTAGCACCTCCATCAAATGTCACGTAGTAGTGACAGTGAATAATACAGCAGCCAGTCCCTGAATGACGAAACTAACTTTTATTGGGCGAATGTGTGCCCACAAAAACAGGGTACACTCAAAGCACAGCAATACCGGCGAACACAATTGGTGATCGGCGACATCTGATCAGCGGGTCAAGCACGTCGGCTTTTATACCTGAGCCATTGAAGGCTCCAGAGTAATCACTGGCTCCCGCTCGTCTTCCAGAAAGTTCTAGGCAATACCCGTCACACATGAAATCAGGTTGCACAAGCTGTGGTGACAATAGACAGCAGATAGAACCATCCATGACATTTGAGAAACTTCTGATACATGCGGGCTCATCCTGTCCTTGAGTGATAACATTTGTTAGATGGTGCAAAGTGGTCACCCGAAAAAGATAAACCAGTCAGTACATGTGTCAATATGCTAAGGAGGCTAATTGCATTACTTCACAAGAATCTTGCTAGTTATAATTAATTTAGGTACCTATGAATCTAGATGCATAGTATGCTCTACTCTTATTGAAGGGAACCTCAAATTAGTATGCCTGCACTCACGACCACTCAGTTCGTATACAAAGGTCTAGAAAATATTTTCTATCAATGGACTATGTCAAATAAAATTAGGGGATTATTTCCCTCTCTGAAGCTGAAGAAATAGCAAAGTTGTCCTAAGTACCTTTGGAGTTTTCAGTTTATAGTGGGCCATACTGTGCTTAATAGCAATCTTCTATTACTTAGAGTGTATTGCTTTCCCGTTTTCTTCCAGAAAACAGGAGGGTGTTCCCATCTTTATGGTAGGTGGTTTCTTTGGGTTATCGTCATCTCGTTTTAAGGCCAATCTGCGCAACAGACAAAAGCAGGGAATGCGCATCACATCACTCGGCGCAGCTTCGCATGGTCAGTAGTGCTGCACGCGTCGACTGCGGTCGGTGCCGACGGTAAGGATTTCTGAAATCGGGAGGTCCATGGCAAGCTCGCACAACATCCCCGCCCTGATCCCTCTTTTTTTCCCTCTGCATTCAGCTGGGGATCAGCGTACTGTCACATATTTTCAAGCGCTCCATTAAATCCAAAGGTAGTTTTCTGATGGGTCACTTGAATCTACGAAAAGAGGCTGTTGGGCACCTACGAGTGGCGTTCAGAACGAGGCGCCACCGTATGCTATTTTGCAGAGATGCTGGCTGTGAACATGCAGCGATCATTCTGTATAGTCGCTTTCATTGGTGAGGTGGTTTGTTGGCTTTCTGATAGTCGTGCGACCACTGTGAATGTATCTGCATTGATTGAGTAAGCTTAACTTTAGTTGAGAATACCCGTTGCCACCATTCTGATTAGACCTCATGGGCTAGACAGTGCGGCTAATGTTGTAGATGTGACGAAAAATCACTGCCGGCTAATGTGACAACTGGCCTCGTACCGTTGTGGAAAGCTTGTCGCTAATATGTTCCTACGGGTGACTCATGTGTGATCAGTCACAAAATCATGCGTATGAGTCATATTGACGGCTGTTAAAGTGGTGCTTGGGTCTGTGGTCGGCTATCGTGAGCATGCGTACCAAGTTCGTCTGTGTGCTCGCATGTGAGTAGAAAGCTCCCGACTGCCTGAATCTGCGTACATTAAAACTGAACCCAATGGGATCAGCATACATTCTGGTGGCCAATCAGACTGATCTTCACACATGCTCTCATTCTTTCCATATGCGCTGCAGTTGTAGTTCTCTCTGTCCGTGTGTCTTAAATCATTTTGATCGGTGTCGTTGACCTGAATGAACCTTCTAGCAATAAAGATTGCGTGCCATGGGTACAATGCGCAAGTCAAGGCACCGGCCACGGTCGGGTCATTCACCCAAGGTACCGATATACGAAAAGTTGAGTATTGGAGAAATCTAATATTAGATATTGAATTTGCTAATCGAATAATTTGAATGTTCACTATTTGATTTGAAATAAAATATTCAAGTATTTGCTCACCCCTAATAAAAGCGCCAGCGGGGCAGTCAACGGTGAAATCTGCAGTTGGAAGTGGTAGATGGCCTCAACCACCGGCATGGGCAATATGAGAACTTCAGGATGTAGCTGTACCCAGGCAATATCAGGGCCCACCTCATTACCCTTGGAGAGCAGGACTCGGTAACTGGTTTGTCTGCTGTGAGCAAAACCAGCAGCGGTTTGTGGTCCATGATTGTCTCATAAATCTAGCCCTACAAGTACTGCCTAAACTTTGCGACTCCAAAAAACAAAGCCTAATGCCTCCTTATCTAACTGGCTATAGTTTCCTTGGTGGTTTCCAGGCTGCGAGAACCAAACGCAATGGGGCGTTGTTCTCCAGATGGTTTCCATTGAGTCAATACTGCTCCAATACTGAGGGGACATGCATCAGTGATTAGCACAGTTGGCTTTTTTTTTGGGTCAAAGTGTGCGAGTACTGCAGCAAAAGCCAACAGCTCTTTTGCTCTCCCTGAAAACGAGCTCTTCATAAGTTGTCCAGCGCCACGGTGTTCCCGACACCAACAGACTATTGAGAGAATGAAGCTACGCACAGGTTTAGCAGGAAGCTTCTGTAAAACTTAACCATCGCAAGGTAACTCTGGAGTTCTTTGATCCCTTGGGGTGCTTTCAGCACAGCTTCTATTTTGGATGAGTTTGGATGGAGCCCAGCTGCACTATTTGTATGGCCCAAGTACTGCACTTCTGGTTTTGAGAATTCACATTTAGATAACTTCAGTCACAGTCGTGTGGTTTTCAGGCAATTCAGTACTCGGCATACTCTCGCTCTTTGTCATTGCCCATTGCTCTTTGTGATTAGTTCCCGTAATCATAATATCATCAAATAGACTGTGATGTGGCTGAAGTTATTCCGAAAATTTTTTATCTCTCACTGAAATCGAGCCGATGCTGATGAAACACCGAATGGTAGCCTTGCCAATTGGTAGAAGCTACTTGCTATCACTGTTGATGATGTCCAGCTTTTGACACTCTTCATCTAGTGGGACCTGCTGGTAGGCACGTCGCAAATCGAGCTTTGTAAACTTCTTGCCCCATGTCAGCCACACGAAAAGTTAAATTCTGGGAATGGAGTACAGCTTGATCTCTGTCACCAGGTTTATGTCGCCGTACACGCGAACTCGACCATTATGCTTCAATACAGGGACGATGGGGTCGGCCTACTTGGACCTCTTCACGGGTTTAATAACTGCTTCTCGTTCCGTCCCCTTTACAGTTCTTTGATTACCCAATAGTGCAAAACAATTGGTACAGGCCGCGGCTTCGCAAAATGTGGCGTTGCCCCTTTCTGTGCAGATATTGAAGGGGCAACACTGTGAAACGTGCATTTGTTCCAAAAATGTTTGAAGGGCGTGCTTGGTGATAGTAAACTTTGTGATATTGATTCATCATGTTTTCCGTAGGCTTCACAATGTTGACTACCTCTGGCTGGACGATGCCCAGCTCAAAAGCCTTCATCCAGCTTCTTTGAAACAGCATAGGACATGCTGGACACATAACCTTTGTTTGCTTGCTCTGGAGCTTCATCAGGTAGTACCTGAGCAATGCGCAGGAATCTTTACTTGGAGCCTCCATAGCCATGACGGTGTCTCCGTCATCTCCAACAGACGAGTTTGCATGGGCACATCTTTGATGCCGCTTATCACACAACATTGCAGTCTTCAGCCAATTCCTTCAGCAATGCAATGTAGACCCTTATAGTCTTCTCCTTTTTTCTGGTGCCTAGAGAAAATCTTGAAGCTCGTTACCAGTTGTGACATGTGAGAGGCGTAGCACTTGTCTAATACAGTGAAGATTTCAGCCTGTTCTGTTCAGGCAGGCTTGGCTGGTGTCAGGAGGCTCCACAGCCTGTGATATGACCAGGGAATCGAATTTATGTGTGCATCCTCTGCGACACGGATGCTTCATCTCCTCCATCGCTTGCCCAGTCTTTCCAGATCGCTGTACTTGACACATCTTCGGTGCTAGCTGCATTATGCAACACGGTTTTGATGATAATGCATCAATATAGATCCCAATGCTTGAGTGAGGTCTTAAGAAAATATAAAAAATGTCTTTTTTTGTTTCTTTTTATCCATTTCAAAAGTTTTTCAAAAGTTTCTTACTTGCAAGATTTTCTGAAGTTTGGATGTTCATTGCTTATTACTCGTATAAAATGCTTTTCAAGGTGCTCCCTTGGGTGCCTTCCATGTTTGGTTATGTAGTGATGCTTTCATTGTTTGCCTCAGCCTGCCTCTGCTTACAGAGGGCAGCACTTGATGGTGTGTTTCGGCAGCTGTTGTAGGCTGCAACTGAGGTGAATTACAGGAAACTTTAGCGAAAGTTTTGGAGAACCTGTAAATGCGCCATATCTATCCTACCCACTGTGGTTGCTTATTGGCTTTTTCATTGCACTGCTAAGCAAGAGGTTGCGGGATCAAATCTTCGCCACAGCAGTCACATTTCGATGGGGGTAAGATGCAAAAATGCTTGTGTACCATGCATTGGGTGCACATTAAAGAACCCCAGGTAGTTGTAATTAATCCTGAGTCCCCCACTACGGGGTGCACCTCATAATCAGATTGCGGTTTTGGCATGTAGAAACCCAAAATTTAATTTTTTATATCTATCCTTCATTATGCCTTGTCCAAATGACTTGAGCACAACTGTATGATAGGCACACCACAAGCAGAGCTAGAAACCGTCTCAACACACAAGTAGCGTATACTTTCCACCTCTGATTTAAATCTGCATGATTGTTTCTTGTGCTTAACTTGTAAAAATTTTCCAATCTCTTTAAACCTACAGGTTGTCACATTTTGGGATCACTATTATTTCTTGTAGAACGATGTAATCTGGTTGCCTATTTTCTACTTCATTGCTCGAGAATATGTCCAGTTGCAGTAGATTTATCTTTGCCGTGCTCTGAGCTTAGGAGATACATGTTTTGAAGCTTTGTAGTAGCTTGTAGAAATGATGTAACATCACTCTTAACTCATTTGCGTTGTGGATCAGGACAAAACAATCAGCTTCGAACATTCTAACAGCCTATTGGTTGGTTTGATAGCTAGCGTAGTGGGCCGTCGGGTGTGAAGTCGTTGCCTGTGCAACTCATCGTAACTCTGACAGAGTTCTATCACTTTGACGACAGTGTGAGAACTCTTCAATGATAACATTTGGAATGCGTTGTCCTCAATACCCTTAGTTATCTGCTTGATCTTCCCCTCCTCTGACATTGACGTGTTCACCCGTTTGAAAAGATCAACAATGTTCCCAATATAGCTTGTGAAATTTTCTCCGATCTCTTGGGATCATGTACGCGAACGTTGTTCAACACAAAGGTTTTGTTCTGCTGGCCGATCGAAAACTTGGGTAAAGCTGGTCTTGAAGACCAACCATGATGTAAGGTAGGCCTCATGGTTTAGAAACCATAGTTTCGCAACATCCGAGAAATTGAATGCAACGTTTCTCAACTTGGTAACATCGTCCCACAGGTTATGGGCACTCACTCATTCGTAAGAGGAGATCCAATCTTCAACGTCTTTGTCATGTGTGCCGGAGAAGATAGGGGGATCTCGCTGATGCAAGGCACCGGCACACACCAGGGTGGGCGGCGCTGTTGGAGGAGTTGAAGGAGTGCATGCGTCGTTGGGCATGATGGGGGGTAGAGTGCGACTCTGAAGTTCCAGGGTGGCTGAAACCCAGTACCTCCATCACATGCTAAGAGATTTATTAGCAAACGACACAGGCGGATGGGCAGCATTAACAAGCATTCTGCCAAGGACAGCAACGACGAGCTCATGCCGGTGGCGATGCTGCTGAGGCATAGGCTACTCTTCATTACTATGCATTTATTTCTAGTGCATGAGCAATCATGGGCATGAGCATGAGTCTCAATGACTGAAAGCAGATGTGCGTGGATTCTCTGAAAAATTATTAATGTGACTTGGTGCCTGCTAAATTTAAAGAGGCATACCTGGCCAGGATTACTTTCTGGAACTGTGCGTTTGATGAACAATTGCACAACAATGTTCTGCTACAGCAATGCCTTGGTGTAAAGTAGATGGTGCTTTGACAGCTTATTCTTGAGCGATTACCATCATTGACGAATGGTCACGAGCAGTGGCGTAGCAACAGGGGGGGCCGGGGGGCCGTGGGCCCCGGGTGCAAGGGGCCAGCGGGGGGGTGTCATATACGCCTGAAGACACCCCTCTTTCCGCCGGCTTGACTGGGCGCAAATTGCAAAGAATGCTCCGGCATCCAGTAGCCTGGGCTAATGCACCCGATGCGTTGCGCCGCAGAATTGTCGGCTGCAGCTCTATCAACCCCTCCCCCTCCCCCCCCGAAATAATTGCACGAATGTGCGGGCTAAAAAAATTTAATTCGCGAAATGGTCGCTAAACTACTCGCCTTAGCGGAACGTTTCCTGTGGGGTGCGCTCGCGCTGTGCGTTCATGCTGGGAGCAGGAGTCGCTAAACATACGGTGAGGCGTTCTAAGGCGTTCGGGCTCTTGGGTCACTCTTCCGTTCAGGACGTGCAGCGAAGACGAACGAAGACAGCAGCAAGAGGGCGTTCAACCAGCGCGCCCGGCGCTCGCGTTTACGGCGAAGCGTTCGTTGAGAGTGACGTTGCATAAGTGGGGCCGTCAAAAGTCGCGAATGGGATTCTCTGGATCGTCTTCAGACTCGGTTCGGCGGCAGAGTTTGGCGGCGTATGACTCGTCAAGCTGTAGTCGCGGGCCCGCCGCGATGTCCGGCTCACTTTTACTTCCCCTCTCCCACTCGCTCCGCGAGAAGCCGCTGCGAAACCTGCCGTTATGTTTCACGCTTTCCTTCTTACCCTCGAAAGTTTCAGAAAACTGTTGTTGTTGTGTGACTTCATGTCACAAGTATAATGTCTGTATCAGCTGCACAGAATTTTACAAAAAAAGGTGAATTTTGTAAGGATATTTCCCGATCGAGATTCTATGAAGTTATGTCTTTTTGTTATTACTAGGAACTCGGTAGCGCGAGAAATATGGCATCACGCACCACTCCGACACTCATCACTTCAAGGCTGCTCTCGAATCACTGTTTTGTTAAAGCCCATCCCTCATGTAATACCCCATCTCTGGGGCCTTTGAGGTATAATAAATAAATAAATAAATAAGTAATAACCATAACCTTAATAATCCCGTAATTAGCACTTATAGAGGAAGCACTTCAATTCGAAAATTGAGGACTCAAAGTCATATTATTAACTCAACAAAAACTTCTTTAACAAAACCGTTTTGGGTGCTACAACCTACAGTACTTTGGCACTGTGGACGGCGCCCAGTATATGGCAGCAGCGAAAGAAATATCAAATAGTGGACCAGTGACGTTGATCCCTTAATCCTCTCCATTGCGAGTGCAGACCGACAGTAGTGCAAGCTTTCGCTGGCACGGGCGTCATCGCGGCCTTTTCTTTCTTTTTTTTATGGTGACGCCAAGAATCGACGCAAAGCGTGCTCTATTCTGTTCCCAATCTTGCGGTGGTACCGAAGCTTGGATAATCACGTTTGTCTGTATAGCAGCAAATGAAAACAAGGCTTTATTGATCAGAATGGAGAGAACTCGTAATTGTCATAGCATTGGCGCCCACGCAGCGGGGAGGCAGGTAGCGTTTTCTAATAGGGTGGGGAGATCAGCGTCACTGACAAACAACTTAATTTTCGTTTTCGTTCAGGGCTGCCCACAGACAAAATACTGCGTGCCATAGTACCTACGACGATTTTTGTGAAGTTGTTGTTGGGCAAGATATGAATGTCAAGCTTCAATTTTCCAAAAGCAATATTGCCGCTAAAATTGGTATTTAAAACTTTATTATAAAGATATTTTTTGTTACTTGTGACGTGAGCCATATTTTCCACGATGCCGAATTTGTACTGGCTGCCAAGCCTTACAGTCTAACAGAAGATGTGCACATGGGCTTATCACACATTATCACTGCAGCACCCTGTGTTATTTGGCGCAGGAAAAACAGCGTGTATATTTGCTGCATTCGCGATCTCTGGGAAAGAAAGCGAAGGAGAGGGGGAACCGGGGAACGTGCGCGGTATACAAGGTGGCTGTACTGGAGCTGAAACCCGGAAATTGTCGATATCCTCGCCTTCCTCGACTAAATCATAGGGGGGGGGGGGGGGGGTGACAGAAGACCTATGGGCCCCGGGTGCCAGACGACCTAGCTACGCCACTGAATGTGACTTGGTGCCTGCTAAATTTAAAGAGGCATACCTGGCCAGGATTACTTTCTGGAACTGTGCGTTTGATGAACAATTGCACAACAATGTTCTGCTACAGCAATGCCTTGGTGTAAAGTAGATGGTGCTTTTACAGCTTATTCTTGAGCGATTACCATCATTGACGAATGGTCACGAGTGGTATACCTTTTTCGGTGCATCTGCATTGTGCCTCACTTGCCAATCCATTAACCAGGAAGTAGCCTTACTGAAGTGTGCACGGTCAGCACATTTAGCACATGATGGTTAGCTCAGGTGGTAGAGCGGCGGCCCCGGAAAGGCGGTGGTCCCTGGTTTGAGTTCTCGAACATCGCGTAATGCCTCCAGCTAAGCTAGTACCGCCCTGGGAGTGGCAGGTAATAGACTGTGATGTATCCATTGTGGAGGTCACAAAGCATGCTCCTGACCTCGAAATTGCTATGCATTTCCGTGAACTTCAGTCAAAATACTGCTGTTCCGAATTCTACACAGATGCGTCAAAATCACATTTTGGTGTATCTTATGCTGCTGTTGGTCCCTCTTTTTCCAAATCTGATGTATTGAACCCCTTAACGAGTATCTTCACTGCAGAAACCTATGCTGTACTGTCTGCAGTAAAACATATAAATAAATCAAAACTCGACAAAGCAATAGTATTTAGAGACTTGTTAAGCCTTGTAAGAGCCCTGAACTCTTTACAAAAGTTTACAAATCCGGTTTTTATTGAACTTTACTCACTCTTATGCAGCATTTATTTATCATATAGACATGTAATAATATGTTGGGTACCTGGCCATAGAGGCATCGAGGGTAATGTACTAGCTGACAAAATGGCCACATCACTTGCACCACTAACCACTTTTTCTATGGCTGGTGTCCCTGTCACAGATCTGAAGCCTTTCTTAAGAAAGAAACTGCGACAACACTGGAAACGCTTGTGGGACGCAGAAATAAATAACAAATTGCATATGATAAAGCCACAGTTAGGTTCTTGGCTCTCCACAACGAAATCACGGCAAACAGATGTCCTATTCTGTCGACTCAGAATAGGACGCACATTTGGGACCCATCATTTTCTACTCACTGGAAATGAACCTCCAACCTGTGGTAGATGTGGTGAGAGGCTGACTGTGCTTCATGTCCTCTTGGAGTGTCGGGAGGCAGAAGCTGAAAGGAAGAAATATTTTCCTCTGGCATACCGGTATTACATCCCTCTTCACCCGGCAATGTTTCTTGGACAGGAACCGCTATTTAACACGAAAGCAGTCCTTGGTTTCTTAAATGATGTTATCTTACATGTCACAAGTCCATTAAATTCGTAGAGCATCCTCATTCCAGAGGATGCCGCTGCGATAACTGTTTCGCATAGCACATGCCTCCAGGCCCTTGTGTTTCAAGGGCTCTAAGGAGGCAGTAGTGCTCTAGCAAATATTAGAACCAGATATATTCTGTACATCGTATAATTCTTTTCAAATGCATCCTAATCTTCATAGTACACATCACATGTCACGGCCATAATCTTACTATACAGATTTTACGCAATTCAGAGCAACTATTTTTAAGGCTCCTTTACAGCCACGACACAACAATTTCATAGAACTCATAACTACACTGCGAACTCATTACCAATGGCATGGCGCTCTTTGGCCATACATGGCCCTTGTGCCATTAAACACCAAACATTCATTCATTCGTTCATTCATTCATTCATTCATTCATTCATTCATTCATTCATTCATTCATTCATTCATTCATTCATTCATTCCTGGTTCGAGTCCCGGACCAGGACAAATTTTTCTTCAACTTTGAGGCTTTTCTTTCGAGGAACCTGTATGGGTTTCTTTTGTAGCAATTGCCATGATTGGGTGGATGTCTCATTTTCCCTTTATTAATTACTTCTCTCCAACTTGCAGGTTTCCACAGAACTATTATGTCAAACTATAATGTATACTTATGATTTGAGCTATTAGTGCTGCTAACTAAAAGCGCTCTCTCTGCTGTAGTAAGATCATTATTCCACACCTGTGTTTTTGTTGTTTATGGTCACAGGATAGGTCACATTTTAATTAGCAAGGCACCTCTCAAATATAAAGGATTTGCTGAAAGGTAAAATGTTCTTAAGAGTGGTTGTGTGTAAGTTGACTCTTACTGTTGCCTCGACGTTACTATCACTAATCAGATTTTGTGGTCTGCACACATAACACAATTTATAAATGACTGTTCTAAGTCACTTGGCCTCCTCAAAAGATATTTTCTGTCTCCTGTTCCCATACGCGAACTCACCTATGAAATGTTCATTTGGACTAAACTTGAATATGCCTCGGCAATTTGGAACTCTCATCAGACTTACCTTATTAACTCACTTGAAGCAGTGCAGAACCGTGCGGCACGTTTTATCGGTTCAAACTATGACTGGCATACAAGTATAAGTAGCATTAAATCATCCCTCAGCATCTCTAGTCTAACACTTCGTAGGAAGATTTCATAACTTTCCCTTTTCCACAAACTGTATTATAATTTCCAACACCTCAGGAACACTATTCTACTTCCGCCCAACTGCACTTCTCACCGTCTGTTTAACAACCTGAGTCTACAATGTCTGCATGGTTCCTCTAATGCCTTCAACAGATCTTTCTTACCTACTGCTATTGAACTGTGGAATGCGTTACCCGACCGTATAGTAAATGAAAGGGATTCAGATAAATTTAGGCACCTATTGTCATGTTTCTTAAACCCTTAACCTACCACTACTGCGCTGTTACTCTAACATCTACCTTCTTTTTTACTGCTCTGTTATACTACTGTTTCTACTGTCAGTTTGTACCTTATTTTTGTTTTGTTTTTACTTTTCTCGCCTATTGTCTTCTAGCATGTATACTAAGTTTTGTTTGCTGTTGTATAAATAGCCATTGTATAATAATGACCATAGTGTTTATTGATGCATTTGCACCCCCCCCCCCTTTATGTAATACCCAGAAAGGGGTCCTTAAGGGACAATAAATGATGATG
This sequence comes from Dermacentor variabilis, assembly GCF_050947875.1. Taxonomy (NCBI): domain Eukaryota; kingdom Metazoa; phylum Arthropoda; class Arachnida; order Ixodida; family Ixodidae; genus Dermacentor; species Dermacentor variabilis. The sequence continues at coordinate 258,539,273 of NC_134569.1, forward strand.
ATGATGATGAAGTGTCACTGTGCAGGGTATGTACAGGCAGGAAATCATTTCACTAAAAATATGGATTCACTATTCGAAAGCAACACATATGCTACAAGAGGTCACAGTTGACCACTTGGTGTTCTTTAGCGTGCACCTACATCTGAAGATGGGAGTGTGCTTGCATTCTACCCATGTCGGAAGGTGGCCACCCTTGACCGGGAATCAAACCACCATCTATGCAAGAGTCTTGAGGCAAGAAATGGTCGGGTGCACAAGAAGTGCCATCTGGTATGGCGTGAGCAAGAAAGTTGGTGAAAGAAGCCTATGAAATATGCAGTTAAAATTCACCTCAACTAATTGATGCCATAATTTTGGAATATATCAGGCAAGTTTCAACACTCAAACTTCTGGATGTCAGAAGACGCAAGCAAGATTGGCCGGAGAATGTCGGTTATATAAAGTTTGGAATGAAAAAAGTCTAACATTTAAGTAACCCAAAGTAATGCAAGCTTTCTTGTTACAATGTACCACATTTTTGTTTCTTGCGAAAAAAATTTCAAGAACCTCAACAAGATCTTACTTATGGTATGGCCCATCAAAGTTGGCTGCAGCAGCATGAGCAAGTGCTAAATCTTTTTTAGAGGCAGGTTAAAAAAGATGGAGACAACATCTGACAGACAGGGAGGGAATTGGAGAACTGAAGGTAGATATGATGTGTCATACCTTTAAAGGGCTCCTCAGCCACCGTGAGGTCGCAAATTAGTTACATGCTAAATGGTGTGTACTTGTCCACTATGGACTTAAGGCCGTAGGTAACAGCGACCGTCGCTGTTTTTTGCTCTCCTTTGCTACCCTTCCTACCTGCACTTTCTCCATCTTGCTGTGCACGGCCACCAACTGTACGCACTGCAGCGAAAGCTGCGGGTTGCGTTCACATGCCAGAAGAAAGGCTCATTTATTGTCCTCCCCTAATGGCCCTCCACATGAAGCTGGCTGAATGGAATGCTTCATGTAAGGTTCAGTGGCACACAAAAGATGAGCCGCCTCCATTCTCAAAACACTAATCAGCTCACGTCGGGTTGTCGCCGTCATTTCTTGATGATCGACCAATTGACAGTGCTTACCCTTGTTGATGTTACCTGGAGCACCCTATTGGCATCACAACATGTGAAGGAGGCACCGGAGAGGCCAGGGGAGAAGCGTGAGATTGTTTTATTTTTTTTTTAAATTTGTGGGGTTCCCACGACATGTAGCACTGCCACATTCACGAGGGATAGTTGCAACATTCCCTATCCGATAATGCGCACATATGCTTGAAATGTGTAAAAAAATGTCACAGGTTGTTTAGGGGCCCTTTAAGGTTAACATAGTCATCATTTTAACTGTAGGCTTATTCAAGGGCAAGCTCTCATCATAGCAAGCATGCAACACTACCTGGTTGCATGCAAGAAATATAGTGTTATGACAGGCTGCTTGCTTGAAATCTTGAGAAAAATTAGCTTAAAAGCATGTAATTTTTTTTTTTCATTTCAAGTAATGTGACGGTCAGATGGAATGTCCTATGCAGGTTCCTGCTTGTGGGTACCGACATCCGTCTCTTCCAGATTCCAGAGAAGGATGCATCTAGCAGGGAAACCAGTGAGTCACACGCATGTACCTTCCTTCCCTTCCCTCTGCCGTGGCTACCTTTGCACTTCGTGAAGCTTCCCTTGCAAAACCCTTCTGGACTTTCTTGACTGCTGCTGCTGTTTTGCCGAACAGCTTGCATGCAGGAGAGCACTGCCATCCTTGCTACCCTTATAGATGTCCAAGTTACTGGCCTTGTTTCCTATGGGTTTGTTCAGTGATAAAAACTAATGATACCTAAATATCCCGATTGCAGCAAATATATATCAAATCAAAGTACAATTCCTTTAGTAAAACATACATTTCTAACCTTTTGTAACCATTAGGCCTCAATCGTACATGTGCTTCCAACCAGCTCTTTGAGATGATTGCCCCATGTTGTTGAGAACGATGATTTTCATGCACTTACCCACAGGTGCTTGGCCATGAAGTGAGCAATACATTTAAAATAAGAAGAAATGAAGAAATGCGAGGCAGTATAGGACGTGTGTGCAAGAGCAGATGCACCTGCGCTGGTTTCCCTTACGCCAAATGCGCAGGAATGAAATGGACAAATTTAGAGCATTTCATTAACCACCTTCACATAAATTCAAAAATGTGCGTCGAATCTGCATTAGCTTTTTTATAATTGCAAATCTATCATGTTTGTTTTATTTGCATGTATAGTGTGATCATTTGCTCTTAGTACCAGCCATTGTCTTGTTTCACCTAGCCACTGCTCATTGTATAGCTGACACAACTAATTTTGAACTTCAGATGCATGCACAAAGTTGACTGCATTCAGCTTGTCGGAATGGCAACCTTGAACAGAACCCGTGAGTGCCTAGCATAGGTTTTTTTTGGTGGAGGTGGCCAAATACCAACTTTTTCAAGTACTAATAGCAAATATCCAATAGTTAATGAAATACTGAATAGTAAAATGCAGATGTATATATTTATGGCAGGAATATTTGTTATGGTATAATTGATGCTTGTACTGGCTAGTGAAAAAGAGACACCCAACTATCAGGGCAAACAAGGTCAGTCTTAAACTCAAGATCACCAATTGGCATTCTAATAACCGCATGAAATAGCCTCTCAAAATATCTGAAACCTGGTTGGAAAGAAATTTTTCAAGGATAAATAGATGCTTTATGATTAGCTTTCCAAAAATGTTACATAAATGATTGTTGAAAAAAAGAAATTGGAAGTTGTGGAAGAAAAAAAAGAAACTGCTGAAGGACTTATGCGCTGTAAACACATGAAAAAGATAACCTTGAGTACACATTTGCGTAATTGACAATCCAGTTAGCAGTTTTTGAAACGCATGCCTTTAATAGTTCGGGGTGATCTTAAGGTAGGGGTACTGTGGAAGCCATCTTAAAGGGACACTAAAGGCAAATGCTAAGTCAAGTTAAAGTGATAGATGAGTGCTAGAGAATCTCTAAGGTCAGTATTATCGTGAACAGAACTTTAATAATCGAGAAATTGAAGTAAATGCAGGACATGATTGGAGACTCCCCCGGGACATTCAAGCACTTGCTCGATGTCGAAAGCACTCCTCAGTTAAATTCAGTCACGAGTACTGAACTACTAGTTGCAAAAAACATCCTTGTATTGTATTATAAGATGAAATAAAATGCTACTTGTCCAGTTCTGTTTCATTTTTAGAAAAAGAACTCAGTGAAATTACCCTTGACAACAATGCAGGTAATCGAAAGGTTTCGTTTTTGCTCGACTCTGCACCGCCCACGCTTTCACGTTTTGGTAGTTTCATTATCGCGTACTGCTGCACTGGTTTTGCTGGCTTACGAAACTCATGAAAAACTTCAAGTAGCAGAGAATTCAACTTCCACGTGAATGGTCTACGTCACTTGAACAAAAACCAGCTGCAGCGGCGAATCCACTCCTCTGTCTTGGCTCGGTACCGCCGTTTGTCGGGCGCTGTTTTACTCACCGACGGGTGCAGAGGGTGGTGATGTCGTATGTAACGTCACCACTCCCCCGGTTAGGTGGTGCGAGATTTTGATTTCGAATAAGGTATTCTGACCCTTCAGATGCAATTTTCTTGTAAACTAAGTCTTCTCTTGGCACGAAACAAGCACTGCGAGGTTTCTGGAACGGTACTTAAACAGTCTTCATCGACTTAGTATCTGCCTTTAGCATCCCTTTAAGGATAGTTCAGATTCAACCACCAACAACGCCAGCCACTCATGACGGAAAAGAATATTTGTTGCCGATTCAACACACATGTGATGACGGGGTATCTGCTTTGGTTGAGAAAGGCATCTCTCCCACCCTACTGCTCAAGTTTCGTGAGTGATGAGTGCTGCCCTGGCGTGCCATCGTTGTCGTGTTGCTACGCATAGTGTCAACAGGAGTATAATGTACTGAACAATGGCATGACTCATTCCTTCTCACCATGAAGCGCACTGCTTGTCGCTTGCGTCAATTATGTCTATTTTGTAGGAAAAGTAACATGAGGCAACAACACACAAGAGAAAATCACTTCATCCATATACCCCAAATGTGTCCACGAGAATCAGAAATGCCCAGAGCTGACCATTGGGTTGGTCTCCTTCTAAACCTGTCTTTTGGGTCACATTCCTGACCGTCACAATGCAACTGCCATGAGCAGAGGGTGAGTGAGCAATTTTATTTGTGGTTGTGACACAAAGGGGAGAGTGTTCTGCTGGCTGGACCGTAAGGGCCTTGTGGACAGCTGACCACTGAACGTCAGCCAGCAAGGGATAGGGTAAACAGCTGTGGACAGCCGAAAGAAAGTATAGAGAACAACAAAGTGAACAGAAAAGGAGCTATTTACAGTGTTTGTGTTGTTTATAAATGCTGTGGAAAGCTCCGTGCTGGCAGCTCTGCCCATCGTATGCATAGGTGCAGCCAGGTGTCAAGCACCGACGGCTCCAGAAAGCTGCACAGGCTTTAATGAGCTGTGCAGCTGCAGTAGACTGTTCAGCACCACCAGCAGACATCGCATGACCAGACCTGTCTTGTTTCTCAAGGCGTAGAGTGTCGTTGGCTATGCAAACTGTGGACAAAAGATTGCATATGTGTTTTGCCTACTGTCCCTGAGCTACGCTGTTCTAGTATGTGAGGAAAACAGCACAGTGTAGTCAAAAAGCACTACTGTAGGTGCACCTCTTCCCAAGGAGAGCATATACAGTAACTCTAAGCGTGCACTCTTGTAGCGCTCTCTGTGCAAGTGGTGAAGTTGCACGTCAGCCTTGAACAGCCTGCAGAAGAATCTCGGAATAGAAAAAATAAAATCTGCTAAAACTGAATAAAACCTATGAGAATATCTATGATAAATAAAAAGCAAATCACACATGTGTATGTAATAGCACTTGCAAGCACATAAGCGCATACAAGAAAGTGTGATGGTGGCTATCACATCTTACAGATAGTGCATGTATAGCAGTATAAAAAAAAATCATGCGAATTCCACACACTGGGAATCAATGTAAGCGAAGCTTTCTGTGCTATTGGCTTTGATTGACGAAATAATTAGTGGCGATGTTGACAGTGAATGCTTAATCTCTTCGGTGTTTAGTGCAATATGAGAGCGGTGAGCTGGTTTTAAACGTTGCTGTGCATTCACTGCTGCTGTTTGTCTGCTTAATACACAATACACAGAGTGTGATGTGTTTGCTTGAGACATGGTTGTGCGCCATTAACCGCTGAAAAGGTCAGCATAGTCATTGCCTCACATGGCACACTGCATCGTGGCAGAAGTGTCAAAGTTTATTTGAATTTTAGGGCTGTATGTGGCCAAAACCATGATCAGGTTATGAGGCATGCCATAGTGGCAGACTCCAGAATAATTTTGAGCCCTGGAGTTCTTTAGTGTGTACCTAAATCTAAGTACACGAGCATTCTCGCATTTCAGCCCCGTCCAAATGCGGCTGCCATGCTTGGGATTGAACCCGCGACCTCAATCAATGCAATAGCCACAGAGCTGTTGATTTGACGTGCAGCTGCTTCCGTGGGGTCACCTGGATGCTAAGGTGTTTAATGCAGCTTTACGTCTGCACGTTGTGTGTCAATGGTCTGCTTGACAAATTCGCATGTGTTTATTTTTCAGAAATAGCAGAAACGTACCTTGCTTAAACATACCCCAACTTAAATTTATACAGTTCGTCCGCAAGTACTGTCATGTCTAGTAGTGGTGTTCTCTCGTCTTCTAGCGTCACCTTTTTCCTCTCCCACCCTCCCGCCATCTATATGAGCTGTCAACGAAGACTGGCATGGCTGTTATTCACTTGTTTCATGACTGCGTCGGTTCTACCCATTCTCTGCCTTCTCTTCCTATGTCCTCTCTACCATTCTATCTTCCTCCTCCCCTCTGAACTGTTCCATGTTAGTATAAAAGTAGGTGCTGCAGTTTCTGCAATGCTTTTGCGCGGGGTCATGGATAATTAAAGACATCGGAAGGGTATTGCGGCAACACCGAGAGAACTCCAGTGGGCATTTTGACGACTGTAGATGGAAAAGTCCAAACGACTTTCGTGTGTTGCCTTTCCTCTTTGCTGCGCTCCTGCCTCCTGCAATGTATATACACGCTCTGAACCACCACCCCCACACGGAGTGCAAGACACTGACAGCAGTAGCAGCAGAAGCAGCAGTGGAAAAGTTGAAGGAAAAGACAAAGAAAGCTTCGCTTTAAAAATCATTCCACAAAGTGGAGCCATTCCACTTTGTGAAGGTGGTTGACCAGCGAAGCTGCTTAGCACCTGACACGGAGGTTACACATAATTTTGAACAAAGGTACGAGCTCGTTTGTTGGCTTGATGGGTGGTCATCGTGACAAAAGATAGGCACACTCATTTGTTGTCTTGATCGGTGGTCATTATTTCACTTGCAACTGCAATCACATTCTTTAATTATGTCAAATCTATGCATGTGTGCCACTGGATTGTTGGTTTGGCCGGATCGGTGGTGTGGCATCGCAAGCGATGCAACACGAAACACGTAAGCCACTCCCTTTTCAGTACCAACACATCCACATCACCCACAATGGCAACAGGGGTAGCGTCATCGCACCTAATTCATGCAGAGTAGCCATGAACCTTATGGGCCTCTGAGTCATTGCATCTTTTGCTTGCTTATGGGGGCATGAGCAATTGATGATGACAGTTTTCGACATGCTGTTTTGTAGGTTGTATGCGTGATTAGAAAGAATTTAAGCACTGTTCACTTCACTTTGCTGTGTGCTTGTAGCCTCTGCATTATGGGGCTATGAGTCGTTGCATTTTTTTCTTGCTTACGGGAGCATGGATGCTTATGGGGGTATGAGCCATTGATGATGACAGCTTGTGTTCACGGTGAACAAAAATGCACGAAACCCTAGCCATACACAGCTTTGCTCTAAAAAGCCAGTTGGTTCAACATTATCTCAATATGAATTGCAGGCTGTGTGTGATCCCTGCTCCATCAGCGCATTAGTGCACTCTTAAAGATGTTACACTGCGACACTGCCAGTTCAGATGGCCTGTATTTGCATGTCATCAGCTGAGCAGTGCAAAGGAATGACAAAGTGAACATGTCAATTAAAAATGTACCTCACAGTATAGGCAGGACCCCCGTATCTAAAAGATGGCACATATAGAAGAGGGAGTGTAATTAATTTAGGCAGCCTTTTCCCTTTTTTTCTTCCAGGAAACTGGAGGTTGAGGTTAGTTCTTCAAGTCTGTATACCCAAATGACATAACACCAAACCGATGTCTTGAAAAAAATTGATAGTACTACCCAGAGCACGTAAATGCTATACATTGTAAGAATGAATATTTTATTTTACATTGGGTCACATGTACTGTTCTTGCCCCATTATCGATACACAGCATTAACCAAGTCATTGCCTCAACAAATATTTCATTAGCCAAAAATAATGCACACTCATCACATGCAACGGCATGTATTTCGTTTGCAGTGTCGCCTCGGGTTCCAAATGCTCTTTGCACAATCATTGTCACATATCGACATGTGTACTTGTTTATCTTCGTCAAATGATTGCTGTCTAACAAATCTTATTGCCCAGTGCAGGTCGCACCTGTATGTATCGGAAGTTTCTTGAATGTTATCGATGGTTCCATCCACTGTCTGTTGTCACTGAACTTTGCGTAATCTGATTGCATGTATGCATGACTCGAATTGTGTAGTACTTTCTGGAAGACACGTGGGCACCTTTGATGATACCTTTGATGACTCATGTATATAAGACGACTCGCTTGACCTGCTGATCAGATTTTGACGATCGTCGGCCGTGTTCACAGCTATCATAGTGCTTTAAGTGCAGCCTGTTTTTGTGGGTACAGGTTTGCACAATAAAAGTTAGTTTCATCATTTACAGTATTGCTACTGTGTTCTGTACCGTCACTACTATGTGACAATATGGCTTCCATTAAAATGCGACTGCCATGGCGTGATATCGAATTCGCTACACTGACAGCAGCAACATAAGTTTCTCTCATTTGAGTAGTGTTGTTTATTATTCATGTTTCATGCAGAAAGTGCCTGACAAAGGAATAAATTTAATTTCATACAACCATAGTAATGAAATCCTGGGGGAGCCTGTGTGCGACAGTTGATGTGTACCATGCATGGTCCTCTCTGTTCGGAATAATGGTGCCTCTGTTTCAGTATGCTGTATGAATGTAATAACTTGTCAGTATTTCCTCATCCTGTGAACAAGTCCGTGAGAGAAAAAGAAAAGCACTGTCGACTGCTGCTGTGCACATGACAAAAAAGATGATGCACAAAAATAGGTAAAGAGGAAGCAATCACATAAGACATTCGGCTGCTCGGTGCATGTGTTCTGGGTCTTCACTACAAGTTACATTCCAGCTCACTGCCATGCAGTGGAAACTATGGTTTTGTTCGCCAAACAGTAAAAAGGACCAGGAAAGGGGTGCGTCCATCGTATGCCTCTATTTGCCTTCGCCATGAAATGGCTGAATGTAATTTTAGGCTAGTATTATTAGCACACAATAGGCGATCCCTGCTCACTTCGTGTAACACGCAGCCCACTCTCCTCACTGCTTGGCTGGCATGTGCTCTAGCCTTGTCTGCACTGTAGAGACCTAGCCCAACAACAAGCAGGCAACAGCACATGATTAGAGGGCATTATGAGTGTGACCAGGGAATTCTAGTGAGAGATGTCTGAAACCTACATCACAGAGGTAAACTGTTCTGACACGCTGCATTCGGAGGGACAGTGAACTTCTCATTCAGTGCTTTCGTTCTACCATGTAGGCGGCACTAGATAACATTTTTTCTGAAACGATGAAAATTGTATCAATTTCTCGCTTTTCCTGCAGCTTTTTGCTGCGATTCAAAGTTGCAGTGCAAGTTAGAATGCTGTCACTACTGTAGGTTTTTCAAAATGTGGTCACAACTGAGACAGCAAAAACCGCTTATCCTTAGCGTGTTCATTGGCATTTATTTTTTAAGCTTACATATCCACTTGCATGTAATATATATATTTAGAACCTACAAAAACTAAGCTTTTCAATGGTATCTACGACAACTTTATATGATAAGCAGAGGAGCCGCTGCAGCTGTTCAAAAAGAACAGAATATGGAGTGTTCATGCTGCTGGAGTGGGACCTTAAAGAAGCACTCACCAGGTATGGCAATTTTAACCAGATAGGTGCAGCACATACTTCCAACCATGCTGAATTTAGCGAGACAGCCCTGAATTTCGGGTACCATATTTATCCGGTGTATAAACCACATTTTTTCCTGAATTTTTCATCTGTGCGTCTTGTAAAACAATGCAAGTTATATATATATATATATATATTTTTTTTTTTTTTTTTCTGGATTGGATGCTATGGCCATGCATAGCACGCTGGGTTGACCTCTTCTGGCACTTTGTACGGGTTGTGTGCATGCTATGCAGGTACCAGGCTCTTTTCGTGATTGAGTTTCGTAGCACCATGCGAGAAGGATGGAGCAGCGAGCAGCGGCAGGCCAACTGCAAGTCGACAGACTTTGTAGTCGTCGCATCTGCAGATCACTTTCAAGATGCGGCGGGTGTTGCTGCACAAACTACACAGTTGCTAACAGAGTACAAGCCAGCCCCCTCCCTTCTTCACTGCCATCCTGCTTTCCTCCCTTGTGTGCGATTTGGCTCACCATCACACGTTTTCACTCGCACATACAGCATAAGGCATGCAGGGACGATGTTATCGTCCTTGGGCTTTACACGGAACATCACGGTAACCACGACAGCAGAAATGCGCCTGGAGTGTCCATATCACTGCTACCGCACTTCTATTGGAATGACACTGACACTTGCAATGAGTGAGACCCGCATCCACAAGATGAAATGTCACTGTATTCCTTTTTATATCGCTTACCGAATGAAGAGTTGCATCTTATACACCGATGCGACTTATATCAGCTTTTTTTTTTTTTTTTTTTTTTTGAAAAAGCTGCCGATAAGGGGGGGGGGGGAGGTGCGGCTTATAGACCAGAAAATACGTTAAATATACCGTGTCCCAACTAGACCCAGTTGGAACAGCCAAATGTCCCGACTTTATTTTTAATGCTAATGGAATTCTTTGTCTACTTCAGCCGTTTTCAAACAGACTCCACATTCACGCAGAGAAGGAGGATCTCCTCCCCTCCACCATCTTTGGGTTCCGGGCTGGACTCTCTACCCAGGAAATCATTTGGCAGGTACAACCGCACTGCTGAACTCCACATTGGAGACCTCTGCAGCGACAAAGTCATCATGGGCACCCGTGGAACACCACAGGGAGCTGTTTTGTCCCTGTTCCTATTGAACATTATTATGCGAGGCCTTCCCTCACTTCTGGACACCATACTCCACATCAAGCGCTCAAAATACGCCAACAATATCATCCTCTGGACAAACTCTGGCTCGGATGGAGAGATACAAGATTCACTTCAACAGGCAATCAACACATTTCACACTTACATGCAGTCAAACGGTCTCGTTTGTTCGCCCACCAAATCTGAACTGTTAGTTATACGAGACAGACTTGTTCACCGACCCATCGCCGACCCTCCAGAGCCAATCACGCTCCACATCACCACCCACTCCATACCCCCCGTACAGGCCTTCTGCGTGTTAGGCATGCTGGTGCAGACCAACACGCAGAACTTGGAAGCCATCCAATGCCTCCGAACCACAACCCACCAAATCAACGGCATAATCTGCCGCATCACCACTTGCTGCAGGGAAATGCGTGAGGTCGACCTCTGCTGCCTCACACAAGCCTACCTCATTAGCAGGATTGTCTACACATACCCTTATTACCACCTCCACCGCAACGACGAAGAGGCGTTAAATAGCATCATCTGCTCAGCGTACAAGGCGGCGATGGGACTGCCCCAGTCCGCCAGCACACAGCTTCTCCTCCAGCTTGGAGTATACAACACCCTCACAGAGCTGATAGAGACACACAAGACTGCACAGATGCACCGTATTTCTCGCACCAAACATGGTTGTTACATTCTTAACCATCTTCACATCAACCCTACAGGTGACATCCACCCCACTGCTGCCCTCCCAACTGGAGTCTGCAGTCGGCTGGTCATCAAACCCATAGCCAAGAATGTGTTACCCGGCTGCCACGATAGGTGCCGCCAACTGAAGGCACAAGCCTTAGACATCACCTACTCTGCCGACGAACATGCCATGTACGTGGATGCAGTGAAATACGGCTCTAACACATACGTGGCCTGCATAGCCACATCAACCACGACTCTTATCAGCGTCACTACAGTACGCACGCACTCCTCCACTGCTGCCAAAGAGGTACCATCATGGATCCCCGAACGCTCATGGTTCTCAGTGACTCTAAACAAGCCATCAAAAATTTCTCACTTTGTCTCCCTGCCGCACACATCCTCTGCCATTGTGCTCTCGACAGAACTGTAAACTTAGTGTGGGTACCTGCTCACGCGGGAAACTCTGCGAAATGAAGGGGTCGACCGTTTAGCCCGAGGCCTAACTAGCCGGGCGGCCGACCCCTCGAACACGGATGCTCTTGCTGAGGCTCCCAAATCCTATGCTGAAATTACTAACTTCTACAAGAAGACGAGACACATGTACCCGCCTCCCCACCCTGACCTCAACCGAGCGCAAGCCTCCATGCTTTGCAGAGTGCAGACCGGTTCTGTTCTCAGTCATTCTAGGCTTTATTTAATCACTGGTAGGGATTACGACCCTGCCTGTAGTAAGTGCGACCATGGAGTGTTCGTCACTCGGGCACACATTCTCTGGGGATGCGAGGGTAACCCTCCCCCACAATCATTACTGCCAGCTCCCTCCGAGGAGGGTTGGAACCAGCTGCTGACAAGAGCAGACGAAGAAAACACAACTGGAGCTCATCTTGTGGGCCCAAGACGTCGCCCCCATCTGGGAGCCACACTAGGCCTACCTGCCCTAACTTCCAACCCTGCAGTGGCAAATAAAGTTTTCTCTCTATCTCTCTCAGCCTATCTATCTATTCAATCTCTTACGCCGACCCAGTGGCCCAAGTTGTTTACCTGCTTGTACCACCATGTGCGTGCTCCTGGTCGTGATGCTGTCATGGTTGTTCCATTGTCATAATTCCAGGTTTGAGATATCTTACTCTCATCAGTGGTGCAGCGCTGGCGTAGAGGTAGAGCATCCGCCTCGCATGCAAGAGGACTGTGGTTCGAATCCCGGTGCCGCGCAATTTTCCACCGGATAGAAAAAATTAAAAATGTGCGTGTTGATAAAATTGCATAAACAGGCCTGGAGTGCGGCCTGATCCCGGTGACCAGAACCGGTTGTGCACTCCCTCACCAGAGCAGGATTGGCCACCCTGGTGCAGTACTTGGCCACAACCTCCTATATGAATGCAACAATCAAACCCCGGCCCTCAGTCCCCAGCAGCTGCGAAGCAACTCACCACGGCGGCGGTCAGACCTGTGACGCAGCAGAGGGTGCTAAGAATCCCTCTATCCGGACAGGCCGCCATTGGAATCTGAACCTGGCACCATTTAACGCTAGAACGGTATCCAGCGAGGCGAGTCTAGCAGTGCTATTGGAGGAAATAGAGGGCAGCAAACGGGATAAACTTTGGGATAAAATGGATAAAACTTTGTAACGCAAAAACTGAGCCAGATAACAGGTATAATAAGCCGTAACTGTTACCTTCTCCCTCCATCAGTTAAAGTACTATTATACAACGCCTTATTCGCCTCTCATCTCAATTATTGTCACCTCGTATGGGGCACTACAACTGATACGAATTTAAACAAATGATTTTTATTACAGAAAAGGATAGTATGCGTCCTAGCAAATGTTCCATACACTTCACACACCGAGAATTTATTTGACAAGTTTAAAATTATTGCAGCGCACGAATCTATAAGCGTCGACTTATGCAGAAGTTTTATTACATGAACAGGAAAAGCGATCTATCCCTTGTTAAAATATCATGTTTAGAAGAATGTGTCCCCTCACGTTTCACAAGAAACACAGAACCCTGAACTGTGCACCATTTTAGAACTAATTACAGCTCACAAATGCTAAAAAACAACTTACCAAGGCTTTTAAATGCTTACAACAAATCTGGCATTGATATATGTGCCCTTACCCCATCAGAATTTTCTCGACTAAATCAGCGGGACTAATATTCATGTTTATATGGCCAGCTATTTCAGAAGTGCAGAGTAGATGAGTTTACAGCTTTTTGTTCACATTTATATTACATATATATGTGTATATATGTTTTTTTTTCATCTGGTCATATGTGAAACATTTTGTAACTTCATTATGCGCAACTACTCACTTTCCACTTAGCGCTTCTCATGCATTCTTGCAAAACTGTGTATTTTTGTATTGTTAAAAACACGCAGCAGCTCCACGCTGCCCATGTCTTGTGGTCATAGGGGACAGGGTGCTTTTTCAAGCTGCACTTGCAGCTTTTCTTCCCTGTCTCCCCCAACCTGTTGGAAATAAAGTTATATTCAATATATAATAGGGCTCAGTGAAGTTAGGAGGACAAATGAAGCATATTGACACGTGTACTTGTTTGTCTTTATCGGGCGACACATTTCACCACCTAACAAATGTTATCGCACAGCACAGGACGCGCCTGAATGTATCGGAAGTTTCTAGAATGTTATCGATGCTTCTATCTGCTGTCTCTGACCGAACCTTGTGTAATCTGATCGCATGTGTGCGCGACGCGAATAATGTAGAACTTTGTGGAAGGCACGCGGGTCCCAGCGATTACTCTGGAACATTCGACGACTGATGTATAAAAGCAGACACGCTTGACCCGCCGATCAGATTTCGATGACTGCCGATCGTGTTCGCCGCTACCGTTGTTTTTTTATTGTAGCCTGTTTTTGAGGGCACAAGTTCACCCAATAAGATGCTCGTTTCATTAATCACAGTTTTGCTGCCTTCTGAACCGTCACTACCATATGACATCTGGTGGAAGCGCTAGTGCGTTCATGTACCGAATGCCCCCGCAAAGCCGTGATTCAAGCCTGAAGCCCACGGACAAAACTAACATCGCCCAAGACCAGCGTGCTAGCCGCAGACTGCAACAGCTGCCCCCAGAGCACGGGCTTCTACCTGAAAAGACCAAGAAGATTGTGGCCAAGCCAACCACAATGGCTGCCCCAAAGTCACTCATCGTATTTCAACAACCCAGAGAGCCCCCTACCTTCTGTGGAGCTACGTCGGAGGATCCTGAAACCTGGCTCGAAACCTTCGAAAGGATATCGACCTTCAATAAGTGGACCTCTGAGGTTAAGCTACGACATGTGTACTTCTCTTTGGAAGATGCTGCGAGAACTTGGTTCGAGAACCGGGAGTCCACCCTAGCAACATGGGACCTGTTCCGCAGTAACTTCCTGAGGACGTTCACGAGCGTTGTCCGAAAATAAAGGGCTGAAGTTCTGCTGGAAACCCGAGGCCAACTACCCAATGAGACCATCGCCATCTTCACAGAAGAGACGACCCATCTTTTCTGGCACGCCTACCCGGAAATGTCCGAAAAGAAAAAAGTGCGTTTCTTGATGCGAGGCGTAAAGCAAGAACTTTTTGCCGGACTAATCCGAAACCCACCGAAGACCGTAGCTGAGTTCCTGAAAGAGGCTACGACGATTGAGAAAACGTTAGAAATGCGCGCTAGGTAATATAACCACCAAGTGCTCACGCCTCAGTGCGCCACCCAAGCGCTCGGCTCCGTTGATCTCCAAGAGACCATCAGGGCCATTGTGCGCGAAGAACTGCACAAGGTCTTGCCTTTGTCGCAGCCTCAAGTAGCCTCGATCGCTGACATAGTGAAAGATGAGGTTCAGCGATCGCTGGAAGCTCCTGAGGTGCAACCTCAATTACTGCAGCCCCAGCCAGAAGCGATGACCTACGCTGCCGTCGCATGCCGTCTAGGTCCCCCTCCGCGACCGTGCCAGGGCCCTGTAACGTCGCAATTTCGTCGTCCGCCGCCGCCAGCAGCACGACCACCATCGCCGAGCGCACCTACGGGGGGAAGACGGACACTTGGCGCGCCCCCGACCACAGCCCGCTCTACTACCACTGCGGCGAAGCCGGCCATGGGTACCGCCGATGCCCATACCGCGACCTGGGATTGCGAGGCTTCGCCATCGACACACAGCACCCGAGGGAAGGTGAACGCCCTCGTGACATCGCTGACTACCTCGTCGCTACTCAGTGGAGCCCTCGACGACCATCCCGTTTGCCGTCACCAGGCCGCTACCTGTCGCCGCAGCGCCGTCCATACACTGGCCCAGCCCGGGGCCGATCCGTGAGTCCATATCCGGAAAGCTAAAAGCAGCAACCGATGGAGGTGCGGTTGCTGTTCGTCGAACTGACGAAGATCCTCCGCCGCCTACAAAGACTACGAAGAGACTGCCTCGACGACATAACAACGACACACCGCCGTCCCGACGAAGACTGGAAGCAAAGAATACGCCGACAAGAGACCACGTGATGATGCCACATACCAGCCACAGGTCGACGCGACGCAGCTGTGATCCGACGCCAAGGCCTAACTGTAACGCAAGACAAAGAACCACCGACCTCGACGTGCTTCTCGATGGCTGCGCAGTCACTGCCTTAGTAGACACAGGAGCCGATTACTCCATCATGAGTGGACCCATCGCAGCCCAATTGAAGAAAGTTAAGACTGCATGGGAAGGCCAGTTGATTTGGACCTCTGGAGGACACCCCATCACGCCGACTGGAATCTGCATGGCAACAATTACCATTCATGGCCGGACTTACCCTGCCACCTTCGTTATCCTGCAACAGTGTTCACGAGACGTCGATCTCGGCATGGACTTCTTGAACCAACACGGCGCAGTCATCGACCTGAAGTCGAATTCAATAACGCTGTCGGAAGATCAAGCTATACCGCCGGAGAGCCCTCGTAGTCACCACACCTTGAGTGTGCTCGAAGATCAAGTGAGCATACCGCCTCGCTCCAGCATTGTTATTTCGGTCGGCACCGAAACACCCGCTGACGTAGAAGGCGTCATCGAAGGCGACCAATGTCTACTGCTCGACCGTGAAATTTGTGTCGCAAGAGGGATCGCTCGACTGCATGGAGCAAACACGAAAGTGTTGCTGACAAACTTCAGGCAGGAGTTCAAGCACATCAACAAGGGCACGACGATTACATACATCAAGGAAATTCTGGAAACCAGCAATGTGTTTGCCCTCTCAGATTCTGTCGCAACTACCCCGACGACCGTAGTTCCCGAGCCAGACTTCGACATAAATCCAAGTTTCCCCATGATTAAGCAGCAACAGCTCAGAAGTCTGCTTCGACGATACAAAGACTGCTTTTCGACGTCATCGAGGATTCGACAAACACCAGTCGCAAAGCATCGCATAATAATCGAAGAGTGCGCTCGACCACTCCGCCAGTGCGCTTACCGAGTTTAGACACGAGAATGCGAAGCTATAAGACAACAAGTCGACGAAATGCTGCGCAACGACATCATCCAGCCGTCGAAAAGCCCGTGGGAGTCTGCAGTTGTTTTAGTGAAGAAGGATGGAACCCTACGTTTCTGCGTCGATTATCGTCGACTGAACAAAATCACGAAGAAAGACGTATACCCCCTCCCACGGATAGACGACGCATTGGATCGGCTCTGCAACGCCAAATACTTCTCGTCGATGGACCTCAAGTCTGGCTACTGGCAAATAAAAGTCGAAGAAAGGGATCGCGAAAAGACTGCCTTCATCACGCCCGACGGCCTACGAGTTCAAGGTTATGCCGTTTGGACTTTGCTCGGCGCCTGCAATGTTCCAGCGCGTGATGGACACGGTTTTAGCAGGATTGAAGTGGCAGACCTGTCTTGTTTACATGGATGACGTCGTCGTCTTCGCCAGAAATTTCGACGATCACCTTAAGCAGCTTGTGACAGTATTAGAGGCCATCAAGTCATCAGGGCTCACATTGAAGCATGAAAAGTGTCGGTTCGCTTACGATGAGCTTCTATTCCTAGGCCACGTCATCAGCCAATCTGGAGTACACGCAGACCCGCAGAAGACAGCTGCCATCGCAAAGTTCCCGCAGCCAATTGACAAGAAGGCAGTGCGCAGATTCCTTGGCATGTGTGCCTACTATAGGCGCTTTGTCAAGGACTTTTCACGCATCGTAGAGCCGCTAACACATCTAACGAAACATGATGTCGAGTTCAAGTGGGAAACACCGCAGGCTGACGCATTGCAGGAACTCAAACCATGCATGCAGTCGCCTCCGGTACTTGCACACTTCGACGAGGACGCCGATACTGAAATCCACACTGACGCCAGTAGCCTAGGCCTCGGTGCCGTCCTAGTCCAGAGGAAAGACGGACTTGAACGGGTGATATCTTATGCTAGCCGGTCGCTGTCAAAAGCGGAAGGCAATTATTCTACGACTGAAAAGGAATGCTTCGCCATCATTTGGGCTACAGCAAAATTCCGTCCTTACCTCTATGGCAGGCCATTTAAAGTCGTCAGCGATCATCATGCGTTGTTTTGGCTAGCTAACTTAAAGGACCCTTCAGGACAGCTGGCGCGGTGGAGCCTCAGACTGCAAGAATATGACGTCCCCGTAATATACAAGTCCGGAAGAAAACATTCTGACGCCGACTGCTTATCACGCACCCCCATCGATCCCCCGCCGCAAGCCGACGAGGACGACGACGCCTTCCTTGGAATGATAAGCGTGGAAGACTTAACTAAACAGCAGCGAGCAGACCCGCAGCTAAAAGGCCTCGTCGAGTAATTGGAAGCGAACATCGATGTTGTCTCTAGGGCATTTAAGCACGGGTTGTCTTCGTTCACGCTACAAAACAACCTGCTCGTGAAGAAGAACTTCTCACAAGTCCACGCCAGATAACTTCTTCTTGTACCGTCAGCGCTGCGTCCAGAAGTACTGCACGCCCTACACGACGATCCAACCGCTGGGCACCTCGGATTCTCCCGGACGCCGTCGAGGATACAGGAAAGGTATTACTGGCCGCGTCTGACCGCCGATGTCACCCGTTACGTCAAGACATGCCGAGACTGTCAGCAACGCAAGACACCACCGACAAGGCTAGCTGGATTACTAGAGCCAATCGAGCCTCCATGCCGACCATTCCAGCAGATCGGGATGGACTTGTTGGGACCCTTTCCGACGTCAGCAACCGGAAATAAATGGATCGTCACGGCGACGGACTACCTCACCCGCTTCGCTGAAACTAAAGCTCTACAAAAGGCAGCCAGCCAAAGAGGCGAAATTTTTCGTCGAGAACATCCTGCTGCGACATGGTGCTCCAGAAGTCCTCATCACTGACAGAGGAACGGCTTTTACAGCAGAGCTCACCCAATCCATTCTGCAATATAGCCAGACTAGCCACAGGAAGACAACTGCCTACCATCCGCAAACCAATGGTCTGACGGAGCGCCTGAAATACGCTTACAATCAATCGCTTACAGCATGCTTACCATCACTTACAACACGGCGGTGCAAGAAACAACACAGATCACGCCGTTCAAGTTGGTTTACGGCAGCAACCCGACGACGACGCGCGACGCCATGCTGCCGCACGTCACTGACGAGGAGAATCTTGAAGTCGCTACCTATCTCCAGCGCGCCAAAGAAGCCCGACAGCTCGCCCACCTACGGATCAAGAACCAGTAGTGTACCGACAGCCGGCACTACAACCTCCGACGACGCTTCATCGAGTACGAGCCCGGCGACCGTGTTTGGGTATGGACCCCGATACGCCGACGAGGACTGAGTGGGAAACTACAGCGGCGCTATTTCGGACCCTACAAGGTCATCCGACGTATTGGCGCACTGGACTATGAGGTCGTGCCAGACGGCATTTTGCATTCACAGGGGCGCCGCGCACGATCTGGAGTGGTCCACGTGGTGCGTCTTAAACCATTTTACGGACGCTGACGAACTTTCCTTATTTTGTTGTTTTCTTTGCTGCAAGTGCTTCTTTATTACTTTTGTTTCTGTGCAGCATCGGGTCGATGCTTTTTAAGAGGGGGTATTGACACTTGTACTTGTTTGTCTTTATCGGGCGACATGTTTCACCGCCTAACAAATGTTATCGTACAGCACAGGACGCGCCTGCATGTATCCGAAGCTTCTGGAAAGTTATCGATGCTTCTATCCGCTTTCTGTTGTCACTGAACCTTATGTTATCTGATTTCATCGCCTGACGCGAATGGTGTAGAACTTTGTGGAAGGCACGCGCATCCCAACGATTAGTCTATAACATTTGACGACTGATGTATAAAAGCCGACACGCTTGACCTGCTAATCAGATTTCGACGACCGCCAATCGTATTCGCCGCTACCGTTGTTTTTTAGTGTAGCCTGTTTTTGAGGGCACAAGTTCGCCCAATAGAATGCTCGTTTCATTAATCACAGTTTTGCTGCCTTCTGAACCGTCACTACCACGTGACAATATACAGTGCTAAAAAGCGGGCACGTCCTATGCTACTGGGGATTAGTGGAGGGACGAGAACTAGGAGTCGGATTCCTGATTAATAAGAATATAGCTGGTAACATACAGGAATTCTATAGCATTACTGAGAGGGTGGCAGGTCTTGATGTGAAACTTAATAAGAGTTACAAATTGAAGGAGTACAAGTGTATGCCCCCACATCCAGTCATGATGACCAGGAAGTCGAAAGCTTCTATGAAGATGTAGAATCGGCGATGGGTAAAGTCAAAACTAAATACACTGTACTGATGGGCAACTTCAATGCCAAGATAGGCAAGAAGCAGGCTAAAGACAAGCAGGAGGGGAAATTGGCATAGGCACTAAAAGTAGCAGGGGAGAGTTCTTAATAGACTTTGCACAACAGAATAATATGCGGATAATGAATACCTTCTTCCGCAAGCGGGATGGCCGAAAGTGGACGTGGAGGAGCCCGAATGACGAGACTAGAAATGAAATATACTTTATACTCTGTGCTAATCCTGGCATCATACAAGATGTGGACACGCTCGGCAAAGTGCGCTGCAGTGACCATAGGATGGTAAGAACTCGAATTAGCCTTGACGTAAGAAGTGAACAGAAGAAACTGGTACATAAGAAGCCGATCAATGAGTTAGCAGTAAGAGGGAAAATAGAGGAATTCCAGATCAAGCTACAGAACAGGTATTCGGCTTTAACTCAGGAAGAGGATCTTAGTGTTGAAACAATGAACGACAATTTTATGGGCATCATTAAGGAGTGTGCAATAGAAGTCGGTGGTAACTCCGTTAGACGTTATTCCAGTAAGCTATCGCAGGAGACAAAAGATCTGATCAAGAAACGCTAATGTATGAAAGCCTCTAACCCTACAGCTAGAACTGGCAAAAATTTCGAAGTTAATCAACAAGCGTAAGACAGCTGACATAAGGAAGTATAATATGGATAGAATTGAACGTGCTCTCAGGAACGGAGGAAGCCTAAAAGTAGTAAAGAAGAAACTAGGAATAGGCAAGAATCAGATGTATGCGTTAAGAGACAAAGCCGGCAATATCATTACTAACATGGATGAGATAGTTCAAGTGGCTGAGGAGTTCTATAGAGATTTATACAGTACCAGTGGCACCCACGATGATAATGGAAGAGAGACTTGTCTAGAAGAATTTGAAATCCCACAAGTAACGCCGAAAGAAGTAAAGAAAGCCTTGGGAGCTATGCAAAGGGGGAAGGCAGCTGGGGAGGACCAGGTAACAACAGATTTGTTGAAGGATGGTGGGCAGATTGTTCTAGAGAAACTGGCCACCCTGTATACGCAATTCCTCATGACCTCGAGCGTACCGGAATCTTGGAAGAACGGTAACATAATCCTAATTCATAAGAAAGAGGACTCCAAAGACTTGAAAAATTATAGACCGATCGGCTTACTGTCCGTTGCCTACAAAGTATTTACTAAGGTAATCGCAAATAGAATCAAGAACACCTTAGACTTCTGTCAACCAAAGTACAAGGCAGGATTCCATAAAGGCCACTTAACAATAGACCATATTCACACTATCAATCAGGTGATAGAGAAATATGTAGAATATAACCAACCCTTATATATAGCTTTCATTGATTACGAGAAAGCATTTGATTCATTCGAAACCTCAGCAGTCATGGAGGCTACAGAATCAGGTTGTAGACGAGCCGTATGTAAAAATACTGAAAGATATTTATAGCAGCTCCACAGCCACCGTAGTCCTCCATAAAGAAAGCAACAAAATCCCAATAAATAAAGGCGTCAGGCAGGGAGATACAATCTGTCCAATGTTATTCACAGCGTGTTTACAGGAGGTATTCAGAGACCTGGATTGGGAAGAATTGGGGATAAGAGTTAATGGAGAATACCTCAGTAACTTGAGATTCGCTGATGATATTGTCTTGCTTAGTAACTCAGAGGACCAATTGCAAGGCATTCTCACTGACTTGGAGAGGCAAAGCAGAAGGGTAGGTCGAAAAATTAATCTGCAGAAAACTAAATAATGTTTAATTGTCTCGGAAGAGAACAGCAATTTATGATAGGTAGCGAGGCACTGGAAGTGGTAAGAGAATACATCTGCTTAGGACAGGTAGTGATCGCGGATCCGGATCATGAGACGGAAATAATCACTAGAACAAGAATGGGCTGGGGTGAATTTGGCAGGCATTCTCAGATCATGAACAGCAGGTTGCCATTATCCCTCATGAGAAAAGTGTATAATAGCTGTGTCTTACCAGTACTCACCTAGGGGCAGAAACCTGGAGGCTTACAAAAAGGGTTCTACTTAAATTGAGGACGACGCAACGAGCTATGCAAAGAAGAATGATGGGTGTAACCTCAAGGGGGCATAACAAGAGAGCAGATTGGGTGAGGAAACAAATGCGAGTTAATGACATCTTAGTTGAAATCAAGAAAAAGAAATGGGGGGGGCATGGGCAGGACATGTAATGAGGAGGGAAGATAACCGATTGTCATTAAGGGTTACAGACTGGATTTTAGGAGAATCAAGCATAGCAGGGGGTGGCAGAAAGTTAGGTGGGTGGATGAGATTATGAAGTTTGCAGTGACGACATGGCCACAATTTGTACATGACCGGGGTAGTTGGTGAAGTATGGGAGAGGCCTTTGCTGTGCAGTGGGCTTAACCAGGCTGATGATGATGATATGATGATGACTGTCATCATGCCATTGTCAAATAGCTTGGGCACAAGGTTGTGATGGCATTGTTGCATTGTCGTCATTCCAGCTTTGTCATTGTATAAAACTAACGAGACTCAAAGAAACCAGACAGAGAGCTACTCATTTTTCCAACTAATTCTTTTGCAGTGCCTGCCTGCCCCGTTTATTTGTCTTTCTCTACATACTGCCGCCCCCCAGTAGCGTGGTCCAATTCAAGCTTGTACAATTTCTGCACTGGCCTTATAAGCTTGCCATCTTGAGCTTTCACACCGCAGGCTTGGATTACTCCATCTTGACCAGGGAAGACGCCCACGACTCATCCCAGTGGCCAAATACCTTTAGAGATGTTAGGTTCCTCGATGAGTACTACATCATCTACTTGTAGACTGCTACTATGATGTGACAGGTAGATGTGAAGTGCCCGCAGCTCGAGGAGGTATTCTTTCTTCCATCGGATCCACAGGTGTTCCACGAGCTTCTGGCAGTATCGCAACTTCTTGCTGAGGTCATGTCGTGTAGCCTGTGCACTTCGAGCTTCGTCGTCACTGTTGGTTCGCTCTGGAGAGGCAAGAAATGAGCTCCTGACCAGAAAATGAGCAGGACATAGTGGAGAGGGCTCTCTAGCATCCATATGTGTATAGGTTAGGGGTCTTGAATTGATGACCGCCTCTACCTCCAGCAGTGCAGTCTCAGTTTGTTCGCTGTTGAGCTTGCTCTTTCCCAGCACTTTGCGTAAAGATGACTTGGCTGATTGGATATGTCTCTCCCACCAGCCGCCCCACCAAGGCGCACCTGGCATAATAAATTTCCATTCTGTGCGATGCGTCAAGAGGAAAGATGCAAATGGAGAGCTCTTCATCGTGTTCTAAATGTCCCATAGGTCTCGCTATGCTGTCTTAAATGCGAAAGCATTATCGGAGTACAGTGTTGCGGACACTCCTCTACGAGCCAAAAGCCTACGTAACGCTAGTAAGAAGGAGCTTGTAGAGATTCCACTCGTCAATTCAAGGTGTACAGCTCTCGTGGTCGCACATGTGAACAACAGAATATAAGCTTTGTATGTAACTCCATCAGTCTCATGTTTCTTTACATATATTGAGCCTGCAAAATCTAATCCCACTACTTCAAATGGCCATGATGTGAGAAGCCTGTCTTCAGTCATTGGCACAAATTGCACCTTTGCAGGTTTGCCGTTGTATTTTTTGCAGAGAAACCAAGCATTGATGATTCGTTTTAACTTCTTGTCAAGCACGTATAACCCAGTAACGCTGTCGAATCTGCATCATAGTGCTTGCCACACCGTCATGTAAAACTACAGCAAGCTTCAGTAACCACTAAGCCCTTAAAGTGATGCCTTTGCGGTAGAATAACTGGGTGCTTTTCGTCATACGTGGCGTTCATTCTTTCAAGTCGGCCACCAAGTCAACGCTGCCCACTCTGATCAAGGTAAGGGTGGAGGGTGCAGTACGGAGTGTTTCTGGACAGTGTCTCTAAGCCAAAGGTATTCAGTGTCATTCGTGAATACAGTACTTCGAGCTGGACACGACAGATCCAGAACATTTCAGCCTTGTTTAGCTCCTCTGTCGAAATACAATGAAAGCTCGTTAATTCGAACTTCAATAATTCAAATTTATGGATAATTCGAACTGTACGATTTGGTCCGGCCAAGCTCCACAGAAGTCTACGTATAAAAAAGCCCATTAATTCGAATGAGAGAAAGTTCCGCCACGGATAATTCGAGCTACATGCCACCGTGCCGGTGGCTTGGCGCCTGGCACATGGCCAGAGAAAAGCGCCTACTGCCTACACAAAAGGCTGCGTCACCTCCGGAACGGAGAGAACGGCGAGAAAAAGCAAAATCGGGAAAAATCTAACCGTCGTGGGGTCGGCCAGAAGGCAGTTGCGGCTGCCTCCTCTCCGTTCTACATGACCTCCGATACTTCTTGCCCATCGCAAATCTCGGAGGCTTTGCAAATCTTGTCTAGCTGCTAATTTTGTGCGGTAGATGGCGCGGCAAGCACCAAAACACAGCGAATCAAGTACCAACGAATTGGGGCCTTCGCCACCTTCACATGTTCAGTGTCTTTGTCTCTGCAGTCTTCATCGGTTGTGTACGTCTGTTTTCAGCTTAGGAGGTACCGGCCGTCACGATTCTTTGTGATGGTGTTAAGACTGTTTGATGGCACAGTCGGACCCAGAACTGCGACTTGTAGAGGACGCGTGCCCGCGGCACACGCCGTCACCGCTGCCAGTGATGACGAGGAGGAGGAAAATGAACGTCAGTGCGGCCCTCCGCTGCAGAGGTCATGGCTGGATTGAATGCTTCCCGTTTCTTATTCAGTTTTGAAGAAGGCGAAGAGGAGGCCTTCTGCAACATTCACTCGTTAAAGCAAAAAGTGCTAGCTGTCACCTTCAAAAAAAAAAGGCAGACTATGATCACAGACTTTTTCAAGAATTAAATTTCTGACATGCCCTACTGCTTCCAAATCACAGTGTACTGTTATTCTCCTTCACTTTCGTTAGTTCGAACTTTCGTTAACTCGAACTGAAGCAGCTTCCCCTTGCGGTTCGAATTAACGAGCTTTTAAATTAACGACGACATCTATCTACAAATCGAAATACCCAGGCGGTGATGCGCAGGAGCTTATGTAGGTTGCCAAACTTTCTTAAGTCAATCAGGGTGTCGACTATTCTCGGCGATTGAAGAAGTACATGTTGCGGGTCACACTCTGACTCTTCGTAGATTGGTGTGCTCATGTTCGAGTCTGTAGGCCAGGTCGATCTTGGCTGGGACAACCATTCAGGTCCCTTCCACCAGCTGCGACCTGTACATAGAATCTTTAAACATACGCCCCTAATCAATAAATTTGACGGGTTGTCTTCTCCTGTGCAGTAACGCCATAGCAGTGGGTCAGCAAATGCTGTGATTTCAGTCACTCTGTGCTTTACAAACTGACCCAGCTTGTTACGGTCAACCCGGATCCAGCTCAGTGTGATCGTTGAGTCTGTCCACATGACGCAGGGAAAATGCGTTGAATCACACGATGAGCGGATGTATTTTAATAATCTGGCTCTTACTACCGCAGCTATAAACTTGAGCTTCGGCAGTGTTAAAATCTTGGTAGGTGCTACTCGAGACTTCGCTACTATTAGTGATGTAGCTGTATTTCCGCCGTCATCAATTGTTCTCAATTAGGCACATGCTCCATAAGCCTTCAGGCTGGTGTCGACAAATATATGCAGCTCTGCCTTCTCGACCGCTCCATATAGCCCATCTCTCACGCAGCGCGGAATCTTGATGAAGCCAAGCTGGATTACGTCTTCGCACCATGCTGTCCATGTCGTCTTGATCTCCTCTGGTAACTGGTCATCCCAAGACTGGCCTAAAACCCACAGGCATTGAAACAAAAGCTTTGCAGTGACGGTGAAAGACGAAAGAATACCAAGAGGGTCAAAAATTTGGGAAGCAGCCTTAAGAAGTGTACATTTTGTGTCCGGCTGAGCTGAGGCTAAGTATTGGGCTATAGATTTGGAAGAAAATTTGAAGTAATCAGTTTCGGTATCCCATTTCATTCCCAAAACTGCAGTTGATTCCCTTAATGTACCTTCCACTTGCTCCTCCTGGTTGTCAAACATGTTTTTTTAGTTGCTAGTTATTGGCCTTCCATTTTCTTACACTCATGCCTGCATTTTGCATAATTGCCTTCAATCGCTCATAGATGCTCAGACCATCTTCGAATGTCTCTGCACCCACCAGTAAATCGTCTACATAAAAGGACTTCTTCAAAATAGAAGCAAGCGCTTTGTCCTCACGAGGGTTGTCCAAGTGGTGATGAATAGTCACCATGAGCAAGAAAGGGCTTGATGTTGATCCGAATGATACCGGGTCATGCGCCATTCAACAATGTCAACGTTTTGGGTGACGGGAATGGCATCAAACCAGGGAAACCGGAATGCATCTCAGTCGGTCTCCTGTATCTCAATTTGTAAGAATGCCTTCTTGATACCCGAGTTGATGGCGACCAGAAACCACCAAAAGCGAAGTAGTACTTGTAACTCTGGGTTGAGGTTCACCCTTTTACCCATGCAGTCATTGAGTGATGGAAAGCCTTGAGCATGTGACGATGCATCGAACACGACCTGGGGCTTGGTGGTAAGCGATTCCTCTCATATAACTTTCCGATGTGGCATATAATAGGTGGCCCGATCAATAGGAACACTCTTAGGTACCACTTCAGCGTGTCCTAGCTCCAGGTATTGTCGGATGACTGCGTTGTATCGCTCCAATAATCCTTCAATCATTGATAGCCTCTTTGCCAGTTTTTGTAGACATGCGAGCGTGGTATCACAGTTGCTTCCAAGTAGCTGTTTCTGATCTTTCCAAGGCAGCGCCACGGTGTATCTACCATTTTTCTTGCGAATTGTTCCTTGGAATCATGCAATGGACTCAGGAGAGGGAGGTTCGCCAGAATCTGTGATGCCCATTGCTTCGAGCTGCCAGATCGACTGTAGAATCTGCGAGGTTGTGTCATCGTCAGTAATCGTTTCCACTCGCAGAACGCAGACCATAATGTTAATGTCGCAGTCAAGAAAGGCTTTTTGGCGACTCGGTCCTTGCAGTGTCCATTCGAATGCCGTGTTGATTGTGACCAGTCCTGGAATTTCTATGCTCCTTGCAACTTCTCCCGTCATGATTTCCCAAAGATGGTCAGCTCCAATCAACAAGTTGAGGCCATTCTCAGCATCCGCTTCAAGAAAATTCTTGTCGTCAGCAAGAAATTTGCCCTCACATCGCAGCTTCCGAATGAAGTTATCGGCTGTCGGCGTAGCTATGTTGTGACAGATAACTGGAACTATAATTGCTTGAACAATATGAATGTCGGAACAGTGCTGACTACGCAGTGGTACTTCAACCTTTCGTATTTCAGCAGAACTTGGGGATGCGTTGCCAAACATGTTGAATGAAATTCTGGTTTCTCCCAGTACCTGCAGTTGTAGTTTTACAGCCAGATCTGTGATAAATGATCTATGACTGCCTCCATCCATAATCCCTCTGATGTATCTGGACCTGTTATTTTTAACAACAAAAGCACAAAAAGTCTGCAGGTACACTTCTCTGTCCATCTTTGTGCAAGTGTTTGTGAAATCTCTGTCACAAAGCATTACTGATTGCGACGAGACTATCCCTGCTTTGCTACCTATCTGAAGCCACCGCTGGTCTCGAAGTTTCTGCTGTAGTATCTTCCTTTCTGTAGTTCGGGTCACGCATACTCGAGGCATGTCTTCCGTGACAAGCTGAGCATGTAAGTTTGACATGGCAAGACCGTACCTGGTGACCTCGTGATGTACATCTATAACAGCGGTTATCCTTAGCTAGCTTCTCTTTTTCGGAAACAAGAGATAGGTTGGCGTCGCAGGCATGTGTACCATGCTTCTTAGATCAACAGAAGAAACACTCGCTCCAGCTGTATGATGCACTGTGC
This sequence comes from Dermacentor variabilis, assembly GCF_050947875.1. Classification (NCBI taxonomy): domain Eukaryota; kingdom Metazoa; phylum Arthropoda; class Arachnida; order Ixodida; family Ixodidae; genus Dermacentor; species Dermacentor variabilis. The sequence goes on from NC_134569.1 coordinate 258,567,007, forward strand.
AGTATGAAAGCGGTGCTGCTCCCTCGAGTTCTCTCAGCACAGTCATCGACAGATCGTTGGGACAACGTGTTGCACTTCTCTCGGCTTTCTAACTCAACGCGTGTGAACATGAGCAGCTCTTTTAACTCTGCTTTCGATGTTGCAGCTGCCAATGCTGGCTCCGAGAGGTTCGTATCAAGCCCATGTTGATGTAAAGTCTGACTCCGCTTTCCTCGCATATATGCAAGAATGATCTCGTATGGCAATGCCTTCTGTAGAATGTCTATCAGCATTGCAGAGAAACTGAGAGTGGGTATGTTTAGTGCAGTCAGACAGTGGATATTTAGTTGCGCGGCATCATACGTCGTCATCATCACGTACGTCGCTTCTGGATTTGGCATGAGGTAGATGGCGAAGCGCTGTCAGGTGGTGCTGCACTATCCTTTGATGATCGCCAAAACGTTCTTTGAGAAGTTCTACGGCATCTGAGTAGCAAGCTTCAGAAGTCAGTAAACCAGCAATGGCCGCTGACGCTTCCCCGGCAGTAAATAGAAAAACTTCGTCGTTGTCGATATAGTGTTGTTGAGATGAACAGTCTGCTCGAACTGCTCCCAGAAAGGTGCCCATTTGTGAATGTCGGCTTTAAATGTCGCATATCAAGATTCGGTAGCCTTGGGCTAATTCTGGGCATAGTGTCAGGAACTGTCGGGGTTGCATTCTGAAGAGCAGACTCCGCTGTACTGTTAACGTGTCCCAAAGCGTCGATCTTGCGCTGAATCTCGGCAAGCATGCTGATAGCTTGATTGTTATATCTGCCCAAATGAGGGATGGTGGACTTGTCAAGCTGTCCAATGGACAGCTTCTTTCCCCCCCCCCCCTCCATCTGTACCTTACAAGATATGTACCTTACAAGATGGAAAATAAACTTTCATTTCATTTCATTGTGCAGCAGTTGCGTATTCCACTTCAAGCTCATCGTCTGCAATGTGCTCTTCGAGTTCATCATTAAGTTTTGAGAGCTCGTTGTGGCTAGCAGATAGACGGTCAAAAATACCTCAAAGCTTGGGCTTGTCCACGGTAGGATCTGTAAGTAACAACAGCGCTTCCTGCAGAATCTTCGTATTCTGTGCTCGTCGAGCCGACTGCTTGATCTTGAGGCAATCCATCCGATTAGCTCTTGATAGATGTCTGGTCTCCACGTCAATCATGAACGATGCGTTATCCAGTCATTCCTTGCCACTCGCAGTGTGAAGTGGTGGAGTAGAAGGCCCTTGGAGACGTGCGATGAAGGTAATGAGTCCGCACGGAGGTTTTCGGCACCAAAATGTATAAAACTCACGAGACGTGAAGAAACCAGACAAAGAGCTACTGATTGTTCCAACTTCTTGTTTTGCAGTGCCCGCCTGCCCCGTGTATTTGTCTTTTTCTACAGTCATCTCACACTCGTAAGGCCGTTGTTGTTACACTATTCTCGTCATACAACGGTCATGCATTGTCTTCATGCATTCGTCACACTGCAATCGTGATACTGTACTGGTCCTTCAGGGTATCTAGCAACCTGGAAAACTGGGAAAACCTGTATTTGTCAAGGAATTGGCACCCATCTGGAAAAGTTTGGGAATTGTCGGGGAATTTGTCAAAAACCTGGCCAGGTCATAGAAATTGATAGATGGAAATCTATGCAAAGGTCAACGGAAACAATCTTGACCCTAGATCAAAGCTGATAAAGCCAATTCCTTGGCTTCAACCACAGTCAACGCCAGAGTAAGAGTGCACGAAGACACCAAGGCACAACTATTGTTTCTAGACACTATACAGCAGATGCAACGATAATGCAACGCAAGTCATGCTGATAAATTGTTCGCACATCTTAGCTTGGCTTGAAAGCATTCCAGTTAGGCCATTGTTGTGCATTTGTATAAAATAATAAATGAAGAACCAGACTAACGCTGCTATGACACTCCCAGGCACAAGGGCCTTCCTCCGGGCCGGGAAACAAAAGAATAAATCTGCTTATCTTTCTTCATGCCTGCGGTACATGGCTGCAAAATAGTTCTTGACCATGCACTAAAAAAGAAAAGTATAGCCAAGCCAGCACTCCAGGTTCGATCCGATCCAATCCGTGCAGGATGGCCACCATATTCCCATTTTTCTGTGAACATGGTATGCAAGATGTGAGCCGCGATGCTGCCTACAAAGAAGTGCTCATTTAACCTTGATTGGGTGAACCCAAATGTTTCGTAAGTACCTGTTGGGGATCAGGCAGTGCCTGACAACTCTAGTAGGGCTCATGCAAAGTGTGGCACAAGACTTTCTCACTCGGCAACATGGGCAACACAGCACACACCAGCCCCGCTGTAAGCATGAAACACCGATCCTCTGTGAGCTCGTCATAAAGTGCTAGCCAGATGAACTTTCGCACATACTTTAAAGCTGGACTCGACTTTCAGTCTGCCTGTTCCGTGACTGCTACTACGGTACCTAGCACGAGCACCGAAAGCACTCCTGCGAAGCCTCTGGCTTTCACGCCGGACACGAAAGCTTCTGTAAACAATTTTGTAGTGAAGAAATGTGTCGCAAAAGCTGAAATTGTTTGGTGCCTGAACACTGACGCAATAGATGGATCATTTCACTCATAAGCAGTGTCTGCCGCGCTTTCCCCCTGATGTTTGCCACATGCAACATTGCGAAGAAAATTCAACTTGGGAAGGATGAAGTCAGCTATACAATTTGTCACGGTATTGCCCTGTACTTCCGAAAGAGGCCGCTGTTAAGCTTGATGGTGTGTCACATGTGGTCATGGCTCTTGAGTCCTTTAACAAAATTGCACAAAAGGAGCAAATGGATGTATTAGTCAGGCTCTGGGACCCAGCTGATGCCAGTGTGAAAACCCGCTACCTGACTTAATGTTTTTAAGGCCACACTCGTGCAGAAGATTAGCAGCTGCATTCGGAAAACCGTTAAGAACATTGAGCAGGCAAAAATCCTACAAATGTCAATGGACAGCCTGAACATTAATTTGAAGTTGTTGAGAAGGAGGAGTTTGCTGCATGTGATGCGAGTCAAAATATTCTGGACACAGTTAGCTGTGGATTGCAAGTTGTGAGCTGTGCATTTAAAACAGGACACAACGGGACATTGGGGTTTCTTCACAGCATATACTGTATAGACTCATGTAAGGGTCACACCTTATTTTCTTTTTACAAGTGCGGCCCTTACAAGGGACTGAACCTCTAGATCAAAATGGTGCCGGTGCAGCTGACAACTTGTGCACACCTTGGATCCATTGCATCAAGGTCAATGCGCAGTTCTCGCCATCTAGTAGCACCACATGGAAGTGTGCAGCACACAAAAATTTGCAGATATGCATGCGCGCGGCATCGGGGCACCGAGCACTATTGCTTCTCCTTTGAAAAAACTTTTTTTTTCCGAATTTTGGGCTGCCAAGTTGGGGTGCGACCCTTACATAGGCGCGGCCCTTACACGAGTCCATATGGTACAACCTATTCAAGAATGTGCCTGCACAGCGAGCCGATTACATCAGCCACAGGGAATGCACTCTCTTTCCACTGAATTTCTGCTCAGCGAGGTGGCTAGAGACTATATACAGGTTATTGCAAGGGCGCTTGCAGTTCTCCCAAAATTGGTCATGTATGTTTAGTGCTCAAAGAGAGGGAAAAAAATAAGACATGCTGAAGTTGTACCAATGTTGAGAAGGCTGTGGCTGAACAGATGCTACCAGTTAAACTGGCTTTTACACTCTCCTTTGTGGAAGAACTACAACCTTTTCTGGCAGATTTTCAGTCAGAAACCAGGGGTTAATTTTCTCGCCTCTGCACTTGATTGCCTATTGCACTCGCTCCTGGGGTGAATTGTTACAAAAGAAATTCTAAGCACTGCTGACACGCCGTCCAAATTACTCAGGATTGACCTCTACAACTGTCAGAACATGATTCCTATAGCTGCCTTCGACATTTGTTTTTCTGCCAAAACTGAGGTTCGGAAGATCGCCAAACCTTCTCAGGTGGCTATGGTGAGGTTTAAAAAAGAATGCATTTTCTTCATCAAGGCCTTCTCACAAAAAATAATAGAGAGGTCACCATTAAAGTTCAGGTTGACGAGGGGGGGGGGGGGGGAGGCACAAACTGCTATGCTTGGGCACAGCAGTTTGTGCCTCATCAGTGTAAGCTGGCCAGGAGTGGCTAACTATTGCACTACTCACCAGCCTACAAGCAGAGAGGGCAGATCGATCTTATGTCCAAGTGTGCTCAATCAGCTCTGTGCAAGCATGCATGCGTGACTGACCGAAAGGAGCAGCACTTGGAAACACTATGGCTGCTGAACTGCTGAAACACTGAACTGCTGGGCTAGTTGGCTATCTGACATAATAAATGAGTTTTACACCAAAACCACACACACAAGAAAGGAGACAACACGGGTGCTTACTTCAACTGTTTAGTGAGCGTAAAAGCATCCTACATATATAGCCCTCCCAGACCCCGAGTGCATGTGCACGCGTACAAAGTATCAAGTAGATTCGGGTAAAAAACGTTATCTGAGTAAGCATGAAATAAATTTCTTCTTGGCCTCGTACAGAAAAACAGATGTGTCACTGACACAATTCGGACCAGCTTTTCTAATGTAAAAAGCTTCCAAGGTTTCATGTGCTGTTTGGTGCCTGCCTCCACCCAAAATCCTCACATCTCAGAACTGTAGAATACAATTGGTGCAAGCCCTGCAGTGTTCTGCTAGCCGTTAACCATCATTATTTTCTATATAAAAACTTATATTGGACAGACGGGGCATTGTGTGAATGATCGACTTAGGGAACTTGCAAAAGATATATGCTTAGAATTGTTAGGGAAAACCTGAAAAAATCGTGGAATTTGTAAAAAGTTATTTGCTACACATCCTGTCCCTCAATTGTCGTCATTTCAGCTTTGGAATCTGACTCTCGTCCCACTGTCATCATAAACAAGGAAACACCGTGGATGATGCAAGACATCATCCATTTAAAACGCATAGTGAAAAAGATTAAAAAAGAGCCGCACACCACTTAACGTCATAGCAGAATCCGACGGAAGCCTTGCAAGAGCACTGCATCGTTCAAAGGAACATTATTTCAGTACAACGCTACCAAGCTTTATTGAAGCCAATCCAGCTAAATTTCAGAACTACTTGAGTGAGAAAAAGAAACCAGTTTCACAGATTTCTGCTAATGGCGTTATTATTTACGAACAGAGGCATTGCCGAACTGTTCAATATATACTTCAACAGCATATTTTCTGCTGCAACTGATGGCCTTCTCGCTGCCACAGACACTGCAATTACAAGTTTTTAATATTGTTAGTTACCCTGGAGTGCTCTCAATGCCACTTAACTTGAAAACTAAGACTTCTTCTGGACCCGATAACATACCGAATCTTTTTCTTCGCCGATATGCCGAACCTCTCGCAAAGTACCTTGTCATCGTATTTCATGCTTCCTTGTCGTGTTCAAGTTTGCCGAAGGACTGAAGGACAGCCCGTGTGGAGCCTGTTTTCAAGAAAGGCGACCGGCTACTTTTAGAAAACTATCGCCCGATCTCACTAACATCAAGTTGCTGTAAACTAATTGAGCACATTATTGCAAAAGCCCTCCATGAATTTCTTGATGAGAACAAAATCTAACCAACTCTCAACATGGTTTCAGAAAGGGACATTCAACAGTAACACATCTAGTCACGGTCAGTCACACTCTTGTTTCTTCCATTCAAAGTAACCAAATTGATTTAACTTTTCTGGATTTTAGTAAAGCCTTCGATAAGGTACCTATTTCCAAACTAATATTTAAGCTAAAAAACTATGGCATACCAGAAGTACTTGTTTCTTGGATCGCTGAATACCTAAGCAATCGGGAACAGTTCGTGGATCACTCGGCCTGTCTTCCAGTGACATCTGGAGTACCACAGGGAAGTCTACTGGACCCTCTGTTGTTTCTCGTGTACGTGAATGACATTGTTGATGTTGTAAAGCCCAATGTTCAAATAGGACTGTTTGTGGACGATTGTGTATTGTTTAAAGAAATTACCCACACTAGTGATCAAGATGACCTAAATGATAGGCCCAGTAAAATTTTCTATTGGTGTACTCAATGGGGGATGACCTTGAATGTTGAAAAAAGTGTTTTCCTTCCCATTTCCCGCAAGAAAACATCTCTCTTATAGTTATATGCTAGGCTCCTCTGCACTTAAACAAGTTACTAACTATAAATATTTAAGTGTCACCCTTTGCAGCAACCTGTCCTGGAACCGTCACATGCAAAATATATCTTTCTCTGCCTTCCGTAAACTGTGCTTTCTCAAATACAAGCTTAAACACACCCCATCCTCTGTTAAACTGCTTGCTTACTACTACTTAATTTGACCGAAGCTCGAGTATGCCGCTATTATCTGGGATCCCTACACTCAATGTAAACATAAAGAAACTTGAATGAATCCAAAGACAGGCTGTCCGGTTTGTTTACAACAAATTTTCTACATTCGACTCACCAACTGAATTAATGAGGTCTAATAATATTGCTACGCTTGAATCGCATAGAAAAACATTGCGGCTTGACTTTCTTTCTCAGTTACTTAATAACAAATTGGCACTCGACCCGGCAATGTTTGTAAGTCCCATAGTAACGAGACCTACTCGCCAACATCACCAATATGCACTAACCCCTTATTTTGCCCGAACCAACCTATTTAAATACTCTCTTTCCACGCATCATTAATGACTGGAATGGCTTGCCTTTATAAAACTTGTATCAGGATTGTTTACCTTCTGTATCAACATAACTGTCGTATTGTTGCCGCATTTTGTTGTATTGACATTGTTTTACTTCTTGTGACCTAATATTGTATTATCCACCCTGCATGGACTTCGTGTCCTCAGTATGTATTAAATAAATAAAAAATAAAATCATGCCTTCTACTTTGAGCTAGGGGCCTGAGCTGTCTAACAGTTCGGGCCACTAGGTATGTGCTTGCGGTCGCGATGTCATCGTGGTCGTTGCATCGTCATCATTCCAGCTTTGTTAGCTAACTCTCGTTGAGCCGTCACCATCACACCATCGTCTTCATACAGTCGTACATTGCTTGTCACACTATGATCATGATGCCGTCACGGTGGTTCCAGTGTCGTAATTCGAACTTTGTCATTTAGCTTTCGTCATGCCGTTGTCGTCATGTCATTGTCGTCACACAGGCTTAGTCATACCATCGTTGTCATGCTCTCATCGTCCCGCTGTAGTTTTATCATCATCAGCTCTTCAGCAATGTCACCCCGTTGTTCCATCATTGTCATACCACCTTCACCATTCAAGCAACATCAATCTTTCTGCATCATTTTATAGTAACCATACTGTTCTCATGCTGTCATCAGAAAGGCGCTATTGTCACGTGGTGGTGACGTTGAAGAACACAGTAGCAAATACTGTGAAAGACAAAACTAACTTTTATTGGGCGAACCTGTGCCCACAAAAACAGGCTACACTTATAGCACAACGATAGCGGCGAACACGGTCGGCAATCGTCGAAAATCTGATCAGCGGGTCAAGTGCGTCGGCTTTTATACAGCAGTCATCGAATGTTCCAGACTAATCGTTGGGACCCGCATGCCTTCCACAAAGTTCTACAACATTCGAGTCAATCGATGAAATCAGATAACACAAGGTTCGGCGACAACAGACAGCAGATAGAAGCATCGATAACTTTCCAGTAACTTCGGATACATGCAGACGCGTCTCGCGCTGTGCGATAACATTTGTTAGGCGGCGAAACATGGTCGCCCATTAAATATAAGTACACGTGTTAATACCCCCCTCTTAAAAAGCATCGACCCGATGCTGCAAACAAACAAAAGTAAAAAAAGAAAGGCACTCCTAGCAAAGAAAACAACAAAATAAGGAAGTTCGTCAGCGTCCGTAAAAGGGTTTAAGACGCACCACGTGGACGACTTCAGATCGTGCGCGGCGTTGCTGTGAATGCGAAATGCCGTCTCGCACGACCTCATAGTCCAGTGCGCCAATACGTCGGGTGACCTTGTAGGGTCCGAAATATCGTCGCAGTAGTTTTTCACTGAGTCCTCGTCGGCGTATCGGGGTCCACACCCAAACACGGTCACCAGGCTGGTACTCGACGAAGCGTTGTCGGAGGTTGTAGTTTCGGCTGTCGGTCCTCTGCTGGTTCTTGATCTGCAGGCGGGCGAGCTGTCGGGCTTCTTCGGCGTGCTGGAGGTAGGTAGCGACGTCAAGGTTCTTTTCGTCAGTGACATGCGACAGCATGCCGTCGAGCGTCGTTGTCGGGTTCCTGCCGTAGACCAGCTTTAACGGCATGATCTGTGTTGTTTCTTGCACTGCCGTGTTGTAAGCGAATGTTACGTATGGCAGGACGGCATCCCAGGTCTTGTGTTCAACGTCGACGTACATCGCTAGCATGTCGGCGAGGGTCTTATTCAGCCGCTCCGTAAGACCATTCGTCTGTGGGTGGTAGGCCGTTGTCCTCCTGTGCCTTGTCTGACTGTATTTCAGAATGGCTTGGGTGAGCTCCGCTGTAAAGGCCGCTCCTCTGCTGGTGATGAGGACTTCTGGGGCGCCATGTCATAGCAGGATGTTTTTGATAAAAAATTTCGCCACTTCGGCTGCGCTACCTTTCGGCAGTGCTTTTGTTTCAGCGAAGCGGGTGAGGTAGTCCGTCGCCACGACGATCCACTTATTTCCAGTTATTGACGTCGGAAAGGGTCCCAGCAAGTCCATCCTGATCTGCTGGAATGGTCGGCAAGGTGGCTCAATTGGCTGTAGTAATCCGGCTGGCCTTGTCGGCGGTGTCTTGCGTCGCTGACAGTCTCGGCATGTTCTGACATCACTGGCGACGTCGGCAGTCAGGCGCGGCCAATAATACTTTTCTTGTATCCTCGATAGTGTCCGGGAAAATCCGAGGTGTCCAGCGGTCGGATCGGCATGTAGGGCGTGCAATACTTCTGAACGAAGTCCTGGCGGAAGAAGGTAATTGGCGCAGACTGGTGAGAAGTTCTTCTTCACGAGTAGACTGTTTTGAAGCGTGAAGGAAGATAATCCGCGCTTAAATGCCCTGGGGACGTCGGTGTGCCCTTCCAAATATTCGACGAGGCCTTTTAGCTCCGGGTCTGCCCGTTGCTGTTCAGCGAAGTCTTCCGTGCTTGTAATTCCAAGGAAGGCGTCGTCATTCTCGTCATCTTGCGGCGGCGGGTCAATGGGTGCGCGTGATAGGCAATCGGCATTGGAGTGTTTTCGTCCGGACTTGTAGGTTACAGTGATGTCGTATTCTTGTAGTCTGAGGCTCTACCGCGCCAGTCGTCCTGAAGAATCCTTTATATTCGCTAGCCAACGCAACGTGTGATGGTCACTGACGACTTTGAATGGCCTGCCATAAAGATAAGGGTGAAATTTAGCTGTGGCCCAAACGATGGCGAGGCATTCCTTTTCGGTCGTAGAATAGTTGCCTTCCGCTTTTGACAGCGACCGGCTAGCGTAAGCTATCACCTGTTCGACTCAGTTTCTTCTCTGGACTAGAATGGCACCGAGGCCTAGGCTACTGGTGTCAGATGGATTTCTGTATCGGCGTACTCGTCGAAGTGCGCAAGTACCGGCGGCGACTGCATGCGTCGTTTGAGTTCTTCAAATGCGTCGGCCTGCGGCGTTTCCCACTTGAAGTCAACACCACATTTAGTTAGACGTGTCAAAGGCTCGGCGATGCGAGAAAAGTTCTTGACAAAGCGCCTGTAGTAGGCACACATGCCAAGGAATCTACGCACTGCCTTCTTGTTGATGGGTTGCGGGAACTGTGCGATGGCAGCTGTCTTTTGCGGGTCTGGATGGACACCAGATTTGCTGATTACGTGGCCTAGGAACAGAAGCTCATCGTAAGCGAAGCGGCATTTTTCCGGCTTCAGAGTAAGTCCTGACGACTTGATGGCCTCTAGTACTGTCGCAAGCCGCCTGAGGTGATCGTCGAAATTTCCAGCGAAGACGACGACGTCATCCAAATAAACGAGACAGGTCTGCCACTTCAATCCTGCTAACACCGTGTCCATGACGCGCTGGAACGTTGCATGCGCCGAGCACAGTCCAAATGGCATAACCTTGAACTCGTAGAGGCTGTCTGGGGTGATGAAGGCCGTCTTTTCGCAATCTCTTTCGTCGACTTCTATTTGCCAATAGCCAGACTTGAAGTCCATCGAGGAGAAGTATTTAGCGTTGCAGAGCCGATCCAATGCATTGTCTATTCGTGGGAGGGGGTATACGTCCTTCTTCGTGATATTGTTCAGACAACGATAGTCGACGCAGAAACGTAGGGTTCCGTCCTTTTTCTTTACCAGGACAACAGGGGATGCCCACGGGCTTTTCGATGGCTGGATGATGTCGTTGCGCAGCATTTCGTCGACTTGTTCTCTTATAGCTGCACGTTCTCACGGCGAAACTCAGTAAGGGCTCTGGCGGAGTGGTCGAGCGCACTCCTCGGTGATTATGCGATGCTTGGCGACTGGTGTTTGTCGAATCCTCGATGACGTCGAAAAGCAGCCTTTGTATCGTCGGAGCAGACTTCTGAGCTGCTGTTGCTTAATAACGGGGAGACTTGGATTAATGTCGTAGTCTGGTTCGGGAACCATCGTCGTCCGGGTAGATGCGGCGGAATCCGAGAGGACAAACACATTACTGGTTTTCAGAATTTCCTTGATGTACGCGATCGTCGTGCCCTTGTTGATGTGCTTGAAGTCTTGGCTGAAGTTTGTCAGCAACACTGCAGTTTTTGCTCCATGCAGTCGAGCGATCCCACTCGCGACGCAAATTTCACGGTCTAGCAGTTGACGTTGGTTACCCTCGACGACGCCTTCTACGTCGGCAGGCGTTTTGGTGCCTACGGATATGACAATGCTGGAGCGAGGCGGGATGCTGACTTGACTTTCGAGCACACTTAAGGCATGGTGGCTACTAGAGCTCTCCGGCGGTATCGCTCGATCTTCCGACAGCGTTATGGACTTCGACTTCAGGTCAATGATTGCGCCGTGTTGGTTCAAGAAGTCCATGCCGAGAATGACGTCTCGCGAACACTGTTGGAGGATAACGAAGGTGGCAGGGTAAGTCCGGTCATGAACAGTAATTCTTGCCGTGCAGATTCCAGTCGGCGTAATTAAGTGTCCTCCAGCGGTCCGATTTTGGGGACCCTCCCATGCAGTCTTAACCTTCTTCAACTGGGCGGCGATGTGTTCACTCATTACGGAGTAATCGGCCCCTGTGTTGACTAAGGCAGTGACTGCGTGGCCGTCGAGAAGCACGTCGAGGTCGGTGGTTCTTTGTCTGGCGTTGCAGTTGGGTCTTGGCATCGGAAAAGGGCTGCGTCGTGTTGAACTCAAGCTGGAACGTCGCGTCGTCAAGTCGTCTTTCGTCAGAGTAGTCTTGGCTTCCCCACTTCTTCGGGACGGCGGCGTGTCGTCATTAGGTCGTCAAGATGGTTTCTTCGTCGTCTTCGTCGGCGGTGGAGGATCTTCGTCAGTTCGACGAACAGCAACCGCACCTCCATCGGTTGCTGCTTTTAGTTTTCCGGATATGGGCTCGCTGACCGGCCCCGGGCTGGGCTAGTGTATGGTCGGCGCTGCGGCGGCTTGGTGCTGGCGAACGCAACGGTCGTCGAGAGCTCCACTGAGTAGCGGCGAGGTAGTCGGCGATATCGCGAGGGCGCTCCCCTTGCTGCGGTCGCGGAGCGTTGACGCCGAAACCTCGCAGTCCCATCTCCCGGTATGGGCATCGGCGATACACATGGCCGGCTTCTCCGCAGTGATAGCAGAGCGGGGGGTGTTCGGGGGCTCGCCAAATGTCCGTCTTCCTCGCATAGGTGCACTGGGTGACGGGTGGGCGTGCTGGCGGCGGCGGACGACGGAATTGCATCGTTGCAGGGCCCTGGCGTGGTCACGGAGGGGGACCTTGACAGCGTGCGACGGTGGCGTATGTCATCGCTTCTGGCTGGGGCTGTGGTAATTGTGTTTGCAGCTCGGGAACTGCAAGCGATCGGTGCACCTCTTCTTTCACGATGTCGGCGATCGAAGCCACTTGGGCTGCGATGAAGGCAGGACTTTGTGCAGTTCTTCGTGCACAATGGCTCTGATGGTCTCCTGAAGGTCGCCAGAATCCAGTCCTTGGATGGCGTACTGCGGCATGAACCCCTGGCGGTTATATTGCCGGGTGCGCATCTCCAGAGTTTTCTCGATCGTCGACGCCTCTGCAGAAAACTCGGCTACGGTCTTCGGCGGGTTACGAATAAGTCCTGCGAAAAGTTCTTGCTTGACGCCCCGCATCAGGAAGCGGACTTTTTTCTCCTCTGACATTTCCGGGTCAGCGTGCCGGAAAAGACAGGCCATCTCCTCCGTGAAGATCGCGATCGTCTCGTTTGGCAGCTGCACTCTGGTTTCTAGTAGTGCTTGGGCTCGCTTTTTTCGCACGACGCTTGTAAACGTTTGCAAGAAGCCGCTTCAGAACAGGTCCCACGTCGTTAAGGTGGCTTCTCGATTCTCGAACCAGGTCCTGGCGGCGTCTTCCAGTACAAAATAGACATGCCGCAGCTTGTCGTCGCTGTCCCAACTGTTAAACGTAGCGACCCTCTCATACGTCTCGAGCCAGGTTTCCGGGTCCTCGAATGTTGATCCGCGGAACGTCGGAGGTTCCCTGGGCTGCTGCAGCACGATGGGGGATGCTGGGGCTGCCATTGGGGTTGCCTTGTCCACAACCTTCTTCGTCTTCTCAGGTAGAAGTCTGTGCTCCGGGGGCAGCTGTTGAAGACGGCGGCTTGCTCGATGCTCCGGGACTACGTTGGTGTTCTCTTTGCGGTCCGGGCTTGGATCACGGCTTGTCGGAGGCATCCGGTACATGAACGAAAAGCACCTCCACCAGATGTCACGTGGTGGTGACGTTGAAGAACACAGTAGCAAATACTGTGAAAGACAAAACTAACTTTTATTGGACGAACCTGTGCCCACAAAAACAGGCTACACTTATAGCACAACGATAGCAGCGAACACGGTCGGCGATCGTCGAAAATCTGATCAGCGGGTCAAGTGCGTCGGCTTTTATACAGCAGTCATCGAATGTTCCAGACTAATCGTTGGGACCCGCATGCCTTCCACAAAGTTCTACAACATTCGAGTCACGCGATGAAATCAGATAACGCAAGGTTCAGCGACAACAGACAGCGGATAGAAGCATCGATAACTTTCCAGAAACTTCGGATACATGCAGACGCGTCCCGCGCTGTGCGATAACATTTGTTAGGCGGCGAAACGTGGTTGCCCGTTAAATATAAGTACACATGTTAATTTTATAAATTTGTTGTCGGATCATTGTTTTGATGCTGTTGGGGTCATGCCATCATCATCTTACAGGCTTCATGATACAGTCGTCGTCATCCCATTGCCCTCACACCATTGTCGTGCCATTGTTGTTCTTGCATCTTCATTATGCATTCTTTGTCATACTGTCGTTATGATGGCATCGCGGTTGTTCCATCATCCTTGTTCTAACTTTGACATCTTTCATTATGCTGTCATTGTCACACATTTATCGTCGCATCATTCTTGTCATGCTGACATCATCATGCTGTAGTTTAACAATCGTCATCACTTCAGCAATATCATCCGATTGTCATCATGCCATCATCGCACCACCTTCATCAATCTATCGACGTCATTCATTGTTCCTCAATCTATCATAATCCTGTCGTCTTCATTCAGTTGTGATTCTACTGCCGTTTTCACACCATCATTGTCATTCTGGCGTTGTCATTGGTTGTAGTCATGCTGTCATCTTCACCTATTGTCTCATCTTGTTGTCATGCTGTCATCATACCATCGTCATCATTTAAGATTCAGCGTCCCATTGTCACCATGCCGTCGTCGTTATATGGTTGTCTTTCCATCAGCGTCATTCTTTCTTCATCATTCCAATCATTGTCACTGTGTTAGCGTCATACAGTCGTCGTCATTCTGCCATGCTCATGGGCAACCTTGGAAAGCAAGTGTCATAGCCAACTGTGAAGATCTCGAACTATGTTGCATATAGCAAAAACAACAATAATAGTCTTAGAATTACCATTACACAGTGGCTGGCGGATTTTTCGAACTTCAAACGAAAATTCAGACTTGATGGATATTCTGGACTTCATATGTGGATAGTTGGCGCTCCCATGGAGCTCACTTTTTCTTTTTTCTTTCCTTTTTAGGTCAGCACTATCGTCATAAACACTATGCTGGATATTTTTTTTTTTGGTTGCTATTTTGCACGTCGTGTGTCCACTGAGCAGGTGTGTCTTGAAGACGTCTCATATTTGTGTGTTTGTGTGGCTTCGCATTCGTGTGATCGGCACCACCTTCTGTGCCATTGCGAAAGCCAAGTGGTGCGAAGAAACGTGGTTTGTTTCTTCGATCACTGGTGAATTGTGTTGGTGGAGACTGCCAATGCGGTGACGCTCTTGTTGGGCTCTATAAGGTGACGATGTCACTCTTGCGCAAATTCAAGCAACTCTGATAGCCTCCAAGTGCAGTATAAGAGAGGGCATCATTATAAACTATTTAAAGCTGCCCTAAGCTTAGTAAACTATTTTTTCCGCTGCTATTTCAGTAAGTGAGCAATTTAAACTTTATGGAGGAGGATTAAAGTTTACCAAGGAATTTCCTCAGCGACGCGTAATTCAGTTTCTTGATATTTCCTTGGTCTTCAAACAAAATCAGGTTTGTTGGCACCACTCCCCAAGATCTTCGAAGCTGTTGCTAAACTTTCAATGCAAGCATTCCAAAGTAGTAAAAAACGGAATTGCCATGTCGTGCCTTAAGTCTTCCCTCACCAGATCCTGCATGCACAAAATGAGCGCCAGTTTTAATGCACAGGTCCGGCGCCTATTAGAAGCAGGTTATCCTAGTGTAGCAGTGGCCACTGTGGCTGAGCGCCTAAAGAAGTCGGTTTCGAGGGGGACGGACTTGATTACAGAAACCAGTAACAGAAAAAAAAGAGTAGTGGCTATTCCGTACATTCATTCAGTGTCGCACAGGCTTAAAAAAGTTGCAAGAAGATATGATGTTAATGTTGCTTTGACTGCTCCCAATAAGCTAGGTAAGATATGCACTGCCGTACAGAGGAAAAAGGAGCAAGTAAAAGGAAAGAAAAGAACAGATATTTGTCCAGTGAAGCACAATAAGTACAACAGTTTTACTGACTGTCGTATGGGTGTAGTTTATAAAATTCCCCTTAGCTGTGGCCAGTTCTACGTAGGGCAAACGGGGCGTTGCATCAATCAGAGGCTAATGGAACATAAAAGGTCGTTAACCGGTGGATCGCCTTCTAATCTTTCTCTACATTGCCAAGATTGTAACTGCTCGCCAGAGTTAGATGAATGCGCGATATTGTACAGACATAAGAATGAAGATACGCGTCTTATGGTAGAGGCATGGCATATCTATAATGGTGGAAGTGCGTGCGTGAGTCAGCCATCGATTACTTTACATAAGGAAGAAATTAAGTGCCTTAACAGTTATCTCTCACGTAGACCGGCACATGTACCCGACTGACTCGTGGTGATACCATTCCTGAGCTTGCGCAGATGAGTTTTGTGTCTTCTTTCTTTTTTCGCCTCAGTGCTCCCTTCAGTTGATAGTCGGCGTTCGTGTTGTCCACTTCTCTACTCTTGTGTCCTGTCTGCACGCCTCACCTCTTTTTTGCATTATGAGTCCTTACCAACTAGCTCATCTTTCTGTCGTTCTAAGTAATTCGTTCTTGCATATTTTCGGTTGCGTTTCTGGGAATTGTATTGCCAGCACGGCGGAAACAGGGCCGTCAATTGCTTCCCAGTGCGTAATGTATAAACCATGTCTGACTGATCGGAGACGGCATTGCTGTAGCTTAAATGAGGCATAGCATTCCCGACGTCCTAGCGTATAGGCCTGAAGCGTTCCCGGAAAGCTAAGGGGTCCATTCCCCCTTTCATCCGTCTCATTAGCTCTGGTATAAGTGATGTCCAAACCTGTAGAAAGGTCGAAGACACATAAGCACTGTGAACGTTGTCGGCTTTACGCCAGGCTCAGAACTGTATTGTTCTGGCAGCCCGTCTAGCCACTTAGTAATTACCCAGGAGCGCAAGTTTCGGTATATATGCAAATGACGGCAAGAGGCAGGCAGAAATGACTCGACTCAGGGCTTCTCCGTTAGCATTCAAACCTTTTTTCTTGTCCTTCCTCCTTTTTTCCCACACGTCTTAAGTGCTGTTCAAATTTGCCAAAAATATAACGTGTACCTAGGCGCGTTTATGCCCTCATGCATGCGTGAGATTCCGGAACCACGATGTTAGGACCAATGATAATTGACACTATATTGTGCAACCTATGGCGATCAGCAAAACCCACCAATGGTGGATAAATCGAGGGATCTCTTAGGCATGTAAGGCCCTCTGGGCTGGACTTCTCCGTGATAAGGTAGCCTCGCCACCTACGAGATTATCTGACTGAGCTATGTCGGATGCTCGGTTGCCATAGTTGGAGGTTCGAATCCTCGTATGAATATTTATTTTTTTAATCTGAGGATGATGAGGTTGAATTTCACCTCCTCCAGTGCACTACATCTCCAGGCTTGGAGTGGCGCTTGACGAGAGCCAGTGGGGCTATACTAATGCAATAGGAAGGTCCTTTAAGCTTCAACAACAGACATTTCCTTACCAGAACATGAATTGGCCTCCCTGGTGCAGTATTCGGCCACTCCCTCCTAAATGACTCATTCAATCAACCAATGGCCCTGTGTTCATAGCAGCTGCGGAGCACCTGACCAAGGCAGCAGTCAGACGTGTAACGCAGCAGAGGGTGCTAAGAATCTCTGGACCCTGACAGGCCGCCAATGGAAACTGACCCTGGCAACATTTAACACCCGAACTTTCTCGAGTGAAGCTAGCTTAGCAGGCCTCTTTAAGGAACTGTCAGGCATTGTTTGGGATATCATTGGCCTTAGTGAGGCTTATACACCACTTACTAATGGCCATGTCCTCTGCTATAGAGGTCTCCCAGATAAGAAGGAATACGGGGTAGGATTCCTAATACATAAGGATAAAGCGGGCAACATTGACGAATTCTACAGCATTAATGAGAGGGTAGCAGTAGTCGTAATGAAGCTAAATAGGAGGCATAGAATAAAGTTAGTACAAGCCTGTGCTCCAACCTTACAATAATGAAGATATAGAAGTTTTATGAAGGTGCTAAATTAGTGATGAGAAATGTGCAAACTCAGTATACTGTAGTAACGGGTGACTTCAGTGCAAAAGTGGGGAAAAGCCAGGCTGGTGAACAAGCAATTGGCAACTACGGTGTCGATTCTATGAACGTTTGAGGGGAGATGTTGGTAGAATTTGCAGAAAGGAATAAACTGCGAATAATGAACACCTTTTTCAGAAAGCATAGCAACAGGAAGTGGACCTGGAAAAGCCCTAATGGTGAAACAAGAAATGAAATTGGTTTCATACTTTCGGCCGATTCCAGCATAGTGCAGGATGTAGAAGTATTAGGTAGTGTAAAATGCAGTGATCATAGGTTAGTGAGGGCTAGGATTTACCTCAATTTGTAGAGAGAAAGAGTAAAATTGCTCAAGAAGATACAGGCCAACCTAAAGGCAGTAATGGTAAAAGCAGACAAATTCAGGCTGGGACTTGCAAATAAATATGCAGCCTTAGAAAAGAGAGAGGAAGATGACATAGAGGTAATGAATGAAACCCTAACTAGGCTGGCTTCAAAGGCAGCAATTGGAAGTGGGAGGCAAGGCACCACGGCAACCAGTAGGCAAGCTCTCCCAAGTAACGAAGGACCTAATAAAGAAATGACAAGGAATGAAGGTGTCCAACTAGAGAGATAAGCTGGAATTCGCAGAACTGTCAAAACTGATCAACAAAGTGAAAATAAGGGATATTTGAACTTCTAATGTGAGAAAGACTGAAGAAGCTGTAAAAAAATGGATGCAGCCTGAAATCAGTGAGAAGGAAACTTGGCATAGGACAAACCAAGATGTATGCACTGAAAGATAGGCAGGGTAATATTGTCATGTGTCTCCAAGGAGAACTGGCGACATTTAATGAGGACAGCTGGCTTCTGAAAAACAACGGCAGCGGGACCAGGTTATCGAGCGGGCGGGGGGTAGCGCATGCACTTCTTCCTTCTTGTCCTTCCGGCCTCTTCTTTTGCACTTTCCCCACTATTGCAGGTTGCATTTCTCCCCTTCCTTGAAAAGGTTCTTGGCTTGATGATTGAGAAGCGGTGCATGGAAAACAAAAACATGATCAAGGCAGATGCTGGAACAAAGAACACAGTGACAGCGACAGGAAAGACACAAGTACAGGAGAGGTGAAGTGGGACATGCAAGAGCCTAAAGACACAGTGAGGTAACCACATTAGCTGCACATATGAGTGCAAATGTAAAAAATGAAGAAATGAAGAAAAAATAATCATGGACACGCAATATATGCTTTCATGCGTGCGACGTGAATGATGTCAGGGCTGGATTGTTGTCTGCGCTGTGTTTGAGCCGCAAGGGAATGACTTCATAGTTCACGTCACTAATGCGGCACAGCACATTGTACGGGGCAAAATACTGGCTGAGCAACATTTCACTAAGTCCACAGCGGCGAACAGGAGTTCACACCCACACTTGGTCACAGGGGTTGTAGCATACTTGTCTGTGGCGGATGTTATAGTGTCGTGCATCTGTCTGGTGCTGCTGACCGATGTGCAGGCGCGCAAATTGGCGGGCTTCCTCAGCGCGCTGCGCAAATACTTCGGTGTCAGTGATTAGGCGCTCATCATCTTGACATGGCAGCATAGGGTCCAGCATCGTCTCAACTGTATGGCCGTAAAGGAGACGAAATGGTGTAAAGCAAATTGTTTCTTCTACGGCGGTATTCTATGTGAAGGTCGCGTAAGGCAAGATATGATCCCATGCTTTGTGCTGGACATTGGTGTACAAAAAGATTATGTTCGGGATGGTCTTGTTTAAGCATTGTGTAAGGCTGTAAGACTGCGGTATGAGTGAGAAATACCCAGCACCTCCACCAATTTGACATGTGTCTCCAAAGAGGACTGGTGACGTTTAATGAGGACCAGCTGGCTTCTGAAAAACAATGGCAGCGGGACCAGGCTATCGAGTGGGCGAGGGTAGCACATACACTTCTTTTTTCTTGTCATTCCTGCCTCTTCTTTTGCACTGTACCCACTACTGCAGGTGGCAATATCATCAGCAATCTCAAAGGTATAATAAATGCAGCGGAAGAATTCTATACTGACCTGTACAGTACCCAGAGGACTCGGAAGAACTCCATTTGGAACGATAATGAACAGGATACTGAAACTCCTCCTATAACTAGAGATGAGGTCGGAAGGGCCTTGCAAGACATGAAACGGGGGAAAAGTGGCAGGAGAAGATGGAAGAACAGTCAATTTAATCAAAGATGGAAGAGACATAATGCTTGAAAAACTGGCGGCTCTCTATACGAAATGTCTATCAGCTACAAGTGTCCCAGAAAACTGGATAAATGCAAACATTATTCTAATCCATAAAAAGGAAGACATTAAAGAACTGAAAAATTATAGTCCTGTTAACTTACTCCAAGTATTATATAAAATATTAGCCAACATAATTTGCAATAGAATAAGGGCAACATTGTACTTCAATCAACCAAGGGATAAGGCTGGCTTTAGGAAGGGATTATCTACAATGGATCACATCCATGTCATCAATCAAGTTATTGAGAAATTCGCAGAGCACAATCAGCCTCTCTATATGGCTTTCATAGATTATAAAAAAGCATTTGATTCAGTAGAGATATCAGCAGTCATAGAGGCATTGTGTAGTCTAGGAGTACAGACTGCTTACGTAAATATCTTGGAAAATATCTACAGAGATTCCACGGTTACCTTAATTCTACACAAAAAAGAGTAGGAAGATACCTATAGAGAAAAGGGTCAGATGAAGGGAGGCAATCTCTCCAAAGCTATTCACTGCATGCTTGGGAGAAGTATTCAAGCTATTAAACTGGGAAGGCTTAGGAGTAAAGATCAGTGGCGAATATCTCGGCAACATTTGGTTTGCAGATGACATTGGCCTGTTCAGCAACACTAGAGAGAAGTTACAGTAAATGATTGAGGACCTTAACGGAGAGAGTGTAAGAGTGGGGTTGAAGATTAATATGCACAAGACAAAAATAATCATGAATAGCCGAGCAAGGGAACAAGAGTTCAGGATCACCAGTCAGCCTTTAGGGTCTGTGAAGGAGTATGTTTACCTAGGACAATTTATCACAGGGAACTCTTGATCACGAGAAGGAAATTTACAAATGAATAAAAATGGGTTGGGGAGTGCATTCGGCAGACATTGTCAGATCCTGACTGAAAGCTTACCATTTATTAAAAAGGAAGGTGTATAATCGGTGCATTTTACCGGTGCCGACGAATGGGGCAGAGACTTGGAGACTGACAAAGAAGCTTGAGAACAAGTTAACGACTGGCAAAGAGTGATGGAACAAAGAATGCTAGGCATAATGTTAAGAGAGGGAAAGAGAGCAGTTTAGGATCAGAGAACAAACGGGTATAGCTGATATTCTAATTGACATTAAGAGAAAAAAATGGAGCTGGGCAGGTCGTGTACTGCGCAGGTTAAATAACCGTTGAACTACAGAATGGGTTACAGAATGGGGTACCAAGAGAAGGGGAGTGCAGTCACGGATGGCAGACGACTAGGTGGTGCGATGACATTAGGAAATTCGTAGGCGCTAGTTCGAATCCGTTAAAGCAGGACAGGTGTAATTGGAGATGGTAGGGAGAGGCCGTCGTCCTGCAGTGGACATAAAAAAGGCTGATGCTGCTACTGCTGCTGCTGCCGCCGCCACATGCGACGAGGTTTATTGTCGTTCGCAACATTGTGGAACGCTGGGTATATAAAGGCACTGCAAGGGCTGTACGTAGCATGGGCCCGCTCGGGATCATGGCACGGTTCTTCTTCCTCTTCAGTCGGCACATACACAGGGGCGCGTCTGCTTCATTACACGAGGCTTTATTTTTTCCACCTGCTGGATAATTTGTTCAATTTCATTAGTCCTGTCAGGGTCAAATTAATGAAAGTTAATTGTACCGACAGAATTAAATTATTCTGTGCTTTTATTTTCAAGAGTAGCAGTGAGCTGCTGGTCATGACTCTGTAATGCCTGTGGCATGCTCTCCATCCCATCTTTATACTGCTGTAGATTTCCTACTCATGATAAGGGTTTCCGGTGACTAATGCCTGGGTAAACATACTCTTGCATGACACATTGGTCTCTCTGTGGTTGTTTCCGTAGTTCATTGTCGGAGGGAAGCTCATGTCTAAGCTTCAGAAGAACTTCACTTTGGCCTAGTTGGTGTTTTCTGCATATCGCCCGCCCTGTTTATATCGCCCGCCCTGTTGCATACTGCCCGTGCTGTTTATGTGTTCTCTCCCTCTGTCCCCATCTTTATTTGCGGTCAATATGATATGCAATCATGACTAAGCATTGGCAAAATTTGTATCCCAGCACCTTGCAGCTTGTCCTGTCGAGCTGTGCACAAATGTTTGTGCAATGTGTGTAGACGTTGGCCGCACACTCCGTGCCTTGTGAGTATTCAACACATTTCTGCAGCAAGTTTTTTGTCGCTGGCACCCCGCTTCAAACTTACGCGGGCGACTGCAACACTCCTTTTATGCTTCATATAAGTACAGCAGTAGCTTTTTATTGCATAAGCTTGTACCTGGCGTGTTGTCAGAATGTACACCTGAGGGTGGCTTCGCCTAGTGACACGGTTGTGATGCGTTCACAAGCAATTGCATGTAATTCAATCATTTTGCCACCGGCACTTGTAATACAGCTTCTATTCATTGCTTTGCTTTGCTTTACGACCACAGGAAAAGTTTGCTGCATCTGAATCACGGATAAACATGCTTTGTTACATTAAAGTTTAAGTAAAGGATATTTTATGTGCATCAAGTTATGAAAAAACTTAATGTTTGCTTGAGCATTAATTTGAGCGTCTTTTTGGATGGATAGATGGATGGATGGATGTATGGATGGATGGATGGATGGATGGATGGGCGGGCGGGCGGGCGGGCGGGCGGGCGGGCGGGCGGGCGGGCGGGCGGGCGGGCGGGCGGGCGGGTGGGTGGGTGGATGGGTGGATGGATGGATGGATGGATGGATGGATGGATGGATGGATGGATGGATGGATGGATGATTTGGTACCTAGAGGATATTATTACATTGAAGTTCACTGCATTGAGGTTTAACTACTCTGTTAGAGTAAAAAAAATGTAGGAAATTTGCTTTAAGACCATGGTTCTATGCGCAGTATTACTCTCTCTGGAACAGCATGACCGGCAGGAAACAGTCACAGTTGTATGCGCAGGACCTGCTTTTGGTTCAACGATTTTCTTGCTCTGGTCTTGCTTGTTTTATTTTGGTGTTGGTTTATTTTTTTCTCATGCACGGTAGCACACTGCACAGCCTCATGAGGCATTGCCGCCTGTACTGCATTGGTGTCATGGTGATGCTGTTAGTGAAACTTTGTGTAGGTGGAATATACCAGCTCAAGTATGAACATCTTATATTATCATTGCCATGGTAACAGGCTTCATCAAGATGTATCTGCAACAGTACACAGTGACACTGTGATTGCAGCTGAAAAGTGACGGTTGTCACGTCACCACATTACTCAGGCTGACCACTCTGGTCGTGTTTTCTGCTCTCTGCCCAGCCAAA
The DNA here is from genome assembly GCF_050947875.1 of Dermacentor variabilis. Classification (NCBI taxonomy): domain Eukaryota; kingdom Metazoa; phylum Arthropoda; class Arachnida; order Ixodida; family Ixodidae; genus Dermacentor; species Dermacentor variabilis. The sequence continues at coordinate 258,589,817 of NC_134569.1, forward strand.
GTGCGAGATTGTTGTGCTCACTTGGCTCTGTGTGTGTGTCTCCCCTTGTCTTCAGATCGAGATGTGTTGCCAGGTGCTGAGCCGCTGGCCATCCAGAGTGACCTGGAGTACTTCAGGGTGAGCTGACAGCATTCACCTAGTATAAGCCTACTCAGATGGAGCATTCCGAGTCTGTCACTTTTGGGTATATAGCTTATACTAATCACCGATTGACGAAGACAGTAGAAACAAGTGCATTAAACAGAACGTGTAGGTAAGTGAGTTTTATATTACTGCCATTCTAACATTATGTTGTTGTCCAGTGAGCCTGAATATGGTGGAAGCCAGGTATTGTGAAGAAAATTCCTGGTTATGGTGATTGCATTTTGATGGGGGCAAAATGCAAAAATGTTCACAGTTAGGTGCACTTAAAAAAACCCAGGTTGCCAGAATTATTCCGGAGCCTCTCCATTGCAGCGTCTCTAATATGCTGCTTTGGGACATTAGTAGGAGGCTAGCCAGGCAACTACAAGATCAGTGAAGGAAAAAAAATGAACCACAGACACATTTATTCCATGGCTTTTTTTTAGCCATGACATGCAATCACATGGCATTGGTTTGAACACATCACAGACATGACTGTTGCTGCTGATGTGTTGCTTTTGACAATGCAGCACCTGTATACAGTGCCTTGTCACATACAGCATTGGTACAGCTACTAAAGAAGAGCAAGGCTACATTGAGTCAGTGAATGTTCGGAACTCTTGTTAACAGGGCACACATCAATCAAGAGGTCCACCAGAAATGAATTTTTTTTAATGCAGTTAAACCTCAATATAACAAACTTTAATATAACAAAATTCTCAATATAATGAATTATTTAACTTTTTATAGCCTCTTGTCCATAGAACACCATATATTTAGAACCTTAATATAACGAAGTGTGTTTGTATGCGATTTCAGTATAACGAAATTTCACTTCCGCTGCAAAGGAATGCTTCCTTCCACAGATGCAGATTGCCAAATGATTGAATTACAAGAAGCTGCTTGCAAACGCACCTCTTAAATCGTGCGCGGTATGACACGAGCGACTAAGTGCAGCCGCAACATGTTCCATATAAAGTCCAAGTGCAATAAGATCCAATCATTCCCTGCGCACTTTATGCTTTAGGTGCAAGGGTGAGACATGAAATTGGTGGCTTCACGAGTGCCACCTTCCCACCCGAGCAAAGGGAAAGGGGGAGGGAAGGGAGCTCACGATAATGCTATCAAGCATGCACGAGGGGCAATCAGGGAGGAGGAGGACAAGTTAGTGCGTGTCTCGGCTGTGGCTGTGCATGGCTGTAAGTGTGGCTGAGCACATACACAGTCATGCACCCTGCTTTAGAGGTCATCTGTCATGTGTGCAACGAGTGGGCATGCCAAGATGGCGTGGCATCATGTAAGCTGTCTTTCCATGCTTAGTATTGGAGGATGTGTAATGTCCGAGTCTCAGTGGCCCACTGAAGCAGGAGACAGACAAAGCACTCGGGTGACACTATCAGCTGCAGGGGCAGAGTGCATGTGAAAGATGGGCTTGCTTTGCTTAATTCGTACCACCGATGTGAAGATATCGTCGACATGGCATGAAACCGTATCATTCGTCACCAAATGAAAAATGAATTGTTCTCTCATTCAAATTTCCTTTTTTTGATTGCCCAATAATTCGGAAAATTCTGCGGCCCCTTTCCATGTAAGAAAAATCGATTGGCAACTGTACTTATTTGGATAAAATGTTGAATTTCAATACGGTCGAAACCACTTATATTGATACCGGTTTTAGCAATATATCAGTTATAACAACAAAAAGCTGCTGCACCATCACCTTTTGTATGTTTTCTATGGGGAGATTACCTGCTTACTACAATGTCCCCACACCACATTATCGGTTATAACGATGAAGTTTGGCTGCTGGCTGCCCATGCTCAAAGGTAACGGAATGTGAAATCCTTGATAAGAAAAAAGTGAAATGCAAGCTGCTGCACGATCGCTCGCCACCCCGACTGCCGCTGCACGTTTTTCTCCCGTTGCCGTTCCACCCCTCCGAACATGAATGGGCTGCGCCATGCCACCTTCCGAAACAAAAATGGACCGCGCCAACTGCGCTGACAACACTACCGGCACTGCTCCCAGATTGCTCGCTCAGCCCTCATTCTGTGCGATTCTACTAACAGATTAAGGCTCATGCTTGTCTTTGTTCATTGTGTCAAAGTTGTTCCTGGCCACATTGTCTCTCAGCCTCGTTTGACTTGCTGCCAAAATGAAAGATGGCTGATCCACCCGCCTATCATCGGCAATGCACGATGTTGCCGGTGAAAAGAAAGCACACAGCTATAGATTTGGAAATGTATTGCTTCTAACCGATAAAGCGATCGTTGCAAACTTGCTTGCATCGGATAGCGACAGTGATGGCCACGACAGCAGTGCTGACGCGGTAGGGCAGGCTGCCTCAACATTGTCCCCGCGGGAGCGGGACTTGCTGTAGATGATTCAGTCCATCTTGGGCTTGTTTTCACGAGGGACTGTCCGTTTCACTGCATGGAGCACTTGGATGCCTTGTAGAAGGATGTCAGCAAGCTTCGTGTAAAGCAAACAGGGCTGACGGACATGCGGTTTTCTCGTGCAAGCAGTGGGAAGTACACGGTGAGATGCTTGTGGCGATCACGTCCCAGCATTTCTTCCGGATTTCTCAAGCTGAGATGCTGCCATGGCAACCTTCTCGCATTTTTTAAAAGGAACCTTTTGGGGCCGCCAAAGCGATGCCTCGGTGGAGCTCATATGTCACATGCCGCCCGTGACCCCTGTTTGCAATTGTTATAGCAGTGCCATTCTTGGAACGTCAACAGCCACAGCGTGTTAACAACATGCAATCGGAGCATGCAGGAAGCAGAGTTAAACAGTTAAACAAGCGAACACAATCAGAAGCCGGATGGAGGAAGGTGGTGGGGAGGAGAGCTGGCCTCCCCACCATTATGGTTTTCTCGGAAGAGCTACACCATCCCCCTTTTTAATTTTTTTTTCATGCAACCCGGTTGTAACAATTATCGGTTATAACAATCGAATTTTCGTGGCACTTGAATATATTTATATCTGGGTTATCTGTACAACAATACTTCGATATAACAAAGCAAATTGCCATTTTTACTGACTTTACTATTTACGACTTTACAGCATCATTCGAGCTAAGTATGAAATGCGAGAGGATGGAAAATTAAGTGAAATATTACAAAATATGGCTCCTGGACAATATGTACTGTCATAACAGCTAGAAAGCTTGCAATTTCAAGAGCTTAAAGAAGGTGCTGTTTTTTTTTGCACTTAGCAATTCTGTGCACTAGGTTATGTCGAAAACAAAAGCGCAGCTTGGGTAACATATGCTAAAATCACGTGCATATCTTGGCCGTAAAATAACGTAAAGCTAATTTTGATAACTAAATTATGTGAGCAAGTAATTACTTGCGTGTTGCAGTACCTTTTTATATGAATATGAAACAAGCTACTACATATTGTCACATAGTAGTGATAGTGAAAAAAAACACGGCAACAAAACTGTCAATTGCTGAACTTTTTATTAGGCGAACCTGCGCCCACAAAAGCAAGTTACGCTCGGAGCACTGTGATAGTGGCAAACACAGTCTGCGACTGTCGGAAACCTTATCTGCTGGTCAAGCATGTCGGCTTTTATACATAAGTCATCTAAGTTTCCAGAGTAATCGCTGGTGCCCGTGTGTCTTCCAGAAAGTACTACACGATTCGCATTGTGCGTAAAGTCGGATTACGCAAGCCTCGTTGACAATAGACAACGCATAAAACTTCCAACAGCATTTCAGTAAGTTCCAATCATGCAGGCCCGTCTTGTGTTGAGCAATAACCTTTAGTTGTTAGTGGCTGAAATGCAGTCCCTGAGAAAAAGATAAATAAGTACACGTGTCAATGCCCCCTCTTAAAAAGCATCGTCCTGATGCTACAAAAACAAAGTCCCAAAGTTAGCGTTATAAAAGGGCTTAAGGTGCAGAACATGGACTATTTCTGGCTGTGAGCAGCACCGCTTTGATTGCGAAATGCCGTCTGGCACGACCTCATAGTCCAGTGCGCCAATACGTCAAATGATCTTGTACGGTCTGAAGTAGCATTGCAGAAGCTTCTCGCTATGTCCTCGTCGGCGTGTTGGAGTTCAAACCTGAATGCGGTCGCCGGGCTGGTACTCAATGTAACATTGTCGGAGATTGTAGTGTCGGCTGTCAGTGCGCTGCTGGTTCTTGATCCGTAGGCGGGCGAGCTGTCAGGCTTCTTCGGCACTCTGGAGATAGGCGACGACATCGAGATTCTTTTCGTCGCTAACATGCGGCAACAGGGCATCGAGAGTCGTCAAGTTCCTTCCATAAAGAAGCTTGAATGGCGCAATCTGCATTGTTTCTTGCACCGCCATGTTGTAAGCAAAGGTTACGTACGGCAGGACGGCATCCCACGTCTTGTGTTCAACGTCGATGTGCATCGGTGAGTGTCTTCAGACGTTTCATTAGGCCATTCATCGGTGGGTGGTAGGCGGCGGTCCTCCGCTGACTTGTCTGGCTATACTGCATGATGTCTTGAGTAAGCTCAGCTGTAAAAGCCGTTTCTTTGTCAGTAATGAGGACTTCGGGCGCACCATGTCGTAGTAGGACATTCTCGACAAAAAAAAATGGGTATTTATTTATTTATTTATTTATTTAAATATGCCTTACAGGCCCTCTAGAGGCATTATGTAAGGGGGGGGAGAGTACACTCAAAGGTTATACAAATATTAGAATACATATGTGAATACATAATAAAAGATACAGTGTACGAAACATGCTAATATACATTAATGTGGGGTTAAAATTGTACGATGAACAACCCAAATGCTTTCGAATGCGAGAGGTCACTGAACAAGAAACTTTCACAAAGTAAAATATGATCAGTAGAATTATAGAGCGAGCGGGACATATTTGGCTATAACAAAACAGTATTTCAGGGATAGTAGCACAATAATAAGGGTAAAGGCAACAACACGTTAGGATATGTAGAGCTTGAAAAATGGGTTGTTAGAAGATGCCGGAAATTTTCCTGACCGCTCTCGTAAGCAATGGCTTTAGGAAGATTGTTCCAAAGGTGAATGGCTCTTGGAAGAGCGGAGTAGTTAAATGAATTAGTGTTTCCGTAGATGCGCATGAAATTGCACTGATTGTACAACCGGTGTGGCCTGTAATGAGGAGTTTCAAGAGGCAGAACTGACGGCACTGTATTATGGACAAGTTTATAAGATAATGATAGCAGGGCTATATTACGACAATCATGCAATGGATGCAGTGAGACGTCGAGTTTAATTTGTGTTATGCTTTTGTTATAGTCATAACAACATGAAATAAAACACAGAGCCCTATTCTGAGTAGATTCGAGTTTTTCGATCAAGTACTTCTGATGGGGAGACCAGACGGATGTGGCGTATTCAAGCTTAGGTTGAACAAATGTTAGATAAGCTAGTTTTCGAATGTCTTTAGCAGAATTATGCAACTTGCATCCTACGCACCCTAATGATCTCGAAGCATTGGCGCATGTGTATGCAATGTGCATTGACCACTAAAGAGTTGAAGTTAGGTTAACACAAGATATTTATATTGAGTATCATGGAAAATAAGGATGCTGTTTATGTGATAAAAAAACGTAGATTTAGCATGCTTGCGGCAAAAAGAGATAATTTTACATTTAGAAACATTAAGCTTCATTAGCTAAGTCTTACACCAAAGAGAAATGAGTCCTATATCCTTTTGGAGGATTGTAGGATCATCGGCACATTTGACGGAACGATAAAGAACACAGTTGTCTGCAAAAATGCGCACGTGGGAGGAAATGTTATTGGGTAAGTCATTAAGGTATATTAGAAATAGTAATGGCCCAAGGACGCTGCCTTGTGGTACACCTGAAGTAACATGCGATAGAGGAGAGGAAAAATTATTAACTGCTGTGAATTGCTAATGATTAGAAAGGAAATTACGAATCCATGTTACTGTAAGAGAATCTAAGAGCAGATAATTTCAAAATCAAATGGCAATGTTCTACAAGGTCAAACGCTTTTGAAAAGTCTAGAAGAGCACAATCAGTTTGTAGATCTTCTTCCAGGTTAGTATGCAAATCAGTTGTTAATTTTAATAATTGCATTTCACAAGAGAGGTTTCTCCGAAATTTGTGTTGATTAGAAAATAAAAATTTGTTGGCTTCCTGGTGACTGTAGACATTTGATGCAATTACATGTTCTAGCATTTTGCAGTATATAGATGTTAATGATATTGGATGGTAGTTTTCCGGTGCATGTTTATTACCTGACTTAAGTATGGGTATGACCATTGCTATCTTCCAGTCTGAGGGCAGCACGCCAGTCTCTAAAGATTGCCTGAAGATGTGAGACAGAATTTTACTAGATGCTATGACGATGTTTTTCAGAATTTTTGAATTAATTTCGTCAATGCCACACGATGTGGTTAGATTGAGGTTATTTATCAGGCATGCAACACCTTCAACTGTTATTTTAATTGCTGACATGTATTGGTAATTTAGCTCCGATACATCTGGCAGATCAAGCTGATCTTCTGTGCTGAATATAGAAGAAAAATAAGTATTGAAAGTAGACGCACAGTAAATATCTGGAATGGGAGTGTTGTTATTGTTGTGTAAAGAAATGTTAGTGTCATCCTGATCTGGGCTTATAATGTGCAAGAACGTTCTGGGATTAGATTATAGAAGAGATGGTAGGTGATGAGCATAGTATTTATCTTTAGCTGAAGGCAAGGCAGAACAATAAATTTTTAAGCTTTCCTTGCATGTGTCCCAAGCTCCTTGCGTGCGCAAGCGCTTGGCACTTCTGTAGTGGCGCTTCTTCCTGTTTCTCAGTAAGCGTAGGGATCTGGTGTACCATGGGTTAGATTTATCATTGATTATCTTAATGAGAGGGATGTACTGGTTAACCACGGCAGACGTCTTATTCCTGAAGAATATCCAATTCTCCCCCATCAACTTACTGTGAAATGAAGGTAACAGCATGTGGGGAAAAGAGTATATCTAATTCCGAATTCATAATGTTACAATTGCCTTTATCATAATCGCGTATTTTTTAGTGGCGAAACTTGTAAAAGATGAGGGTATGTTGAGAGTTACTTGCAGTAAAGAATGATCGCTAAAACCATTAATAGACAGAATTTGATCATCTGTCTCAGGAGCTGTTGCGAATATTAAATCTAAGATATTATTACCCAGTGTAGGCTGCATAACAACCTGAAACAGGTTAAAAATCTAAAGTTAAATTGATAAATTCTGTTGAAGTATTACAGGATGAAGATAAGTTAACCCACTCGATCAGAGGAAAATTGAAGTCTCCTGGAAGATAGATGGCATCAGATGGATGAAGCTTCGTCGCTGATTCTATGTTGCTGCGCAAGTACTTAACAAATTAATTAGTAGCATTTGGAGGGCAGTAACATACACCTGTAAGTATTCGCAAGGCCCAGATAATTTCTAGGTTAGAGTATGAGTTAATAACATAAGACAGAAGTGTTTTTCTTATTCCTAGAAGGATGCAGCCGCCTCTTTTATCTTTTCAGTCATATCTGTGAATGTTGTAGTTGTAAACACATTCAAATATTTCTTTATCAGACATAGCCAGATACAACCAAGTTTCAGTTAGTGCTAGTATGCCAGATTTGCTGTCTTCAAGGAAGGAAGAAAGCTGGTCGCATCTACACATGAGGCTTCAAATGTTAGTGACCGATAATGATACCGAAGGAAAGGCATGTAGGAGTTAGACTGATTATGGCTCTTTGCACATGTGCTGCCCCTGAGCTATCTACTGAAAGTAATAACAGTTAGTAGCGATATCAAATATGTATGTCTTGTTGTCTATATGCAGCCTGTCAACTGTTAATTTGAATTGCTTTTTCTGTGTCTTCGCGAATGCAATGAGCTGTCTTCTCGCCTGCCATGTAGCTGGGGAGAAATCTTCACTGATAGCAAATGACAGTCGTTTGAGCTTGCGTGCTGACATCAGAATGTTTTCTTTGTCCGTAAAAAAGGTTAATTTTGCTAGTATTGGCCTGCGTTTATTGTCACTGTACCTTCCTAGTCTATGAAGGCATTCAGATTGGTTATTTGTTACATTAATTTGAAGCTTCTCTGAGCAGAACTTCATTATATTTTGTTTGGGTGCAACCCAATCTTCGTTAGGGGCGCTTTCAATTTCAAAAAACAAGGTTATAGCATTGCATTTGATTTTCAGCACTATGACACCTAGATGAAATGTTAGACAACTGGTCAGTAACGCTGCGCAAGTTAGTTGTAGTTGTGACAGCATCGGATGTTTGCTGTTCGGATTTGTTGCATGTTTCCAAAGCTGCAATTCTGGCATTTAGGAGCTTAATTTCATTGTCGGCGGCTGCACACCTCTCCGTGCTTAGTATTAGTTTGGCAAGTAAGTTAGCCTGCCCCTCCTTAAGTTTAGAAATTTTTTCCGTCGCTGAGACAAAGGCATCTGCCTCCACTTTGCTCAAGGGACCTGGATTACTTTCCACATCACTGGAAAGCATAAGCGGTAGACTAGACAAAAAAGTGCACAAGTGACTTAAAAACTACAAACATTGGTTCAGTGGATCAAATAATGGTAGTGGGCATGACACCATGATAAAACAGTAATTACTAGACCTAATACAAGGTGCTGCTTCCAGGTAACTCACATGTAACAACATTGGTGGTAAGCGTGGCATCCTTGCTGCGGTGTTGAGCCCCAAGTGGATCGTTGCCGACTAGTGCTTTTGTACTGCTGTGACTGTTCCCGGCGAGGTAAAGTCACACTCAGGTTGCCAGCCCAAAAAGACAGTTTCTTCCAGAAATGACTCCAGGCAATCTGTAGTTGAATCATCCCAAGAGGCGGCGCTGGAAAACTGCCGGTATGGAAAGCTGCCTTTCGCGCCACGTGCTTCAACATGTGCAGCCAGGTGGGACGTTGAGTGTTTGTAGCCTTTAAATGGTAGCTTGGAGGTGGCAAGACTAATAGCTATTAGTGGTTTTACTGTGCGTGTTTTGGTGGGAAAGTGAGAGCATAGCCGCATGGTTCAGTGCGTGCGAGAGCGTATCATACCTTGGGTCTCTGTGGCATTGAGTGCTTTTGAAACAGTGGTGACAGTTGCTTTGCGACATTTTGAGGATTTGGATCTCCTGTGCATATCAATTTTTGCTAAAAGGCCTGTGCTCTGCATTATTATAGTATTTGCATCAGAAAAAGCAGTGCAATACATGGCAAGAAAACTGAGAAAGCAGGCAGTGCGATGGGGTCCCTCAAGCCAGATGAGGAGACGGATGAGAATGGAGAGGGGATCGAGTCCACCGGCACACACTGTGATGTCGATACTAGGCTGCAGAAAATGGAGGCTTCAGGAAAGCTTGTCAAACAGATGGAAGAGCTGAAAAATGAGCTAAATAGGGAGCTTGATGCACGGAAGGTAGTTGGAAAAAGACTTGCAGCAGCCAAGGAAAAGCTGAATAGGGCCACCATTGTGAACAAGAATGTGCGTGACAATGGAACGCAGTCCCTGACGTGACAGGAGAGGGAGTGTCAGCAAAGTACGTGGAATGCGTGCAACGTGGTGAGCAGTTAGCTGGAAAGAGCAGCACCTACCTTGAGGCCGCCACGCGGGAAAAACAGGATCAAAGGGGACAATGGCCCTTGTCGAGTCCGAATCACGCAGAAAAGGACAAAGGGAAGCTGGGAGAGGTAGGGGAGAGTGAAAGGGTGATTATCGTCGGTGGCTCAAACCTGGATAGGTGCTCAGAAGCAATTATGAAGAGGGTGAAAGGCGATAAAAGAGTGGCGGTAGGGACATTTCCAAGACACTGGGTTCGGTCATGGCGCGAGCAAAAGAAAAGCTAGCAGAAAATGCCCACGTGCACAATCTTGTTGTAGTAGCAGGTGGGCTAAATTACGTCCTAAACAGGAAGGGGACAGGACTAGCCGAGCGCTTGGCGAAGGGGGTGGACGACTGATGTGAGCTATCACCTCAGGAGCAGATCGTGGTGTGCACGGTGCCGGAGGTGCCTGTACGGGTCACGTACAAAGAGCCATAGCGGCTGCTAATGAGGTGATATGGAAAATGAGCCGAGAGAAACGCTTCGAGGTTGTCGAATTAAACAGGGAAGTGAGAAGGTGTGGTGCTTTTAAACGAGACAGGATCTACTTCAATTACAGGCTGGCACAAAAAGTGGGCTGGCGACTTGATGGTCGCACTGTTGCTTTTTTAGGGGGCCAACAGGCGCTCAGGAGGCCAGAGTAGGTAGCAGTGAAGGTCCCCTAGTTGAACCGCAGAAGAGCATCGCCCTCGATAACAGAAAAAGAAGGAAAGCAAGAACAAGAGCTCACCATGCAATAGGCTACATAGACATGCAGGGCGGTAGAAGAAAGGGAAAATGGGCGGAGATTAAGGAGCAGTTAAATAGAGAACAAATAGGGGCGTATGCGGTTACAGAAATGCACCTTAGAGACTCGGAAGAGCCACCAGTGATTGAGAATTATTTTAGGGAAGGGTGCAACAGAACTAAGTCGGAAAGAAGTCGGAGTCGGAATGCTCATCCATCAGGGAGCCATATGGAAAAGAGTAAATTCAAAATGTCAAGAGCACCTTTGGTTATCAGGCACAATGAGTAGAAAAAAAACTTGGCTGGGCGTTACGTATTTGTGGACCGGAAATTGCACAGAGAAGAATAAAGAGTTAGTGGAATGCATAAGCGCTGATATTAAGGGTTTCGGGAATGGTGCTGAAATTATCCTATTAGGTGGCATGAATGCCCACATGCAGGATTTAGATGGCTATACTGACAACAACGGGAAGTCAATGCAAGACCTTTGTGAGCAACATAACCTTGTTATCCTGAATACAGGGCCTAAGTGTGAAGGGCAGATCATGTGGGAAGCGGGAAATCGGCAATCGACCATTGGGCCTCTTCGATATTCGGAGTTCTGGCAGCCCGCTGGCAGCCAGATGTCAGCCAGCTAGCTCCGGTTCTGACAAGAAGTCACGTGGGCTGGGATCCCAAGACAACCCGAACCTGCCCGAAGTTTGCAAAATCGAACGCCGGTACAGCTGGCCAAATGTAAACATGCTACCAGCATGGCAGCACCCGGCGAGGCTGGCGCACGCTCGGCGTAGTCGGCCCATTTATGCGTTAGCAGCTTGAAAATATATGGTTGCATTCAGGAATACGATCACTTTCGCGCGACTCGGCACAGGACGCGTACTGGGCCAACCTCGCCTTGCACAGCGCAACACATGGCCTCCGACGCGGCGGATGACAAGACGTGAAATCGTGATTGTATACTCGAAAGCGATAGCTGGAGGATCCCTGTTCGCAGTGATCACGTCGCCCACCGGCGACATTGATGAGTTGGTGCTGTGTCATCACAAGACATGAAAAAGCAGGTTATCGGGTACGTCTCATACACATAAAATTTTGCGCCGACCTGTTTGGGCTTCGATTTCAGAAAGTTTGTTGTGGCTGACGGTGCTTCTCATTTTGACCCTAAGGAGCTGGGGACGTGGCTGGCGCATAAAAATGTACGTTGCCTGTGACCAGCGAAACGTTTCACACGAAAAACATTGGTTGCAATCATGAGAGCAATAAGCCAATGTACGTGTGCCTAATGTACCGAGTGCAATCAGTGTATTCTTATATCAACGGCCTGCAGTTCGAACACATATCGGTTTCGAGCTGCCACCTAAGCATACGACAGAGACGGAGCGAATACGGGCTATCTGCAAAGCCTTCGCTAACTGCAGAGAAAGGAGATATACATACGCGAGATATGTGAAAAGGAACGCCACCAGTGAAAGGCGAACCCAAAATGTACCGCAATGTGTGAATGAGCGTCTACAACTTGCGTGGAACACGATGCAGTTAAAATGCACGCATGAGAGTGCGGGGCTCTGTTCACCGCCGCGAAGAAGCAATCGGGGGAAACACGCACATATACACACAAAAGCTTCAAACAGTTCACCACGGCTCGTATCACACCGCTTCTTGATGCGGAACAGAGCATTAGCACCTGAAAAGATAACGCTAGAAGTAAGGAAATCCGAAGATGACCGTAGACAGTTGGCTGAGCGAGGTAAATGTAAGTCCTCAAGTGCCCATGTTGCAATTCGTGAAGTCCCAGCAAAGATGGCGGCGAGCGCCCATCGCCTCTTTTAGTTGTCTGCTAGCCAGAGAACTTTCAGAGACCAGCCAGACCAAAATCGTCCTGGCAGGTTCTGGCAGCCTGCGGGTAGCCAGAATCGTCCAGCCCGAGCAAAATGAACGCCCGGCGGAAGTGCGTCGTCTGGTGGGCGGAGCAATTCGAGAAAAACGAACGCCCGGCGGAAGTGCGTTGCGCGGTGGGCGGAGCAACCCGAGAAAAACGAAGGCGCTCTGGCTGGCTCTGGCAGCCCGCAGGTAGCCAGAAGTGGAAAATCGAAGAAGCTCATTGATTACTGTCTCATGACGGAAGGAATTCATGACAGGTTGAGAGAAATGGTCATTAATGAGAAAGGGTATAGCAGCATAGGCAGTGACCATAAAAGCATCATTTTGAAAATGGGACATGTAGTTGGGAAAGAGTGCAAGGAGTGCAAATAGGCCAGTCCAAGTTTGAACGCTGAACAAATAACAAATATAGTTACTAGAGTCAAGGAAGAACTTGGCAAATGTCCAAATAAAGAGTGGAGTATAGTGAGCTTCTAACTGCAGTAATGGCAGAAATACGAAAAGAGAAACAACATGTTCGTTGGAAAGGAAAAAGGAAACCGAAAAGCTGGTGGAACAGGGAAATACGAGAAGCGATTGCCGAACGACAGAAAGCATCCCGAGAGCACAGGCAGGCAAAGAAGGTGCAGTTGCCGCAGGATGAAGTAACCAGTAAATGGGAACTATACCGGGAGAAAAAGTCTATGGTTCAAATACTGGTGAAAGCAAAATTAAAAGGTGAAAGTGAGTTGGTTGTCAGAAATACGTGAGAAAAAGAAGGCCGTACCTAGAATATTTTGGAACCACATAAAATTGTTGGCAGGAACCCAACAACAATACAACAACATATCCTAGACGGCGATTAAAACACACTGGAAGGAGAAGTGGCAATAAATTACATACGAAAAATAACAGCCGAATCTTTCTAAGGCAATGATGAGGTTGTTTTCAAGAAAAAAAGAGCATGAAAGAGACCCAGGTGGAAATCGAGTTGGTGCTGACAAATTTCACCTGAAAGAAAGCTGGAGAGAAAATTCCTAATCGCACAGCCACGGCTAGACGAGGTTCCCGTTAGGCTGATTAATGAACTAGGACCAAAAGGTAAGGAAACTCTGGTGAAAGCAATGGGAAAAACTTTAAAACATAAACTAATACCAGACAGTTGGCGACAAAGTAGAATGAATAAAATTTATAAAGGTAAGGGGGAGAACGATAGAATTCACTCGTATAGACCATTGACCATTACATCGGTAACATACAGGCTAGCAATGCAGGCAATCAAATTAAAGCTTCAAGCATGGGCAGAGAATAATGGCATTTTGGGAGAACTTCAGAATGACTTCAGAATAGGTAGGCGGTTAGATGATAACTTATTTGTTCTTACTCAGTGTATTGAAATATCGAAAGTAGAAAGCAGACCGTTATATGTGGCCTTTTTAGACATTACAGGAGCCTATGACAACATAGACCGAAAAATTTTGTGTGATATTCTGGAAGGGGAAGGCTTAGGTGACGATTGTCACAGCTTTTGAGAGAGATTTACCTAGAAAATACCGTTTGTGTTGAATGGGAAGGAATGAGGAGCGACGAGAAAGTTCATATCTGAAGTAACTCGAGAAGCAGTTGGCAAAGAACGAACGCTTTATTAAAGGTTAGGGTAGCTTTTATAGTCTTTATCTTGTGACGTCACCGCAGCCACTGCCGATTCACAAGAGGCATGGCCGGTGAATCTTACAAAACAAACACGTGTCAGCGGTGCATGCTGATTCACAACAATATCAAAAAGGGACTGAGGCAGAGGTGCCCTTTATTCCCACTGCTGTTTATGATGTACAGTCAACTACCAATTTTTCGGACCCTCTAGGGAACGTAAAAACATCAGAAAATTCAGGCAGTCCGAAAAAATGAATGCATGCAAAAAAACGCACCTTTTTTCTTTTTTTCTCGGATCTAGAGGTAAAGGACGAAGTACCAATCTTCTGAAACCCTGCCAAAGCATCAATGAAGGTGCTATAAAAAGAGGCATTCAAAAACTCTGTATGCAGCCAACTGCCGGTTTATTATGTACATGTGCATCGTCGGGCAGCCAGTGTTATTGCTGCAGTGGCTTGAAGAACTTGTTGATTGTTGTTTGGACGGCGTTCCGGTTGCATGCGATCATATGCGCCTCGATGTGAGCAAGGGTCATGTCAGCACTGTACACCGATGAAAAAGTCAACAGTGCTCGCGTCAACACGGCGCTTGTAGGCGGCGCAGGCATTGGCTCCTCATTTTCAACATCGGAATCTTCTGAATCTTCCACAACCTGACGGACTATTCCCTCGTCAGTCAGTTCTGTGCAGAAGTCGAGCTCGTTGTCAGCGTGAACAAACTGTTCAAAAGTTATTTCCGCGGGTATGGAAACCCCAGTAGAGCGGAGCCGATGCCGAACTCCTTGCTCCTTGCTCCTTGCTTGTGATCGGCCGCTCACGACTTGCTTAATAACGGCAGCTTTCTTCTCCATCGTTAACCGACGGTACTGCTTTCCGCGCTTCGATGCCATCGACGAGGATGACGAAGACTGAGTGGGGGCCATCGAAGGCAAGCGAAATCCTCAAGTTGCGAACAGTGGAGTTCGCTGACGAGCGTCGAAACACCTAGGCCTAGCGTCGCAGAGCACACTTGACACAACAGCACAACCACACACCACGCTAGCCAAAACTCGGCCTGCGCAAACAAACGAAATAGCGCCGCTCCGGAAACTCCGCCGGAAGCGGAAGTGCGGCCATTTGCGGCGATGAACATAGCCAGCGTGGCCAGACCAAATTGGTGTGTGACGGCTAGATTCGGCTAGTTGTGGTTCAAAGTGGTGATACGCTTCGGCTGCAAGTCGATTTCCTTCGCAAGGGCACTGCGTGAGGAGCCAAAGGACCTTCCGTCGCGTCAAAAAGTCCTGAAAATTGGACGGCGGTGGGTTCGAGCGTCCGAAACTTCAGATGTCCTTATACATTGATTCTATGGGGCTCGTGGCGGTGCCGTGAAGACGTCCGAAATATCAGGCATGTGTGAAAATTCAGGCGTACGAAAATTCAGTCGTTCACTGTACATGGTGAGAATGGAGAGGGCACTAGAAGGGAGCAATATTGGCTTTAATCTCTCATACAAACAGGCGGGTACAGTGGTTGAGCAGCAGCTTCCAGGTTTATATTATGCGGACGACATTGGTGTTGCTAGCTAACAAGCAGAGGGATTTGCAATGTCTGGCTAATATCTGTGGACAGGAAGGCAACAATTTAGGTTTGAAATTTAGTGTTAGAAAATCAGGTGTTCTGGTATTCAATGAAAACAGTGAACGGAAAGTGGCGATACAGGGCCAGGAAATACCTCGGGTAACAGTATATAAATACCTTGGTATATAGATAAACGAAGGCAATAGATATATGGAAACACAGGAAAAAAATAATAAGAGTGAAGGGGAACAGAAATGCAGCCATAATGAAGCACAGAGTGCTATAGGGATACAATAGGTACGAGGTGCTCTGAGGTATGTCGAAAGGTGTAATGGTTCCAGGACTTACTTTTGTAAATGTGGTTGTTTGTTTTAAATCAGGAGTACAATCAAAACTCGATGTGAATCAAAGGTCAGTGGGTCGTGTAGCATTGGGCGCTCAAGGGAAGACTACAAATGAAGCTGTGCAGGGTGATATGGGCTGGACTGGTTTTGAAGTGAGGCAAGTTCGCAGTAAAATTGAGTATGAAGAACGACTGAGGAATATGGAAGAAAGTAAATGGGCTGGGAGAGTGTTGAGGTATCTGTACAGGAAAAACATTGGCTCACGGTGGAGGAAAAGAACTAGGAAGCCTACCAGCAAGTATGCGGCCTGTAGGGTGCGAAACACAGCAACAAAGAACGTCAAGCGGAAAGTCAGAGCGACTGAAATAATCTCATGGGTGGCGGCAATGGAAAAGAAACCTGCCATGAGTAACTACTTAAGAGGAAAAAATGAAATCAGGAAAGAAACAATTTATGATAACTCAAAGGGAAGCTCATTACTTTTTGAAGCGAGATTGGGATGCCTTAGAACATGCACCTATAAAGCGAGATATAAGAAGGAAGAAGAAGCATGTGCTTGCTGCGGTAAAGCTAGGGAAACTCTGGAGCATGTTTTATTAGAATGTGAAGACGTCTACCCAATGGTCGATTTAAGCACCACTGGCCTCCTGAAGCCCTTGGGTTCAGCGAGAACAGTGGAAAAGTAAAGATGTCCGCAATAGGGATTAGTAAGAGGCAATTGGAGCATTGGTGGAAGAAAAGCAGGGAAACAACAAAAAATGGAGATGTACAAAAGCACAGTTCGCAATAGGGGATCAGAAAATTTGGTTTTGACAGTTCATGGTATTTTTTTTTTTCATTTTTTATTGCTTAACCTAGGTAGGACATTAGGAAGCATAATAGCAAGAGCTTGATGGCGCAACCCACCACCGCGTTCCAAACGGAAAGCTCATTACATCCATCCATGAGCGAAATGGCTCCACATGAGGCGGACCAGGTGACGACAGAAAGTTGTCACAGGATTGGATCCGGGAGGAACCGTGAGTCAGTTGGCAGACCGAGGAAGGCCATTCTTGAGAGGCATCATCGGGAAACGGTTGGCTGGAACTGAGTGGCCCATAGTACATCGCCAAGGTAACTACTGCTTGTAACAATGGTGGTAAGCGTGGTATCCTTGCTGCAGTGCCAAGCCCCCTGCACTACTGGGCAGGGCTTTCCTTTTGAGTAGCGGGTGAGGTAGTCGGTGGCCACGACAATCCATTTGTTTTTGTGTGTTTATGTCGGAAAGGGTCCCAACAGGTCCATCACGATCTGCTGCAACGATCGGCAACGAGGCTCGACCGGCTGTAGTAAAGCTGCTGGCCTTGTTTGTTGTGTCTTGCGTCGCTGCCACTCAAACCATATCTTGACCTAACGGGTGATGCCGGCAGTCAGACGCGGCCAATAATACTTCTCTTGTATTCTTGCTAGTGTACGGGAAAACCCGAGGTGCCCTGCTGTCTGATCGTCATGCAGTGCATCTAGAATTTCTGGCCGGAGTGTTGCTGGCACAATGAGAAGCTAGTTTGTACTGACTGGGGAGAAGTTCTTTTTTATGAGGACGTCGTTGCGCAAGCAAAACAAAGGCAATCCACGCCGAAATACCCTAGGGACAACGTTGGTCTTGCCTTCTAAGTACTCCACAAGGCTTCGTAACTCCAAGTCTACTCATTGCTGTTTGGCGAAGACGTTTGCAGTTATTGTTCCTAGGAAGGCGTCATCATCCTCGTCATCTTGCGGCGGCGGGACGATGGCGGCGCATGATAGGCAATTGGCATGGGAGTATTTTCGTCCGGACTTGTAGGTTACAGTGATGTTATATTCTTGCAGTCTGAGGCTCTACCGCGCCTGCCGTCCTGAAGGGTCCTTTAAATTCGCTAGCCAACACAACGCGTGATTGTCGCTGAAAACTTTGAATGGCCTGCTATATAGGTAAAGGTGAAATTTCGCTGTAGCCCAAACGATGGCAAAGCATTCCTTTTCTGTTGCAGAATAATTGTCTTTCGCTTTTGACAGCAACTGGCTAGCATAAGCTATCACCCATTCAAGTCCGTCTTTCCTCTGGACTAGGATGGCACCGAGGCCTAGGCTACTGGCATCAGTGTGGATTTCGGTATTGCCGTCCTTGTCGAAGTGCGCAAGTACTGGCGATGACTGCACACATCTTTTGAATTCTTGAAATGCGTCGGCCTGCCACGGTTCGCGCTTGAAATCGACATCACATTTGGTTAGATGTGTCAGCGGCTCAGCGATGCATGAAAAGTCCTTGACAAACCGCCTATAGTAGGCACACATGCCAGGGAATCTACGCACTGCCTTCTTGTCGATGGGCTGCGAGAACTTTGCGATGGCAGCTGTCTTCTGCTGTTCGGGGCAGACTCCAGATTTACTGATAACGTGGCATAGGAACAGAAGCTCATCATAAACGAAGCTGCACTTTTCTGGCATCCGAGTGAGCCCTGATGACCTGATGGCCTCTAGTACTGTCGGAAACTGCATAAGGTGATCGTCGAAATTTTCGGTGAAGACGATGACGTCATCCAAGTAAATGAGACAGGTCTGCCACTTCAATCCTGCTAAACCTGTGTGCATCATGCACTGGAACATTGCAGATGCCGAGCACAGTCCGAATGGCATAACCTTGAACTCATAAAGCCAGTCTGGTGTGATGAATGCAGTCTTTTCGCGATCTCATTCATCGACTTCTACTTGCCAGTAGCCAGACTTGAGGTCCATCGACGAGAACTATTTAGCGTTGCAGACCTGATTCAGTGCGTCGTCTATCGGTGGGGGGGGGGGTATACATCCTTCTTCATGATCTTGTTCGGGGGGGGTATACATCCTTCTTCATGATCTTGTTCACTCGACGATAATCGATGCAGAAACATAGGGTTCCGTCTTTTTTCTTCACCAAGACAACAGGAGATGCCTACGGGCTTTTCGATGGCTGGATGATGTCGTCACGCAGCATTTCATCGACTTGTTGCCTTATAGCTTCTCGTTCTCGTGCTGACACTTGGTAAGGGCTCTGGCGGAGTGGTCGAGTGCACTCTTTGGTTATGCAACGCTTTGCGAGTGGTGTTTGTCAAATCCTTGATGACGTCGAAAAGCAGTCTTTGTATCGTCGAAGCAGACTTCTGAGCTGTTGCTGCTCACTCAAGGGGAGAGTTGGATTTATGTCGAAGTCTGGTTCGGGAACTATGGTCATCAGGGTAAACGCGGCAGAATCCGAGAGGACAAACGTGTTTCCACAATTTTCTCAATTTATGCGATTGTCGTGCCCTTGTTGATGTGCTTGAACTCCTGGCTGAAGTTTGTCAACATCACTTTCGCTTTCCCTCCGTGCAGTCAAGCAATCCTTCTTGCAGTGCAGATTTCAAGGTTGAGCAGTAGGCATTGGTCGCCCTCGAAGATACCTTCTATGTTTGCGGGTGTTTCGATGCTGACGGAAATGACTATGGTGACTATGAGAGCTCTCCGGCAGTATCGCTTGATCGTCACACAGTGTTATTGACTTCGACTCCAGGTCGATGATTGCGCCATGTTGGTTCAGGAAGTCCATGCTGAGAATAACATCTTGTGAACACTGTTGGAGGATAACGAAGGTGGCAGGGTGGGTCCAGTCAGTTCTTGCTTTGCACATTCCAGTCTTCCAGATATTGGGCGAAGGACTGGACCTGGGCAGGGCATGTGTATGGTCGGCGCTGCGGCGACAGGTCGCAGCCTAGTGACGGTGAACGGAACAGTCGTTGAGGGCTCCACTGAGTGGCGGCAAGGTAGTCAGCGATATCATGAGGCCATTCACCTTGCTGCGGGTGTGGAGAATTGACGGCAAACCGTTGTAGTCCCATTTCACGGTATATGCACAGGCGGTAGACATGGCCTGCTTCTCCACAGTGATAGAGTGGATGGTGGTCGGAGGTGTGCCAATAGTTGGTCTTCCTTGGGATGCTGCGCGGAGCGACGGTTGGGCATGCTGGCAGCGGCAGCGGTGGATGACGGAATTGCACCGCTTGAGAGGACCTGACACGGGCGCAAAGAGGGACCAGGGCAGTTGGTGACGGCAGTGTATGTCATCACTTCTGGCTGGGGTTGTGGAGATTGTGGCAACTCCAAGTAATTGCTGTACTTCCTCCTTGACCATGTCAGTACCCGATGCCACCTGAGGTTGCAACGAAGGCAAGATCTTGTGCAGTTCATCGCGCACAATGGCCCTGATGGTCTCTTGGAGGTTGTTGGAGCTCAGTGCTTGGATGGGGCATTGCGGCGTGAGCACTTGGCAATTATATTGCCTATTGCACATTTCTAAAGTTTTGTCAGTCCTCGTTACCTCTGTGAAGAACTCAGCTATGGTGTTCGGCAGGTTGCAGATCACTCCGGCGAAAAGTTCTTGCTTGACGCCCCGCATCAGGAAGCGAACTTTTTTCTTCTCCAACATTTCCGGGTCGGCATGCCAGGAGAGACGGGTCATCTCTTCTGTGAAGATTGCAATGGTCTCATTGGGCAGCTGCATTCCAGTTTCTAGTAGAGTTTGGGCTTGCTTTTTGTGCATGATGCTTGTAAATGTTTGAAGGAAGCCGCCACGAAACAGGTCCCACGTTTGTTGTTAAGGTGGTTTCTTGATTCTCAAACCACGTCTCGGCGTCATCTTCCAATGCGAAGAAGACGAGGCGCAGCTTGGCATCGCTGTTCCAGTTGTTAGAAGAAAGCCAGCTTTCTGGGTCCTCAAATGCTGATCTGTGGAAGGTCGGTGGCTCCCTGAGCTGCTGCAGCACGATTGGTATTGGCAAAGCTGGGCGTGCCTTTGTAGCTGCTGTTGTGGCTGTGCACTTCCTGGTCTTTTCACGTAAAAGTCCGCACTCCGGTAGCCATCCTTGCTGCCTGCGACTAGCTTGCTTGTCCTTGGCGACATTGGTGTTGTCCTCGGGTGTCGGGCTTGGATCGCAGGGGTGTTCGTTACATGAACGCACTAGCACCTCCCCCAGATGTCACATAGTAGTGATGGTGAAAAAGCACAGCAGCAAAACACAGGCCTTCACAGTATTTTTGGCGGTTAAACACATCAACAAATTAAAACTAGAAAGAGGAATCGTACTTACTCATTACCACTCATGAACACTTTCCTGTTTGTGCCTACTCCTATCGATAGTCCACTATCAGGAATTGCAAATTCGTATTTCGCCACTTTTTGAGCACTCTTGGATAGGTAGTGCAATTTATTGGGTTATTTAGGAAATGTTTAGTCCATTTCGAATTACGGTTTTCTCTTTCTGCCCTTTGTGGATTTTTACACTGCCTCTGGAGAAGGGGTGTGGTCAGCGCAATAAGCGCTCGTCGTTTCCGAGATGGCATTGGCGTTGCATACTGCTCATGCATGGGAACCTTGCATTTCTACTGATTCTAGTGCATCTGCACGGGAGTTTTTGGACTTTGGAAGCAGAACTGATGTGGGAGACAACTTTGGTTTGTCAGATTTCCCAACAGAGTCTCGCTTTCTTCGCCGAACTGCTCCAAATCTGCCGTGCAGCAATATGAAGATATCCTGTGTGTTCCCATTTCTTATCTGCAAGGTGTTAACATCTTTTGGTCGGGATCATTTGCCAGTGGCCACGCAGCGAGTTAAGTATCATGCTAAAAGTCGGCAGGGAGGCGACCTTGCATCGCACTTGGGCTAGTCACTAGGGCTAATGTTTTCCTTTACGGCGTAATAGTTCTGTGGAAACCCGCAAGGTGAAGAGAAGTAATTAATATAGGGAAAATTAGACATCTACCCAATCGTAGGAATTGCTACGAAGGAAACCCATATGGGTTCCTCAAAAAAAAAAATGCCTCGCTGTTGAAAAAAAATTTTTCTTCAATTGCGAGGCTTTTCTTTCGAGGAGCCCGTATGAATTTCTTTTGTAGCAACTGCTACGATTGGGTGGATGTCTTAATTTTCTCATTATTAAGTTTTCTGTTATGTTTCAAGGAATCTTTATATAGAAAGATGATATTTACTGGAACTTTGCACAGAAGAACTTTCTGTGGGCCTAGTTAGTGCATGCTTGACAAATGTTTTTAAAGTGCAATCAAGAGACACGGCATAAAGGAAGGTCATGCACAGGATAGGCATTACTTTCAACAGTTAAAAATAGTGCCTGTGCTGTGTATGAGCTTCCTTTTGTTCCGTGTCTCTTGTTTGCACTTAAAATATATTTGTCACATTGTACAGTTTCTCTGTGTTGAAAATGTCTATTCTGAAATTATTTACAAGTTTTTCTGTGCGAAGCAACAAGGACGTTTTTATGTAACTCTTTATTTTTCTCAACAAAACTGTTGTTATACATACTTTTTTTCACAATTTTTTTAATTAACACATTATGTGGGAATAGTACAATTGGAAAGAAAATCTGATATTATACTTCCATAACAAGGAAAGCTAGAAACTGCCCCACCCCAAACTTAAAATCGTTCTTGTGCAAAAGACTCTGATGTTATTTGCAAAGAATGTGGGATTGTCAAACATAAAATATGCTTAATTTGATTAAGCCACGTTTAGGAAACTGGCCACCAACAACAAAAATACAGCATAGTGAAGTCATTTTCTGCTGATTTTGGATAGGCCATGCGTGTGGCACACACTCATACCTTTTGACCGGAGGTGAATCCCTTACCTATGGTAAATGTGGCGAGATACTGTCCTTCACGTTTTGCTGAAGTATCGGGCAGCAGAAGTTGAAAGGAAAACAAGCTTTTCTCTAGCATACTGATGGCGCATTCTCCTTCATCCGGCATTGTTTTTTGGATCAGAACTGTTTTTTGACTATAATGTTTTAAACCTTTTTATGGATGCTACATGTCATATGATATTGTCACATGGTAGTGACGGCCAAGAACACAGTAGCAAAACTGTGATTGACAAAACTAACTTTTTATTGGGCGAACCTGTGCCCACAAAAGCAAGTTACAATCAAAGCACAATGATGGCGTCAAACATAGTCGGTGATTGGCAAAAAGTTAACCTGCTGGTCAAGCGCGTCTGCTTTTATACATGAGTCATTGAAGTTTCCAGAGTAATTGCTGGTACCCGCATGTTTTCCAGAAAGTACTACATGATTTGGGTCGCGCATGCATTCAGAGTACACAAGCTTTGGTGCAAACAGACAACCCATAGAGCCATCGATAACATTCCAGTAAGTTCCAATCACACAGGCCATCTTGCGTTGAGCGAAAGCTTTAAGTTGTTTGTGGGTGAAGCGCAGTACCCTAGAGAAGGATAAATAGGTACACGTGTAACTATGCAGTTGCTTGACTTTGTAGCCAGGCTTTGTAACACTCAGTGTCTGGAGAAAGCAGTTCATGTTGTTGTGAACGATGACAGGCTTCTTCACCTACCGACTACAGTCAACCGCGCCTTGCCTTACTTCACTCTGCTTACGGTGCCATTCTCTCCTTACAACATGCATGCAGAGTGGACCATCCTGAATAGCATGCCAACCATCGTGTGGTGCCTTCTTTTCTGGGCGCTGTCACAGCACATATGATTTTCTGGGCACTGACAGAAAATGGCACTCCTGTAGGCCTAGTCACTGTTCTTGGTGCAATGCCTGAACAGCCATGCTGCTTCTCTTGTTCTTTCCCCTTCAGTGCACACAGGCACCAGTTATTGCTCCCTGCCACTAGTATTTGTGTTTATGCAATACATTTCTAAATGTTCAAAATTATTTAGAGCAGTGGAATATCCAAAGCTCTGGATTAATTGGCAAAAATTGTATAAACCTGCATTAGCGATAACACGCTGCTATTGGAAACCATTCAAAATGACAGAGAGAAATTGATTTAGACATTTGTGTA
This sequence comes from Dermacentor variabilis, assembly GCF_050947875.1. Taxonomy (NCBI): domain Eukaryota; kingdom Metazoa; phylum Arthropoda; class Arachnida; order Ixodida; family Ixodidae; genus Dermacentor; species Dermacentor variabilis. Next base: position 258,613,512 of record NC_134569.1, read on the forward strand.
AACACTCGGTATGTGTGAACGTGCCTACCTCCTCTGCAGGAGTGCCAGTTGTGCTTCATCTGAGAGCATGTCTGTAGGAAAGCCAGTCTCACTGGCTAGTGGATGGAACTCACATTGTTGACACTTGGGGCCATTCAAACATGTCTAGGGTGTCTCATGAAAGTGTGACATTTTTAAACGTCATGTAGTCGAGGTTTTGTCTTTATTTCTTTCCTCTCTCTCCTTTTTTTACATTTGGCAGCAGAACATACACATTTGCAGGACCTCATAAATCAAGTGTTAGCAACAACAAAAATAGACATTTGTATGCCCATGACCTGTACGAGAAGAAAGGGGGTTAACCGAGGGTCCCGATTTTATTAGTAGTATCATAAGAAGCCAACAAACACTGACACCAAGGACAACATAGGGGACATTACTTGTGTTTAATAAATGAAATAAAGAAACGAAGAATTAATGGAAATTAAAGTGGATGAAAAAACAACTTGCCGCAGGTGGGAACCGAACCCACAGCCTTCGCATTTCTGTACGGGCCTTTAAGACGGGGTTTTGTAGCTTGGGTGTTTGGTGAACTGCTATGTTTTGGAAGTGTAGTGTGTGCTTTTACATGTTTGCCTGTTTCCTGCAGTGCTACAGCTGCTACCTGAACCCCCGCACTGACATACTCCTCGCTGTGGGCCAGGACACTGGGAAGGTCAGCCTCGTCAGGTTGGTTAAGCAGCAGTGCCACTGCTGAGTAGTTTTTGCAGAAGCCTTTGCTGTTTTGAAGTCTATACTTATAAGAAAATTTAAAAGGCGATTCAACCTCTAGTTTTCATAGTCTTGCCGAGTGAGTTGCGGGTATGGGGTGCATATAAACAGTATAATTTATTGTGAGAGCCGTGCTGAAATAACAACATTTAATCGACTTCAGCTAAATGTATAATCGCCTCCTAAATTTTTGTCATCACTTATCGTCATCATCATAGTCGTCACGTACCCAGTGGCCCCATTTGTATGAAATTGGATTAAGTTTTGCTTAGACGAAAGCCCGAACTAAAAGTGAAAATTAACTCACTTGTGCATGTACCCAGTGTCATCACTAAGACAAAATTTTTAGACATTAAAGAATGCTGTTTCAGGCATCTATAATAGGCACTAAAAGGTGCAGTCATAGGCACAAATATTGATTGTTTTCCAAGTAGCTGTGATGCTACATTGCGCTTTAATGGTAAAGTAGTTGGGAAGCACCGCGTTTCTTAGTCACTTCTTTTTCTTATATGAGAAATAAAGAATGCACTGTATACACATGTGCCCATTTTTACAGCATTGGTTCTGCCTGGACACAGTAGGAAAAATTATGGAAGTAGTGGCACACCATCTTGAGGTTTTCTTGCCTAAAAGTTCTGCCTTCTGTCACTCGATATCTGCTTATAAGTAGAAAATAACTGCTTAATGTCCACAGATATAAGCGGCACGTACTTGTACAACGGGACATTTGGCAGCTTCAAAATGTTTTGAAATCATATGATGTTGAGCACTGAGAACTTCTGACACCTCCTTGAGCATCGAGTACTGGGTGTTCTTTTCCAGGGCTGACTGAAGCTTTCTGCAAACTTGTACTGGGTGTTCTTTTCCAGGACTGACTGAAGCTTTCTGCAAACTCTTTCGGCAATTAATTTTTTTCCGTATAGCAGCTAACCGCCATTCTGCTGCCACAATGATACCGACGGTCCAAGTCAGGGTTCATCAGAAGTGTTGAGTTCCTTAGTTGCATCAGCTAAAAATGCCGAGTGGGCATACGCCAAGCTTTCGTCCAGGGCCTCCTTGCCCAGTGCAGATTGAGCCATTCTCGTCTGCCGTTGATGACAGTCTTCACGTCCGCAAGATGCCTGTGGTTGAATGCACTTACTTATGTCTGCCAAGTGTGACTACTAGCTCACGTAGAAGAGGAACGTCTGGCAGCTGTTCCTTGAAAGCATGAAAGGGAGAAAGCGCCTTTAGGAACACAGTTTTTCCTGCAGCTGCCTGCTCATTTACATCATTGAACACCCTCAGACTTCCACGCAAACATGGTGCAGCCCATGAGACAGGCACAGGACATGTAGCATTTGGGGGTAGAAAACTTTCAAAAGGGAGGCTGCCTTGTGCGTTCAGTCAAGCCCACATTTAACAGCCCCTCTCAAGACAAACTCTCACTTAAAACATGCGAAACTCGCATGACTGTCAAAATCTACATTGTTTCAATGTCATAGAATCACACTTACAACGAACATCTTTGAGCCCTGCGGATCGGTTACAGTGAACGGATGGCGTGAACCCAGGGCAAGATAACAATGGCTGCGACCCCTTTGCATGTGTGTGCTGTTCTCCTGAGCCTCCTCGCAGGTAAACTATCCGTTTCATGCATCTCTCAAGTGAGCTATACTCTCCCTGCGGCCACGCTCTCTCGCCGCTCTCACGCGGCCCACGAGTGTCAGTGTGCAGATTCCAAGATTGCCCTCCCACCCGTCCTCACAACTATGCTCTGCTCCCCTTTCGCTCATTCTTGCAACTCCCTCATGTTTGCCTGTCTGCATGGGCACGCTATGGCGCCAGCCGCTGGCTTGAAATCCAGAAGTTTCGTTTCCTGGCCGTTACCGGAAGCAGGCCTCTCCAGACTAGTCTCCACGCCTCCTTGCTTGATTGTCGCTAGTGTACATCTGCTTCATCTATTGCGGTGCTTTGTTCTTCCTGCCGGCGTGTATGTGGTGCGAGCGCTTTGTCTTAAGGTGCTAAAAACTGCATTGATGAAGAAGTACGTGTCGAAATCAATCATTTCGACAATTCTAAAGAACACTGAAAAAATCGCCAGCTCCGACACTGACTTGATGGAAGTGCCTGTGGAAGACTGCCAATGTGTATGTAGAGGATGCACTGCTTAAGTAGTATGCAATGCACGGGCTCGCAACTTTTCTATAAGTGGACCAATGATGCTGGGCAAAGCCAGGAACTTCGCATTCCTGCTAGATTTTCTGGACTTCTGCCCAGGCATTGGCTGGCTACTACAATTCAAAGTACGGCGTGGGTTTGTTTATAGCTTGATCGCTGGCGAGGTGGCTTCAGCAAGTGTCCAAGACGTTGCACTTGGCTTGTGACAAACCAAGCCATTATTGCAAGCTAGTCAGAACAGTATGTGTATAATGCAGATGGAAATGCATAACTTTATCAGATGCTGCCATAGAAAACGCACACCATGAAAGGCGACTCATGCGCTGGCAGCAAACACAGTGAAGCATGCGTTACGGCAGCGCTGTGCACTAAAGTGAATAGCAGTGACCAGTGCATGCCCTTTGTAATTGGAAAATCAGAAGGCCATGTTTCTTTTGGAGCTATGTGATCGTGTGCTACAGGCGCAGCGCTAAAGCCTAAATGACGCACAATTTATTTGCAGAGTGAATGCGCGAGTTTGACCGCAACATGCAGAGGCAAGGCATGCACGTGCTGCTTGCGCTCGGCAGCTGCTCAGCGCAACACATGCTAACTTCTCGGATGGCAGTGACTCTACTTTTCCAGCCGCCCACTACCACTTTGAAAGTGCTGCCGCTTTGGGCATAATACACACCTTTATGGCATCACATAGGCACCGCATCGTGGAGCAGTTGCTTATTGCTGTTGGCCACCTGGCCCCCAACTTGCTGCGTATGAACACAAATTATGGGTTCAGAGGTAGTTTAGCACTGATCTTGCAGTACCCTGTTTCTGCTCTGTGTGCGTACGCATGCTGCCAACTACAGCAGTGTCCTGCGCTCTTCTCGCACAGCATGCTGTGCTTGTGCTGTGTGGAGGAAGGAGGCACCTGACCACGGCCCTGAGAAACTGGTGCACGGGCACTGCTGATGATTGGCCTGCCGCATCCTCAGGACCATGTTTCACAAAGCACCATCTCCTTTTCCATTCCTGTGTGCCTTTGTTTATTGGCTTGGATGACGCTGTGCCACTATTGTACCGGGATAAGGAACTATGGGCCACGAATGAAAAGAATAGAAAATTAAGTAGGTAGTTACAAAATATGACCTGTGCTTATATTCTTGGCAATCATTCAGCTTGTCGGGGTTTTGTGTCAAAGGCATTGTATGACAAGCACAAGAAATGTGAGGAAGAAGTGTTTCACTGCTTGCCCAGTTGTAAACTGCTATGTTTCGGTCTCTGTTTTGTTGTGGATAATAAGTTTGCTTGCGACACTTGATTCACTGACTGAAACTTTTTTTTTTTTTTCAGTTTTGGCCGGACTTTTCATGACCAAGAATGGGCCACCAGAGAGTTTGGTAAGTCCAGATGCCCTATTTAAGAAAATATGGTCCAGGAAAGTGCCCATTAGGTGTAGTGTTAATTGATTGCTCATTGCATTGCTGTACTTGTGTGGCATTGGTTTTGGTGATCCATGGCACATATGATGGATGAGTGTAGTTTCTACTTTTCCTATTGTTTCAGTGGGAGGTATGTCGAAATTAGCGGTGAATTTTTGGCTTTCTTTGGTGTTGCCTGGTCATCTGAAAAGGGACATGTGCACCTGCATGAAGCAGGAAGTCTAGTGCAATCCAGGAAGAACAAAAACTGTCTTGGTAATTAGGAGGTGCCCCTCTTGAGACAAGCTGGTGACATGTGCCAGTATATTTATGTTTTTCATTAAACTTTTCAATGGTGCATTAATGTGACATTCTGACTTTGGAGCCTTTGTTTGTGCTTGTGTACTATGTTGGCATACTCTAGTAAAAACAAAAGGGAATAAACTATAGTGAGCTACGGACAAAAAGCTTCTTGACCTCGTTCTGTCATTCTATGCTTGTGATACCTAGAATTTGAATTATTTGGTTGAATATAACTGCTTCGCTTTTGGATCTTCAACAAATTGATACTGCAGTCGGAATGGATTTAGTTGTAGACCCCTGCTGATCAAGCCAGCCTGCTGAATAGATGGAAGTGATGGCAGTAATGTCAAAGCACAGCAGAGAAACTGTTCTTTGGGGCTAGTTCTCTGCCCCCACCTGCGGGAGGCATCACCATAGGACATCTGAAACAAAAGCACTGCATTGTATGAGCTTCCGCAGCATGAGATATCAACTAAACGAAGTGTTCACAGACACTAATCTGATCCCATTTAGGGAGTCGAGTGACCAGCTCAATTACCATGCTTCGAAACTTGAACAGTCAAACAGAACATGTAGGCAGTAAGGACCTGAATGAGGAGTTGAGAAATGTGGAGCTGTACCAGCATTCTATAGTTCTGACGAAGTCAAGCCAAACATCAATTGCTAGAATTTTTGTCCAGGGCATGAACGTACAGGGGTCGTACAGCAGTACCAATTGTGCTGAAGTGCTATACAGTATTTGCAACTTCCTGCGTCAAATTGCACTAAAACTGTGATAAGCCCTGAAATTGTGCCATGCTGCTCCAAAACACAGACAACCGTGGATGTGTTTTCTGTCCAGCTTTAGCAGAAACTGACAGCTGTGTAAAAACTATGATTCTGCTTCGTGCATAATTTCGGGTGGAACGTTCCGGATGAAACTGAAGCCATGAAAAGTACGCCGAATATCTGACTACATTGTACTGACTTTTACGGTGGTACAGTGGAATCTCGATGATACGATCACGGCTAATACGAATTTCTGGATGATACGAATTTTTCTGCAGTCCCGGCTGAGCCCCGTTACTTTGCAACGTGCTAGAGAATGGTTCTTACTAATCAATTTTCGACCCGCGTGAGTTGATACGAAAATTACCCAAGACACTTTGGAAATTCTAAAGTGTGCTTGGCGAAAGCCAGACGCTGCTGCCGTCTGCACTCCAATTCATTCGCTTTGTTGTTCGGCAATATCGCCTGTCGCAGCTGCTGCTTTCATTCTGCTTCCCTGCCTTTGGTACCCGGCGATCTAATCAGTCGCTGTTGGCGTATCCGTTCTGCCTCCCTTGCTTTCGCATCTGATGACGTGTTCAGTCGTCGCATGCGCATTCGCTCCTTGTTCTGGCGTTAGGGGAATCGGGCGTCCGCTGCCGCTTCCCCGAACTGTTAGGCGCGGAATCACTGGGCCGCTTCGGAGCCATGCGTCCCACTCACTCGATTGCAACGAGACGTCTGGCGAAGGAGCAGCGGTGCAGCTGCCACCGCCGACGCGCGCGTGCTCGTTCTACCGCTACCATAGAGAAAGCAATGCCGCTACTGTGTGACGTCACGGTTGCTATGCGCAGTAGCGCCCACCACCGGCGCGCCGGTTGCTAAGGAGGGGAGGGGGTTGCGCCACTGCGCGGAGGAGAGGCCACAGTTGGCACGATTCTAGTGCACGGACGGACGCGACCATGAGCATGAGCCATCAAAGGCTTTCCCTTTAATAAACACCCCCTCACCGACGGCCGCGAAAGAGAACAGTGCGCAGTCACGCGATTTCTCCCTTTCTCTTTTGGTGCGGAGGCGCGGACGCGGTGTCGTACAGCGCGGAGGCCGCAACTGGGCGCGAAGAGTTTGAAGCGGTGGCGCTTTTGTTGCTTTTGTGCTTTTCCTCCTTTTTCGCGTGCCATCGGAGGAGTAGCTGCTGTGCTTCGGACCACAATCTTTGTGTTAGACGTGGGTGACGGCGAACGTCCACCACCGGCGGCTGAAACGCTGCACGCGCTTGAAGTTCTGAGGCGTGCTATGGCCGCGGATGAAATCAGCGATGACACGTGCACGCGTTTTTATGGATTTGAACAAAGTCTGCTAAGTGACCTGACAAAGAAAAAGAGGCAGAAGGACAATAGAGACTTCTTCAAGAAATAAATGCTTTTTACGTACGTGTGCCTGAGTGAGTTCACCTCTCACTCTTTAATTTAGCTAGTTTTAATTGTTTCGATGATCCGAATTTCGGCTAATACGAATATTTTTCATGACCCCGTGAGATTCGTATCATCATTCCACTGTATATAGTCCCGCGTTCCCGGCTTGCCAGGCAGCTGCCAGCTCCATACAAGTACATCGCACTGGCGACGCCATGAGCATCGAGAATTTCCACGGATGAGCAGTTGCCATGGCTACACACGGCAGGCCGCCTCCGCGAGACGGTGGCGTTTGTGTCTTAATCTTGCTCTCTCAAGTTCATGCACCAGCAAGCACACGAAGCTAGATCGTGTCACATTGCCACACCTGGTAAAAGATGTATACTACTATTTAAGCATGTTGTACATGCAGAAGGCTTTAAAAAACTGCAAGCACATTTGGTATCGGAGCCCCACATTTTTTTACGCCACGGGCATAATACGACACTGGCTTATGGTACAAGAACCTCTGAACTGTGTGCTGGAACAGTTCGAAGCATTGAAATGCTACTTTAACTAGAAGGACCCATGGAAGCAGTGATCAGATATGCAGAGCCAACACAGACAGCTTGATCTGGCTTTCTGCAGCAAGACGCTACAGGGAAAAATTACTTTTCTAGAAAATGCGGCTGAACATTTCATTGGTCTTCAGAAGCTCTTCCAGAAAGAGGAGCCATTGCTGCATGTGCTTCATAATAAATTCTTTGATCTAATGTGTCGAACTTCATGTTGTGTTTTGAGACCAGAAGTTATGGCAAATAGAGCACAAGACTTGAAGATGTTGCACCTTGATGACATAACACTTTCGAAAGCAGTTCCAGAGGTTGGCTTGGGCAGAGAGCTATGAAGTCATGAGATACAGCTGAAAAAAAAAAAAAAAGAAGCATTCCGCCTTGGCACTAGATCATTTTACCTTGCATGTTCAAAAGCACTACTTTGCACACTCCCTTTGGACAACAACGCATGCACGATTACTTTCCTTGAAGAATGAAGATACTGAAACAGAGGTGCGCTCTTTGCACTATCTCACAGGGCCTTGGGTATTGTCTGAATGCCAGGTATCTTCGCTAATATCTGGCATATCTTCAAGTGTGAGGACACCAAGACAGCACCATCTCCCAATGAAAGAATTGATGTATGTTGGGCAAAGATCTTTGCTCTGAAAACTGCAGCAGATGAGCAAAAATATCCTTTGCTGTCAAGAGTAGTCAAAGCAGTCCTTTCTCTGCCTCATGGAAATGCAGACATCGAATGAGGCTTTAGTGAGAACAAGAACCTTCTTGAGGGGTACAGCACGCTTAATATGACAAGCACCAATGGAAGACGGCAAATAAACATTCACTTAAGAGGAAGCTTTAGCTCGGGCCCAACTCCAACGTGGCCTATTCAAATACACGTAAAATGCAAAAACGTTTTTCTGAGATAACCGTTGGACCGATTTTAATGAAATTTGTTGCTTTTGAGAGAGAAAGTTAAATTATAGTCACTGTTGGAAGTGGAATTTCGACTTAGGGTCTGAATTTTCTTAAAAAGATTTTTAAAAAATCGAGGGTTCGAAAAAAATAGAAGCATGAAGTTTTCAAATTAATAGCTCTGCATCAAGAACAGATATCGTGGTTCTGTAAACGGCGTCCGTTAAGTCATTGAAAGCAGACAAACTCAATATGTCAATTTATATCTAACGTGAATTTGTTATGTTTACAAAAGTTCAAAAGTGGATGGCTTAAACGAGAAGAAAGGGGGTTAACCAAGGGGCCCGATATTTATTAGTCATATCGTAAGAAGGCAACAAACACTGACTCCAAGGACAACACAGGGGAAATTACTTGTGCTTAATAAATGAAATAAAGAAACAATAAATTAATGGAAATGAAAGTGGATGAAAAAACAATTTTCCGCAGGTGGGGAATGATCCCACGACCTTCGCATTACGCATACGATGCTCTACCGATTCAGCTACCGTGGCACCGTTTCCCCGTCCACTTTCTTGGGTATTTATGTGTCCTAGTAGAACCCTGGGAGTGTTAGCCAGCGCCACCACTCACAGACGTTGGCGTAAGGTGGGGAACACCCCTCTGCCACAGGCGTCACGAGAATGTGATCTTTTTGGGTGAAGGCACCTGGTCAATAAACCCACACATGCTACCTGAAGGCATCAATGTTGACGGGCCCCTTAGTTAACCCCCCTTTCTTCTCATTTACGAAAGGCTGCAAAAACATTTTCCAGTGCCCTAATATAAATTCACGGAGCATAGCAAAGAAAACAGCTGATTTGGAAAGTATTGTTATTGCCCATAAACCCCATTTAATAGTCATTACAAAAACCTGCCTCCATGGGGACATAAATGACTCTGAAGTCGTACCGCATGGCCTATCGTATTTATCATATTTACTGCAACGACAGAGACTGCCGCCGCGGCGGTGGCACTATGTTGTGCAGTCGCTGACCGTTTATTCAGACCTCACGGGGACTGCGGAAATGTCCGAATAAACAGGTGTCCGAAAAAGCAGATTAAGAAAAACAAAAAAGAAAAAGGAATCCTTGATTTCCACGCACTTATTCTGGCTTGGCAGTAAGCTTGAAGAAATCGTGAATGCGTCGTTGCATGCTGTACCGTTTACACGCAATCAGATAAGCCTGAATCTTGGAGAGGGCCGTACGGTCACTATAGGTGGCTGAAAGCGCAGTCACTGTTTGTACACGCTCTGCATGCGACGGCAGCGTAGCACATGGTGCGTCATCTTCCGACTCATCATCCGGCGGTGCAGCAGAAACCTGACAAATGATCTCACTGTCGTTGAGTTCTGCGCATGTCAGTACAGCAGTGTCAGTACCTCTGAAACTGTCAAATGAGACGGTGTTCGGAATCGCAATGCAACCACTGCACAAATCTCAGCAGAGCATTTTCGGCGTCAGTAGGGAGCACATTGGTAGGTGACAAATCCTAGGCCTCCTGGCACCCGCTTGCCAGTATTCCCCGGCGCTGTCTGCGCGGGCACTGTCAGCGCCATTAGGCATTTGAAGCAATGTTTCTGTATGCCGCGTTGGATCACTGCAACCTCGACACAGCGCACAAAGCAAACGTCACCACACCGTCACGCCGGCACCAGTCGCACAAACGAAAAATGTGGCCTACTTGCAGCGTCGTGCAGGAAGAAACAAATCAGCTGCGGGATTGTCTTTACATATGGCTTACTAAGCTGAGCCTGGAACTGCTGTAGCCACGAACCAGGCAGAAATGATGATGATGAGCGGGGATTTGCAATAGTGCCACTTTGTGGGGTAGCAAGGAGGCTCCTTTCAATACAAAAATGGCATTCAGCAAGTCGAACCATGTAGCGGTCAGAGTTGGTACATGGTGCTCTCGATCGAGTTGGCTCAAGGAGTGTCCGAAAAATCAGACGAGAGATTGCAAGGTGTCCAAACTTTCGGCAGTTGTTATACATTATGGTCTATGGGGAGAATGGCGGTGCCGCGAAGCAGACCGAATAATCGAGCATGTCCGAATTTTCGGAGTCCGAAAAATTAGTTGGTGATTGTACTTGGTAGTCGTACGTTTCAAGACTACCGAATATTGCCGACATAGAATGGGTTTTGGTGAAAATTCACTTTGATGAATTCCATTTGGTAATTGCCGGATTTTACCAGCCCCCTAGCAGTGACAGCACATATTTTGAAGTGGTCAGCAGGTTCTTGTGCAAGAGCCGCACTTCTAATCTTGTGCTTACTGGTGACTTTAGCGTTCCATCAGTGAACTGGGATGGTGTTTTTCCTGAAGCACTTTCTACTGCCACTGAACCGCTGATGGACACTGTTTTGTTACATGGCTTAACACAGCTAATAAAAGCACCTGCACGAATACAAAATGACAGCCAGTCAACCTTGGATCTTTTTCTTGTAAGCGACAGTATACTTGACGGCGACCCGAAGGTTGATACATTCAAAGGAATCTCGGACCATAAACTGCTGTTCTTAAATCTGGAAGTAAAATTCCAATCGAGGTTGACAAAAAAGAACTGTACCCTAGCAAAAATTCTAATACAAAAACTAATAGCCTATGAGGTTATTGACACTAGTACAGTCTATTATGTCTATTAGTGTATTAGTCTAATAGATCTATTGGTGTATTGGCCTATTAGTCTGATAGGTCTATTGGTGTATTAGTCTAATAGGTATATCGGCGTATTAGTCTAATAGGTCTATTGGTGTGAAAGAAAAGGTTTCAATGCACCAGTTACACAATGAAAAACAGGCATAATTGCTAGGAGCATTTATTAGCACACAAATATTTTTACAGATTTCTCTTTCAAGATCTTCGTCAGGTCAGCAATCTTGATTGCCAGAGCTTTTACTCCACCACTTCGACCAGAGAACGTCCTTTTGGGGTGGTCAAAAAAACCTGGGTAGAAACATACACACGTATAGAAACATTTAAAAGCAGGGTGCTTGTTCTACCACTAAATGTTTAAGCAGGCAATATTTGCTTCTAAATTGGAATAATATGGCCCCGTAATTTCCAAAGTAATTTTAGGACAAAGTGTGATATGCTTAGTTCGACATGTTTATCATAAAGAAAAATGACGCCATCTGATATGACAGAACAATTAGACAGCACATAAAATGCACCAAAGATGTTCTGTGCGTTACATCGAAACTGTAGGCAGATAAGGAACAACTCTAGACAGAAATCTCGCACAGCATTGTCGGAAACATGCATGTCACTGCTGCTATGCGCACAACAATCGGCCCAATCACACTGCACTGAAGTGCATCCACCATTGGGATAAAAAGAAACAACTTTATACTATACTATAGATGCATAAATAAGTACAATAGTTACCTCCAAATGGAAAGGAATCGGTGCCGGCGAAAACACATCACATCGATGCACGCTGATAGATCCACGAAGCACAGGGGTAAAAACAGTTGCCTTCCGTTGTTTTGAAGTCACACAACACTCATATCCAAGTATTATACTGCAGGAATGAGATTGCGCAGACGCCAGCACCTCGGGTCCCTTAAAAACACATCGTTCATTCACTAAAAATCGCGCGCACCTCAGCTTGACATGGCGACAGTACACTGCAACATGGCAGCCGCCAATGCACACGTGCTGTGCGCAACTACGGCTGACTACGGCTGTACTTTTGCGATCTTCCCGCCTGCCGTGTTCCCTTCTCTGCGATACTGCTCATTGATGTCAATAAATATTACGGCCTTTTATATGCGGCATCAAGTTATCAATTTAGGTTACAAGTTTAACACTGCTTTATGCGCACTTCAACAGAAGATAGGCGACTAACGAAACTTCAGTGGCAAACAACTATGGTTGCTGCGATTGCACCATCATTCGTAAACCCACCGGGCATCGCGACTCTGCCTTGCAGGTCACGGCTGGTTGTTCGTTGTGCTTTTTTTTTTTCGTGGCGAAATATTTTCTGGGGGGGGGGGGGGGGGGGGGGGGCGGGGGTGTTGTAAACACTAGCTGTTTCCTCACGACTCATCGCGACGAGGCTCAACAGAGGCCTCGTTATGAGACGTCGCCAGTGAAACAAAATTGGCAAGACCATGTAGGTGCGCGTCCATCGCTTTCGTGTATATCGCTGAGAGATAAGCTTAGTGCGATGAAACTAATACAAACGTGCGAATGCTGTGTGCTGCACATTTTGTACAGCAAAATTCTTAATTATTCAGCGAATAATCAGAGACCTCTCTGCAAATGGTCCCCAATACAGACTTAATTTTTCATAAACTTTCACCCTCGCATTAAACAAGCAGCAAAAGGGCAACAGAATTCAACAATGCATGTTGCATAACAAACCAGCAACAATCTGTATAAAGTCAATAGGACGTATCAGTCTAATAACGAAACTAGCAGACATGCAACACTGTTTGTATAAGACTAATACGCCTAATACATAGGCTCTATTGGTCTTATAGGTCAATCAGTACAACTAATAGAAATTTCTATTGGTCTAATACAAAACTTATACAACTAATACAAAACTGTATTAGACTAATACAAACTTCTATTAGAATTTTTGCTAGGGTATTGTTACTGTGTTCTCGTGGGCTAGTGACGATGTTATATTGGATGCTTTAGATCATTCATTTTCTTTCTTTACCTCATTGTAGGAATGGGATTCATATTGTGTTGAATATACAGTCGCTGACTGATTTTCCGCACTCCGAAAATTTGGACGTGCTCGATTATTTGGTCAGCTTCGCGGCACCGTCATTCTCCCCATAAACCATAATGTATTACAACTGCCGAAAGTTCGGACACCTTGCAACCTCTCGTCTGATTTTTCAGACACTCCTTGAACCAACTCGATCGAGAGTACCATGCACCGACTCTGACCGGTGCACGGTTCGACTTGCTGAACGCCATTTTTGTTTTGAACGGGGAGCCTCTTTGCCGCCACCCGAAGTGGCACTACTGCAAATCCCCGCTCATCATCATCGTTTCTGCCTGGTTCGATAGAGTGGCTCTACAGCAGTTCCGGTTTAAGCTTGGTAAGCCATGTCAAGACAATGCAGCAGCTGATTTGTTTTTTTGCGCACGACGCTGCGAGTAGGCTACGTTTTTCGTTTGTGCGACTGGTGTCGGCATGGTGCTGTTTGCTTTGTGTGCTATGTCGAGGTTCCGGTGATCCAACGCGGCAACGGAAACATCGCGTCAAGTGTCTAATGATGCCGATAGTGCCCGCGCAGACTGCGCTGGGGAATGCCGGCAAGCGGGTGTTGGGAGGCCTAAGATTTGTCGCCTTCCGATGTGCTCCCTACTGACGCCGAAAATGTTCTGCCAACACCTGCGCAGTCGTTGCATTGCAATTCTGGACACCGTCTCATTTGACAGTTTCACATGTGCTGACACTGCAGTACTGACATGCGCAGAACTTGACGACGGCAAGATCATTCGTCAGGTTTCTGCTGCACTGCCAGACGATGACTGAGTCAGAAGATGACGCACCATGTGCTACGCTGCCGTCGCATGCGGAGCGTGCACAAGCAGTGACTGCGCTTTCAGCCACCGTACAACCCTCTCAGAGATTCAGGCTTATTTGATTGTGCGTAAACGGAACAGCGTGCAATGGTGCATTCACGATTTCTTCAAGCCTACTGCCGAGCCCGAATAAGTGCGTGAAAATAAAGGATTTCATTTTTTTTTTTCTTAATTTGCTTTTTCGGACACCTGTTTATTCTGACATTTCCGCAGTCCCCGTGAGGTGCGAATAAACGGTCGGCGACTGTATGTGGTGTTTCTTTAAGAATGTTGTATTAAGCTGAGTAAAAAAGCTTTGTTCCACACAAATGTAAATTACAGTGTATACATAATCCATGGATCACGAAGGAGATCACATGCCAGCGGCGCAAACTAAAAGTAAGGACACAGCTCAGATTGCATCCGTGTTCCGGCTGTTAATATCAAATATCGGAACTATGGGAACAACGGAAGGATAGCATTAAAAAGGCCAAAGGTTTTTACGAAAGCATTTGGCTAAAAATTTCTGTCATCACCTGATAAGTTTTGGCGACACCATTTCACCAAAAAAAGAAATCTGCTCCTAGTCCTTCGTCCAATGGTATCCCTGTGATAGATACTGCAGTAATTGCCGAAGCACTTAATACTTATTTTGGTTCTGTGTTTTCTGTCGATGATGGCTGCACACCAGAACTTCAGAAATTTGGTAACATAGAAGCTAGTAATGATTTATGTATCCTAGAAGAAGGCATACTTGCACTGTTGTTAAAATTAGACATCAAGAAATCACCAGGTACAGATGGTATACCTAATATATTTCTAACACGTCACGCAGAATGGTGCTCGAAATATTTACGCCCTTCAGTTGATAGTCGGCGTTCATGTTGTCCACTTCTCTACTCTTGTGCCCTGTCTGCACGCCTCACTTCTTTTTTGCATAATGAATCCTTATGAACTAGCTCAGCTTTCTGTCGTTCTAAGCTTTCATCATGTTGTTTACACTCTGGTGCATAAAGCCCTCCTTTTGTGTTGATCGGCATGGCCACTGGTTCCCGCCTTCATGATCGCAGCGTTCCTGGTTTTCAGTATAACTGATATCATTGACTGCGCAAACTCATACCTCTGTGAGTCTTGCAAAGTTTGCAGCTTCATCTCATGCGACATAGCTTTGCGCTTAGTCAGAGGGCTGTCTGGCATCTGCTGCCGTGACACTGCTTCGGGCCCGTTGTCGCAGCACATTTCCGCACTTGGGCGTCATGGAATTGACTATTCTCATCTTGTGGCGCGCTGCACCAACTCGCAATGCTCTCCATGGCTTTTGCAATTGGCGCGCGAGCGGGGACGCTTCGCACGGCAGATATAAACTCGCATAGGCAAATTTTTCTGCCCATCCTGGCATCGTTTGTTTAAGAAGACTTAGCCATGCAAATGTTGCGGTTATTCTGCATGAAAAACACCGTCTAGATGGCAAAATTTTTACTTTTATATCCGATATGCGGTGAATAATGTGTCCTTATAAATGGGCCTTTTTCACGTAGCCCGAAAGGATAAGTTGATACTCTCAAGTAGAGTCATTGTTATAACCAATATAGCATTATATGTGGCATCGTTGTAAGTGGATTTCAGCATATTGTCTCGATGGCATTTGAAGAGAAATTTGAATCCTCCATCGATTTCAATGGAACGTCTTGTCCCCTAAATTCTTTGTAGGTCGGTCGCATAATTCCGTTAAGCTTCTAAAAGGCGCAGTGGGCCCTAACATTCCTTGTTCTTTCAAACAGAGGGCTCCTTGTGTAGCCATCGCGGCTCACCTGGCTGCCCCTACTCCCTTCTCCCCCCTCCCCTTTGTCGTGGCTTTGCCTCAGTTCTCGTCTTCCTCGTATCTCCTGTAGTATAGTGTCGCCCCCTGCCAGATCTCTGTGTTATCATACATATATGTTTTGTAGTAGTTTAGCTAGATGGCGCACCTCCCTTCTGTCATGTGACAAGCTAGGACCAATCAGGAGGTGTCATCTGGCGTGTGAAGTCCTATTTAGTAATAAACGGCCGCGGGTCGGCTGAGTCTTCGTTCCGGTTTTCATCAGGAGCAGTTAGCTCAGAGTCTCCTTCACTGCTTCGGCGCTCGCCGCGCGTTCGCTGGCCGGGGGCGCCCACTTGCCTGCCGCTGCCGACACAACATCTTTTGGCGACGAGGATGGGATTCCCGCAGTGGTCCCGACCGAAGCCCCAGGAAACCAACGAGCTTCGTAAGTGAAGCGTCCCTTCCTGTGTCTGCACGGCAGGCAAACGCCGCTGACGCACTTGGCGTCGCGAGGCTTCCGAGCCTAGGCCTTCTTGCTCCTTTCTTCTTCCTTGCTCCATTCTACTCAAGCTCCGGCTTGTCTTCTGCACTGTCCCCCGCATGCTACTGGGCATGGCTTCTTTTACGGCGAACCTTCCCGTTTTTCTGGAATTGCCCGGGCCACCGTTAATTCCATGGCATCGATGGAAAAAAATTTTTCAGGCCCACCTCAAAGTGGCCGGCGGTGGCGACTGGACGGACGCGCGACGAGCGTCTGCGCTCGTCAGCGCTCTCAGGCGTGAGGGACAACGAAAGTACTTTGCAGACGAGGAGCAGGAAGCAGCAAGGCAGTTAACCGGCGCAGCGTCAGCGTCGAGCGAAGCAGCAAGGCAGTCGACCGGCGCAGCGTCAACGTCAAGTGATGCGGTCCCACCAGCGTCAGAGTTCCAGAAACTCTTGCAACGGCTTGACCGGCTGTTCGCCGCGTCAACAAATGTTCTGGCGGAGAGGTACGAATTCACCAGTCGAAGGCAGTTCGAGGGAGAAGGATTCCTGGAATTCGTGACCGCATTGAAGGAGAAGGCGGTACAGTGCAACTTCGGCACAGCCTACAACGAGCGCGTCCGAGACCAAATAATACGTAAGGTAGTGAACGTCAGCGTTCGCGAAAAGTTATTGCCTCATGGCGAAACCCTGTCCCTGGACAAGGCAGAAAAAATTGGATGCTCTTTAGAAGCCTTGCATCGAGCGAACCGCGCGTTCGGCTCCGAAAATGTTCGAAGAATCGAGGCATCTCAACTTGGCGTTCCGTCGACGGGCCAAGATGACCAACTTCTTCCGAGAAGTCGCCAAGATGTCCGACTTCTTCAGAGAAAGAAGCCGCCAAGATGACCGACTTCTTCCGAGAAGCCGCCAAGATGTCCGACTTCTTCCGAGAAGCCGCCAAGATGACCGACTTCTTCCGAGAAGCCGCCAAGATGACCGACTTCTTCCGAGAAGCCGCCAAGAGGGCCGACATTTCGCACATGGCTCCTCCGGGAACCGTGGTGCATGCGATCGGTGTGGCAGCACGAAACATATTGCAACGTACAGGAATTGTCCAGCAAGGAACCGGCGGTGCAACGCCTGCCACATGTTGGGCCATTTTGCATCAGTATGCCGAAAAACCCGTACTGTTCAACACGTCTCTTCCGCAGAGACGCTGTCTTCAACTTTCGCAGGGCAGCCGTCTGCGTCTGTCTTGACGGTAAGCGCTTTTGAAACTAAAAAAGATTTGGAAGTTCCGGTCGTAGTGAACGGCGTCTCCATGCGACTGCTGGTGGATACGGGAGCATCTGTGTCATTGATGACGGCTGAAGATTTGAGAAACAACTTTGGTCGACAGCACAGGCTGTCACAAGCAACAGTGGACTTGAGAAACCTCTCCAAGCAACGCATCGACATTCAAGGCCTGTTTCAAGCCACTGTCCAGTTTTTCCAAAGGTCATGCTCCGTCACGTTCCACGTAACGACTACAGGAACATCACTGCTGGGTGTAGACGCCATCCAAAGCTTGGGCATACAGATCGACGGTACATCACTGACATGTCGTCTACCATCGCTTCATTCAGTACAGAGCCCCACAGGGGTGCCTCCGGGTTTTGATCACCTCTTCAGTGACGAGTTGGGTCTCGTCAACAACTTTGTGCACCGAATTCATCGGCAGCAAGATGCGAAACCAGTATCTTCAAAGTTGCGCCGACTACCCCTGGCTCTTCGTGACCAGGTCACAAATGAATTTCGACGTCTCGAGGACTGCGACGTCATCGAGCGCGTCGAGGCTTCTGAGTCTCCACTCGTGGTGGTGCGCAAGAAGGATGGCACCATGCGGCTCTGTGTAGATCTACGGGAACAGGACAGTCTTGTGCCTCAAGTTCAAGAAAGGGTCTTGCAAAAACAGTGGCAAACTAAGCAGTGTGTAGACAAACGTAGAGGTGCTCAGGCAACTCGTGTCAAGGTGGGAGACACCGTCAGAATTAGATTAAACAGGAAAGGATTTTTTAAGTACAGTAAACCTCGTAAAGTCAAAGCCCAGATAGGACCATCTACTTTTCTACTCAGTGATGGGAAGACGTGGCATGTGTCTAAGTTAACCTTAGTGATGAAGGATCCAGCAGGTGGTACATTGTGTACAAGTGATAGAGACTTTTTGTACTCATATTCAAATCTGGATAGTCATTCCGATGACTCGTCTGTAGTGACAGCGTCTTCTCATAGTTATAAGCATCAGCTAAGTAGTACGTCTGACTGTATCACTTCCGAGTCTGCACAGTCAGCAGTCGTCTCAGGTTCCGTGGGGGAATCGGTAGCCTCCCAGGACTTGTTGGGACTTCGAGAGGAGCTTCCTGGGCAACCCTCTCCAGCTTTGAGCGACACCCACATTCAATTGTCCAACCAGGGGGAGGGAAATAGTAGTGGGACGACTGGGTTTTTAAAGTCGACCGGTACGCGTCGCAACCCCCAAAGTTCTTCACAGGTACGCACGCGTCCTCATCGTGACAGAAAACGGCCTCCGTGGCTCGATGATTGTTTCTTGAATGTAGAGCGTATTGCCGTCTCAGGCAATTCACATGTTTCATTAACACGGGTATAAAATGTGTTCCTTGTTGCGGTGCAGTGAGTCTTGTGCCGTGTTCCTTGTCGGATTTTGTTTTGACTGACTGCCTGTGTGCATCTGGTGCACGTGGGGGGGAACGAACTGAAATTGCCTTTGGACTTAAGTGTGCGTCTTGTGTGCGCGTTTCTCTATATGCTTCCTTGTTTCCAGGGGGGGATGATGTAGTATAGTGTCGCCCCCTGCCAGATCTCTGTGTTATCATACATATATGTTTTGTAGTAGTTTAGCTAGATGGCGCACCCCCCTTCTGTCATGTGACGAGCTGGGACCAATCAGGAGGTGTCATCTGGCGTGTGAAGTCCTATTTAGTAATAAATGGCCGCGGGTCGGCTGAGTCTTCGTTCCGGTTTTCATCAGGAGCAGTTAGCTCCGAGTCTCCTTCACTGCGTTGGCGCTCGCCGCGCGTTCGCTGGCCGGGGGCCCCCACTTGCCTGCTGCTGCCGACACAACATCTCCTCAGTGTATAAATTTTCTGTCGTGCAAAATGAACCTTCATTTGAAAGTTGGCGCTGTGTTTACGTCAGTTTCTTGTCCTGTACCTTGCACTGTTTTTGTTCTTGAAATTGTGTACCAACTAGCCTAACAGCATACTCTGTTAAAGTAAAAGTCATCAATGCTTTGTCTTTATTTTGACATTTCAACTTTTTCTTGATATCTGTGTCTTCTACGGAGCTAAAGAACAGCTCACAGAATCCTGCACTGCTTAGCTAAGCAATAAAATCTAGCATAGTGCTTTCTCCTTGCCATCATGCCAGAGAGTGCCAAAATTCAAGAAGGCAATTGCAAGAGATGTCACATAACACTGATGTGGGTCTGTAAGTGGAGGCAGGAGAAACAAGAACAGACGACAGTTTGGTGACCAATACGTCAAAAACAAAATATTTTTCACATTGCAAAAGTCTGGGAAAAGATAACAAAACCCAAGCAGCTCCGAATATTGGGGACGAAGGAAAGCAGCACAGTTTTGTAAGATCACTTTCTATTTTGAAAAACTTTATTCAATAGATAGGAAAGAGAAGGGAGCGGGAAAGGAGAGTCCTTAGTCCAGGACCGTTGCTGTACGCTCAGCCTGGTCTAAGAGACCCTTCTGGGTCTCCAACTCAGCTCAAGCGAGGACGGCCTCCCAAGGCTCCCTGAGTGAAGTCAGTATCGTGAGCAAGTTTATGTTCAGGGGCCGGTTGTCATGAGGTGCATGTGGTGTGCTGAAAAGGAAAGGCAGAGACGACGAAGGCGCAAGCATGATTGTGCAGTGTCACCAGAAAACAGTGAAAAAGGAAAAAAGAAGGAGAGCCTCATGGCCCGAGCATGCAACAGGGGATTTGGCCGGGGTGATATAGGAATCGGAGTGAAGAAGACCCGCGGCAGAAGAAGCAGCCCGTTGGCCCAGGGGTCTGGGCTCCTGCCTATGTCTGGTGTTCCTGAGCCTACGGCTCGACATGGGAAGCTGGCATTTGTCTGCAAGCCGTGCACCGGAGCACCAACCACAGCTTCTGTGCTCGCGGCCTTCCCTCCTGGCTTATGTTCCTGCCCCATCGTGCCATGTCGTTTTGCCTCCCGACTCCAGCTGGGGTACCTCAGCAGCAGACCACTCGTCATCTGCACCATTACAGCTGTGACCTCGTCCGACACCCCACACCAAACAATATGGTGATGTGTGAACTTTAATCATTTGATTCGGTAGTCTGCAGACTGTTTAGGGACTCCATACTTTAAGTCATCCATATTAACCTTTGTCAGCAGTTATATGTCATCAAATTCATATAAAGCATTGTTTGTGTGTGTGCGACAGAGAGCCTATGCTTTGTATTTCCTAAATTGGTCTGTATTGACCACACTAAAGAACCTAGTATGGTGAGAAGATCTAGACCGTGACACCACATAATGTGGGGAAGAGACAGCCGCCCCCCGGCGTACACATTGACCGGCATTGACACATTGACATTGACTGGCATACACGGTTGGCCACATTGCGTGCCACAGTCCCAAGTGCGGAAAGGTGTGAGCCTGGATTTTTCTATATTTCCGAGAGTCTCGTACTGCGAGGTGCGGATGTTGAAACTCGTAGATTTGTTGTTTGCGATGCTAGTGCTTCTGGATGTCATCCGAGGTGTGGTCCATTGGTATTTTACTAGGGGCATCGTCTGCTTGGTTCGCTAGTTCACAAGCTAGTGTGCTTGCCCCTTCATTTCCTGGGACTCTCGAGTGTCCCGGACACCATGTAATGCTGTGTGATGCGCGGAGTTTTTCGCCTAGTAGCTTGAGGGTTATTCGTGGTAGACGTCCGTTTATGGACATCTGGCACGCCGCTTACGAATCTGTCAGGACTGCTATCGAGTTCCCGCTCACGTCTGCTTGTCTAATTGCTAGAGCTATAGCAGTTGCTTCAGCTGTTTTCGTGCAAAGGGTGCGCACTGAGGCTGAGATTTTGATGCTTGAGTGTGTTTGAGATGTTTGAGTAGTTGACTGCCATTAGAATGTGACCATGATCAGACTTTGCGACGTCCATGTAAATGACGTCACAGTGCCCACCAAACTTTTTAGGGAGTTGTCGCGCTCTTGCCGTGCATCTTGCACCATAGTAGAGTGGACTCATGTTTCTTAGAATTGGGGAAACAATAAGTTCTCATAAAGTCTCGGGGACAGAAACGAGGTCCTCCTTGCAATAATGGGGTCGGATAGAGAAATTTAAATCCGTGAGGATCCATCTCCCTGCCTTTGAGCAGTCGAGACATTCTCTTTGCCCCAGCATAGTCGCTGGCCTGAGCTCCTTGAAAATATTATAAAGTCAGAGCGCTTGTAGTCTCTCGTTCGATGTGCTGGGTGGGAGTCCCAGTGCCGCTTTGTACGCCATATGTATGATCACGTCCACTTTGGTTTCGCTAGTGCTGAGCTCTTGATACGGCAGGCTATATGTGGCCCTACTTAGTACAAATGCATGTACTAGTCAGTTGGTCTCTGCCTCGGTTAGACTTCTGCCTTTCCTTGTTATTCTGCTAATCATGCAAGCTATTTGCTTGGTGGTCGTTTTTAGTGTTTTTATAGTGAAGTCCGCTCTGCGGTTTTGTTGTGGCCGTAGGGTTAGGATTCGGATTCTTTGTTTTTCCTGGATTTCCGTGTTGCCTAACCATAGGCAAACACCTTGTTCTTTCCTATAGTTTCGGCCATGTAGCCTTGCCCATTCTGATTTGTCTGGTGCATAGGACAGGCCGCTTTGTTCTGCAAAATCATTTACAGTTTCTATTGCTTCTTGTAAGACTTGTTCTTTGTAGCCTAGAGGTCCCGTTGTTGCCCACAGGGTGATGTCGTCTGCATACAGCGAGAATTTTAAGTCTGGAATTTGCTCTAGTCTGTTCATGCCTAAATTGAATAAAAGAGGTGAGAGGATGGCTCGTTGAGGGGTACCCTTACCTGGCAAGTCGAATTTCTCTGACCTGATGTCTTGTATCCCTATCGTGGCTTTCCTCTCTGTGAGGAAGGAGCATATGTAATTGTAAATTTTCTCGCCACACTCTATGCTTTCTAGTTCTTCGAGTATGAGTGTGTGCGACATAGTGTCAAAGGAACTTCTGATATGTAGCACGACTACCATGTACTCCCCTCCCGTGGGTATATTCCTTAGGACCTCCTCTTTAAGTCTGAGAAATAGGTCCCAAGTTGATAGAGGTTTCCTGAAGCCGTAAATGTAGTCTGATAGGAGTCTACGATCTTCTAGGTGATTCGTAAGCCTCGTGTGAATTACTTTTTCGAACAGTTTCCGTAGGCATGATGTGAGGGATATGGGACGTAAGTTCTGCACACTATGAGCCTTGCCAGCTTTTGGGATGAGTATGACGGTTGCGACTTGCCACTGGTGTGGAAGGCACCCAGTCTCCCAGATGTGCTTGTTCAAGTAGTCTACTAAGTGCTCAAGCTGCTCGTCACTTAAATTGTGGAGCATGGGATTGATGATCCTATCATCCCTTGGTGCTAAATTTTTCTTAACGGTTTGTGCGGCAGCAAAAAGCTCTGCTTCAGTTAGAGGGGCATCTAGCGCATCGTTTTCTATGCCTGAGTAATTGCACGAGTCTTTTGTTCCGATGTATCGCTCCTTCAGTTCCTGAAGTAATTCGGAGTTGTTGCCTTCATGTGGTGCTGCTTAGTGATCTGAGAGATTGCATAGTTGCAGTCGTGTGTTTTCTGGATCTACCATACTTCTTAGGATGACCCAGGTTTTCACTTCGATAGGGTTCCCCTAAGGGAATCAGTAAATCGGGCCCAGTTTTCTGCTTGTAGTTTACGTGCATATTCGTTCACCTGGGCTGAGATTTCCGCGATTTTTATTCTTAATTTTCTAGTTAGCCTTTGTCGCTTCCATCTTTTGGTGAGTCCTCATGTGCAATATCACCAACGTAGCAGGTGGACCAATGATTTTTCCGTAGTTAATCTAATTTTTCTGGTAGACGCTTCGTAGGCCTCTGTAAGGCGCTGCACCCACTGCTCTGCATTTTCCGGCGGGGTTAAGGGAACTGGGTACTGGCAATATACCGGCCAGTCCGTCATAGACGCAGAACCGAGGTTGCGTTTGAGTTTGTGAGTGTGGGTGGAGAAGCTTACTATAAAATGGTCGCTTCCCAGGTTTTCCTGCAAGTTTTGCCAGTGACCGTCTGCAACTTTCACCAAAAAAGTGTGGTCTGGTTACGTGTTGGCGCTTACGCTGTTCCCTGTCTTAGTAGGTGCCAAGGGCAGCATTTCCAACTGCAGGCCTGTATTTTCTATGGCTTACAGGAGTGATTTGCCCTTAGGTGTGTTTCCCTGTACTCCCAGTTTGTGTGTGGAGCATTAAAGTCTCCCACGATAACTAGTCTGTCCTTCCGCTTTATGTTTCTCAAGGCATGGGTAATTATGGGTGCGAAATCCATGCCTCCTTCTTTAGGTGGGCTATAGATATAGATTATTAGAGTTTTGGCACATCCTCTCTTTGTTTGAATGAGTTCCACTATTTGGTGTTGTGTTTGACTACTAGGAATGTACCTAATGTGCGACATGATCTCTTTACTAACCAATCTCGCGATCCCGGGATGATCAGGCTTGTAATGTGTACAGTCGCCGACCGTTTATTCGGACCTCACGGGGACTGCGGAAATGTCTGAATAAACAGGTGTCCGAAAAAGCAGATTAAGAAAAAAAAAAACAATGAAATCCTTTATTGCCACGCACTTATTCGGGCTCGGCAGTAGGCTTGAAGAAATCGTGAGTCCGGCGGTGCAGCAGAAACCTGACGAATGATCTCGCCGCCGTCGAGTTCTGCGCATGTCAGTACAGCAGTGTCAGCACCTGTGAAGCTGTCAAATGAGACGGTGTCCGGAATCGCAATGCAACCACTGCGCAGGTCTCGGCAGAACATTTTCCGTGTCCGTAGGGAGCACATCGGAAGGCGACAAATCTTAGGCCTCCCGGCACCTGCTTGCCGGCATTCCCCAGCGCAGTCTGCGTGGGCACTGTCGGCGCCATTAGACACTTGACGCGATGTTTCGGTAAGCCGCGTTGGATCACCGAAATCTCGACACAGCACGCAAACACCACCGTGCCGACACCAGCCGCACAAACGAAAAACGTGGCCTGCTCGCAGCACGACCTACTGAACTCCAGAGCTGCACAGATCTCCCTCCTCCAGCACGCCTGGTCTAGTTCGCCCCTTTTGCCTCTAGGGAAAGAACGTACGAGCAAACTGGCGCTAGTTATAACCTGTTCGCTGTCGTCTGCTTCTGCGTTCTGTTCAGCGCTTGTCTTGCCATTTCAGCAGGCACAGAGCGCTTCTATTGGCGGTAAATGAATAAATTCACAAATATACAAAAGAAGTCATATTTACGAATGCTTTGCGTTTTAATAGTGAAACTAGAAGAGGAGGAGCGGTGCAAGAAATGTAAACAACGAGCATAGGTGGCCGCTGCAATGCTAGATCGACAGCATAAATTTCCCTTTCCTAGCCTCCGTAAGAGACTGGAAAAATTGTTTTAAAAATTTCATAGGATAATGTAGCCTTTTTTAGTTGATTACAGACAGCCTAATGTCGTAAATGACATTAGGATTTGCTGCTGTGTGCCGTAGTGAAAGGCAGATGATCTAGTAAAAGTATAGTAAAGGTATTCACGAGTAAGTCCTCCGCCCGATATGTGCAATAGGCTGATCGATTATGTTTCAAGGGAAGGTGAGCGTATCTTGTTTTTAAAGTCGTTGGATGTCTAGCTCAGTGGAAAGCTTGCAAAAAATTAAGCGATCCCAGTGCTTTAAAACGTGCTGCACCGCAGGCCTTAAAGATCGTGTCACGGAACTCTTTTCAAACTGTAAAGCTAGCTTTTCTGCGTGGTATGGCGGCAGCATAACGTTGGTGCTTAAGATACGTACGCAGTGAAGCTGTGTGCATAATTCGCATTTTGAACTCGCGACGCATTCACGGACAACTTTTAAGAGTTAAAATGAGTGGTAATCGTTCTGTCGTCGAACATTACGGTGGCTTCAAGTTTCTAAAGAGCGCAGAAGCGAATTTTACGTGTACAATGAAACTGTTGTGTACGTTGCGAACTCTATACACAATGTGATTTATAATAATCTGCTTGAAAAAGGCAATAGGAGCGGCTATTTAACGCTATTTTAGAGAGCAGCGGACTACATGCTCCGACATTTTTTAGGTTCGGGCAGTCAACTTTTGGAGCCAAGTAACTGATCAAAGCCTTGTGACATTACTGTCACTGTGTTAGCAAAAATCATCAACTAGAGAAGCAGGTCGTCACAACACAACAGCTGCCGTACTAATTACAACGCCGTACAGCCGCCCACCGCGTAGCAGACGAACAGGTTATAAAAGCGCCACCTACGGCCGTCGGTTGAACGAAAGTGGGCGCAAGCTGCTCCCATAGAAGCCGGATATCTGTGCAGGTCTGGAGTTCCAGTAGGTCGTGGCTCGCAGTGGGCCTCTTCTATTTTCGGCATAGAGTTTCCTACAAGAATTACTAGAGGGAACTCTGGCGCTAGTGTCTACGGGAGCTGCAATGGAAGCGGTTGTCCCAGCATGGGAATTATGGGAAGTACAGTAGAACCCCGCTGTTACGTTCCTCACTGCTGCGTTTTCCCGGCTGCTACGTCGTTTTCATCCGGTCCCGGCATAGCTTCCATAGGATTCAATGTATAAGGAACCCCGCTGTTACGTCGTAGCTGTGAAAACGTTCCCGCATGATACGTCGCAACTTGGCACCCCGAACCCGCCTGGGCTGAAGTAGGCAACGCGCTCCAACCGCCATTTTGGCTTTTGACGAGTTTTGGCTGGGCTTGGCCGGGCTTGGCTATGGAACTGGCTGCAAAAAGCCGCACGCCAGTTCGAGAGGCCGCACTAAGTGGCCATTCGTGAAAAATGCTATCATCACTGTGATTAGGGTCACCGCATGGTTGTTGGACGGGTCGACTCACGGAGGAAGGAAACTCGGGAGAGGCCCTCACGTCACTCTTTGTGAAGCAAAAGTGAAACCGGAAGTTGGCGTTGCTAGTGGCGTTGCTCCGCCTACCGGGACAGCTCTCCTCTCTTGTTTACATTTCTCCCACGCCGCGCCGCGCGCAACCGGGCTGCTCGGACGCGCGCGCTCCGCAGCAATACTAAACAGTCGTTAGCAGGTTAGCATGATTACGCCAAAGAGGGCAAAATTTCCCGCGGATATTCCTTCGTCCGTTGCCATTGCCGTGGCGCGGTGACGACGAGGAGCACGAGCCGCATGATGCCGGGCAGTGGCCAAATCCTAGCTTTGGAGAAGCCGTCGCGGCTCTAGACCTCTGCAGGTACGTCGCACCTCACAGCGACGCTGACAGCAATGCGGCCTTCCAGGCTATTGAGAAACGTGTGGCGATTTCTACCGAGCGAAAGAAACGGCAAGCCATCATTATAGGCTTTTTTAAGTCCTAAGCACACTCTGTGGAAATAAATTGTCTATAGTTGAAGCTGCCCTTTTTTTCATTCATTTTCGGAGCTTTCCTCACTGTTGCGTTTTCTCGGCTGTTACGTTTTTTTCCCCCGGTCCGGTGAAAAACGTATGAACGGGGTTCCACTGTACATGGATTTGCCTAAACTTCGTCTTTTTGGCTTAAAACGCGGCTTTGTGACTTCGTAAACTCGTCATTTTCAACAGTGTATTGCGTAATAAATAATTAAATAAACATCATTAAAATTGCCCGACGGCAGGATTCGAACATAGGGACTATAGCACAGAAGACTGATATTGAAACCATTAAGCCACGGACGCATGTATCAACAAGCGAATGAAACGCCCTTATGAATTTATGACAGGCATGCCAGTGCCTTGAGACGCTTGGCGCGTTTTGATTTGGCCACCTGGACAAGCTCAATCGTTGCAATTAATAGCAGTTGTACGCGTTCCCGGCGTCTTCTGCACTTCGAAGAATATAGATTGTGCTGAAATATACGACAATAAGATTTATACAGCGTAATATACAAAGCCACAAGAACGTCAGAATCCACAAGCACGAAGATCAGACAAATCCATGTACTTTCCATCATTCCCATGGTAGGACAACGACTGCAGCGCCAGAGTTCCCTCTAGTAATTTTTGTAGGAAACTCTATGATTTTCGGAGTTCTGGCAGCCCGCTGGCAGCTCATAGAGTTTCTCACTATAACACCTAGAGGGAAATCTGGCGCCACCGTCTATGGGAGTTTCTTAAGGGGGCACCGTGCCGTCATGGGAATGACGGTATATGTGTCTGCGAGGCTCGTGTTGGCTGGTGTTGTAAGAGGCTTCGTCTGAAACGTGGATATGGCTACGCAAATAACGCGTTCTCAAAGTAAAATGTTCATAAAATGTTTCCATTCACGCATATTACATCTTTACTCACCCACAATGCATCACCAAGCGAAGAAAAGCAAGAACAGACGACAAACTGTTTCAAAGCGAGCGCGAACCTTGTCGTCTGTCCTCCAACTTTAGCGGCCCGCTGATACTTTTTACGTAACATATAATCGTACACGCTATAACAAGTTCTCATAGTTAAACAAAACATGTTTTCGCTTAATAATAAAGCTAAAACAGCTTTTCACGTGCTGTTCTAGTAGAAAATGAATCATTGTGACAGACGGAACGGTACTTGCCAGGCGCGTCTTCAAGGTGTCCTGTCTCTACGAGCACGATGCCAATCCGAATCCACAATATACCGGCATTCCCACGCATACCACAGCGCAGCAGCGCCAGATTTCCCTCTAGGTAATGTAGTGAGAAACTCTATGTGGCAGCTAGATGGCAGCCAGTTAGTTCCGGTTCTGACAGGAAGTCACATGGGCTGGGACCCCAAGACAACCCTAACCTGCCCGAAGTTTGCAAAATCGAACGCCGGTACAGCTGGCCAAATGTAAACATGCTACCAGCATGGCAGCGCCCGTCGAGGCCGGCGCGCGCTCGGCGTAGTCGGCCCATTTATGCGTTGCCAACTTGAAAATATATTGTTGCATTCAGGGATACGATCACTTTCGCGCGATTTCGCGCGACTCGGCGCAGGACGCGTACTCGGCCAATCTCGCTTGCGCAGCGCAACAGATGGCCTCCGACGCGGCGGATGAGAAGACGCGAAATCGTGATTGTATACTCGAAAGCGATAGCTGGAGGATCCCTGCTCGCAGCGATCACGTCGACCACCGGCGACATTTGATGAGTTGGCGTTGTGTCATCACAAGACATGAAACAGCAGGTTATCGGGTACGTCTAGCTCATACGCATAAAATTTCGCGTGGACCTGCTTGGGCTTCGATTTCGTAAAGTTTGTTGTGGCTGATGGTACTTCTCATTTAAGGAGCTGGGGACGCGGCTGGCGCATGAAAATGCACGTCGCCTGTGACGAGCGAAACGTTTCACACGAAAAACAACATTGGTCGCAATCATGAGAGCAATAAGCCAATGTACTATCGGCCAAAAAAGTAAACGGACCACGGCACCGCTGGCCGGAGCGGCTGCGGGGCCGCACCGGGGCGCTGCTATCTCGCTCCGCGCGCTGACGGCGAGAGTGCCCCGAGTGACGCCAGACTTCGCCCTCTCTCTCTTACGGATCCTTGTCACGCTTTATAAATTTCTAGTGCGCCGTTCGGTTGCTCTGCTGCTGACGGTCGCGACGAAGGGGACTGTGCATCGCCGGTAGTTTAGCGCATGGCGCTGTCGAACAGTAGTGGACGGCCGCGGGGCGTCAAACCGCGCCACTGAGAAGGAACGAAGACTCGTTCTTAATGTTGTTTTGCTTATATTCACCATACGTCTCATATGAGTGCATTTCGCTGGCGTCCACCGCTGCTCGATTTTAGGCAACACAACGAAAGCAGCCGCAGCGGCGGCTACGGTTACGCGCGCTTGCAGGTGCCAAGCTTTACTGCCGGCGCGGGTTCTCTGTCGATATTACTTTTCCGGCATTGTCTCCAGCAGTGGGTTTATTAACTATGGCAGTGCGCCTCTTCACACTGCTTTAATTCGCTACTACAATACACAGTCCGTAATGAAACTTTCTTTACAAAAGTGCCGTCAGAAAGAGATGATTGGAAAGACTATTCGGAAAGACAAGTCGCTCGTGAAAGTTTATTCACGGAAGAAAATAAAAATTGGGGTTCCATGCGTTGAAGAGGTCCTCAATGGGATGAAAATTCGCCGTCGTCCGCGATTACTTGGCCTACTCGCCTTGGCATCGAGTCATAGAGCGCGGCCACTAGCTCCGGACGTCCGCGTAGTGCTTCCCACCCTTCTTTCGCGGTATTATGCAGCTGATCCGCGGTGCCACAGCAAAGGGACCAATAGGACACCGGCGTTCAATATTTCCTTTTTATTCTCTGGAACGGTGTCGGCGACGCGCTTTGTAGTGCGCGCTGCTATCCAGATACGGTTGTGTCCAGCCATTGGACACTGGAAGACTAGGAAATGTTTAAAAACGAGAACGGTCGCATTCGTTTCGTCGCAAAAATGCCATCCCGGGTGCCGATCGAGGAGAGAAGGCGCATCGTGCGGCTTAGCATAGAACGTGTCCCTCAGCGTGAAATCTGCCGCCGCACTAGGAGGAGCAGAACATCGGTGAACCGCATTATTCAAGCCTATAGGGATGAATACGGCAGAATTGCTGATGCTCAGCGCAGTGGGCGGCCAAGGCTTACAACGTTGGAAGAGGACCAACAGATAGTTGCTGCCGCTGTTGTTGACCCCTTTCTGAAAGCCAGGGAAATTCGCGACGCACTGGACCTCAGTTGTTGCAGCGAGACTATCAGGAGCAGACTGCGAGAGGCAGGTCTCATGAACTGCGTTGCCGCTCAGAAGCCGCACCTGACGACGAAGCAGAGGGAAGAGCGACTGAATTTTGCCCGAGCGTTCGAGCAATGGACTGCAGAGGAGTGGCGGGAGGTCATCTTCACGGATGAGTCAACGTTCAGCACACGCTGGGACCAACAGCAGCGTCTGTGGCGTCCGTTGAACAGCAGGTACGACCTGTCATCCTTGCAGCTGAGGGAAGTTGCGGGTAAAGTTTGCATAGCTAGTCAGTGCTAAAAAATAGGGATTGTTTGCAACGCATACTAGCCTTAAGAATGCTGTACAGCCTCATTTCTCGTCTTACTGCATGACTACACGTAGGCGCAGTATTGACTACGAAGTGTTTCTTTTGCGTCATTGCATATCAGCGAGCTGAATGTTAGACAGGGTATGATTTAAGCCTTCATTATTTTCTTTTCTACAGCAGAGTGAGCTGGCTGCGCGTTAAGTTTTGTACCCGACATATGTTAATGACTGCTCTCTTATATGCCCAGATATGACCCCGGCCACATCCACAGCGTGCTCAGCAGCGGCCGCTGCTCGGTTAGTGTTTGGGGCGCCATCAGTAAGGACGGCCTTGGCCCACTCGTGCGGATTGAGGGCTCGTTCACTGGGTCGAAGTACTGCGAACTCCTCGTCAAGCACTTGATTCCATACGTTCTGGACGGGCCATTCCGGGACGGGTGCTACATGTTCCAGCACGACCGCAGCCCTGTGCACAAAGCCCGCGCTGTGAGTGCACTTCTGGAGAGCTACGCCGTGCGTCAGCTTCCGTGGCCGCCTAACGGGGCTGATCTTAACCCCATCGAGAACATTTGGGCAATGTTGAAGAAGACTCTTGCCTCACGGCGCCTGTGTGGTGGCACAGCGGATCAGCTTTGGCATGCCGTGAAGGAAGAGTGGGAAGCACTACGCGGACGTCCGGAGCTAGTGGCCGCGCTCTATGACTCGATGCCAAGGCGAGTAGGCCAAGTCATCGCAGTCGACGGCGAATTTTCATCCCATTGGGGACCTCTTCAACGCATGGAACCCCAATTTTTATTTTCTTCCGTGAATAAACTTTCACGAGCGACTTGTCTTTCCGATTAATCTTTCCAATCATCTCTTTCTGACGGTACTTTTATAAGGAAAGTTTCATAACGGACTGTGTATTGTAGTAGCGAATTAAAGCAGTGTGAAGAGGCGCACTGCTATAGTTAATAAACCCACTGCTGGAGACAATGCCGGAAAAGTAATATCGACATGCAGAGAACCCGCGCCGGCAGTAAAGCTTGGCACCTGCAAGCGCGCGTCACCGTAGCCGCCGTTGCGGCTGCTTTCGTTGTGTTGTCTAAAATCGAACAGCGGTGGACGCCAGCGAAATGCAGTCATATGAGAGGTATGGTGAATATAAGCAAAACAACATTAAGAACGAGTCTTCGTTCCTTCTCAGTGGCGCGGTTTGACGCCCCGCGGCCGTCCACTACTGTTCGACAGCGCCATGTGCTAAACTACCGGCGATGCACAGTCCCCTTCGTCGCGACCGTCAGCAGCAGAGCAACCGAACGGCGCACTAGAAATTTATCAAGCGTGACAAGGATCCGTAAGAGAGAGAGGGCGAAGTCTGGCGTCACTCGGGGCACTCTCGCCGTCAGCGCGCGGAGCGAGATAGCAGTGCCCCGGTGCGGCCTCGCAGCCGCTCCGGCCAGCGGTGCCGTGGTCCGTTTACTTTTTTGGCCGATAGTACGTGTGTCTAAATGTACCGAGTGCAATCAGTGTATTCTTAGATCAACGGCCTGCAGTTCGAACACATATCGGTTTCGAGCTGCCACAGCATACGACGGAGAGACGGAGCAAACACGGGCTAGCTGCAAGGCCTTCGCTAACTGCAGAGAAAGGAGATATACATACGCGAGATATGTGAAAAGGAACGCCACCAGAGAAATACGAACCCAAAATGTACCGCAATTAGTGAGTGAGCGTCTACAACTTGCGTGGAACACGATGCAGATAACATGCACGCATGAGAGCGCGGCGCGCTGTTCACCGCCGCGAAGAAGCAATCAGCTGGGGACACGCACACAAAAGCTTAAAACGGTTCACCACGGCTCGTATCACACCGCTTCGCGATGCAGAACGGTGCGTTAGTACGTAAAAAACGCTAGAAGTAAGGAAATCCGAAGATGACCGTAGACGGTTGGCTGAGCGAGGTAAATTTAAGTCCTCAAGCACCCGCGTTGCAATCCGTGAAGTCCCCGTAAAGATGGCGGCGAGCGCCCATCGCCTCTTTTAGTCGTCTGCTAGCCAGAGAACTTCCAGAGTGCAGCCAGACCAAAATCGTCCTGGCAGGTTCTGGCAGCCCGCGGGTAGCCAGAACCGTCCAGCGCGAGCAAAACGAACGCCCGGCGGAAGTGCGTAGCGCGGTGGGCGGAGCAACCCGAGAAAAACGAAGACGCTCTGGCTGGCTCTGGCAGCCCGCGGGTAGCCAGAAGTGGAAAATCGAAGAAGCCCAGTGTCGTGCACGAAAGAAACAAATCAGCTGCTGGATTGTCTTGACATGGCTTACTAAGCTGAAACCGGAACTGTTGTACGGCTATAGTGCCTAGAATATACTGGCTAGTGTGCCGTGCACCAGCTCTTTTCAATGGACGAGCGTGGCGCCGCCTGCAATGAAAGCCCACTATGGCCGACAGAGGTCGCTGCCACACGGGTGGGTGCAGACTGCGCGTGTCGTCTGCTTCGCATATCAGTTTCGCAGCTGGTGCGTCGGTTTCTGTGTTTGCGTTTTCAGTGTTATAGCAGCGTTGCGTGCTTGTTCTTGGTGTTGTCAACGAGTGAGTGCGTGGCTGTTATGTTCGTGTGCCATTCATTGCGAGAACTATGCGGCGGCGGTGAAAAAATGCCGAAGCTATAGAAACAGTGCAAGGAGAGGACCTGCTTTGTGCCGTTGTGTAGAAGCGGGTACCGCTCGAACAAAGGGCGTGTATCCTTGTTCACTCTACCATCTGATACGAACCGGCAGCAAAATGGGCAAGAATGATCAGGAGAACGGACAGAAGACCGGCACCAACTGCTGCGGTTTGTGAAAAACATTTCGAAAACAGCTTAGTCGAGCGCGCGTTCTCTATCACCGTGAATGACGTTGTCCACGAGATTCCCCGCGATAAAACACGCCCACGGTGGAAGTACTCTTCCATCGTGACCACGCCTGAAACCCTAAGCTATACCCACGATATTCCCTGAGTATGCTAAGCATTCAGCTTACTTTTCCTGAGTACCAGGGAAAAAAAAAAACAAGAAAAAAATGAGCAGTAGTGCTTTGATCTACTATACTGCAGGTTATGTTGCACGAAAGATCACTGCCCAAAATTCTTGACGAAATTGTGCAGGCTTCCTTTGCGTAAGTAAAGCTGAAGCTAGTAACGACGCTGCTTCATTATTGCACTTCCTATTTTGACAATGGAGGCCTTGCTTGTCTATCTTAGCCAGACGTTGTCAACCGCTGTGAAGGCCGTGGAAGATGCTTTTACTGTGTTCTTCAGCTGAAACAAGTTACATGTAGCGAGTGTAGCTGATTTTTCAGGTCAGCTGCAGACAGCTGGCCTTTCCCAGAGCATGCAAAAGCCAGCTTTGACAGCGCTTGCAAACTTTTTCATTTTCTTGAGATTTCGGTTTTTTTGTAAAAGGCATCAACAAAGAGAGGGAAGCGCAAAGGCAACGGCAGAAGCTCCTTAAACTGCGTCACTGCACGATCTATTTTCTTCATGTATGTGTGCATTATCTCATCTAGGGCTGTCTTATATATGCCTGCGTTTGACTGTTGTTACGCATAAATAAAATCTTTGTTACACTTTAATGAAAGATCTGTTTCCTATTTTTGTTCACGTATATCAGACATAAAAAGAAATCTGCACGTATTTACCAAGTATAAAAAATTGTATAGTACACGGAACACCACGCGCAGTCCATTTTACAGGCAATTTTTTTTTTGCTTATTATCCTGTCCTCGGGGCCCAATGGGAATTATAAGGAGATGGGTACATGGTTTACAAACAATCAAAAACATTCAAACCTATGAGGACAACAATAAGATAATAGGCAGAAATAGCAGCAAATAAAATAAAAAGAAAGAACAGAGAAGTTAAAGTCATTTCAAAAGATGATCGGTTACAGCGGTTTTGAATGGTTATGCATTAATATTCCTTTACTTTATTAGAATGAAAAATGTAACCTAAAACTTACCCCTAAAAAATTACGTTGCAATCATCGCTAGAATAAAAAAAACAAGTGTCCTTAGCTATCGCCGAAGAGACACGTACGAAGGCGAACGCATTGTAAAGCCTACTCTAATTCACTCTAGTCCTCCTTCATCCACCCTAATCCTCCTTAATTAATACACCTTAATCCCTCTAATTCAGCCTAATCCCACTTAATCAAATCACTATAATCAATAATGAAATTTGCTAATGATTAGCATCTCTTATACACGGCTGGACATGCTAGCTTGGTTCGTTTCTGGCCTTCCTTGGATTGTGTGATATGTTCTGTACCTCGCAACACGGCCTTTGAACATGGAGATCAAGGCATTTGCCTTAAAAATTACGTTTTCTCTTCGCCAGCATAGAAACACATCGAGTTCCCCGCTCGAAGCCCAGCTGAGCTAGCACACGCTTTTCGTGCAAGCGACAAGCGCTAGAGAAGCCTGTTGTAAGCAAAACAAACCCTGATTTATAAATCAGCTGCCCACATTTGAACTGTGCTGCTGCTACAGCATAATAAAAACAAAAAGCGCAGCAGCCCACTTGCAGATGCTGTGGAAACACGGCGGGCTACGAAGACCGGATGGTGCCGCGGCACCCACCTGCACTGCAGCGCCCCTAGCGGCAGCCGCCGACATTCATTGCATTTGGTGCCACCCGGGAGGCCGCGGACGGCACACTAGCCAGTATATTCTAGGCACTATAGTACGGCCACTCTATCGAACCAGGCAGAAACGATGATGATGAGCGGGGATTTCCAGTAGCGCCACTTCGTGGGGCAGCAAGGAGGCTCCGTTCAAAGCAAAAATGGCGTTCAGCAAGTCGAGCTAAGCGCCGGTCAGAGTCGGTGCGTGATGCCC
Organism: Dermacentor variabilis; assembly: GCF_050947875.1. Lineage (NCBI taxonomy): Eukaryota > Metazoa > Arthropoda > Arachnida > Ixodida > Ixodidae > Dermacentor > Dermacentor variabilis. The sequence goes on from NC_134569.1 coordinate 258,648,655, forward strand.
GCGATCGAGTTGGTTCAAGGAGTGTCCGAAAAATTAGACGAGAGGTTGCGAGGTGTCCGAACTTTCGGCAGTTGTTATACATTATGGTCTATGGGGAGAATGGCGGTGCCGCGAAGCTGACCGAATAATCGGGCATGTCCGATTTTTTGGAGTCCGGAAAGTCGGTCGGTGACTGTATAGTAGTTGCGCAATTGAACCGTGCATTTGCCATTTTCTTGCTGGCATATAATGTCCGGCTTAACAATCACCGTGTCGATGTAGCACTGTAGGGCCGCTGCCTTTTCTTGGAAGGTGCGGTAGTTCCAGTGCCAAATTTCAACAGTTTCGTTTGTTTTCACTTTATTAGTGGCCATGGCCTGTGACACTCTCCGCATTCTTGAAGTCTGAGACTACTCTGTTTTTAGCTTTTCGAAGAGTGCGTGTGTTTGGGCTACCTGCTGCATGCTTACGATTTAATTGTTTTTGGCTAGTAGCAAGCTCATGGACTTGCTCTTCTAATTTTTGAAAATTGCTATGGCACTGCTTCTGGAAATTCTGCATCCCCTGCATTTGTTGCATCATTTGCTGTAGCATTGCTTGAGGCGACGGGATATTTTCTTCTGCTTCTTTAGTTTTCGGTTGTTTGTTTAATCTGTCCTCTGAGGGCGGCCATTTCCTGCTTGATTTCTTCTAGGGTTTGTTTGAGCATGCGATTTTCTGCAGAGGCTCTCTGGTACTCGGGATTTGATGCAGTGGGAAGCCTGGTCTTGGCCGTGCCCGTCCAGCTCACTTTTGCATGATCGGTGTTCTCCGTCTTGTTCCCTGGAGCCCTGGGCCTAGGCTTGAGCTGCGGGGAGTGGGGTTTGGGCTGGAGGATATAAACGTTCGTGTCTCTTCTCCTTGATCTTGACCGGGACTGGGAGCGAGATGTCGCCTTCGGCCTCTTAAGTTTGGCTGAATTTGGTGTTCTAATGCGGGATCTCGATCGTGATCTAGCTCTGGGTTTTGTCTTGACTTCTCGCTGTAGTGAAGGCCATTTGTCCTCTTCGTCCTCCAAGTTATCCAAGCTGAACCATCTTGGTCATGGTGGTGGCAGCTTGGATGTGCTTTTCCAAGGGTTCTTACTAGGTGTTTTGGTGAAGGTGCCAGGGCATGCTTGGGGCTTTAGTCTTTTTTTTACATTCCTTGTCTCCCGGTAAATGTTTTCCGCCACAAGAGCCACAGGTGGGTAGGCATTCGTGGTCCGCCTGGGGTTTTTTAGTGCCACACTTGCATCAGACTGACAGATCAGGCTTCGGGCATCTGTCTGTACGGTGCCCGGTTTGTCTCCATGCATTACAGAATTGAATAGTATTCTTATATGAGTAACACAGCAACTCACCGCCCATGTAATATATTGTTACGGGGTTAAAAACAGTCAAATGTATATTTACAAGATATTTACAATAATTGTAGAAGCTGACAACATGGTGAACAGTGCACGATGTCCAGAGTGTCGTCTTCTTTTGACCAGGATTAAAACATCTTCTTCGTCAGCGTGTCACATGACCCCCGGCGGCTGAAGCACCAGCTCGGTGCTGGTTAGATGGCGGGTGAATGATACAACTTAAGTTGCACGACGTGGACCACGTCGGAGCATTGCTGAGCCATGGTTGACTCAAGAGGGGCGATTTCGTACGTGACATCAATTACTTGACGCAAGACATGGTAGGGGCCAGAGTAGTGTGAAAGTAGCTTCTCCGAGAGGCCACTGCATCGCGGCGGCGACCAAAGGAGAACCAGGGCGCCCGGTGTGTAATGGACGCCACGTTCGGCAGCCGCCTTACCCGACTCGCTGGCATTCTTGCGGTCTTTCGAGAAGCAGGCCTCCAACTGAACTCCACAAAATGTCAATTCGGGTGCCGTCACATTATGGTGTTGGGATACCTTGTTGACGCATCCGGTGTACAACCCGATCCAGAAACAGTTCGTGCTGTTCGTAGTTTCCCTGGGCCATGTTCTGCTTCTTACGTATGCTCCTTCGGCGGCCTGTGTTCGTACTTTCGCCGTTTCGTCAAAAACTTTGCTGCCGTTGCTTGGCCTTTGACAGATCTTCTAAAGAAGAACACTCCATCCTGATGGAGCCCGGAGCAGGCTCATGCATTTGCCGCTCTCATCGAGTTTCTGACCACTCCTCCCATACTTGCCCACTTTGATCCATCTGCACTGACCGAAGTCCACACTGATGCAAGCGGCCATGGCATCGGCACTGTGCTCGTCACCCGATCTCGTTTATTAGCTTAGCAGCCTATTAGATGTTGAATTAGCGATGAAAAAAGTGCAAACTCAGTATACTCAGTATACAGTAGTAATGGGCGACTGTAGTAATGGGCAGCTGCGGAGCACCTGACCAAGGCGGCGGTCTTAACTGTAACATATCAGAGGGTGCTAAGTATCTCTAGGTCCGGTCAGGCGTCCATTGCAAACTGACCTTGTCAACCTTTAACGCCTGAACTCTGTCAAGTGAGGCTAGCTTAGCAGGACTCTTTGAGGAACTATCAGACATTGTTTGGGATATCATTGGCCTCGGCGGGATTAGAAGAACTGGTGAGGCTTATACAGTGCTGACTAATAACCATATCCTCTGCTGTAGAGGTCACCCAGATAAGAAGCAGTATGAGGTAGGATTCCTGATCCACAAAAACATAGCAGGCAACATTGGCGAATTCTACAGCATTAATGAGAGGGTAGCAGTAGTCGTAATCAAACTTAATAAGAGGTATAGATTATATATAGTACAAACCTATGCTCCAACATCCAGTCACAATGATGATGAAGTAGATCAGTTTTATGAAGCTGTTGAATTAGCGATGAGAAAAGTGTGAACTCAGTATACTGTAGTTATGGGCGACTTCAGTGCAAAAGTGAGGAAAAAGCAGGCTGGGGAACAAGCAATTGGCAACTGCGGCGTCAATTCTAGGAATGCTAGAGGCGAGATGTTGATAGAATTTGCAGAAGAAAATAAGCTTTGAATAATGAATACCTTTTTCAGGAAGCATATCAATCGAAAGTGAACCTTGAAAATCCCTGATGTGGCTGGTAATTGCCAACAAATATGCCTAGACTGGTTTCAGAGGCAGCAATTGAAGTGGGAGGCAAGGCACTAAGGAACCGGTAGGCAAGCTCTCCCAAGTAACAAAGGACCTAATAAAGGGACGACAAAGAATGAAAGTGTCCAACTTAAGAGATAAGATAGAATACGCAGAACTGTCAAAACTGATCAACAAGGTGAAAATAAGATATATTTGAAACTATAACGTAAGAAAGACTGAAAAAGCTGTAAAAAATTGATGCAGCCTGAAATCAGTGAGAAGGAAACTTGGCATAGGACAAACAAAGCATAAGAGTGGGGTTGAAGATTAATATGCAGAAGACAAAGATGATGAATAGCTGAGCAAGAGAACAAGAATTCAGGATTGCCAGTCAGCCTATAGAGTCAGTGAAGGAGTACATTTACTTTGGTCAATTAATCTCAGGAAACCCTGATCATGAGAAGGAAATTCATAGAATAAAAATAGGTTGGATTGCATACGGCAGACATTGTCAGCTCCTGACTGGAAGCTTGCCATTATCATTGAAAAGGAAGGTGTACAATCAGTGCATTTTACTGGTGCTCTCATATGGTGCAGGGACTTGGAGACTGGCAAAGAAGCTTGAGAACAAGTTAAGGACCGCGCAAGGAGCGATGGAACAAAGAATGCTAGGCACAACATTAAGAGACAGAAAGAGAGCGATTTGGATCGGAGAGCAAACGGGTATAGCCAATATTCTAATTTACTATAAGAGAAAAAAATGGAGCTGGGCAGGTCATGAAATGCTCAGGTTAGACAACTGTTGGACCATTAGGGTTACACAATTAGGTTTACACAATTACACAATTAGGGTTACCCATTAGGGTTACCAAGAGAAGGGAAACGCAGTCGAGGATGGCAGAAGACTAGGTGGTGCGATGAAATTAGGAAATTCGTGGGCGCTTGTTTTAATCTTTTGGCGCAAGACCTGCAGTAGATGTAAAATAGGCTGATGATGAAAATGATGATGATGATATACAAAAAGAGTTTTACGACTGGCGCCATCGCAATGTTAAGTTCCCCTAGGTGCTTGGGTGCTTCTTTGGTCACCATGTCGCCGAGTCGGTCTTTCCCAGAAGCTTCTCTCTCACTACACAGGGCCTTATGAAGTCCTACGATGAATTACGAGATTTCGCTGTTACACTTTGATCCATCCTCAAGTCCGACGCCTGTTGACACCGTGCACATTTCGCGGCTGAAGGCATACTTCGCTTGCAATTATTTGCCTACCATGCGCTGAGATGGCACTTCAGCACCCGAGAGTCCTTTTATGGAAGGATAAAAGAAGAGAAAGGAAGGAGACTATGAGACGCTTGCTGGTGCGTGTTGTTGCTGGTCAGCCATATTTAACTACGCTGGATCTTCTTGTGTATATTGTAACCAACAGTTACGACAGCCATTTCTATGAAAACTAATTTATTCTGAGCAAACCTATGCCCGTGAACAAAAACCGACTGTACACTCAACAAAGACGTCCCTTGAGCTTTGCTGCTACGAATGTCGTTCTCCTCTTTGTCGCCTCCTGTCACATGTCAGTCATCCGATCCTCGTGAACGAGCCACCAGTCTGTCAGCACCGGCCCAGCACTGCCTTGCGGTGCTTTGCTTGATGCTTGCGGTGTGGGGGCTCTTTAAAACGCAGTTGGGATGTGGCAGTCGTCTTTTTGTTCTCGCAATGCTGGCGGGCATTAGCCCCTTCCAAAGAAGTATCGTCCCAATGCGTAGAAAAGGCCTAGAGAGGCGAACTGCTTTAAAAGAACGGTGGTAAGAGTATGGCTGGTGCTAGGCTTGATTGTATGTGCAAATTCTGTTATTCATGGTAAGGCTTCAATCGTACTACGTGTACGACCTCTGGGCAAGTCCTGCGTTGTGTGGAGCAGGCTTGACCTTCAGGAGTTACCTCGTAATTTAAGGGGCTTAGCCGGCGAAGTACTTTGTAGGGGCCAAAGTAACGGTGCAGTAACTTCTCCGAAAAACTGGGCGTACGAATAGGCGTCCATACCCCCACTTTGTCTCCGGGGTTGTACTGTACCTCTCTTCGCCCTAGGTTGTATCGGTTTGCGTTATGTTGCCCTTGTACGATACGGTGCCTTGCCAACTACCGTGCTTATGCTGCCCTTTCTATGTGTTCACTAACGTTAGGGTCGTCTTCGCTGCTGCTGTTTACAGGTAACATCGCGTCCACTGTCGTTGTTACTGTCCGACTGTAAACAAGTTCAAATGGCGTGAAATGTGTCGTCTCTTGTACTGCAGTATTGTACGCAAAGGTAGCATATGGTAGAATACTGTCCCATGTCCGATGCTCGATGTCCACGTACATTGAGATCATGTCAGTGAGCGTTTTATTGAGCCATTCAGTCAGGCTGTCTGTTTGCGGATGGTACGCTGTGGTTTTTCTATGAGCATTATGTGTTAGTTTCATAACAGGCTGCGCGAAACGGGCCATAAAAGCTGTTCCTTTGTCTGTTATGAGTACCTTAGGTGTGCCATGTCGTAACACTATGTGTGTGACCAAACACTGAGCCACTTCAATGGTGGGTCCTTTTGTAAGAGAAGATGTCTCAGCATACCAGGTCAGATAATTGGTTGCTTCCACAATCCACCGCTTTCCTGAGGTTGAAACGGGAAATGGTCCAAGTAAATCCACTCCTATTTGTTAAAATGGTGCTGCTGGTGGCTGTATTAGTTGCAGAAAACCTGTTAGTTTGAGTGGCATGATTTGACATAGTGCTGCACTGAATTCATCAACTTCGGCCAGTAATATTTCTGGCGGATTCTCGCCAGAGTCCTACTGACGCCTAAGTGGGCAGCTGCAGGATCATCATGGCAAGCTTCTAAGATCTCAGCTTGCAGCAATGATGGTACGAGAAGTAGAAACGTCTCACCACTGTGCTCGAAGTTTAGTTTGTAGAGGATGTTGTTCTGGAGGACATATGGACACAATCCGCGGACGAAAACTCGAGGCACTTTCACTTGTCGACCCTCCAGGTACTCGATGAGCAGGAGTAATTCCGGATCAGTAAGCTGATCATGAGCCATTTCCGTCATATTCACAGCCCCGAGAAATGGGAAATCTCGCTCGTATTCAGGTGACATAGCTTCAATTTGTACGCGTGATAAGCAATCAACATCATTGTGCATGAGACCGGACTTCTTAAGCGACCATGATGTCATACTCCTGTAGACGTAAACTCCATTTAGCGAGTCTTCCAGAAGGGTTCTTGAGGTTCGCCAGCCAGCACAATGAATGATGGTCGCTGATGGCTTGAAACGGTCTGCCATATGAGTATGGGCGGAACTTATTGATGACCCATATAACCGCCAGGCATTCCTTTTCTGTGGCTGACTAATTTGTCTTGGCTTTCTATAAGGTATGGCTTGTGTACGCAATAACTTTTTCTTCTCCATTCTGCCACTGAATAAGTATGACACCGAGACAAATGTTACTCGCGTTGGTGTGGATGTCCGTTTCGGCATTTTCATCAAAATGGGCAAGTATAGGAGGGACTCTGCAAACGCCGTCGTAGCTAAGAGAAGGCGTCTTCTTGTTCTTTCTCCCACACAAAAGGGACATCTTCTTTTGTCAGTCGCGTGAGTGATGCGGCAATTTTAGAACAATTTTCTACGAAACGCCTGTAGTAGGCACACAGTCCCAGTAAATGTCTAATAGCTTTTTTGTCTCTCGGATTCGGAAACATTTCTACTGCAGTGATCTCTTCAGGATCAAGGCAGACACCTTCAGCACTGACAATGTGTCTGAGAAAGCGGAGCTCGCAAAAGCCGAAGTGGCATTTTTCGGGTTTTATGGTGAATCCCGCCATGCGAATAGCATCCAAAACTGCTCTCAGTTGCTGCACGTGCTGCTGGAATGTAGTGGAGAAGACCACCACATCATCAAGGTAGACTAGGCACGACTGCCATTTCAGTCTGGACAGAACAGTGTCCATCATCCGCTGGAAGGTGGCAGGCGCAGAACACAGACCAAATGGAAGCACCTTAAACTCGTATAGACCATCCGTTGTCACAAATGCCATTTTTTCGCAATCTTGTTTGTTTGTCCAAGGTGTCGTATATGCGTGGGAGTGGATAAACATCCCGCTTCGTGACGAGGTTGAGTTTCCTGTAATCAACACAAAATCGTAGGGTGTTATCCTTCTTTTTGACCAGGACTACTGGAGATGCCCATGGGCTATTGGATGGCTGTATTACATTGTCCTTGAGCATTTCCTGTACTTGACTTCTTATTGCTTCTCTTTCTTTTGGAGCCACTCGGTACGGGTGTTGGCGCACTGGTCTTGCAGGTTCTTCGACCACAATGCAGTATTGTACGACGGACATTCAATGAAGTCGAAAAGCATTCAGCAAACTCTGGGACCAAGCTCACAATCTTATCTCTTATCTATATCTTATCTATCTCGTGATGACAGCTCTCGGTCAATGTCGATAGAGGTAAAGGACACTGTTTAAAGTGATAGAAGCTGGTGATGCTACATCGAGGGTTGACACATTCGCAAGTTGTGCATAATCATGAAGAGACGCTATGGCTGTTCCCTTCACCACGTGTCGTGCCTCATTGCCCAAGTTAGTCAAGAGGACATCCGCACATCCGTTATGCAGGTGAACTAGGCCTCTTGCCACGCATATTTCCTTTTCCAGTAGCAGCCCGATATTTCCGTCTGCAAGTCCCTCATAGTCATGAAATACGTTGCTCCTTACAACAACAGTCACACTGCACCGTGCCGGCACCATCACCTGTTCATCTACAATACGGTGAGAGGAAATACATGGCTGTTCTGTATCAGAAATGGTAACAGCATTTTATGTAGAAAACAACACGCGTGATTCTTGCAAGTCGATTTTTGCACCATTCGTTTGCAAAAAGTCCATGCCCAGTATCATCTTATCGGAACATTCAAGCTGCTGTCGTGTGTAAAGCCTCTAATTCCGACTCTTGCTGTGCACATTCCTATGGGGTCGACTAAGTGCCCCCTGCTGTACGTATTGGAGATCCGGTCCGATGGGTCAATACCTTTTTCAATTTTGTGGCGAGTACACTGCTAATAACTGAATAGTCCGCATAAGTGTTTATCAATGCAGTCACTTCGAAGTCGTCGATGATGACGCGCAACGAAGAAGTAACGGCGTCATCACTGCACTTGTTCGTCGTTTCGTCACTGCTGTCATATTGTCGTATTGACAATGGAGGGCTTTTGGCATTCCAGGCGTCAGCAGCCTTGCCTCCACAGGTCGCTGGCTCTAGCTTTCCCGTCACGGGCTTTGTGAGTGACGCCTCGGTAAAATGGAAGAGGGATGTGGACTGGGCGACCTATAACGCCTAGGCGCTGCCGATCAAGGTTCATGTTGCTGGTGGTTACGAATAGTTTGGCGCGTAAATGAAAATGCTTCAATTTCATAAGGGCGCTCACCATTTCGAGGGCAAGGCGCATTCACAGAGAAGACACGCAGTCCTACTCGGCAATGCTACTGGCATTCCTGGTATAGGTGACCAGCCTCTCCACAGTGGTAGCAGAGGGGACGCCGGTGTGCAGTGCGCCATACATCGCTTTTACTTGGACTTCCTTCTGCCATGGGCAGCACATTGCGAGGAAGTACTTGGGGTACTGTGGTCGATTGTCCAAAGTCGGTGCATCCTAGGTCCTGACGTAAAACTTGGGCGTACGATATCCATGGTTGATGCTCTGGTTGTGCACGGGGCCATATCTGAGGCTCTGGCTCACAAATTACTTGCTGGACTTCTTCTTGTATGACATCGGCAAGTGAGGACACCGTAGGAGGGCTTTGGGCCAGCTGCAGTTTCTGCAGCTCTTCCCTTACGACAGGCCTCACCATTTCGCGTAGGACGTCGACGTTGTTGGGGAGGGCTCCGTACCCAACGTCAAATGATGCGACGCTTACATCTCTGTATGCACATCTCTGACTATGTGAATGTGCATCATGTTTAAAAGTAAAGATTCTGTGGCGCGTGAATTGTTGGAGGCCAACGAGATTAAGAAAAAAAGGAGACAACTGTGTCAGCACCCTGTCTCTGAATATATACATGAATGAAAGCATGTTTTTAGATTAGTTTTAGATTTAGATTACGTGTGAGTCCCTTCATATATATCTTCAGTGTTCTCGCTCGTGCGCACTCACATAGTCAGTGTCCCTCTTTTTTCGTTCCCCTCTCCTCATGGCTATATAATCAGCCACCTGTGACTTCAATAAACAGTTGCAAGTAGTGCCTTGTCCTGTCTGTATTCCTTCTTGTGTGTCATCACTATTGGCGCTTCACCTATTGAAAGATATGCACCAACTAGCCCCACAACGTGTTTTAATGCTTGGAATCATACCCTGCTCCTCCACCAGATATGTAACCAACAGTTACAACAGCCGCTTCTATGAAAACTAATTTATTCTGGGCGAACCTGTGCCCATCAACAAAAACAGACTGTACACTCAGCAAAAACGTCCCTTGAGCTTTGCTTCTTCGAATGTCGTTCTCCTCTTTGTCACCTTTTGTCGCGTGCCAGTCATCCGATTCTTGTTCAAGAGCTGCCGGTCTGTCAGCACCGGCCCAGCATTGCCTTGCGGTGTGGCAGCTCTTCGAAATGCAGTATGGATGTGGCGGTCGTCTATTTGTTCTCACAATGCTGGCAACAATATATTCTAAATACAGTCTTTCTATACCCCCAACATCCCCGTAACATATTATTGTGAATTCTATAACCAAAGCTTTCGAAAATAATGGTATGTTAACAGAGCACCAACACGGCTTTCGAAAAGGATATTCAACAATAGCCCAACTAATACATGTAATGGTAGTTCACTCGTTCGCTTTATCTATTGATTGCAGCGGCCAGATAGACGTATTGATTTTAGTAAAGCTTTTGACAAGGTCCCATATGATGAGCTAAATTTCAAGCTTAGAATCCTTGGCATCCCTGAAATCTTTATAAACTGGACTTCCGCATAGCTGACTAACAAGAAGCAACACATTAACATTGGAGGACAACTTTCTGGCACTCTCCCAGTCACGTCAAGGGTGCCACAGGGTAGTGTCCTGGGCCCCCAGCTTTTCTTGACTTACGATATTGTACATGTAATAACGCAATGCCTCATGACCTCGAGCGTACCGGAATCTTGGAAGAATGCTAACATAATCCTAATCCATAAGAAAGGGGATGCCAAAGACTTGAAAAATTATAGACCAATCAGCTTACAGTCCGTTGCCTACAAAGTATTTACTAAGGTAATCGCAAATAGAATCAGGAACACCTTAGACTTCTGTCAAGCAAAGGACCAGGCAGGTTTCCGTAAAGGCTACTCAACAGTAGACCATATTCACACTATCAATCAGGTGATAGAGAAATGTGCTGAATATAACCAACCCTTATATATAGCTTTCATTGATTACGAGAAAGCGTTTGATTCTGTCGAAACCTCAGCAGTCATGGAGGCATTACGGAATCAGGGTGTAGACGAGCCGTATGTAAAAATACTGAAAGATATCTATAGCGGCTCCACAGCCACCGTAGTCCTCCATAAAGAAAGCAGCAAAATCCCAATAAAGAAAGGCGTCAGGCAGGGAGATATGATCTCTCCAGTGCTATTCACAGCGTGTTTACAGGAGGTATTCAGAGACCTGGATTGGGAAGAATTGGGGATAAAAGTTAGTGGAGAATACCTTAATAACTTGCGATTCGCTGATGATATTGCCTTGCTTAGTAATTCAGGGGACCAATTGCAATGCATGCTCACTGGCCTGGAGAGGCAAAGCAGAAGAGTGGGTCTAAAAAGTAATCTGCAGAAAACTAAAGTAATGTTTAACAGTCTCGGAAGAGAACAGCAATTTACAATAGGTAGCGAGGCACTGGAAGTGGTAAGGGAATACGTCTACTTAGGGCAGGTAGTGATCGCGGATCCGGATCATGAGACTGAAATAATCAGAAGAATAAGAATGGGCTGGGGTGCATTTGGCAGGCATTCTCAGATCATGAACAGCAGGTTGCCATTATCCCTCAAGAGAAAAGTGTATAACAGCTGTGTCTTACCAGTACTCACCTACGGGGCAGAAATCTGAAGGCTTACGAAAAGGGTTCTACTCAAATTGAGGACGACGCAACGAGCTATGGAAAGAAGAATGATGGGTGTAACCTCAAGGAGGCATAACAAGAGAGCCGATTGGGTGAGGAAACAAATGCGAGATAATGACATCTTAGTTGAAATCAAGAAAAAGAAATGGGGGGGGAGGCATGGACAGGACATGTAATGAGGAGGGAAGATAACCGATGGTCATTAAGGGTTACGGACTGGATTCCAAGGGAAGGGAAACGTAGCAGGGGGTGGCATAGAGTTAGGTGGGCGGATGAGATTAAGAAGTTTGCAAAGACGACATGGCCACAATTAGTACATGACTGGGGTAGTTGGAGAAGCATGGGAGAGGCCTTTGCCGTGCAGTGGGCGTAACCAGGCTGATGATGATGATGACATGTAATAACTAACAGTGTGCAAATCCGACTGTATGCAGATGACTGCATATTGTTCAAAAAGAAAAAAAAAACTTTTTTGTCCAGATGATCAAACAGCTAACTATTCGTAGCAGCCTGAATAACATGTTGAAGTGGCACAATGAAGAGGGATGGTTGTTAACACCGACAAAGTGTATTCCTCCCTATCACAAGCAACAGAAAAAAAAAGCACCTCGGTCTTTTACTGCAGACTAGGTCCATCATCAGTGTTTAGAAAGTAGATTATTACAAATAGATGTTACATCAACAACTTACTTATCCTGGAATATTGTCACGTGGTAGTGACAGTGAAGAAAGCAGTGAAGCGTTTTATTGCGCGGACCTGTGCCCTAAAATATAGTCTGCAGTCAAGTAACAACGACAGTGGCGAACACAGTCAGCGATCTTTGAAAATCTGATCAGCGGGTAAAGCACGTCATCTTTTATACATGAGGAATTGAACATTCCAGAGTAATCGCTTATTGCTGCGTCTCTTCTAGGAAGTTCTACACCATTCACATCGCGCATACATGCAATCAGATTGTACAAGGTTCGGCGACAACAGACAGCAGATAGAAGCGTCGATAACATTCCAGAAACTTCCAATAAATGCTGGCACATCCTGTGCTGAGCGATAACATTTGTTAGACGGTGAAAAGCGCTCACACGTGAACGATAAACAAGTTCAGTTGTCAATGCCCCCCTCTCAAAAGGCATCATCTCAATGCTACAAACATAACAGGAGAGTGAAACGCAACAGGACACTCGTTAAACAAAAGTAACAAAACAACAAAGAAACAAAGTCTAAGGTAACACAGTCCAAGAAAAAAAAAAGAAGTCCAAAGTTCTATGCAAAGTCCTCAAAGTTCATTTGCTCTGGTAGAACAGCTTAAGTTGCAGAACATGGACTACTTCAGGTCGTGAGCGGTGCTGCTGTGATAGCGGAATGCCGTCTGGCACATCTTGTAGGGTTCAAAATGGCGTAAAAGCTTCTCGCTGAGTCCCCATCGGCGTATAGGGGTCCAAACCCAAACAGGGTCGCCGGGCTGGTACTCGACGTACCGTCATTGAAGGTGGTAGTGCCAGCTGTCGGTCCTCTGCTAGTTCTTGATCTGCAGACAGGCGAGCTGTCGGGCTTCTTCGGCGCGCTGGAGATAGGTGGCGATGTCAAGATTCTCTTTGTCGCAGATGTGTGGCAGATGTCAAGATTCTCTTTGTCGCAGATGTGTGGCAGCAGGGCGTCGAGAGTAGTCTTCTTCTTTCTTCTTCTTTATTGATGCTGTCAGTCCTTTCTTTAGGGTCATTACAGGAGTGGAGAAAAAATAATAAAACAAGCAATGCCAACACATCTGATTCAGGCAGGGCGTGCAATACATCTGAATACAATGTACAAAAAAGAAATTGCATTGCATATACATTGTAATATAGCAAGCAGAAAAAACCAATCAATATACCTTGAGGCATGTAAAATAAGAACAACATACACAGATAATAACAAAATCATAAACTCAGATGATTCAAAAAGTCAGATAATTAATGCACCGCGCTCTCGGAATAAATAATGGCATGCAAATTACTCAGAAAATTATTTAAAGAGGCAGGCTGAACTATAAAATCGGGAAGCATGCTCCACTCTTTTATCGCTCTGGGAAAGAAGCTATATTTAAATGTGTCATTACTGGTTACAGGAGGGGGAATATACATGCTGTGGCTTTGTCTAGAAGATTCATTAGTAGAAATTTCAAAATAGTTCATCCTATTAATTTTTATTTCATTATGGATAATAAGGAACAGGAACTTCAGCTTATCATACTTAGTCCTTAATTCTAAATTGGAAAGATTTGCAAGCTGACATAGTTTTGAAGGGGAGTGAAGTCAACCACATTTGTTGAAGATGTATCGAGAGGCTAACCTCTGAATCCTTTCCAGTTTCTTGCGGTTTTTCTCTGTGTAAGGATCCCAGACAATTTTCGCGTACTCAATGATTGGTCTCACCAGTGTTCTAGAGGCCAAGTTTTTAACTTCAGAGGTTGCTTTGTGTAAATTTCACCTTAGGCTCCAGTGATCAGATTCTAGTGATCAGATTCCTGCCGTAAACCAGATTGAATGGCGTGATCTGTATTGTTTCTTGCACCGCCGTGTTGTAAGCAAAGGTTACGTATGGCAGGATCGCATCCCACATCTTGTGCTCGACGACGACGTACATTGCTAGCATGTTGGCAGTGTCTTGTTCAGCCACTCTGTGAGGCCATTTGTCGGCGGGTGGTAGGCAGGGGTCCATCTGCGGCTTGTCTGGCTGTATTGCAGAATGGCTTGGACTAGCTTTTCTGTAAGGGCCATTCCTTTGTCGGTGATGAGGACTTCTGGAGCACCATGTCGCCGTAGAATGTTCTTGACGAAAAATTTCACCACTTCGACTGGGCTAGCTTTCGGCAGAGCTTTAGTTTCAGCGAAGCGGGTGTGGTAGTCCATCGCCACGACAATCCACTTATTCCTGGATGTTGACATTGGAAACAGTTCCAACAAATCCATTCCGATCTGCTGAGAAGGTGTTTATACTTATACACACATATATACAGATATATACCGATATACATCCATAAATATATATTCACACACATAGATACGGTATACACGCCCTCAGAAGGCTTGATTGTCTGTATTAATCCCGCTAGCCTTGTCGGTGGTGTCTTGCGTCGCTGACAGTCTCGGCATGTCTTGACGTAACAAGTGACGTCGGCGGTCAGGCGTGGCCAGTAATACCTTTCCTGTATCCTCGATAGCGTCCAGGAGAATTTGAGCTGCCCGGCGGTCAGATCGTCATGTAAGGCGTGCAGTACTTCTGGACGCAGCACTGACGGAACAATTTTATTCATTTATTTTATTTTTAAATACTACAATCCCTAGTCGGGATTATAGTAGGGTGGGAAATGAGTGATACATGATCTTATACAGTAATATTGGTGGACAAGAGAGAGAAAAAAAGAAAGAAGAAAAGAAAGATGTATACAATGCAATCCATATACTTATACACACATACACAGATATATACCGATATACATCCATAAATACATATGCACACATATAGATACGGTATACACGCCCTCAGTGGATATAAAGCAATAAATTTACCAAACAGGCTAGCGAAGCACAAAACCGAAATATATATAAAGAACAAGATCTATATGCACAAGCTTGAGAGAAACTCAGCCAGGGACGGCTTTAACACTTGGTCGTTTCTTAATAAATTCCACTCACGAATCGTTCTTGGGAAAAATGAATATTTAAAACAATTAATATGTGTTTGGTATCGTGTTAATGTTCGATCATGCCGTTGTCTGGTGTTGTAACCTGAGGAAAATCGAATAGCTGTACATGCATCAACCTTAACGGGTCCTGCTAGTATCTGATAGAGAAATTTTAAACATGAATGATGGTTTCTCGTGGCTAGAGGTTTTAGATTAGCTCTGGTTAACAAGTCTGTTACAGATGTGTGGTCGTAGCAATTGTATGTAAAGTGAAGTGCTCTTTTCTGAATAATTTCCAGCTTTTCTGTATTTGCTTTTGTGCATGGCAGAATGACAGATTTATACGCAAGAAGACGGACTGTAGGAGTGAACAGTTCCAGAGCCCTGCGAAGGAAAAACAGTTTGCGTTGTGTGCTTGCTGTGACTTGATCAATGTGTTTATTCCATCGAAGATCACTTATTATGAGGAGACCTAAGTATTTATACTCTGTAACATCGGTAAGAAAATTGTTATTGATGCTGTATTGATAATTGATGGTAGTTTTTTGTGAGTAATTGTCATTGCTACTGTTTTTTCAAAATTGAGGGACATTTGCCAATTTTCACACCATGACGCAGCCCTTTAAAACGCTTGATTTAAGAGTAGCTGGTCATATGTGCTTTTAATCTCGGAGTATAAAACGCAGTCATCTGCGTATAGTTTAATTTTAACTGGGATGTTGTGAACAATGTCATTTATGAAGATGATAAAAAATAGGGGTCGCAGGACCAAGCCCTGAGGGACACCGGACGACACTGAAGCTTTACCTGAGCATTGCTGGTCATAACATACAAATTGTTGGCAGTCAGTTATGTACAATGAAATCCAGGATATTAGCTTAGAGTTTTCTAGTATCAAGTTTAAATTATAAAGCAGTTTATTGTGGGAAACCTCATCAAAAGCTTCACGAAAGTCTAAAAGAATTGCGTCAGTTTGATTTCCATTATTTATAGAAACTGCAAAATCATGTATAGTTTCTATTAATTGAATTTGTGTAGAAAAGCCCCTGCGAAACCCATGTTGTTCTTTGGTGAAGAAGTTTTGCTCCTCTAGAAATACTGAAATGTGCTTGTGTATTATGTGCTCCATCAGTTTTCAAGCGGTTGAGATAAATGATATGGGATGGTAATTTTTTACACAGTATTTGCTGCCGTTTTTGTGTAGGGGTATCACCTTAGCCATTTTCCAGTCTCTTGGAACCTCTCCCTCCTGTAGCGATTTCGAAAACAATATGTGAAGGTACTTTGCCACCCACTCAGCATACCACTTTAAAAATTCATTTGGGATGTCATCGGGACCACACAATTTTTTTATATCAATATTTAGTAGCATATTAAGTATGCCCTGCTATCTAATGGCCATATCGGGTATGGGCGGAAGGTAGGAGCTGAAATTGGGCATGAGATCGTTGTCTCTAGTGTAAACAGATTGAAAATGATCTTTAAATGCATTTGCTATTTTTGAGTGGTCTTGGGTAATGCAGCCTTCAATATCAAAAGCACTGCAGTTGCGGGATGAAGGAGAAACCAGGCGCCAAAATTTTTTCTGAGCATGACGAAGTAAATGCAGCAATAGTACCACATAATAATTAGGTTTATCTTCCGCAACCTGATCTTGGAGTTGAATGGTTAAGGTGGGTAGTTCTTGTATTCGGAAATTTGTTAGACAGCCTTTTTTCTTTTTTAGTTTTTGCAGTTTTCTTCTGAGCTGTAGTGTAGATCGAGTTATCCAAGGGTTCTTATTTTTTTGTTTTTTTACAATAGTACTGGGCACAAAAAGATCAACACATTCTTTGATAATATCCTTTAAATGGTCCCAGAGATTGTTTGCATTAGTGTCACTGCATGAAAACATATCAAAATGAAAGGACAACATGTCTATTATTTAAACATCATCTGCTTGCGAAAAGTTTGGAAAATGACAGTTTGTTTTATTTGCGTTCACAGATACAGCAGAGTGCATTAGTAGTACCATCTGGTGATCCGAGATGCTGGGATAAATTTCGCATTTAGCATTAGAAGCAGGAATTCTACGTATAAAAAACAAGTCAAGTATAGATCTAGTATGACCTTGTATACTAGTAAAGTCATCAACAATCTGTAATAGGTCGAATGCAAATACGAGGTCAATAATTACTTCGCCTGTTTGTTGCATTGCTTCTGAACTGTCGAGTTCCAACCAATGTTGTGTACGTTGAAATCGCCGGATAAAATGATCCAATCCCCTTGTTTAACATGAATGCTCATATATTTTTTTTCAATTCAACAAGATCGGTAGGTTCAGAGGAGGGTGGCCTGTATACAACACCAATAATGTACTTAACATTTCCTTGATAAGTTTTACAGAAAAGGGACTCAACGTTAGGTACATCAGGCATTTGAATAATGTTCAAAGAATGTTTAAAAAGAATGCAAACTCCGTCTCTCCTAGCTCCGCAGTCTTTCCTGAATACTACATTGAAACCAACTGGTACAAATTCACTGTCCAAAACTGAATCATTCAATCATGTTTTGGTTAGTAATACAATGTCGGGATCGTGAGAAAGTATATTACCTTCCAGTTCAGTGGTTTTGTTTAATATGCTTCTGCAGTATATGTTCAGGATTCGTAATGATGGGCAGGGTTGTGATATTGGTCATTTATGGGACTGTTTATTGAGTAGATAATGTTGGCTTTCCTCGTCATTCCACGCGTAAAGAGTTCCGTCAACACTAAGTTTGTTATAAACGAGTTTAACTTTGGCACCCCTATTTCTTTGTTCACTTGCGTTTACCCATAGATTTTTAAGCACGTCACGCACCCATTTGGAGAAGTCCTCAGATGTGCCTTTTAGTTTGTAGGAATTTCTAAGGATAGTTGCCTTTTCACGATAATTCAGGAATTTAAGGATTACAGGACGAGTTTTTTTTACCTTTTTTGAGCCCAGCCTATGCATTCTTTCTATAGATGGAGTTGGTACTTGCAGTTTTTCTATGAATATATCTTTCACAACTTTCTTTTCTAGTTCTTCAGAGGTTTCTACAGAATACTTCTCCAAGCCGTATATCATTAAGTTGTTCTTGCGACTTCTCTTTCTTAAGTCATCCACTTTTTTAATGACCGAAGCTAATGTATCGTTCTGATTTGAAATTGCTTTTTCTATAGCATTTATATGAATTGTTAATTTCTTAAATCATGAAAGCTGCTGTTTCATCCCGTCATTTCTTTCACTTAAGGCAGTGATCTTTTTTCCATTTCTTTTTGGTTGACTTGGACATTTTCAATGGTAGCACTAATTTTATTTTGACCAGATAGCAGCTGCATCTACATTTCTTTTTCATTCGGGCCAGGGTTAGACTCGATATCACCACATACCAACAAAACTTTGGCAAAGCAAGAAAAACGTATAAAAATGCGCTTAGCAAAAAATGGGCAGGGGAATCGGTCATCGCTGCAGTAGGAATGACCTAAAGTGTAATCACTAACCTGCAGTACAAAGCAGAAAGGGTTGCTCAGCATTCCACCTGGTGTGCTCCTGCCGAGCCCACTGGTGAAGAACGGTCCTGCGAGGCCATTTATAAGTGTTCGAGTGTCCACGTGATATGATGTCACTGATGTCCGGTACGATGCAGATAGCGTGGCAAAAGGGAGGAATACCATGTCATCGATGTACATGTTCGCACATGTAGGGCTTTTGGATTCTAGGGCGCATGTCCGCTCGTTGCTTGGCTGACTCGCTGAAACGTACCCGATCGGTGTAAGCTGCCATCTGAGAAAGACGCTGCAACCTGCAGTACAAACAAAAAGGCAGTTGGTGCGGACTGGTGACAAGTTCTTCACGAATAGGTTGTTTTGGAATGTGAACGAAGACAATCCGCGCTTAAATGACCTAGGAACAATGTTGGTATTCCCTTCTAAATACTCAACGAGGCCTTTTAGCTCCAGATCTGCTTGTTGCTGTTCAACAAAGTCTTCTGCACTTATTATTCCAAGGAAGGGGTTGTCATCCTTGTCATCTTGTGGCAACGTGTCACAAGATGACAAGCGCATGCCACATGCATGCATGTGGACTTTCTTCTCCTCAGACATTTCCGGGTCGGTATGGTGGAATAGACGGTTCATTTCCTCGGTGAAGATTGCGATGGTCTCATTGGGCAGCTGCACTCGAGTTTCTAGCAGAGCTTGGGCTCATTCTCGGTGTACGACGCTTGTAAATGTCTGCAGGAAGCCGTTTCGGAACAAGTCTCACGTCATCAAGGCGGCTTCTCGGTTCTCGAACCATGTCCTGGTGGCATCTTCCAATGTGAAAAAGACATGTCGCAGTTTGTCGTCGCGGTCCCAGCTGTTAAATGTAGCGACCCTCTCATACGTGCCAAGCCAGCTTTCCAGATCCTCGAATGTTGAACCATGGAACGTCGGAAGCTCCCTGGGCTGCTGCAGGATGATGTGGGATGCTGGGGCTGCCATTGGGGTTGACTTGGCGATGATCTTCCTAGTTGCTTCAGGCAAAAATCCGTGCTTTGGGGGCAGTCCTTGCAGCCTGAGGCTACCTGGCTGGTTCTTGGTGACGTTGGTGCTGTCTTCCGCATTCGGGCTTGGGTCACGGCTTTTTGGGGGGGTCCGGTACATGATCACAAAGCACCTCCACAAGATGTCATGTGGTAGTGACAGTGTAGAAAGCAGCAAAGCTGTGAGTAACAAAACTAGCATTTTATTGGGTGAACTTGTGCCCTCAAAAATAGGCTACACCCAACGAACAACGATAACGGTGAACACAGTCAATGGTCATCGAAAATCTGATCAGCGGGTAAAGCACGTCAGTTATTATGCATGAGCCATCGAACATTCCTGAGTAATCGCTGGTGCCCACGTGTCTTCCAGGAAGTGCTACACCATTAGCATCATGCATACGTGCAATCACATTACACAAGGTTCGGTGACAACAGACAGCAGATAGAAGCATGGATAACATTCCAGAAACTTCTGATACATGCAAGCGCGTCCTGCACTGAGCGATAACATTTGTTGGACGGTGAAAAGCACTCACGCATTAAAGATAAGCAAGTTCATGTGTCAATATAAACGTTAATAATATTTGCTCATCTACCTTTAGAAAGCTCTGCTTTCTAAAACAAAAACTTCAAAGCTCCCCAAGCAATGTTAAATTACTGTGCTATTATTCTTTAATCAGACCCAAATTAGAATATGCCACTGAAGTATGGGAGTCGTATACTCAAATAAACATTAAGTCCCTTGAAAGAATAAAGAACAAAGCCATCCGGTTTATCCGGTCACGAACTGACTTTCCGTCGGAAATAATAAAAGCCAGTGGCATTGCCCTTCAAACGTTAGGAAAAAAGTTCAGAATTGACTTCCTTTCACTGCTTCTTAACTAGGAACTTGCGATAGATCCATCAATGTGTCTATCACCCTTACTAACCCGTCCCACAAGGCAGCATCAGGCTAACTCTCTCGCACCTTATTTTGCTATAACTGACATAAGTATTCCTATTTTCCATGCACGGTCTTAGATTGCAACGAATTTATCCAAGCATCTTCTGTGTCTCCTAAGCACACCAAAGTAGCCCAGTTGCACCATTTCACAGCTCTGTTTTTGTAGTGCTATTATTGCACTATTGTAGGAACAGATTTCGTTGTTGTTTTGTATTACGTCTTATTGCACTAATCTTGAAACAGATTGCATTGTTTTAGTTTAGGTTTTAGTCACTATGTTAATACACTAATCTCGAAACAGTTTGCATTGTTGCATTTTTACTATGGCTGTAATAAAAAAAAAAGAAATATTCGGCTACTCGTCTCACATGAAAACGCCAGTGTGCGTTCACTTCCTTATTCTGGTGCCAGCCTCCTCCCTGGTCATTGCATATAGCATTCACAGCTATCGCCACCAACCCTATTGTGATAAGCATCTTCACCCATCTGTTTTACAGTGGGCGGGGCATACTGCTATTGGCAGCGTACTGCACCCTCTTTGTAGGCGACAACGCAAACACACTGGCGTTCCCTGCCGTAGGCAGCGCAATGTGAGCATCCCGTTTCGTTTCAGCGGCATCTGGCATTGCCCACCAGCTCGATTTTTTTCCAGTTTCCCATCACCATCTAAAACACTCTGCAATAGGAAAACAACACGTCTCGGACCTCTGGTGCACCACCAGCTCGACATGTGTCGGCGTCCTGCAACGCAGCGATTTACGCAACGCTTCACATTACGTAGATGTCAACTCCAGTTGAGTCTGTCATATCTTTTAGTTACTTTGGTTTTTACGTTTTCCTGGTTAGTAGGTTCTCTTTTAGAATTCTTTTTCCCCAAAATGTACAAACGAAATTCTACTGTATACCAAATATTTGAGAAGGTAAATAGTAAATACTGTATTCATGAATTGTATTATTCAACCGATAACTATTTAATTAGTATTTCTGTGTTTGAGTATTTCCACAACCTTAGTTTAAAAGCTAAAAATCACAACCCTTTTTTACATGAGTGAAAAGATATAGTTCATGTTTTTGAGTTGTACCTTTAATTTTGGCCTGATGTGTGGAAGGCACCTGTCGGTGTCAAAGTTTGGTGGCCAGTAATCTTTCAGCAAAACTTGTCTAGAGAAGCCAGAGTTTGCATCTCCCATTACTTTGTTGCAGTACCAAAGCAGCCACGACGTTGCAACATGGTGGCATGGAATCCTGTCAACTACAACCTAGTAAGTGGGTCTTTACTAAGCTTGGCGCATTAAGCACTTTTTTCACAAGCGTGCCATTATGTTATGATGTTTTCCACTCGTTTGAATGTGACTGTGGAGAGAAAAAATGCTTCACAATTCATCATACTGAAACTTATTCCCACATGTCACACTAACCGCTTCTGTAAACTGTGCCTGTCTCTGTACATTTTCATGACAACCAAAGGTGTGTTCCTACAGTCGGCACAATGTGCACCTGTCTTATGCCACCACCCTGCAGATTTCCTCTTTTCATTTCTCCACCTAACTCACTGCTGCCATCTTGCCACCCATTCTGCAAACTTAAATGGAGCGAGCACCTTATGCATCTGCCCTATGTATAAAGGCCAGAATACATGGAGCAAATATGCGACGAATAGTCGGCGTTCGACGCCCGGCGGCGTACGCGCGACGCGCGGTGGCGGAGAAAACGTCGTTCGCCGCCGATCCAGCTGGCGCAAAAAAGTTCGTCGGGCGGCGACGATACCGGAAGCGGCAAACGAGCGGCGCCCCAAAGCGAGCCAATCAGGCCTCAATATCCGCCCCGACTTCCGTCTAGGCTTCCCCGCTTGTCCATGTATCCCAATCCCGCTCTATCGTTCACGCCGGTCTCCCGCTTTTCGTATTCATGGCATCCAAAGCGGCGCGGCTGGAATTTAACAAGTTAATAACAGCCATGGTTAGACAAGCTCACGTGCGCTACTTTCAGGTCTGCTTGCTTCGGCCGCGCGCCGGCCGCGCGCGCGTTGAGCCACAGAACAGAGCCGCGGAGTTAAAGGAGCCAAAAGTTGTTTACCCGCCCAGTGTTGCCACAACGCATAGCATCGCCGCTTTCTTTAAACTACATCGGCACATGAATGTCTCAAACACATAAAAAAGAATAGAAATCATTTCTAAACAAAATTTTACGCGTTTTTAGTGTTCCATAATTCAAAAGCGATAATAATTGTCGTTAAAGTTTTTTTTTTTTTTGTCATGTGTTTCACGACAACGCATTTGCCTCATCTAGCCACACTGTTAACAACGCAACGACTCGCCGGCGGCGGCCGGCCTGTCTTCGCTCCATGTAGCACAGCCCGACGAACATACGGCGTCGCGCCACGCCAGATTTTCTGCCGCCCGAACTTCGTCGTGAAAGTTCGCTCCATGTATTCTGGCCTTTACATGTCGGTCCAGCTCCATTTCTTTCACAACTAGAATATCGGTTACCCCCGTTGCACCACTGTCTTGTTTCCTTACATTCTTACTATAATTTTTTTTTGTTCCAACTCTTGTAGTACAGTCTTTGACTTCTTCTCAAGCAGAATTGTTAACTTAAAACTTTCTGCCCCTTGGTAGAATACTGGTAGAATACAATGACTGTATACTTTTCTAGGGTAGCTGTGAGCTGCATGTCATGACTCGGTAATGCCTGTCACACGCGCTCCAACCAATTTCATTCTTCTGTGAACTTCTTTCTCATAGTCACTTTTACGAACATACTATTGCACAGATTCTACAGGCTGAATGCCAATCTCAAATTCTCGTTCTCTTGGCAGGTTATTGTTCATTACCTTTGTATTACGCATATTAATCTTTATCCATGCTCTTAATCCATTTAACGCCCAAACCCTCTTGAGTGGAGCTAGCCTAGTAAAACTCTTTAAGGTCACTATGGTATCAACTGATCTACTTCATCATCATTGTGACTGGATGTTGGAGCATAGGTTTGTACTACCTTTATTATATGCCTCCTATTCAGCTTTATTACGACTACTGCTACCAGTTGAGTCTGTCATATCATTTAGTTACTTTGATTTTTACGTTTTCCTGGTTAGATGTCAACTGGAGTTGACATCTACATAATGTGAAGCGTTGCGTAAATCGCTGCGTTGCAGGACGCCGACACATGTCAAGCTAGTGGTGCACCAGAGGTCCGAGACGTGTTGTGTTGTTTTCCTATTGCAGAGTGTTTTAGATGGTGATGGGAAACTGGAAAAAAATCGAGCTGGTGGGCAATGCCAGATGCCGCTGAAACGAAACGGGATGCTCACATTGCGCTGCCTACGGCAGGGAACGCCAGTGTGTTTGCGTTGTCGCCTACAAAGAGGGTGCAGTACGCTGCCAATAGCAGTATGCCCCACCCACTGTAAAACAGATGGGTGAAGATGCTTATCACAATAGGGTTGGTGGCGACAGCTGTGAATGCTATATGCAATGACCAGGGAGGAGGCTGGCACCAGAATAAGGAAGTGAGCGCACACTGGTGTTTTCATGTGAGACGAGTAGCCGAATATTTTTTTTTTTATTACAGCCATGGTAAAAATGCAACAATGCAAACTGTTTCGAGATTAGTGTAATAACATAGTGACTATGGTATCAGGCATCGTTTGGGATATCATTGGTCTTAGTTAGGTTAGAAGAACTAGTGAGGTCAATACAGTGCTGAGGAATGGCCACGTCCTCTGCTATAGAGGACTGCCAGATAAGAAGCAGTTTGGAGTAGGATTCCTAATCCATAAGGACATAGCAGGCAATATTGACAAATTCTACAGCATTAATGAGAGGGTAGCAGTAGTCGTAATAAAGCTGAATAGGAGGCATAGAATAAAGGTAGTACAAACCTATGCTCCAACATCCAGTCACAATGATGATGAAGTAGATCAGTTTTATGAAGATCTTGAATTGGCGATGAGAAAAATGCGAACTCAGTATACTGTAGTTATGGGCGACTTCAATGCAAAAGTCAGGAAAAAGCAGGCTGGGGAACAAGCAATTGGCAACTGCGGCGTCGATTCTAGGAATGCTAGAGGCGAGATGTTGATAAAATTCGCAGAAGGAAATAAGCTTTGAATAATGAATACCTTTCTCAGGAAGCAAAGCAACCGAGAGTGGACCTTGAAAATCCCTGATGTGAAACAAGAAATGAAATTCATTTCATACTCTTTGCCAATCCCAGCATAGTGGAGGATGTAGAAGTGTTAAGTAGTGTAAAGTGCAGTGATCATAGGATTATAGGATTCTTCTCAATTTGAAGAAAGAAAGAGTAAAATTTGTCAAGAAAAAGCAGGCCAACCTAGACACAGTAAGGGTTAAACCAGGCAAATTCAGGCTGGTAATTGCCAACAAATATGCAGCCTTAGAACAGAGAGGTGAAGGTGACATAAAGGTAATGAATGAAACCGTAACTAGACTGGTTTCAGAGGCAGCTATTGAAGTGGGAGGCAAGGCACTAAGGCAACCAGTAGGCAAGCTCTCCCAAGTAACAAAGGACCTAATGAAGGGACGACAAAGAATGAAAGTGTCCAACTAAAGAGATAAGATAAAGTATGCAGAACTGTCAAAACTGATCAACAAGGTGAAAATAAGTTATATTTGAAACTATAACGTAAGAAAGACTGAAGAAGCTGTAAAAAATTGACGCAGCCTGAAATCAGTGAGAAGGAAACTTGGCATAGGACAAATAAAGATGTATGCACTGAAAGATAAGTAAGCAGGGTAATATTATCAGCAATCTCAATGGAATAGTAAAAGCAGCGTAAGAATTCTGTACTGACCTGTACAGTACCCAAAGCAGCCACGATAACTCCATTCGAAGTAGTAATGAAGAAGTTACAGAAGCTTTTTCTATAACTAGCGATGAAGTTAGAAGGGCCTTGCAATACGTGAAATGGGGAAAAGCGGCAGGAGAAGATAGAATACCAGTTCATTTAATCAAAGATAGAGGAGACGTAATGCTTGAAAAATTGGTGGCCCTTTATACAAACTGTCTATCAACCTGCAGGGTCCCAGAGAACTGGAAGAATGCCAACATTATACTAATCTACAAAAAGGGAGACATTAAAGAATTGAAAAATTATAGGCCCATTAACTTACTTCCAATATTATATAAAGTATTCACCAAGATGATCTGCAATAGAATGAAGGCAACGTTGGACTTCAGTCAACCAAGGGAAATGGCTGGTTTCAAGAAAGGATATTCTACAATGGATCACATCCATGTCATCACTCAGGTAATTGAGAAATCCGTAGAGTGCAATCAGCCTCTCTATATGGCTTTCATTCATTACGAAAAGGCATTTGATCCAGTGGTGATACCTGCAGTCATATAGGCATTACATAATCAAAGGGTACAGGATGCTTATGCAAATATCTTGGAAAGTATCTACAGAGACTCCACAGCTACCTTAATTCTCCACAAGAAAAGTAGGAAGATACCTATAAAGAAAGGGGTCATACAGGGAGGCACAGTCTCTACAATGCTATTCACTGCATGCTTGGAAGAAGCATTCAAGCTATTAAACTGGGAAGGCTTAGGAGTAAGGATCAACGGCGAATATCTCTGCAACCTTTGATTTGCAGCTGACATGGTCCTGTTCAGCGTCTCTGGGGATGAGTTGCAACAATTGATTGAGGACCTTAACAGATAGAGTATAATAGTGGAGTTGAAGATTAATATGCAGAATACAAAGATAATCAATAGCCGGGCAAGAGAACAAGAGCTCAGGATCGCCAGTCAGCCTCTACAGTCTGTGAAGGAGTGCACTTACCTAGGTCAATTACTTACAGGGGACCCTGATCATGAGAAGGAAATTAGCAGAAGAATAAAAATGGTTTTGAGTGCATTTCGCAGACATTGTCAGATTCTGACTGGAAGTTTACCATTATCAGTAAAAAGAGAGGTGTACAATCAATGCATTCTACTGGTGCTGACATATGGGGCAGAAACTTTGAGACTGACAAAGAAGCTTGAAAACAAGTTAAAGACCGCGCAAAGAACAATGGAACGAAGAATGTTAGGCGTAGCTTTAAAAGACAGGAAGAGAGCGGTTTGGTGCAGAGAGCAAGCAGGGATAGCCGTTGTTCCAATTGACATTAAAAGAAAGAAATGGAGCGGGGCAGGTCATGCAATGCATAGGTTAAATAACCGGTGAACCATTAGGGTTACAGAATGGTTTCCAAGACAAGGGAAGCGCAGTTGAGGATGACAGAACATTAGGTGGTGTGATGAAATTAAGAAATTAGCAGGCGCTAGTTCAAATTGGTTGGCATAATTGGAGTAATTGGAGATCACAAGGAGAGGCCTTCGTCCTGCAGTGGGCATAAAATAGCCTGATGATGATGATGATACTCTTACACTTTGCTGGCTGAGGTCCCCAATTATTTGTTACAAGTCAGTCTCCAGCACTGCTAAACAGAATAATGCCATCTGCAAAGTTCAGGTGGCTCAAATATTTACCCAAGCTTGAATATGTCTAAGCATGCAGTGAATACCTTTGGAGAGATTATCTCTCCTTGCCTGATCCTTTCTTGATCGGTATTTTGCCACATTTCTTGAGAAGGATTAAGCTAGCTGTGGATTCCTTACAGACATTCTTTCCTAGATATTTACATATGCTTCCTGTATTACTTGACTGCCCAATGTCTCCCTGACTGCTAGTGTTTCTACTGAATGAAACGCCCCTTTGTAATATATTATGATACGCTGATGAAGAAGTTTTCATCTTGGTCAGAAGAAGACGACGCTCTGGACTTCGCACGCTTTCTACCATCTTGTCAGCTGCTACAATTATTGTAAATATCCTGTAGATATACGTCTGACTGTTTTTAACCCCGTAACAATATAAAAGCCATATATAGAGGCTGTTTATAATCTGCAGATTTCACACTTATGTAATTGGTGACACAAACGTCATACATTGTCGAATAACCCTTTGTAAGTCCAGTTTGTTCTCTAGGTTGATTAATGTTGAGTGTTGCCCCTAATTCTATCGTAAATTACTTTTGTGAATCTTTTGTACTACAGCAAAATCAAACTTGTGTGCCCATAATTTGTAATTGAGCAGGCACTTGAGAAAGTGCCAGCCGAACTGAAGGTGGGCTCTCCTGTGAGGCAGTACGGCACTTTGCCAGATGGTGTGCAGTGCGAGATATGCAATCATCTTTTACACTTGGCTGCATGTAATGATTGCCCTATGAATGTTGATTGTCATTTCAAAGAAAATGTTCATCAGAACATGGCCCATAATTTTTGTTTTTTTTTTTTCCTGAAAAATAGTTCATTATAGCCGTAACTGAGAAATTTGACCTATTTAACTATGCGGTGTTAATACTGTTGTGCCTCATCATTATGAAGCTTGTTATTACGGAAAATTCAAATTATGGACAACCCTGAAGAGATGAAGTTTACCAGTGAATATGCCTTATTTATGTGAAAAATGTCTGGCTCCCATGGAATTGAGCAAACTTCATAGAGGCTGACGTAGTTTAATTTTATAAAATATTAGCACTGTCATTGTGAACTCTTAGCAAACCACCTGTGTTTTTAGTTTTGAGCTGACTTAAACGGTTTTCCTTTGAAGAATCCATGCCTTACAATGACAAGATACTGCCAAGCATCATTGTTTTACTATTTGCCAGTGGTAGTTTTCACCAAATAAGCATTGTTATCAAATTACTGCTCAATGCAAGACATGCCTCTAGGATCCAAAGTTTCTTGAACGCTGTGACAGAGTCTGTTGCAAAGAAGGCATGTCTTATCAGATTGTCTGTGTGACCATTTTTGAATGTACGCAAATTCCAGCAGTTGCTGTGGAATGTACTGTGAGTCAGTGTACATATACTGTAGAGGACACACTTGACCCGTGAGACCAGGTTCAATCTCCATTGACTGTGGTCATCACTATCATTGTGCTTTGATAATGGCTTGCCTTTCTTGGCACAAAATTGCCTATAAAAAAGCTAAGTTCTGAACTCGCATTCTTGGCAATGTTCTGGTTTTTCGCCGTCACTACAATGTGATATTTAACCATTGGATATTTCCACTTTTTCACATGGACAAAAAATACTTCTGCCATGAGGAGAGAACTAGGCATCACTTAGTACTCAAAGCTTCCCAGAGGAGATATTCAGTTATCACTTCTTTTATTTTTTATTCTTTTTAGTAGCATTTCTGCCTCGGAGCTGCAGAAAGACACCTGCACATCTGAAAGTATGCATGGTACTAGTACAAGAAATGACCAGAAATATCCCTGCCTATTGCTAGGACTCATTATGATAGATGGCTCACACAGCAAACAATTTTGGCTAAAAATCAAAGGGCCCTTTATTAATGAGGCATAGCTGTGCGTAGCTTTTAGTGGGGCTTCTCAAGGGCCAGTATGGTTTGTTTGTTATGTCTTTACAGTCGAACCTACTTATAACTAACCCAGATATAACTGTAATGAGGTTCTTTCAATAAATCATTGCTGAGGAACATTAGCCTTAGCAGCCTTAACGCATGAAGGGACAATTCGTTCGTTACCACACTGCAAGCCATTCATTAAAGGGCCCCTCACCACGCCCCATAGAAAATTTTGGTTATATGCTGGAAGTTGTTACATGTCCTCTAGGGAGAGTTCTGCTGCAAAAATTTTTTCAGATCGGCTCATTAATAGCAGAGATGGAAATATTTCAGTGCCGCGAACCCATGATTTCAGTAGGCATGCTCCACTGCCAAGCAAGACGCTCTTTCCACTTGCCCCGTCTAGCCTTCGCAAGCAAAATTCCTTCCCTGCGTTCTCCCATACCGGACCTTAAGGATCGTGTGACGCATGCGTCACAGGCCCTGCCTTCATTTTCTTTTCTCCTCGCTTCTTTTTTTCCTGCACTATGCATTTTCGCTGGTGGTGCCATGCGCGAGCTGTTGTCTCGTTTACACAGTGCACAATTTTGCGCGCTGTGCACAAGGAAAGATGACTAGCAGTATAATTCAGTGCTACACAAATATTGAGGCAGAACAAGCAGATCGCAGAACGTGATCACGCACTGGAATACGGTAGAAAATGGCATAGTTTCGGTACCTGCGCACGTCACTGCATGACTGTAAGAACAAGCAGATGAAGCGGAAGTCTTGCGGAGGTCTTGCTTCGGTGCAAAGTAAAACAAAAAACATGCAGCCATTCCGTTTGTGTGTTTTATTAGTTCTCTAAACTTCAATTCGTCAATTCAAGCAACAGATCATACAAATAACAGATGTTGTCTTGAATAATTCTCGAAGCCACGTGTCACCACAAGCGACGTTACACTACGGACATGATTATGTGGGCGCAGGAGCCCAACTGCAACACCGTACCTCTCTGGGCAGATTCACCACGAGTGAAGAGGGAAACGGCATTCGGATTTAAATGTCAGGCCTTTCCGTGGCACATAGCGATGTAATTCTTTGCAAACACAATCATTGGTGCACATTGTATGCTCTGCGCTTGTCGGCTCAATATGACCCGACCTGGTGAGGGGCCCTTTAAAGAAAATCCAGCACCATAAAGAGAAAAACAAACTCTACAAACTAATCAAACACACAAAAACGTATTAAGTCTCCAAGGAAAAAACCAAAGTCGGAAGGAGCCTACAGTTTCATGGTCTGCAGTGGAGCTGCAGGATAAACTAGTGGTGGCGACGGAGGCAGCGCTCGGAGTGTAGAAGCAGTGCTGAAGACAGGCACCCTTGAATAAAAATCCCGGTCACCCTCAGGCGAACAACCGGGATCCAGATATGCAGGAGTGAGTTTGGCTGCGACGTTGGGAACATTGGGCAGGTGGCCTTGGCATGGTAGAGGTCGCACTTCTCGAAGATCGTGCTGGTCCAGTAGAAGGCACGAAGCACAGGCCTGATGCCTGACAACTTTACTCCTGCGCCTGTAGCACTGGCAAACTCCTTCCCCCAGGCAGTGTTTCACGTCTCCTCTTTTCTCTCAGCTAGGTTGTTGCTATTGTTGCCATTCAAATTACTTTTTGGGTGCACTTGTGCAACTGCGGTAGCAACTCGTCGTCGTCTTTACATGGCTGACCCACTCCGATCACGGCACTCGCGCACTTGACACATCCTGATAACAAGCTATCAGTTGTAACATCTGCATTTCAGGGCATTTATAGTTTTCCTACACTGCCTATTGAAACTGCGTCAAGATGTAATTAACGTTTTCAGAAGCACCGTACTGTTACAAGGAACACTTCAAATCCGGTCGTTCTAAAAAGGAGAGTGCACGTGAAATTCTGAAGCACGGAACTGCAACCGAGCTGGGTGCATGGCAGCGCAGCTCCAGTCCAACCGAGATGAAGATTCGACCCCTGGGATGAGCGAGCGCCACGTGCAGATTTGAGAAGCCATGAGGAAAGTCACTCACTTTCACCCGTGCTAGGGTAACCGTGCCTTCAAGGTATGTCTCCAGCATGCTTCTGGGCGAAGCAGTACAGCATACAGCGGTCGTGGCCTCTAATCTGGGAGGCCACAGATTAGAGGCCACGACGGTAACACCCTAGGCTGATTTCTCCGTGTGGCACCTTGATGGAATCGCTTGCAACCTCGAAAGGTACAGCTGTGGCAGTCTCGTTTTTGAGCAATTCTCTGTGCGGAACCACATGCACTACGTTGTAAACAAGAAGGAAAGGAGTTAACCGAGGGGCCCGTTTGTTTATTACGCAATGAGGGTCTCGAATCCGGCAACATTGATGCCTTCAGGTAGCATGTGTGGGTTTCTTGACCGGTTGCCTTCACCCAAAAAATATCACGTTCTCGTGATGCCTGCGGCAAAAAGGATGTTCCAGATCCGCCGTCAAGGTTTGCGAGTACAGTTGAACCCAGCTATATCGAACTTGCAAAAGAACACCTATCAGTTAGATATAGAGAGTAATTCTATATAAGCCTGCTAAATAATTGGATGTCATAAAAGCACATATCATTTATAAAATCACTTTATTGGTGAAACTAGCTTAGTTTCGCATGAAGTAGTCCTGCATTTTCTTCTGCTTGGGCAATTTCGCTGCCTGCGACGCACGCACTTTTCGACATTGTCTAAAGCGTCGGAGCAGCTGAGGCCGCAACCTTCCGCATTCGCACAGAAGCACCGACTAGTGCGAGCGCACCAATCAGTTCAGAGGATGTGGGCCAAGGACCGTCGTTGCTTTCCTCATTGTGCCCACTTTCACTTGTGCTTGGTACGATGTCGGCAATGTAGTCTTCGTTTTCGGGCTCTCCTGTGGTCACGACACCATCATTTGCGCTCGCAAACTCATCCACCGTTGATTCGTCAACAGCTTCCGGAAATTCTGACAGCTCGCTCCGAATTTCGGCAACATCGGCAACGGCTTCATCGCATTCATCAGAATTTAGTCATCACCGAGCACGCAAAAGTCGGCATGGCTGAAGCAATTTCGGATGAACCACTCGCACACGGCCGTGCGTACGCATTGGGCGCCACAGGCACCGGGTCGCGAGTTTGGCCGCTTTAGCCGTAATCTCCCCCTTCAAGATCGTGCTGAGAATGCTCCTCGGAATCTTGTACCCTCAGGGACATACGACTTCTCAACGCGTTCGATCCTATTTATGATTTCGAGCTTCACGACGAAAGGCGAATTCTGCCGCTTCATCACGGCAACACTGCGGGAGAAGGCCTACAAGGCGCACACACAATGAACCAGAAAAGCAGCGAGACAACTCGCACTTCCGCCATCTTGTACGACGAGGGCACAAGAGCCTTTGATTGGCTGTCTGAGCAAGCGCTGCGGGTGGGCCAGAATCATTTTTTGCATGGGGGTGTCGGCGACTTGTCCGAGGCAGGGCGGTCACGTTAGGCAGAGCGGTTGGATGGAGCCACGCCGCCGGGTTTTCCCACATCCGCGAGGGAAAGCCAACTTCCGGGGGCACTTTCTGCCGCTTGATGTTCAATATACCGGGAGTCGCTGCTTTTTTTGTTCGATGTAAGCATAATTTTTCCTATATATACTCATTGTAACTATACCGTGTCCAGAATTTGTTCGATACATAGAATAATTTGATGTAAATGGGTTTGATATAGTCGGGCTCGACTGTAGTGGCGCTGGCTAACACTCCCAGGGTTCTACTAGGGAACATAAATAGCCAGGAAAGTGGATGGGGAAACGGCGCCATGGTAGCCCAATCGGTAGAGCATCGCACGTGAAATGTGAAGGTTGTGGGATCGTTCCCCACCTGCGGCAAGTTGTTTTTTCATCCACTTTCATTTCCATTTACTTATCGTTTCTTTATTTCTTTTATTTAGCACAAATAATTTCCCCTATGTTGTCCTTGTTGTCAGTGTTTGTTGGCTTCTTATGATATGCACTACATTGTGTATGACATGCAGGTGATTTCGACCAATTTGAACCAATGGCTGCTCATGTGTTGCTATCAATATTCACATAACACCAGTCGGCGTGAGCACTGCACAACACGCTGCTGCCACACAAAGTTGGAAAGAGTTAGCGGTTATGGTTTGTAAACACTTCATTAAGTTGTTGCTGATAGCAGTTCACGAGGACATTCAACCTCTTGAACTTGGCAGATTTTCGGCTGAAGCGACACAGAAAAGATTTTAACTTCGGGGCTCTCAGCAAGCGTGGGGCCAATGCTGGAGCCGTAACGGCAAGACTTTTGCAAAATGCTGGCAGGCAGCAGTAGTGTCTGTTTTCTGCCAACTAGAACGCTTCGTTATTGGATACAGTAACCAACCGTGTCCTGCTGATAGTGAAATATATTGCAAGCTCTTGGAGAAAAAATGGCGACATGCACTAATAGTTTTGAAATGGCAGGTGACCAGTACCGGCCGGGCACTGTTTCAAAGGAGCTACTGTCACACTTCATTCTTTAGATGACATTTTAAACGTAAACTTGCAGTTAGATGGAGAAAAGTGCTGGGAACAAAAATTAGTGTCCTGAATATTCTATCTTCTGGCCAAAGTGGTGTCCAATCATAGCATAATGCTGACATTTGCTCTGATATGTTTTTGACCGTAGGCAACCAGCTCGAGCCTCAAATAGCAAGGCACTGCCCTTTGTGTTCTTGTGCAGTCTCTTCCTTCTACAGGATTGTTAATTTTTGCATGCTTTGAATGGTAAGTATATAAACCTTACTGATTCAACGGCCTTTCTCGCGGTACTGTCGAGTTTTTTATAAACGAGTTTGACTGTACTGCCCCTACTGTCTGAGCTGTACTGGGCCAGGATTACTGTCACCCATATTCATGGCAATCTGTTTGGAATTTCCAGGTATGTTTTAGAGCCCTTTTTGCATTTGTTTTCTCCCCCCCCCAGAAGAGTAATGCCTTTGATCTTTGCATATTGTTTGCTCTACTCAATAACTCCTTAATTCACAGCTGGCTGCCTGCCTGGACAAGCACAAGGGTGATCACTCCATCCACATCTGGGACGTCCAGAATGCAGCCACCCGACCAGTCGAGCTGGGTGAGTTGCGGTCAGAACTGCTTGCCTGTGTGCATTCTGAATTTGTTCACTGATTTTTGCTGTATGGGCAGGGCTTCTGTTGGCATCCCCTTCAAGATTGGGTGGTGACAAATAGGCCTGCTTGAACCAGTCAGGTTTTATGGTGACGGTGATTTGTTAATATCCTCCTTGAAATGGAGTTGCAACAAATAGTCTCCTAGCCTGCTTCAGTTAATCAGGTATGCTATACATGCCTTTCATTCCAGCATTTTGCATGCATCTTATCAATTTTTTCTCTCTGCTTAATCATTTTTTTCTTTCTCAAAACTTCTCGATCTACCTTGTACAGTGATCCATGCTCATAATGAGTCTGGTTGTATCAATCCCTTCTTTGCTTTTTTCCACCAATACTCCATAGCTCTCTTGCTTATCTCAGCTGCTTGCCAGTTGATGCTTCAATACACGTTAAATCCAAGTGCTTCTCGAAGATGTACGTTGCCTATAGGCTTCATTCGGTGGATATCTTTGCATTCCATTAGGATGTGCTGAGTGGTCTCTGAAATTTTACTGCTACAAGCACATGCCTAATCTTGTTGCGAATATTTGCTCTGATATGTTTTTGTCCGTAGGCAACCAGCTCGAGCCTCAAATAGCAAGGCACTGCCCTTTGTGGTATCGTGCAGTCTCTTCCTTCTAATTTCTTTCTTTTCATTTTTGTAAATCTCCATGGTTTATTTTGTTTGCATTCTTTGCATCCAATTCACTGTCTTTGTTTCTCTCACTTTCTTTCTGATGACTACTGGCTGTCCATTTACATTTTCAATTACCCTATACTTGGTTGATAACTTTCTTGACCTCTTCCTCCAGTCTGTATCCACGCTTTTCGGGTACTGATACTTGTGCACTTTAACTGCCAATTTATTTTGATCCATATTCCTCAGTATTTCTTGCATTGTCCGCTAGTAGCACTATCATTTGCATACATCAGTGTGGGGACCTTCTGTTGTACAATTTGTCCATTATGCACGGAGGATAAACCAAATGCTAATTCAGTACTTTCCAGTCGTCTTTTTATGCCATTAACATAAGGAATAGAGATAGAGGACATCCTTACTTCAGTCCTTGGTGAATTATGACCACTTCATTGTATTTCCAGCGTTTCGATACAATTTCCCTATGGTTGTCTGATATCTCCTTGAGCAGCTCTGTGAAATTGTAATCTATGCCTTTGTGCTTGGGATGTTATTATCTGAAATTAATATTTCAAGTATATTAACTAAAGTTTGAGCTTTTACATAGCTACAATATCGAACGTCAGCAAGCCTAGACGTGCTGCTACAGCTCTGCCTGCAATCACTGTAGGAGGTGAGTCAGCTCTAAACGTTTTCGATACTTGACATACATGCTCTTATTGTATGCCTAGCCTTGAGTTCTGTTAAGGTGTCACTCAGGTGACAACTGTCACAGGTGTCTCCACATGCCATGTGGTCTTCTGCACCAGTGTGCATTCCAATCCAGGTAACTGTAAAGCTCCGAGGAAACATTTTTTGCTAGCTTTCATGCTCATAAAATTTTCACAGTACGACTTTTTCATTGTTGTTTACCTGGCACATGCAGATTGAGTTTTACAAATTAAAGAACTGTAAAATAACTTCACCAGAAGGGCTGTTAGGCCCTTCCAGTCGCAGTGACAGTAGCCACAAATATCCAACGATCAACCAGGCACAGGCTACGTGTTTAAAGAATATACTTTCTGGCATCGGCCACACAGCTTGCCAGCTAGATCTGGAAGCATGGGAGAGTCCCAGTGAACAAGGGGTAGCCGGCACATGGTAGGCATGGTGTTAGTCATAGTTCGAAAAAGAACACATGTTCATTTTTCTTCACGAGCATGTACTCTATTTTCATATCTCGCTGGTCCACCATAATATTGGTCTCCAAGCATGATAATGTTATACAGTAGAACCTCTCTGATACGTTCCCGTTACATACTTTTTCCTGGCAACAATGTTCACAATCGAGAAAGCAAAAAAAAAAAAAAAGACTCAATAGAGTTAAGTTCATTTTTTACCGGTTCATTTGTTCCCAGACAGCAAAATTTTTTGGCACCAACGTTCGGTACATGGCCAAACTGCATTCATATGTTTTCCGGCCGCTAGATCACATGTAAACAATAAAATGTGCAAGGCATACGTGATTGATAACAGTATATAGCTACCCGCCGCAGCAACTTTACCGCTATACTCGCCCGCCCGTCTCGCATGAAAACACCTACGCGCACTCAGTTTCTCATTTCGGTACCAGCAAATCTTCTCTGGGGCTGTCGCATGCAACATTCACAGCTATCACCGCCAATCGTATTGCAATAAGCATCTTCGCCTATCTGTTTCACAGCACATTGTACCATTGAAAGCATGGCGCACACTTTTAATAGGCAATAACCGAAATACTCTGCTATTCCCTGCTGCTCAGACTGCGATTGTATATGTTTCCCGGCCTTTAGATTCCATGTGGACAAGAAAAAGCAAGGCGTGCGCAATCGAGAACATAATATAGCCAGGCACCCGTCTGATGTGAAAACTAAGGCACATATTGTTTTTTCTACCGGTACCAGCAAATCTCCGCCTGGATCATCGCACACCGCCATCACTGCTACCACCGCCGATGTATTGTGATAAGCATCTTTGCATATCTGTTTCGCAGCGTGTGGTGCCATTGGAAGCGTAGTGCATGCTTTAAGTAGGTGATAACCGAAATGCGTCCCCGTTCCCCGCTGCAGACTGCAAACGTATACGTTTCCCGGCCACATCATACCATGTGAACAAGAAAAGGCGCGAGGCACGCATGATCGAAAACAGTATGGAGCCACCCGTCTGACGTGAAAATGCCGCCGCATACATTTTCTTGTTCCGGTACCACCAAATCTCTGCCCGTATCGTCGCTCATCGTATTCAAAGCTATTACCGGCAATCATATTGAGATAAGCATCTTCGCTTATCTGTTTCGCAGCGTGGGGTGCCATTGGAAGCGTAGCGCATGCTTTAAATAGACAATAACTGAAACACGGCGCCGTTCCCTGCTGCAAACTGCAATCGTATACGTTTCCCAGCAACTAGATGCCATGTGAACAAGAAAAGGCGCGAGGCACGTGCGATGGAGAACAGTATATACCCAGGCACTCGTCTGACGTCAAAACGAAGGCGCATATAGTTTTTTATTCCAGCACCAGCAAATCTGTGCCCGGGTCTTTGTACGCTGCAATCACAGCTATCCCCGCCAATCATATTGCGATAAGCATCTTCACCTATCTGTTTCACAGCGTGTGGTGTCATTGGAAGCATGGTGCATGCTCTAACAAGGCGATAACCGAAATGCGTCACCTTTCCCTGCAGCAGATTACAACTGTATGCGCTTCCCGGCTTCTAGATGCCATGTGAACAAGAAAAGGTGCAAGGCATACCGATTGAGAACAGTATATATCTGCCTGTCTGGCATGAAAATTACGGCATGTACAGTTTCTTGTTCCAGTACAAGCAAATCTCCACCTGTGTCATTGCGCGGCGCAATCACAGCTATCACCGCCAATTGTATTGCGATAAGCATCTTCACCTATCAGTTTCGCAGCACATGGTGCCGTCGGATGTGTTGCAGATGCTTTTAATACGCAACAACCGAAATGCGCTGACGTTCCCTGCTGCACACTCCAATCTTAATGTTTCCCGGCTACATGAAGCCATGTGAACAAGAAAAAGCATGAGGCACATGTGATCGAGAACAGTATATAACCACCCACCTGACGTGAAAATGACAGCGCATACAGTTTCTTGTCCCGGTAGCAGCTGGTCTCCGCCCGGGACTTCGCGCGCCGCAATCGCAGCTATCACCGCCAATGATATTGTGATAAGTATCTTCGCCTATCGGTTTCACAGTGTGTAGTGCCATTAGAAGCGTAGTGGGTGCTTTATATAGGCAATAACCGAAATGTGCCGCCGTTCCCTGCTGCAGAATGTGATCATGTATATTTCATGGCCAGTAGAGGCCATGTGTGAGAGAAAAGGCACGAGATGCTCGCGATCGAGAACAGCCTATAGCCAGGCATCCGTCTGATGTGAAAACAAATGCGCATATAGTTTTTTATTCTAGTACCAGCAAATCTCCGCTCGAGTCATTGCACACTGCAGTCAGTGCTCTCACTGCCAATTGTATTGCGATTAGCATCTTTGCCTATCTGTTTCGCAGCTTGCGGTGCCATTGGAAGCATAGCGCAAGCTTTAACTAAGTGATAACCGAAACGCGCCGGCGTTCCCTGCTGCAGTCTGCGATCGTGTACGTTTCCCAGCCACTAGTTGCTATGCAAACAAGAAAAGGCACGAGGGGCGCACGATTGAGAACAGTATATTGCCACATGGTGTGGCACAGCAAGGGGACTGAAGAAGAGAACTAGGTTCGTCTCGGGGGGGGGGGGGGGGGGGGGGCATCGCGCGTCAATACTTACGTTTCGTAAAGTGCAAACACCTCGATTCTTATTCAGCGTGTATACAGCAGGGTATATGCGACAATTTGGTAGAGCTTGCTGGGTACACTCAACCTATGCAGGAGACCCCACTGGGCAGCAAGAACCTCGCCCCACAATTGGAGTTGACTCAATTTCACCGCACAAGCCGTCGAATCTGAGGCCTCACCCCAGAATTTGGAAACCTCCAGGAAAAAGTGATGACTGCGACCACTGCGACTTCTATGGAAAGGGTGACACCGACTTACCTAATGCTGCTGAATCCCCAAGTGCCGATGGCTTTTCATGGCGACACATTTGAAGACGTGGCAGACTGGCTGGCGGAGTCCGAGTGCGTGGCTGCATTTAACAAGTGGGAGAACAATTCCAAACTCAGAAACGTCTACATCAGCCTCCAGGATGGTGCTCGCACATGGTTTATGAACTGCGAAAGTGCCCTGTCATCTTGGCCTGAGTTCCAGCACAAGCTACTGGAGGCTTACTCCAGCCCGGATCGCCGGGAAAGAGCGGAGCGAGCCCTTCAATCACGCGTTCAAAAGCCCAACGAGAGCGTCACGATGTACGTGGAGGGCATGACACATCTCTTTCAGCGTGTCAATGTGAGCTTGTCGGAAGAGAAGAAGGTGCGTCATCTGATGAGAGGCATAAAGGAACAGCTCTTTGGCGGTCTTGTTCGGAATATGCCCAAGACTGTTGTGGAGTTCCTCACCGAAGCCACCACGATGGAGAAGACGCTTCAGCAACGGTAGAACATGTACAATGGACAAATGAATGCCGCCGGCACTCCGGATATGCCGGTAGGCTTCAGGTGCGATGTCGTCTTGCTTTGCGAGCTGATTTGCTCAGTAGTTTGCGATGAGCTGCAGAAGCAACACGGTACGTCGGCACCTCCAGTCAGCTCCCTCGCCAGCGTCGTACGCGACGAAGTACAGCAGGCACTGCATGCACCTCTTTCCAGCAGTGAAGCACCACCTCTGCCAAGCAGCGAGTCCCGGCGCAAGACTTACGCAGAAACATTACTGAGCCCCGCCCAAGCTCTCGCACCTACTTATGTTGCGTCACCAGTTGCATTGCAATCGACGCAAGCTGCTCTGACAACTCCGCTACCCTACTTCGACGACCGCTGAACACCTGCGAGAAAACCAGAGGTTTGGTGAGCACCCGATTGACGACTGTTATGCTACCACTGCGGCGAAGCTGGTCATGTGTATGTGGAGGCCCCCTACCGACAACTCGGACTGCGGGGTTTTTCTATCGCTTCGCCTCGACCTAGGTTCGGCCAAAGGCCTCCTGACATCGCAGAATTCCTCAAACAGCAGCACAGGCCGGGCACATCGCAACGGCAGTCATGCTCACCCTCACCGCAGCGATATTTTCCTGCTCATGATACCACCTTGAGGACGATGCAAGGCAGATCACCGAGTCCACGCCGGGAAAAATGACGTCAGTGACCTTCCAAGGCTTGGCCACTGATGCTCGACGTGCTGAAGACCTTGTATTGTGCCGACCGCAGAACAACAAAAACACAATGACGCCAGAACCAGTTCCCGTGAACAGATTTCTCTGGACATACCTGTGTTGATCGACGGCAGAAAAATGAGTGCACTTGCAGTTACTGGCACCGATTACTCTATTCTTAGTGGCAAACTGGCGAGTGTTCCGAAAAAAGCTACATTGCTCCGGAATGGGGCACCAGTTCTTACGGCAGGTGGTCACGTTGTCACACCGCTTGGCTTATGCAAGGCCAAAGTAGAAATTCACGGTGCTGCTTTTCTCGCCACTTGTCTGGTTCTACGTGAGTGTTCCCACGATTTAATTCTTGGGATGGACTTTCTCTGGGAATAGGGTGCCATTATTAACGTCCACAAGCGCTGCATCACTTTCTTGACACAAAGGGCAACAACACAGACCGACTCCCTTGGACACAGATCCGCACTTTGCATTTCAGACAACAGCATCACGATACTGCTGTGTGCAAGTGTTATGGTTCCGGACAAGTCGCACGAGCTACAAGACGGTGAAGCCATTGTAGAAGGCAACATTTCTATGTTGCTGACCCAAGATATTTGTGTAACACGGAGCCTTGTGGAACTTCGTGATAGCCAGACAGCGGTCCTCGTTACCAACTTTACCTTTGAGCATCGGCACATTTTTCGTGGCACTGCCGTCGCCTACGCCAAACCATCAACGGACATTGTGGAGTGCTTTGCTTCTGAAGTGGACACAGACGATGGTTCGCTCAGAGACATCGATGTAAACTCTGAGCTTATGGACGACCAAAAGAGCGCACTGCAGGAAGTCGTGAATGAATTCCACGTGTGCTTCGCTCGGTCTACTAAGGTGGGCCAAACGCCAATCACAAAGCACCGAATAACGACATCCACTGACGCATGCCCCATCAAACAACAGCCTTATCGTGTCTCGCTGAAAGAACATGAGGCAATTCAAGCCCAAGTCAAGGAGATGCTAGATGATGGTGTTATTCAGCCTTCGCACAGTCTGTAGTCCTCCCCAGTCATTCTGGTCAAGAAAAAAGACGGAACGCTTTGTTTTTGTGTTGATTATCAATGCCGCAACGATGTTACCAAGAAGGATGTGTGCCCACTACCACGTTTCGATGACTCTTTAGACAGGTTGCGGCGAGCTGAGTATTTTTCGTCCCTCTATCTAAAGAGCGGTTACTGGCAAATTGAGGTAGATGAACGAGACCACGAAAAAACTGCTTTCGCCACTCCAGATGGTCTTTACGAATTCAGAGTACTTCCTTTCGGTCTCTGTTCGGCACCAGCAACTTTCCATTGAATGATGGATACCGTTCTCGCTGGTCTGAAGTGGCAAACTGCCTTGTTACCCCGACGACATGGTTGTTTTTTCGGTGACATTTGACGGCCACCTGAAATGGCTGCGGCAAGTTCTCGAAGCCATCTAATTGGCTAACCTCACCCTTAAGCCTCAGAAGTGTCATTTCGGCTACAAGGAGCTGATGTTTCTGGGACACGTGGTCAGCACGGAAGGCGTTAGCCCCGATCCTGCAAAAACTGTCGCTGTAGCCACGTTTCCAACACCGACTGACAAGAAAGATGTCTGACGCTTCCTGGGCCTTTGGGCATACTACTGGCATTTCACCGAAAACTTTTCGAGGATGGCGGAGCTGCTGACTCGCCTTACAAGGGACGATGTATCGTTCATCTGGGCCTCATAGCAAGAGACTGCTTTCACCGAGCTTCGACAGCATCTGGTGTCAGCATCAGTTCTGGCCCACTTTGACGAGGAGGCGGACATAGAAGTTCATACAGACGCAAGTAATGTTGGTCTTGGTGCGGTGCTTGTACAATGGCAGGAACGTATTGAAAGAGTGATCGCCTACGCAAGTCACACACTATTGTGTGCAGAGACCAACTACACCACCACAGAGAAAGAGTGTCTTGCCATCGTATGGACGCTGACCAAATTTCGACCTTACCTCTACGGCTGCCCATTCAGAGTTGTAACCGATCATCACTTGTTATGCTGGCTGGCAAATCTGCGGGACCCTTCTGGACAGCTGGCAGGGTGTACTTTACGTTTGCAGGAGTATGATGTGACCATCATGTACAAGTCGGGCCGCATACACAAAGACGCTGATGCACTCTCGCGCGCCCCTATCGACACTACCAGCCAAGACATTGAGTACGACGGCGCTTTCCTTTGGGGCTGTAAGCATTACTGATTTGTTTACACGGCAGTGCACCGACGACGCACTATTGCCTATATTCGAACATCTGGAAGGACGAAACCGATCAATACCCTGGTATATCGCTCGAGGATTGTTGTCTTTTTGTTTACGACATGGCATCTTGTATAAGAAGAACTCTGCTGCCACCAACAAGACCTACCTTTCTGTCGTTCCAGCGGACCTCTGTGCCGAAGTTTTATTCACCTGTCATGATGAGCCTCCGCCTGGCCATTTGGGTTTTTACGCGAACGCTTGATAGAGTGTGCAAATCCTACTACTGGCCGAAACTTGCCGAGTGTGTTAAGCGGTATGTCCAAGCCTGCCGTAAATGCCAGCGCCAAAGTAGCCAGCTGTAAAGCCTGCGGGATTGCTGGATCCGATTGACCCACCTGGAAAACCTTTCGACCAGGTCGGCATGGATCTTCTGGGCCTGTTTCCACTGTCATCTTCCGGCAACAGGTGGATAATCGTTGCCACAGACTATTTAACGCGGTATGCTGAGACAAAGGCGCTGCCTTGAGGCACAGCTTCCGAGAATGCCCAGTTTTTCATACAGAGCATCGGCCTACGGCATGGCGCCCTATCGCATATCATCACAGACCGAGGCAAAGCCTTTACAGCACAGCTCATTGAAGACTTTTTTCAATTCAGCTACACGAGCCATCGAAGGACAACTGCCTATCATCCGCAGACAAATGGCTTGACCGAACAACTGAACAAAACGATGACTGACATGCTGTCTATATACGCAGACGTACAGCACAAGACGTGGGATGAGATACTCCCTTACGTAACATTTGCCTATAACACTGCTATGCAAGAAATAACACACTTCAGGCCGTTTTACCTCGTTTACGGCCCTGAAGTGCAGACTTATGTTAGAAGCAAAGCTGCGGTGCGACAACTTCGATTATCTCGACCTCGCCCAAGATGCCGAACTTTTCGTGTAATGCACGGAAGAAGCCTGTCAGCTTGCCCGAGTGCACATAAAGAAACAATAGAGCATCGATGCACACCATTACCATCTCTGCCATCGACAAGTCAGGTTCCAACCTGGTGATCAAGTTTGGGTCTGGACTCCCGTGCGCCGAAAAGGACTATTCGAGAAGCTTTTGAGTTGCTACTTTGGAGCTTAAAGAGTGTTGCAGCGAATTAGTGATGTGAATTATGAAGGTCCTTCCTGACGGAAGCCAGCCTCCCCGACGTCGACAACCGCAATCTGAGATTGTGCACATTGTGCGGTTGAAACACTACTGTAGCCCCTAATAGTCGACGTTTTCAGCTGCTTAGGTTAGTTTTTGTTGTTGCTCATCTCTCAGTGCCTTGTGACTATATTGCACACCGCAGTGATTGTGACTATAGCCTACGTGTTCGTCCTAGACCATCTCGGCACTCTCATGTAAAGTCTATGTATGTTTTCTTTCTTTTTTTTTGAAGAGGGGGTAATGGGGGGGGGGGGGGCACATGGTGTGGCACTGCAAGAAGACCGAAGAAGAAGAGAACAAGGTACGTCTCGGCATCATGCGTTGATGCTTACGTTTCGTAAAGTGCAAACGCCTGGATCCTCATTCAGTGTGTATACTGCAGCAGGGTATAAGTGACAATATAACCAGGCACCCATCTGACGTGAAAACAAAGGCGTGTATAGTTTTTTTATTCCGGTACCAGCAAATCTCCGCCTGGGTCATCGCGCGCTGCAATCACAGCTATCACAGCTATCACCGCCAAGCGTATTGCAATAAGCATCTTCACCTATATGTTTCGCAGTGTGTGATGCCGTCGGAAGCATCGCACATGTTTTTAATAAGCGATAACCGAAGCACGCTGGCCTTCCCTGCTGCAGACTGGAATCGTACACTTTTCCTGGCCACTTGATCCCATGTGAACAAGAAAAGGCGCGAGGCACGCGCGATCGAGAACAGTTTATAGCCACCCATCTGACGTGAAAACAACGGCGCATACAGTTTTTTATTGTGGTAAATCTCCACCCAGGTCATCGCGTGCCACAATCACAGCTA
This sequence comes from Dermacentor variabilis, assembly GCF_050947875.1. NCBI lineage: Eukaryota > Metazoa > Arthropoda > Arachnida > Ixodida > Ixodidae > Dermacentor > Dermacentor variabilis. The sequence continues at coordinate 258,692,692 of NC_134569.1, forward strand.
TCACTGCCAATCGTTTTGTGATAGGAATCTTCGCCTATTTGTTTCGCAGCATGTGGTGCCATGGGAAGCATTGCGCATGCTTTTAATAGGTGATAACTGAAACACGCTGGCATTCCCTGTTGCAGACTGCAATCGTATATGTTTCCCGGCCACTAGATCCTATGTGAACAAGAAAAGGCCTGATGCGCAGTTGTATTTTGTTTCGTAGTGTGAGTTCTGGTGTGCACAGGTAGTGGTGTTAGCCAATGTTGCTCACTGTTGGACATCTGAATCTGACGCTTAGTATTCTGTGGTTGTTTTTTATCTTTCTTGTGACAGTATGAACTTCGCCACGAGATGTGCAATGTCATCAAAGCACTCGGTGAAACAGACACCTTGTTCTGTCTTTGCAGTGCTTTGAGCTTGTGCAGATGAAATCCGGTCTCAGATGCATCGTTGTTTTTGCTTTACTGGATATCTGCGCCAGTAATTCGGTAATAGTCGGATGTTGGTTGTTTGTGCCACGTAGGATATTTGAGAGTTGAGCAGTTAGTTCTGACAGCGGTAGACGTGGAAGTGGCCAGACACTCTTCTATGTTGATTGCATGGGGACGACGGACCTCGTGTTGTTGGCACCTGTGCTGGTAGGAATTCATTATGCTTTGATTTATGAAAGTGCCTTTGTGGTTATCAATACAATGCGTATGCATTCCCTTGCCTTGTTGGCACCGTGACTCTTTAGAGAAAATGAGGTCTTCGTGAACTTCTGCACTGTTCATCAGAGATGCTGTAGAACTGCATGTTTCTGTTGAAACCGTTCGAATGTCCTGCACACTACACGGGTGCTCTTTAGGTATCCCATTGGCATAAGGGCTACTTCTTAGTCATCGTTGTGCTTTGGACCCGTCTCTAAAGTCCAAGATGATGACATCAGTTCATAGCTGTCTTTGGTTGCATCATCCACGTGACTAACCATGTTGCTACCGGTTTTACACACAATTTTGTCTTCAGTAGGTACTTTCGTGTCAATGAAGATGTCTGTCTTTATGCCGTTCTTGCTTTTACCTTCTATGTGTTGTCATGGCTTGTAGCTTCTGTTTTACAATATTTTACTGGTTGTATTTTTTCCTTCGCTTCAAGGCACAAGCGTAATTGGATGGTCATTCTGCTTCCCGAGATTTATGACACGTCTTCACTGTTTACACTCCGTCTCATCTCAATAGCAAGTCTGATTTTAAACTTCAGTGTAACCAGGTTATTTCTCTAATGTACCTGAATAGTATATTCTTCATATAGGTCATCATCAGAGATCAGTACTTGGATCTTTTCATTTAGAAAACGAAGCCTTTCCTCAAGCATTTCGACAGGGCTGCTCATGAGACGAAGTTGAGCCGTTGTGGCCTCACAGAAAGCTGTGTTGATATCGCAGAAAATGAGGCTTACCATCATTCTGATCAGTGCCCTATTCATGGTGAACTTGGCCTCCTTGTAGCAGAGAACTGTCGTGAGTGGATGAGGGCCGTCAATAGCGTTGACTCCACTCTTCCCAGTGAATCTATCCGTGGGCTCATCATCAATCAGTGCTGGGGGCTGTGCGGTCATAGATTAATACAGCTCTTGGGTTTCACGGCACCAGTGTGTCGAAACCTGCGAAGGACCACGCAGGAAGAGCGGTCGGTGAGCAAACATGGTAATTTAATGGAACAACAGTGACAGTGACGATGATGACAGCAGGTGAGCAAGGCAGAAGTTTCTATGGTTGTGTAAGCTTAGTGCTTCAGCATTGCCTTTTTGCCTTGTAAAGCAGTGGGATCAAAATGGAATTGCACGAAAGGAAATGCGACGGCTATTTGTGAGGACACATTTTCCGTAAAACGAGCGAGTGCATACTGAACAAACACAAGACCAAGCAAAAATTAATCCGTTTTGATTCTCTTGTGGCTTGTATAAAGTCTAAATCACGCCCGTTTGTCTAGCCACTTGACCCATGTGGTAGCCATCTTCTGAGAAAAAGAAAAGTACACTGGCTAATGCTGTAAGAAGACCGCACATGGTAAAACCTCATGCTCAGGCCATGCACTATAAGACAAACATCTGTAACCCAGCATCTGCCACTGCTTAGGCTGCTCGGCTGCTCGACCACTCGACAAATGGGATTTACACTGTATAGTATGCTGTTATTGCTAACCAAAACTATTTTATTCGAGGGCGGAAGCCAGAACCAAGCAAACGAAATAGTTTTGCAGGTGTTTTTACTGTGAGGAGAGAGTGGCAGTGGCAGTCGACCAAGAGCTTCAAGTGAGGTGAGGGAAGCTTTAGCTAGTCTGTAGACCTCTTAGCTTTTGTGGATCACAGGAGCCACAGATGGTACTAGCAAAGCTGGTAGCGACATCTTGGTTTGATTACATTGTGTTTGAAACATTTTCCCGTTGTGTGAGTGTTCTCATAAAAAAATAAAATAAAAAGGTCTTCATGTTAGAGTGGAATCTCGATGATACAAATCTCACGGGGTCACGAAAAATATTCGTATTAGTCGAAATTCGTATCATCCAAACAATTAAATCTAGCTAAATTAAAGAGTGAGAGGTGAGCTCACTCAGGCACACGTACATAAAAAGCATTTATTTCTTGAAAAAAAAGTCTTTAATGTCCTTCTGCTTCTTTTTCTTTATCAGGTCAATTAGCAGACTTTGTTCAAATCCATAAAAATGCATGCACATGTCATCGCTGATTAAATCCGCAGCCATAGCACGCCTCAGAACTTCGAGCGCATGCGGCGTTTTAGCCGCCGGTGGTGGTCCTTCACCGTCGCCCATGTCTAACACAAAGAACGCGGCCCGAAGCACAGCAGCCACTCCATCCGATGGCACGCGGAAAAAGAGGAAAAGCACAAAAGCAACAAAAGTGCCACCACTTCAAACTCTTCGCGCCCAGTCGCGGCCTCCGCGCTGTCTGGCGCCGGGTCTGTGCTTCTGCACCAAAAGAGGGAGGGAGAAATCGCATAACTGCGCGCTGTTCTCTTGCACTGCCGTAGGTGGGGCTCATGCTCACGATCATGTCCATCCGTGCACTGGAATCGTGCCAACTGTGGCCTCTCCACGCAGCGGCGCAACCTCCTCCCCTCCTTAGCAATCGGCGCACCGGTCGGGGGCACAGCTGCGCATAGCAACCGTGACGTCACACAGTAGCGGTAGAACGAGCGCACAGGCGTCAGCGGTGGCAGCTGCACCGCCACTCTGCCACTCCTTCATCAGACGTCTTGTTGCAGTCGAGTGAGTGAGACCCATAGCTCCGAAGCGGCCCAGTGATTGTGCGCCAAGCGGTTCGGGGAAGCGGCAGCGGACGCCGGATTTCCCCATTATCAAACGCCAGAAGAACAAGAAGCGAATGCACATGCGACGAATGAACATGTCACCAGATGTGAAAGCAAGGGAGGCAGAACAAAAACGCCAACAGCGACTGATTAGATCGCCGGGTACCAAAGGCAGGGAAGCAGAACGAAAGCGGCAGCAGCGACAGGCGATATCGCCGAACACCAAAGCGAATGAATTGGAGCGCAGATGGGCAGCAGCGACCAGCCATTTCACTGAACAGCAAAGCCAGGGAAGCGGAGTGCAGACGGCAGCAGTGTCTGGCTTTTGTCAAGCACACTTTCAAATTCCCAAAGTGTTTTCGGTAATTTTCGTATCAACTGACGCGGGTCGAAAATTGATTCGTAACAACCGTTCTCTAGCACATTGCAAAGTAATGGGGCTCGGCTGGGACCACAGAAAAATTCATATCATCCAGAAATTCATATTAGCCGTGATCGTATCATCGACGTTCCACTGTAATGAAGATATCATGCTACTTTATATCAATTTTTTAGACAGACAGTTCAGTAGAATATGACATGTCACTGCAGTTCCAGTATTAGCTTTGTGTGTTCTCTAGTTACTCTGCATCACAAGATGTTGCTATTAGTGGTGTTGCTGCCACACCCCTGTGGTGGCACCATGTTTGGGTAATCAGCAATGTATTTACAGACAAGTTTAAAGAAGTGGCAACAAGCTGGCAAGACAGCATGCACAAGCAATGATAGACAGAAAGGGGAAAGAATTGATGAGCAGGTAGCATGGCATCTGGCTTTGCTACTGAGCTAGGCGCGGTGCGATTGTTTACTGCCATGTAAAATCTGAGCAAAAATGACACTGCCTTGTTGCCTAAGCAATCCGCGCAGCAGGGTGAAAGGTACTGATAGGCTACAGTACTGAAAAGAGTCAGGCTGGGCTAGTTTAGTTGGTGTTCATTCATTTCAAAGTGGGCTGAATGGCACTCATCATGGTATACTCTCGTCCGTTGTGCTGTGTCTGTTTGTGTAATTTACTGTGACTCACCGCAGTTTGAAATAACAAAGGAGGCCCCAACAATCCTAGATGCATTGTGAAGAGTTTTCTCTAGTTTATGGGGCCAATAGCAACAATTGCTAATGGTTGCTCTCTGACATGACCTTGGTCAGCATGTTGCAGAAAGGTACTAGGCTATGATAAAGAAAGAGGAGCTCCACAAGTTAGAAGGAGCACTGGGGGGAGTTAGAGACCAGCGCGATTGGAAGTTGTTGGTATTGCAGATGCACAGTAGTGTTTACTCTGGGTAGTAGGCTTGTGTGAATATTCGATATTTTCGATTAGTTGAATGAATAATGGGCTATTCGATATTCGCTTCGATTCCAATTTTGTTATTCGGAAATTTCGAAGTATTCGGCTTGAACGAATAGCCACATGCAGCAGGGAGAATTCATTTTCAGAAGTTTTGGTTTTGGATTCAGTAATAGTTTTCCTAATCAAATCCAATCCAAACCAAGCCAGGAAAGCAGAACTATACTCAGAACGAAGGCATACAAAAACGCGTCTCGTCGGCGTAGTGATGTGGTCGATTGCGTTTAGTGGGTGACTCTGTCTCTGCCGCAGCGGCATTTAATCTCTGCCGCCTTCGACCACTCCAGAGAGCACCATGGGGGACTTGCATGTGGCCAGCAATCCGATTTGGAACATTTTTGTAAAGATTCCACCGGGAACCGAAGCTCGATGTCTTAAATGCAAGGCAGTCCTGAAGACCCCGACAAGTACAACAACAACCCTAGCAACGCATTTAAGGAGACATCCAGACTTGCACAAGGACCAACAGGAGAAGCGGGATGCATGCGAAACGCCATCCAAGCTCAAGGGGGCAAGCAAGGCAAGTGGTCAACAGCCATTCATAGCCGACAGTTTCAAGCCGAAAATGAAAGCGTCGGCCCCAAAAGCTCAACAGATGAAAAAATGATAGCTCGCTTCGTAGCTCGTGGTATGCACCCTTACAACATTGTCGAAGAACCATGCTTCCTCGACATGAAGTTCGCTATGCCGGATTATGCCGTGTCGTCTCGGACAACCTTCTCGCATCACTTCTACGCATCAAGCAAAGAGAAGGTGAAAAAGAAGCTCGGGGATATTTTTGCAAGCGGAGGGGAGTCACTTTCAATCACAACTGATGGTTGGATATCGCGGGCAAATGACAGCTACGTTTATATAACCTGTCACATCATGGACAGTGACTTCGTGCAACACGTGCATTCATTGGCTTGCACGGAAATGACAGACTCTCAAACTGCAGAAAACCTTGAGCTATTTATCACAGGTGTCATCAAGGAGCGGGAACTTCCAGCCAACGATACTGTGCCGATCTTCGTCGCTACAGGTAATGGAAGGAACTTTACTTCTGCAGTAGCGTGGTTGTCCTGGAGTGGTGTGCAGTGTTTCAGACACACCCTTCAGTTGTGTGTCAGTGATGCCAAAATAGAAGTGTCAGGGTTTTTGCAGCTCTGTGCTAAGGCCAGAACGATTGTGGCTAGATACAAACGGAGTGCCAAGGCCCGAGAACGGCTTCAGGAAATTCAGAAAAACATGCAGCTGGACCCTCTCGAGGTTATACAAGACATCCCGACCCGATAGAACAGTGAGCATGCCATGATGGCCAGGCTCGTGAAGCTCCGTACGGTCACCATTGTAGAACTTTCAGAATGTGACGCAGTTCCAAACTTGAATGCAAGTGAGTGGAAGCTTATGAATGCAGCAGTGCAATTCTTGAAGCCACTTGACCATGCCACAACTCAACTGTCTGGGGACAGATAATCCACGCTGTCACAACTCATTCCCCTGTTGCAGTGTACCGATGTGGTTCTAGCTGAACATGTTTCCGAAGGTGGCGAGGCTGCATTGCTTGCCTCAAGCCTTTTGCGCAGCATCAAGACGAGGTTCCCTGATATCAAGATGTCTCGCCTTCCTGCATTGGCAGTGTTGGTCCATCCTAGATAAAAAACGTTTGTTATGCTTAACGACCCGCAAAGCAATGGGCGTTCACTCTACTCATAACGGCAGCAGAAGAGACTGTGCCAGTAGATCAACATGGTACAGCAACATGTTCTGCATGAACATGAGCAGAACATGAACATGAACAGCACCTGCTCTGCAGACCCATCAGGGTACTCTGTGTGGAGTGCTTTTACAGACTTCAGTTCGCGTGCAGATCATCAGTCAAGCCGTACAATCTCGGATGAGGTTGCTGGGTACTTGAAGGCCCCCCTTCTTTCTCGGTCCGAAGACTCCCTTGTATGGTGGAAAAGCAAGAGCAGCCACTTTTACCCAACGCTGGTTGCAGCTGCCCATAGGTATCTTTCGATACCAGCCACTCAGACAAGAAGTGAAAGGCTTTTTCGACTGCAAGAGCCGTTGTAAGCTGCAGAAGGGAGCACCTCAAACCCAGCATGTGGAACAGCTAGTATTCTTGCACAAATATTTGTAGATTTTCGTAAATAATGAAGTTGTTTACTTTCCTTGAATAAATCCCAGACCTTAGCCCTCAGCTGTTTTTTTTTTCTTGCTACTATTCGAAGTATTCTCTTCGAAATTATTCTAGAAGAATTACTATTTGCTTCGAATTCGCTTCGAACCAAAAAGCACTATTCGCACAAGCCTACTGCGTAGAGATATTTTTTCCCATTTGGATTTAGAGATATCTTTAGTCTGGCACAAAAGCGTTTCGAGTTAAGGAGGGGTTGACACCATGGGTGAAAATACATTCTGACTTGTTTCTAGATATCAGAATTAAAACTTACGAGAAATGCCAAATTCATTTGGCCTGATAAAGTAGTCTGTCAAATCTCTGTTGAAGCTTGGGCAAGTTGATGTGACATTCTTTTACAACAACATAAAGGACTAGGAGGAGACGAGTGCACATACGCAGTGCTGGTGTCACTGTAGCCCTGTGCTCAGGTACTGTCGTTCTTGCCAATCTTGTGTCTTTGTATATTTTCATTTGAGATTGGTTGCCACCATATTTGAGCAGTGAAAATCGCCACAATAAAACCATTTGTAAGTAAATAGGTGCTCTCTGTGTGCACTCGTCTCGAACTAGTCCATTTCACTGTTGTAAAAGAATTTCAAACCTCTCTTTTCTTTAGTATTGTTACGTGGGAAGACACAGACAAAAAGCTACATACAAGTATATTTACAAGGAAATACGCCGCACTTAGCCAAGAGGCAGTAACCCGCGCTAGCCTCTAATCGTCGTCGTCGTCTTCACACTGCTCGCCTCTTCATCATTGCAAGTACTGTTCCATAGCACTACCCCCAGCGGCAAAAGCGCCGTCCCGGAGCGACTAAAGGCCGGACTCGGAAGCAGTGTAGTAGGCCTGGAGCCTACTGTGCACGACATCACTAGATGCCAGAGCAGAGGACGAGGTTGAACTCACAGGAGCAATTTCGTACGTCACAGGCGTCACCTGGTGCAGCACGCGGTAGGGCCTTGTGTATCGTGAAAGGAGCTTTTCGGAAAGTCCGACGTGGCGAGAGGGCGACCACAGAAGCATGAGCCCACCAGGCAAAAACTGTACGTCACGGTGGTGGGCGTTGTACTGACGCTGCTGAGTGGTTTGCGAGGCCGTCAGTCGAGTACGGGCAAGCTGGCGTGCGTGATCAGCGAAGGCGATGGTGTCGCGCGTATACTCGCTTTTTGAGATCGCAGCAGGATGAAATGCTGTGTCAAGGGGCAAAGTCGGTTCATGACCGTACAGTAGATAAAATGGAGAAAATCCGGTGGTGTCGTGCCAGGAAGAATTGTGCGCAAATGTGACGTGAGAAAGGGCAATGCCCCAGTCGTGGTGGTCTTTGGAAACGTACTTGGACAGCATATTGGTAAGAGTACGGTTTAACAGCTCTGTCAGGCCATTGGTTTGAGGATGGTATGAGGTAGTCAGCTTGTGTTGAATGAAACAGGAATGCACAATGTCTGCAATAACTTTCAAGAGAAAGTTACGGCTACGATCAATAAGCAGCTGCCGCAGAGCGCCATGAAGCAAGATAATGTCACGCAAGAGAAAGTTCGCGACGTCAGTGGTGCAACTGGTAAGAAGAGCCCGCGTGATAGCGTATCGGGTTGTGTAATCAGTTTTGATGGTTACCCATTTGTTCCCAGAGGATGACGTGGGAAAGGGACCGAGGAGGTCTAATCCGACACGAAAGAAAGGTTCCACAGGGACGGTGATCGGCTGGAGATGACTGGCAGGTAGCACCTGAGGTGTTTTCCGACACTGGCAGGGATCACAGGCAGCAACAGAGCGGCGGACGAAGCGAGCGAGACCAGGCCAGTAGAAGCGGCGGCAGATGCGGTCGTACGTGTGGGTTACCCCAAGATGTCCTGCAGTGGGTGCGTCATGCATCTCAAAGAGCACAGTCTGTCGTAGATGTTTTGGCACGACAAGAAAATCAGATCCATCAGGGAGGAAGTTCCTTCGGTACAGAATGCCACCCTGCAGGACATATCGGTGAACGGATGCATCGGTAGGTGTAGAGTGCAGACTCCTTATGAGTACTCGCAGCGATAGGTCTCGGTACTGCTCATCAGCGATGTTAGCGAAGGCAGACACAGAGAAAATGCCGTTGGCGGTACTACTGTCGGCATCGTCAGGCTCGTCTACCGGGTAGCGAGACAGGCAGTCAGCGTCCTTGTGTAGTCGGCCAGATTTTTAGGTGACAGAATACGAATATTCTTGGAGGCGTAAGGCCCAGGGACCAAGTCTTCCTGCAAGATCTTTCAGCGAGGATAACCAGCAAAGTGCGTGATGGTCTGTTACAACGGAAAAGGGTTGGCCATATAGGTATGGGCGGAACTTCGCAACCGCCCAAACTAGGGCCAGACACTCACGCTCAGTGATGGAATAGTCGCGCTCGGAGGGTGAGAGGAGCCTGCTGGTGTAAGCGATAACACGGTCGTGACCGCGCTGGCGTTGTGCCAGTACTGCGCCAATTCCGTGACCGCTGGCATCAGTACGGACTTCGGTAGGTGCAGAAGGATCGAAATGGGCCAGAACAGGAGGCGTCGTGAGAAGGTCGATTAGATGCGGGAAAGCAGAGGCCCCGTTATCGCCCCAGTGGAAAGGGGCGTCTTTTTTCAAAAGCTCGGTTAGTGGTCGTGCTATGGCCGCGAAATTTTTCATGAAACGGCGGAAGTACGAACAAAGGCCGATGAAGCTGCGCACATCCTTGACACACTTCGGAACAACAGGGAAGTGCATGACAGCATGGATCTTGCCTGGTTCTGGTTGCACTCCGTTCGCGTCAACGAGATGTCCAAGGACTGTAATCTGGCGACGGTCGAATTGGCACTTCGATGCGTTGAGTTGCAGACCGGCTCAACAAGAAACGTCCAGGACTACTGAGAGGCGCTCGAGGTGCATAGCGATGTTGGGGAAAATACTATAACGTCATCCAAGTAGCACAGGCACGTGGACCATTTGAAACCGTGAAGAAGGGAGTCCATCGTGCGTTCAAAAGTGGCAGGAGCATTACGTAGACCGAACGGCATCACTTTAAATTGGTAAAGGCCGTCGGGGGTTACAAAAGCAGTCTTCTTGTGGTCGAGATCGTCCACGGCAATCTGCCAGTAGCCGCAGCGAAGGTCAATAGAGGAGAAATAGTGAGCACCGTAGAGGCAGTCAAGGGCGTCATCAATCCGAGGTAATGAATACATGCTGTTTTTGGTAACCCTGTTAAGGTGCTGATAATCCACGCAAAAGTGCCATGAGCCAACCTTGTTTTTTACCAGTACAACAGGTGACGCCCATGGACTACATGACGGTTCAATATTGTTCTTGGCAAGCATTTTGCGAACTGCTGCATGAATAACTTGATGCTCAGCCAGTGACACTCGATACGGGCAGCGATGAATAGAAGGGGCATCGCCGGTATTAATGCGATGTTTAACAGCTGTAGTTTGGGCCAAAGGATGATTGTTAAAGTCAAGAATATTGTGGTAGGAAAACAAAACGCGGTAGAGCTCACGAGCGTGCTCGTACGGCAAGTCGGTTGCAATAATTTTCTGTAAGTCGGCGATGGTACTGTTTGCCAACTGCGATGGTAGAAGAGGATAGGATGAATTGTCGTCTACTGCAATCGATGCTACTGAGTGATCCTCGAATGAGCAAAGCTGGGCCGGAGACATCCTCCGTGGCAGCACTTGTGTCTTCAAGCCAAAATTGACCACTGGCAGGGAGCCGCAATTCGCTGTAATAGATAAAGCTGTATGAAGCACTGTGATCCCGTGTGTAAGGAGTATGTCTTGCATAGGAGCCATGATGTAGTGACCATCGGGCACTGATGGGGATAACACTAAGTCAATGTAAGTCAGTGCCGAAGGTGGCAATCTAAAGAAGTCGACAGCATTGAGGTGACTGTGGTGTGGTTCAGCGGGATCCAGAACAGGCAGGTCAAGGCGGAGAGTACTGGTGGAACAATTGATGAGAGCACAATGTGCGGAGAGGAAGTCTAAGCCGAGGATGATGTCGTGGGGACAGTGGGCGATGACTGTGAATAGCACGATAGTGGAGCGATCGGCGAAGGAGACGTGGGCAGCACACATACCAACTACGGGGGCTGTTCCACCATCGGCGACACGTACAATAGGCGTCGTGGCGGGCGTGATTATTTTCTTGAGCCAGTTACGAAGGTCAGCGCTCATTACCGACAAATGCACCTCAGTGTCTATAAGAGCAGACACAGAAACACCGTCGACTTGCACGTGAAGAAGGTCTAGATGAGTGGGCAACGTCAGTAGAGGATTTGGCGGCATAGGGAGCAATGCAGCGTCACCTCGAGGCACTGCATCATCTAGTTTTCCGGCTGGGAGTGGCGTCCAAAGGGAGTCGGCGAATAAGAGCGATGGGGCTGGCGAGAGCAAGATTGTCGTCGTTGGGGGCGAAGGCGAACGAGAATAGGGGTGGTTCGGCGCAGGAGAATCAGTGGCAGCATTATCGGAGCGTGTGGCATAGGGACAAGAAGGGCCATCTGGGGGAGCGAGAGTAGGCAGTATAAGTAGACCAGGTAGGGGAACTCCGGTGACTGCGACAATGCTGAGAAATGTACCCGATTCGAAGGCAGTGAAAACGAATGGGCTTGTTGTCAGCAGTGCGCCATTCAGATAGGTTGCGGAAACGTGGTAGGTAATAAGATGCTGGATGGGGCAGAATCGAAGAAGCCGAGTGGGTATCAGGGCGATGGGTCGAGCAGATGGTGTGAAGACCCATTTTTGCAAACTCCTGGCGGACAACTGCCTGGATCAGGGAAACCTTGACTGCAGGTGCGTTGGAGGAGCTGGAGTCGAAGGCAGCCAGATAGGCGGCCTCGATCTCACGCTGGACGATCCTGGTAACATCGCCAGCGTTGTTGGGATGAGGAGCGTTGACACAGGAAGATGTCACTGGGGTGTTGGGCAGACGAGCAAACTGCTGGTCAATACTTTGGCTTTTAGCGAGTTCCAGGCGGCGGCACTCTTTTATAACTGCATCCACCGTCACCACGTTGTTGCAAACGAGCAAGTTGAAGGCGTCATCGGCAATGCCTTTGAAGATGTGGGAAACCTTGTCCGATTCAGTCGTGTGCGTCAACTTTGCAGCACAGAACCAAGACGTTCTGAATGTACATGACATAGGGCTCTGTTGACGTCTGCACACGGCCCGAAAGCGCCTTCTGCGCGGCAAGTTGGGGACCGTAGGGATTGCCGAACAAGACTCAGAGCTTTTCCTTGAGTGAATCCCAACTGGTGAGCTCATCTTCGTGCGTCCGAAACCAAACTCGAGGTGTGCCCCCGAGGTAAAAGACTACGTTGGCGAGCATGATAGTAGGGTCCCACCGGTTATTGAGGCTGACGTGTTCGTACAGGCTGATCTAGTCCTTGACGTCTTCCCCATCTTTGCCCGAGAATACGCCATGATCACGGGAAGCGGGGAGAGTCATGTAGGTCGTCGAAGTCGGAGCCGGCTGAGTCGAGTTGTCGTCGCCGGGAGCCATGAAGGAAGGCTCGACGTACCGTCCACTGCGAAGCTCCGTGACGAGCTACAGGGAATGTCCACCTCCACCAGATATGTTACGTAGGAAGACGCAGATGAAAAGCTATATACAAGTATCATCATCATCAGCAGCAGCAGCAGCAGCAGCAGCCTGGTTATGCGCACTGCACGGCAAAGGCCTCTCCCATGCTTCTCCATCTACCCCGGTCATGTACTAATTGTGGCCATGTCGTCTCTGCAAACTTCTTAATCTCATCCGCCCACCTAACTTTCTGCCGCCCCCTGCTAAGCTTCCCTACCCTTGGAATCCAGTCCATAACGCTTAATGACCATCGGTTATCCTCCCTCGTCATTACATGTCCTGCCCATGCCCATTTCTTTTTCTTGATTTCAACTAAGATGTCATTAACTCGCGTTTGTTCCCTCACCCAATCTGCTCTTTTCTTATCCTTTAACGTTACACCTATCATTCTTCTTTCCATAGCTCGTTGCGTCGTCCTCAATTTGAGTAGAACCCTTTTCGTAAGCCTTCAGATTTCTGCCCCGTAGGTGAGTACTGGTAAGACACAGCTGTTATACACTTTTCTCTTGAGGGATAATGGCAACCTGCTGTTCATGATCTGAGAATGCCTGCCAAATGCACCCCAGCCCATTCTTATTCTTCTGATTATTTCCGTCTCATGATCCGGATCCGCCATCAATACCTGCCCTAAGTAGATGTCTTCCCTTACCACTTCCAGTGCCTCGCTACCTATTGTAAATTGCTGTTCTCTTCCGAGACTGTTAAACATTACTTTAGTTTTCTGCAGATTACTTTTTAGACCCACTCTTCTGCTTTGCCTCTCCAGGCCAGTGAGCATGCATTGCAATTGGTCCCCTGAATTACTAAGCAAGGCAATATCATCAGCGAATCGCAAGTTATTAAGGTATTCTCCACTAACTTTTATCCCCAATTCTTCCCAATCCAGGTCTCTGAATACCTCCTGTAAACACGCTGTGAATAGCACTGGAGAGATCATATCTCCCTGCCTGACGCCTTTCTTTATTGGGATTTTGTTGCTTTCTTTATGGAGGACTACGGTGGCTGTGGAGCCGCTATAGATATCTTTCAGTATTTTTACATACGGCTCGTCTACACCTTGGTTCCGTAATGCCTCCATGACTGCTGAGGTTTCGACAGAATCAAACGCTTTCTCGTAATCAATGAAAGCTATATACAAGGGTTGGTTATATTCCGCACATTTCTTATCACCTGATTGATAGTGTGAATATGGTCTATTGTTGAGTAGCCTTTACGGAATCCTGCCTGGTCCTTTGCTTGACAGAAGTCTAAGATGTTCCTCATTCTATTTGCGATTACCTTAGTAAATAGTTTGTAGGCAACTGACAGTAAGCTGATCGGTCTATAATTTTTCAAGTCTTTGGCGTCCCCTTCCTTATGGATTAGGATTATGTTAGCGTACTTCCAAGATTCCAGTACGCTCGAGGTCATGAGGCATTGTGTATACAGGAGGGCCAGTTTCTCTAGAACAATCTGCCCACCATCCTTCAACAAATCTGCTGTTACCTGATTCTCCCCAGCTGCCTTCCCCCTTTGCATAGCTCCTAAGGCTTTCTTTACGTCTTCCGGCGTTACCTGTGGGATTTCGAATTTCTCTAGACTATTCTCTCTTCCATTATCGTCATGGGTGCCACTGGTACAGTATAAATCTCTATAGAACTCCTCAGCCACTCGAACTATCTCATCCATATTAGTAATGATATTGCCGGCTTTGTCTCTTAACGCATACATCTGATTCTTGCCAATTGCTAGTTTCTTCTTTACTACTTTTAGGCTTCCTCCGTTCCTGAGAGCATGTTCAATTCTATCCATATTATACTTCCTTATGACAGCTGTCTTATGCTTGCTGATTAACTTCGAAAGTTCTGCCATTTCTATTCTAGCTGTAGGGTTAGAGGCTTTCATACATTGGTGTTTCTTGATCAGATCTTCCGTCTCCTGCGATAGTTTACTGGTATCCTGCTTAACGGAGTTACCACCGACTTCCATTGCACACTCCTTAATGATGCCCACAAGATTGTCATTCATTGCTTCAACACTAAAGTTAAAGCCGAGTACCTGTTCTGTAGCTTGATCTGGAATTCCTCTATTTTCCCTCTTACCGCTAACTCATTGATCGGCTTCTTTTGTACCAGTTTCTTCCGTTCCCTCCTCAGGTCTTGGCTTATTTGAGTTCTTATCATATTGTGGTCACTGCAGAGCACCTTGCCGAGCACGTCCACATCTTGTATGATGCCAGGGTTAGCGCAGAGTATGAAGTCTATTTCATTTCTAGTCTCGCCTTTTGAGCTCCTCCACGTCCACTTTCGACTATTCCGCTTGCGGAAGAAAGTATTCATTATCCTCATATTATTCTGCTCCGCGAACTCTACTAATAACTCTCTCCTGCTATTCCTAGTGCCTATGCCATATTCCCCCACTGCCTTGTCTCCAGCCTGCTTCTTGCCCACGTTGGCATTGAAGTCGCCTATCAGTATAGTGTATTTTGTTTTCACTCTACCTATCGCCGATTGCACGTCTTCGTAGAAGCTTTCGACTTCCTGGTCATCATGACTGGATGTAGGGGCGTAGACCTGTATAACCTTCATTTTGTACCTCTTATTAAGTTTCACAACAAGACCTGCCACCCTCTCATTAATGCTATAGAATTCCTGTATGTTACCAGCTATATTCTTATTAATCAGGAATCCGACTCCTAGTTCTCGTTTCTCCGTTAAGCCCCGGTAGCACAGGACGTGCCCGCTTTTTAGCACTGTATATGCTTCCTTTGGCCTCCTAACTTCACTGAGCCCTATTATATCCCATTTGCTGCCCTCTAATTCCTCCATTAGCACTGCTTGACTCGCCTCACTAGATAACGTTCTAGCGTTAAACGTTGCCAGGTTCTTATTGCAATGGCGGCCTGTATATGAACACACCAAAGAAACTAGTATATTACAACGCCGCACTTGGCCAAGAGGCAACAACCTGCACTAGCCTTTAATCATCGTCGTCGTCTTCACACTGCTCGCCTCTTTATCATTGCAAATACTGTTCCGTAGCAATATTGCGGTAACAGGTTGAATACTAGAAGAGAAAATGAAGGTCAAAGCTACATTCTTTAATTTCATGCTGGAACCCCATCATCACTAGTACTTACAATGTGATGTCTCCACAGTATATTCTTGTCATGTTTAGGGCTATTGTGGCCAAGTGTTATTGAAATCTGCTAAGTTCAGTCGTTAGCTCTTTGAGTGTGCTTCAATGTGATCCATCTTTACTGAAAAACAGTTGACTAGACCCAAGCAGGCACCCTGGAATGCAAGAAGAGGCCTAGCAAGCCTCTTCTTCCTCTCAAGTGTCCCTTCTTTATTGTTTGGTTGCCACACGAACCATTGTGGAGGACAGCTGAACATTGTAAAAAAGATATTTCTGTGCCTTATGTTTTCTTGTTTTTTTTTTAATATTACACACAGTTGTAGTAAGGGAAATTCATAGGAGAGTGCATTCGGCAATGTTTATACCTTATTAGAGAGGGAAAAAGAGCAGCAGGCAAGAGAAGGAAAGGCTGTGAGCACTGTAACTGTGTCGCTTTTCAGTGAACTCCTGTACTGTATGGCAAAAAGATGCAAGGGTATAGGGAAGGTTATTACATTAAATAGAAGCTGTTAAAAAAAGGACACTAACAATTATTAAATTTATAATTAGAGGGACAGTAAAGAGTAATGCTGAATTAGTTTTTGCTGGTAACTTATCTTTTAAAAAATCTTAATTTCTTTCATTTGGTGGAAAAAGTTATGAGGAGGGAAAACAAAGACCCCTCTGTGAATCTTCTGCCAAAACTTCCCTGCCAGTATGTCAGTTTAACCATCACAAATTTCAGTATATTTGTTGTTATTATTGTTTTTTGTTATCGTATTTAGGTTATTTTGGTAGAGAAAAAGTTTTCAAAACTTGATAGGTTGAGTTTGTTGTTCCTTTGAAATACAGTGTCGCCCTTTGATGACACACAATTAAGTGGACCTTTGTAGATGCCGTCCAAATTAATCCTGTCAAAAGAAGCTAGTGCAGAAACTTCAGGGCGGCATTGCTGCATGTCTTTCGTTCTTGTATCTTTTCTGGCTTACTATAAGAGCAGCCGTTTTTCTTTTACAGTGGCACAGTTTACTTGTATAGGCAAACTTAATTTTACTGTTCAGTGTCCCTTCAAAAGTTTTTATGCTTCACTTGGGAACGTGGGAGTTTTCAAAGAGCTCTTGATGCCAAGAAACTCTATTTTGAACCTTTGAACAGAGACTTTTCCTGTCAAAAGTTCTGTTCAAGAAGGTAAGTATCTTGTGATTCCAATTCACATCCATGACACTCATGTGTTTATGCCAATGCTTTCCCATTTTGATGCTTTTTGTCTCTTGCAGGTTACTCCGACTCTACTCAGTCACTCAGCTGGTTTTGCCAGTCTCCCATGACCTTTGTGTCCGGCATGAACAACAAGCAGCTCAGGATCTATGACATGAGAGGTATGATCATGTTTTGTCTTGTACCATGATGCATATAAGGGGCACTGGGAATTTCTCAGCCCTATTAAAACATAAATAGCGGGCTGGTTTGGTCCACCTGCTCCACCTGAACCAGTTCATGACGCACTGTACGAGCCTTTGAACCCTTCCCTTCATTTCAAAAGGTGCAGAAGGGGCTGGTTCGAGATTTTTCTCCACGCTCCCTACTGGTGCTACTTATTTGGTGCATATGTGCAGGGGCTAAGCAACTTTGCAGCAGTCAGTGTCACACATGGCTGTGCCCTTTTACACTTTTCTGTCCACGCCTATTCCCATTGATAGGCTGCTATGCCCGATCGCCTGCTATAGAAAGTTACAAATTCATATTTTGCGACTTTCCAAGAGCTCCCAGACAGCCACCACCATTTATTGGGTTATTTAGAAACTGTTCAGTCAGTTTCTGTTTCCCATTTTCTTTTTCCTCCGTGCATGGATTTTGAAAGCTCCTCTGGAGAAAGGGGGCGTAGTCGCTACTGTGAGCACTTGTAGATGGCGTCACACACTGCTCATGCACGGAAATGTTGCATTTTTATCGATTCTAATGCATCTGCATGTGTTTTTGCACTTTGGAAGCAGCATTGACGCAGACTGCAACTTCTGTTTGTCAGATTTCCAACAGGAGTTTAGCTTTATTTGCGGAACCACTTCAAAGCCACCGAGGTTAAGATATCCTGCATGTTCTGAAGTTCTCAGTCCTTAACTGCAGGGTTTTAACAAGCTTCGGTTGGGATGATTTGTTGGCGGCTGCGCAAGGAGTCGAGTTTTGCATGGAGACGGCTGGCAGTCGACCTTGGCATTGTGCTGGCGCTAGTCACTGAGGTTAACATTTCCTTTTGTTTCCGACGAAATTTTTTGCATATAAAGATGATATTCACTGGATTATTTCACATGTCCCTTGTGTTTAAAGTGTATATTTTGAAAATGTTTTGAGGCTTTTCTGTGCAAAGGAACAATGATGGTTTTAATTAAGTTCTTCTTTTCTGTAAAATTCTTGTTTAGATATATACATATATTCTTAAAATTCTTTTGAATAAAGTTGGTCTTTCAGAAAGTACCATTGGAAAGAAAATTTTCTCTTTTTCAATATGATACTGTACACTTCAGTATCAAGCATGCTCTATAATAGGAAAAACCATTTACTAGACTACCCAAAAAACTGATGCATTTCCCATGGACAGGAAAATTTAAAACCCTGCTTACACACATAGGCCATACATTAACAGGATGTCTATTAGCCACATCCCGCAATTCAGTTGTCTGTGCTGAGCAAAGCAATGTTACTTCAGATTAAACAACAAGCCTCTGTAAAACTGAAATAAGAAAAAGAAAATCCTTGTACATTTGCCAGCAAAGCCATAAGTTCAGTCCATGATACTCATACTGTGTGGCATATGCATGATGTATATTGCTTCTAGAAAAAAAGTATAAGAACAACAGTATATCATGCATTAAGGGCTTCTTTTTTACAAAAGCTAGCATAATGCTATACGCCTTAATAACATAGCTCAAACACATGAAACATGGCGAGCAATCTAATTCATCAATACTTCTTTCTGGGCGAGTTGGCTCATATTGGAAACATTCGGGTAACAGCGCAAACAGACGACCACAAGAACTAACAACTGATTTTATTGGCAAGGATATCACACCTTGTGTATGCCAGAGTGAAGCAAGGGAAATGAAGGGGAAAAACATGTCAAGGGTAATAGCGTGCCAAAAACGCAAGCGCAATACAGCCAATCAAGCACAACAAAACACAAAGAATCACTTTCCTTTTTCTTTGCAATCTGAACCCTCAACAGCTGCATTCAGGAGGTCAAATTCAGCATTAAAGAGAGCAAGGGAAGGAGTGCTGAAGCATTTTCTAATGTGGTAGGCTTCTAAACTGATGTGTGCAGTCTTGTCACTGCTTTTCCTAGGATCATCATCACTTTCAACCGGCCCATGCAATCTGTACACCTGCTCACGTGCGCAATCAGATGTGTGTATTTGTGATCTAGTTTTTTCAATTTTTGAGCGTGTTCTCCTAAATGGTCATTGACACAGGGACCAGTTTCGCTGGCGCAAAACAACACACATGACATGGGAATGCAATACAGCACTCCAGTGGAACATTTAACTAATGGCGGTTAGTGGTCCTTCTGCCATCCACGTTTCTGGCATTACAGATATGTGGACACAACTTCCCCGCTTATTTGGGGCAGATAAACAAATTGGCATGCCGTGCCTACTTGCCACCTTCTCAAGATTGTGGGAAAGTTTATGGATGTAAGGGACCATCTCAGGCTTAGGTGCCTTCCATTGATCCTCAGCCGCTGTACTTTCCGATCCACGCTTGAATATTTGAAGGAGGGTTTCTGAAACGGCAGTCAAGCCTGAGACAGGGAACCCTGCAGCCAAAAGACGGCTTACCTGATTATTAAAACTGTGCTTAATGTGATGTGGGCACTAGTTTTGGAGAGCTGATACCATACACAACACTGCTATGCCTCTCGTAATTGTCTTGTATGTACACGTCTCGCTTCTTGTGGTCGTCTGCTTGCAATCTAATTCAGCAAAAGCAATAATGTTATAACATCTACTGGCATATTCTGATGGGTTAGGATCATCACGTTGCAAAGCGTGTGACGCGAGGAAGATGGAGGAGACGGTGCATGATTAGAAACACACGACAATTATATTAGATGGCACGTAAACGTGAATATCTTCAACTGGACCCACACATACAAGGTTGTTCATAAACAGGAAAAAATGTAGTCTCACGAGGTTGTGGTTGAAGTCCGGAGTGTGGTGAGACGTAGAGTCCTTGAGGTGGAACACTTGCTCGTAGAGTGATGACCGGCTTGCAAGAGCAGACGCAGCAGCACGGGGTCAGAAAAGGTGGACGCGTCCCACAGCTCCGTAGACGGGAACAGTCCACTCCGAAGTCACAAGCAAGAATACGGCCCGAGGCGCTTGTTTCGATGACGGACGCTTGATCACCCGAACCTTGCGTGTAGAAGCGGGTTCCGAGGTGTCAGCAGGCCGACCTGAGGACTCGTGCAAGGCGACAACCCGAGGCGCTCCTCATCTCGATGACGGACGCTCGCTCTCCCGAACCTCGCGCGTAGATGTGGGTTTGAGGCTGCAGCAGGCCGTTTCCGAGTTCTCATGCCGTACAACGACCCGGGGCGTTCCCTGTCCCGAAGACGGACACCCGATCAAGTAAATCTCAACGGCAGATGTGGGTTCCGTAGGCCCGGCGACCCTAGTTGTGCCGGCATTCCAACGATCTCCGTTGCGCGAGCCCCTTCTCATGCGCTGCACGAGCCTCCCTTGTCTTTCTTTTCCTCTTGTTGAGGATGGCCGTGGCCGCAATGTGGTCTGCTCCTGCGCTCGGTACTTTGTACGTACTTCTTCACAATCACTCCCTACTTAAGAAAGTTCTTTCGTTCAAAGAACTCGAGGGTACTTGATATCCGTTGGTCCACCGTAGCACACACGCACCACAAAAGCATTAACACTGCACCACAGTTCCGAGCACTGCACACTTGGTACGTTTGAGTACACATAAAAATTACTAGAGCACTACAGTTTCGAGCGCCGTACGCTCGACATAACGACGACATTTACAAGACACAACACCACGATATAGGGTGAAAAAAAAAAATCCACAAAACTAACCTACCAAGAAATGTTGCTCAATATTATAGTTGCACCGGTTTGAAGTGCATGCTTTTACAACACCATGTTTAAACACCATGTTTAAAACACCATGTTTAAAACACCATGTTTAAAACACCATGAGAGAGCAGAGAGCAGTTCCAACAGACTCACATCGGCCGCCAATTCTTTTCCTTGAAACGGTTCGCATGTCGATCGCCATTTTCGGTGTCATCAGTCTGACAAGCAGCTGACGCTTCCGGTAATGGCGGTGATATAGGTGGCCGTTCCTCATACTTTTTCAGTACATTTATATGGAATAGCGTTGTCCTTGTACCGAGGTCAAGAACATAATCGACGTCATTTCTCCTCTCAAGTACCGTGAATGGCCCTTTCCACGTAAGAAACAATTTGTTATTGTCTGAAGGGAGCAGTAGCAGAACCTTGTCTCCAACAGCTAATTGGCATGGTCTGGTCTTACGGTCGTAGTGCTTATTCTGTACAAGTTTTGCCTTCTGAAGCTCCTCCTTAGCTAAACGACAAGTGCCTTCAAGACGCTTCCCTAGCTCAACTACATACCAGTACAAGGTTTTTGTGCCATCATCAAGATGATCACCTGTCCATAATTCTTTCAATATAGCCATGGGCCCTCTGACATAACGGCCATACAACAAGTCAAAGGGTGCAAAACCCAGGCTTGACTGAGGAACTTCGCGATAAGCAAAGAGCAATGGTGCCAAGTACCGGTCCCATTTTTGCGGGCTCTCTTGACACATTCGTCTTATCATTTGTTTAAGAGTGCCGTTGAACCTCTCCACAAGGCCATTTGCCCTCGGATGATATGGAGTTGTTGGCAACTGCCTGAAAGAGAGAAGCTGGCTTAGCTCCTTCATCAGGCGTGACGAGAATGATGTGCCTCTGTCACTGATTATCTCCTGTGGGACTCCTACACGAGAGAACATCTCTAGAAGTGCCTCAGCTATTTTTTCTGTTTCAAAGCAAGGCAGTGCCACAGCATCAGGATACCGCGTTGCCATATCGACCATTGTAAGAACGAACTTATTCCCTTTCCCTGACGGGAGATAATGGTCCCACAATGTCAATGGCAACTCTCTTAAACGGGGTATCAATGACGAGATTGTTTCCCCATGGTACTCGACCTATTAAATGTTTGGGAAAAGTTTTCTGGCATGTATCGCACGATTTAACAAATCGCGTGATGTCTGATTGGAATCCAGGCCAGTAAAACTCTTCGCTCACATGGTCTGTGGTTCGCTTTATTCCTTGATGTCCTGCAAAGATCCCTTCGTGAGCCATTTTCATCACAAAATGACGAAGGCTTCTGGGCACGACAAGCTGTTCCATTTGTTTCTTTGACCGCAGTGTGTATTTTCGGTAAGGAATTCCGTCCTTTACAAAGAATTGGATGTCGGCGAACCTAGTCTTCAGCTCTTTGTCCACTGCATTAAAGCATTTATGTAGGCTGCTGTCCTCCCTTTGCCGGGTTCTCAAGTCAATTGGGCTGATGTCTAGGGGCTTTATAGCTGGTACTGGTAACGGATGCGACCCTGATCTTGTCTGTCTGGCTTTCGCTGCCACTTCCAACTTGTCCCTGGTTTCTCTAGCAGCCGATGATAAAGTGTCAGTAGAGATGGATTCATTGGTAGAACAGTTTCCACCTTCTGCCCTGATTCATCTGCAGTGTTCAATGTATACAGATGTCTTTTCCATTCATTGTCAAGATTGGAGGCATTCCGTACACCTTTCACATTTCCCAGGACAATATCATATAAAGGATTGTCCTTGCATAAGACCAAAGTCTTGCCTGTGAAGAACAGTGACGTGATCTCCATGTTTGCTTCAGGAAGCTTCAACAATCATCTGTCCAGAAGACAGATCGAGGAAATTTTTCCTGTCAGCTTACTGTCTGGTACGAGGGACCTTTTGACAATAATATAGTCGCATCACGTATCTTGCAAGACAGTAGCGGTATGTCCTTCAAGCACACCTTCAGCAGTAGGCACAGACTTTTCGTCTCGTTTATGCGTTTGCATTCTCCCGTGTTCCGAACTTCCGGGAACTCGACGCAAGGTTTGCGTCTCTTCGTTAACAGCCTTGGACACGTCTACTTGCTGCATCGAGCACGAAGCCTTCTCGGTACTGCTGGGTTTTTTGGGGCAGTAACCAGTCGTATGCCCAGAGCGGCGGCACTTTCCACAGAAAGATGTATTTGTATGTGGACCTGTCGTATTGGTCCAGCAATCAGCAGCTCCGTGATCACGTTTACCACAAAGAAAGCAGCGTGGTCTTTCCTTCTCTTCTTGTCGCTCAGGAGTTCGAGCTTGACCTGGTGGCTTGCTAGGATCTCTCTTGTTTTTACCTTTGCCAAGGTTAACTAACCCCTGCGCCTCCATGTAATGATATGCTAGTTTGTCAAGTCCTTGACAATTCCTTTCTCTCAAAAAGACTGCCAGTTTCTCATGGCAAGTCATCAGGAACTGTTCTGAGACAATCTTGTCCCGCAGAGCATCATATGTCTGGTCCGTGTTGGCCATTTCTTGCCAGTGATCAAAATATCACAATAGACTACCGGCAAACTGTCTACCAGTTTCGGAATTATCGGGTTTCGCCGACCGAAACTTGCGTCGGTAGCCTTCCTCCGTGAACCTGAAGCGTTGCAAAAGCGTCTGTTTTAGTGTCACATAGTCCATGGCATGATCCTGTGCCATTCTGCCGACAACACTTAGAGCTACGCCTGTCAAACAGAGGCTCAGCGATAGGGCCCATTTGTCTTGTGGCCAGCCCTGGCTCGTTGCGACCCGCTCAAATCGTTGAATGTATGCATCCAACTCATCGCGTTCTTCGTTAAATGGTGGGATTAGTTTGTGCGGACTTTGGTAGCTCTCGGTAGCACCTGCGTGCACACTCTCTGTAAGCTGCCCAGTAGTCATGCTAGCTGCTGTCGCATCTAACTCCGTCAAATTTAACTTGAGCTCGAGCACTTCCCTTTCTGCCTTTAATCTAGCTAGCGCTCCGGCATCAGCTTTTGCTGCATTGCGTTCAGCCAGACGTGCTTCACGCGCTTCTCTTTCGCGTGCGCACTCTTCGTCTACCCATTGTTTCAGTGCCGGGCCAGTCAACCCCAGTTCTTTTCCAATTGCCGTAAGCTTGTCTGTCTCCATCCTCACCCGTCAGACACGCACATGCAATGTGATGCTCTTCTCAATAGCTTAAGAACGGTCCTGTTGCGGACGCCAGATATGTGATGGTTAGGATCGTCACGTTGCAAAGCGTGTGACGTGAGGAAGATGGAGGAGACGGTGCATGATTAGAAACACACTACAATTATATTAGATGGCACGTAAACATGAATATCTTCAACTGGACCCACATATACAAGGTTGTTCATAAACAGGAAAAAATGTAGTCTCACGAGGTCGTGGTTGAAGTCCGGAGTGTGGTGAGACGTAGAGTCCTTGAGGTGGAACACTTGCTCGTAGAGTGATGACCGGCTTGCAAGAGCAGACGCAGCAGCACGGGGTCAGAAAAGGTGGACGCGTCCCACAGCTCCGTAGACGGGAACAGTCCACTCCGAAGTCTCGAGCAAGAATACGACCTAAGGCGCTCGTTTCGATGACAGTCGCCCAGTCACCCGAACCTCGCGCGTAGAAGCGGGTTCCAAGATGTCAGCAGGCCGACCTGAGGACTCGTGCAAGGCAACGACCCGAGGCGCTCCTCGTATCGATGACGGACGCTCGCTCTCCCGAACCTCGCGCGTAGATGCGGGTTCGAGGCTGCAACAGGCCTTTCCGAGGTCTCCTGCCGTACAACGACCCGAGGCGTTCCCTGTCCCGAAGATGGACATCCGGTCAAGTGAATCTCACCGGTAGATGTGTGTTCCGTAGGCCCGGCGGCCCTAGTTGTGCCGGCGTTCCAACGATCTCCGTTGCGCGAGCCCCTTTTCATGTGCTGCACGAGCCTCCCTTGTCTTTCTTTTCCTCTTGTTGAGGATGGCCGCAATGTCGTCTGCTCCTGCGCTCGGTACTTTGTACGTACTTCTTCACACATATACATTGTAATAAGGACTTGTCATAAGTAGAGACCGGATTTTAGACACATGCCTATTTTGTTCCTTGCTTCATAATATGCATAAATTCATAATGAGCATGAAATGAGTGTTAAGAAAAATGTGTAGTACTTCTTTAATGTGACACTCTCTTTGTCACTTCCTTTAACTTTTTGCACTGCTGCTGCCTAATACGCCGCATTGTGAGATGGTTCAGAGCATGTATATGCATGGCAAGAGCATGGCAAGGAGGAAAGTCGCTGCGAGAAATTCGTTAGGCCCTTTTCATCGCATGGCATGTGCACAATGCCTTCAGGAGCTCCCTGGGTGTCGCCACATGAGCCTCTTGACAGCTTTGGTTATCCGTGACCCCCCTGAAAAGCATTGTAGAAACTGCAGCACTTACCTTTTGACTAATGCGCAAGTGCAGAGGGGACATAGATAAAAGCGGGAGACGAGATAGGCGACGTCAAGTATGTTTCAGTAGAGTAGGGCCTCAATGCCCTCTGACGTGCCCTTCTGAATGCCTTCTGAAGCTCCCTGGGGGACGCAACAATGCCCACTGGATACTGTGTGACCCCCCCACAAAAGCATTGTAGCAGCTGCAGCACTTGCCTCTGTATTCACGCACAACAGTATCGACAGTCCAAGGAGGAGGTTGGGAGAATGTTAGAGAGGGAGTAGAGAGAGAGGCAGCAGGGAATGGGTACAACTGGATCCCATACCAACATAGTCAGGAAACGGATGATCAACATTACCCCTCTCCACGCGTGGCAGTTCACCTAAGATGACACAGGAAAAATAACATGCGTTGTCAGAAAGCATTGCTTATTTTGGCTCTCTTCAGTAAAGGAATGAGTAAACTAATGACACATCTCTCTGTGTGTTACGTGGACAACCACAAGTGGTGCAGGTAAGGTAACATTTAATATCACAACTGTCGTATGCCATCAACATCACCACCAAATACCGTCAATGAATGCAAACAGCACAAACAGCCAACCTGCGCGATAAACACCTGGCACAGCTCCGCATGGTCATCAGCGCCGCACACATTGGCAGCAGTGGGCATCGACGGTAAAGAGTTCTCTAATTTGAAGGGCCCACAGCAAGTTGGTGCAACATGCTGCCTCCTTTTTCCTACGTGAATACGTCAAATAAGGCGTCAGATGAATGTTTGCAAAACAACATGGTCAAAGGGCTCATTGAGCAAAAAAGACTGTGTTCGGCACCTGTAGCAGCCTAAATTCTCTGGCTGCAGCGCTACGGCACGGGTGTGCCTCAACGGAGCAGAGCGAGTGAAGCGGAACGCCATTGCACAAGGTGTTGCGTGAAGGGAGAGGACATTGCCACGACGCCATGTCACCCTCGTTCTCAGAAGCCTGTGTTATCTGCACGTTCTTTGTCAACGCAAGCCCTTGCCTGCATTCTAACTGTACCTCAGTAAACCCAAACGAAAACGCTCCAAGCATCCCAATGCACTCGCTTGCCCGCGAGGAGTTCATAGCTCAAAGGACCTCTCAGCGGAGTTCACTTGAACATTAATGCTTTTGCATTCACAACTCGTAAGAAGTGCTTAACTGTTAGATGTTTTTTCATCTGCATCCATCTGCTGTCTGTGTTAATTAGTCTACAGCCAAGGGTCAGCATGCTGTCACATCGTATTTTTTAGACCGCCATGTAAATCCAAAGCTAGTCTTGTGAGATGTTGTTCGAAGCTACTAAAAGTGGCCATAGTGCACCTACAAATGGCATTTGGGAATGAGGGGTACAGTATTTTGCAAAGGTGGCGGCCATGAACATGCAATGGTCATCCCATGCAATTGCTTTCGTTGGCGACGTAGCTTGTAGGCTTTCTCTGGGTTATGCAACCGCTGTGGATAGATGTATGTTGATTTAGTAACCGTAGCTTTAGTCACCAACGCCCGACGATGCAGCTTCGATTAGGCCTGACGGGCTAGACAGTGTAGCCAATGGTGTGACTGTGACAAAAGTTTGCTGCAGCCGATGTGATAACAGGCTGCAAACTGTTGCGGAAAGCTCATCACTAAAATGTTCCTACGGGTGGCTCATCAGTGATCGCTTGCACAAGCACACACACGGATTAGATTGACGGCCGTTGAAGTGATGTTCGGGTCCATGATCAACCAGCCAGTAACTACCGTGAGCATGTGTGCCAAGTTTGTGTGCTTGCGTGTGGGTAGAAAGCTCCCATCTGGGCAAACCTGTGTGCTTGAACACTGAACTCGATGCGATCAGCGAGCGTACTGCTGGCTGGTCAGACTAATCTTTGCACATGCTCTCGTGCTTTCCATACGCGCTGCTGTTGTACTTCCGTCTGTTCACGTCCTGTTAATTGTTTTCATTGTTATCGTCGACCTGGATGAACCACGTCTAGGCACCGGCCACACTCATTCACTGAAGATACTAATATACGAAAAATTGAATGTTTGAGAAATCCAATATTAGAATATTCGAGTATTCGTACACCCTTAAATTTCTATCCTCAAAGAAACATTGGGAGTTCCTGCAGATCAACTTTAGAATGCTTGTGTTAGTTAAACCATCAAATCATAAGAAGCCAACAAACACTGACACCAAAGACAACATAGGGGAAATTACTGGTACTTAATAAATTAAATAAAGAAACGATAAATTAATGGAAATGAAAGTGGATGAAAAATCCCACAACCTTCGCGTAATGCGAAGGTTGTAAGATCGTTCCCCACTTGCGACAAGTTGTTTTTTCATCTACTTTCATTTCCATTAATTTATTGTTTCGTTATTTCATTTATTAAGCACCAGTAATTTCCCCTATGGTGTCCTTTGTGTCAGTGTTTGTTGGCTTCCTATATGACTAGTAAATATCGGGCCCCTCGCTTAACCCCGTTTCTTCTTGTTTATTATGTAATGAAGGCCTCTAATCCGGTAACATTGATGCCTTCAGGTAGCGTGTGTGAGTTTATTGACTGGTTGCCTTCACCTAAAAAGATCGCATTCTCGTGCTGCCTGCGGCGGAAAGGATGTTCCACATCCGCCGCCAAGGTTTGTGAGTGGTGGCGCTGGCTAACACTCCCAGGGTTCTACACTCTTAGGCAAAGTTACACCCTTTGGGGTGTATCTCTGGCACACATCAATAATCGTTACCTGCCTTGCTTGCATTTTCTTTCTTGAAAATGCCACGCCTGCTACTTTCCTGTCGGGAATGCTACGTCACGCTGATAACGCGCATGCCGTTCATTACTGGGAACTACCATGCTCGTCGCGTTAAAGAAAGGAAATGCGGACAAGACAGATGACGATTATTGTTGTGTGGCAAAAGGGTGTAATTTTGCTTAAGAGTGTACTAGGAAACATAAATACCCAAGGAAGTAGATGGGGAAATGGTGCCGTGGTAGCTCAATTGGTAGAGCATTGCATGCGTAATGCGAAGGTTGTGGGATCATTCCCCACTTTCGGCAAGTTGTTTTTCATCCACTTTCATTTCCATTAATTTCGTCATCATCATAATTAGCCTGTTTTATGTCCACTGCAGGACAAAGGTCTCTTCCTGCGATCACCAATTACCCCTGTCCTGCGCCAACCTATTCCAACTTGTGGGGATGCGCGACTCTCACGCGTCCCTTGATATGTTGTTTTCCTGCATAACTCCAGTCTCTTGCAATCCAGCTTCGCCGCGTGGCCTGCATGATGCCCGCGGCAGTCGGTCTGGTTGAGGCGCCGTACAACAGATGGCGCAAGTGTTGCGCTGCTAACGCCGCCTACCAGCGGGGTTACTTGGGTGTGGAAAGGCAAGGGACTTCCTCTTCAGCTGCGGGTCGGCAAGTGGAGCGGCCCTTCCGCGCGTGCGCCGATCCATGCTTCTGCGAGACCTTCTCGCGTGGCCTCCTTCGAACGCGCCACCGTTCGCGTGATCGTACGCGCGAACGACCAGGCGTTGGTGTCCAGCATGGGGCGAACATATTCGTTCGTCATCTCGTTGCGGTGAGTCGGACTTCTAGATTTGTCGCACGCCCATGGGCATGTTTTGTGGATAGCAACTCGGCTAGGTGCAATAAATGAAATAAATGCCCTTGTGATTGTTTGCACTACTGTGTTGTCGTTCCTTTGTCCCAAGAGTATGAGGGTGAGGATCCCATAAACTATCGCCCACGAATTTTCTAATTTCATCGCTCCACCTATTCTTTTGTCGTCCTCAATTGCATTTTCCTTCTCTTTCTGCCAATTCTGTAACCCTAATGGTCCAACAGTTTTCTAACTGGCGCATTACATGACCTGCCCAGCTCCATTTTGTCCTCTTTATGTCAATTAGAATATTGTATATACCCGTTTGCTCTATTATCCAAACCGCTCTCTTTCTGTCTTTAAGGTTATGCTTAGCAATCTTTGTTCCATCGCTCTTTGCGTGGTCCTTAACTTGTTCTGAAGCTTCTTTGTCAGTCTCCAAGTCTCTACCCCATGCGTCAGCACTGATTGTACACCTTTCTTTTCAATGACAATGGTAAGCTTCCAGTCAGGAGCTGGCAATGTCTGCCATATGCGATCCAACCCATTTTTATTCTTTTATGAATTTCCTTCTCATGATCAGGGTTCCCTGTGATCAATTGACCAAGGTAAACATACTCCTTCACAGACTCTAGAGGCCGATTGGCGATCTTGAACTCTTGTTCCTTTGCCCAGCTATTTATCATTATCTTTGTCTTCTGCATATTAATCTTCAGTCCCACTCTTACACTTTCCCTGTTAAGGTCGTCAATCATTTGTTGTAACTCGTCAGCATTGTTGCTGTATAGAACAATGCCATCGTGAAGCCAAAAGTTGCCGAGATATTCGCCGTCGATCTTTACTCCTAAGCCTTCCCAATTTAATAGCTTGAATACTTATAAGCACGCAGTGCATAGCATTGGAGAAATTGTGTCTCCCTATCTGACCCCTTTCTTTATAGGTATCTTCCTGCTTTTCTTGTGTATAATCAAGGTAGCTGTAGAACCTCTGCAGATATTTTCCAAGGTATTTACGTAAGCGTTCTGTACTCCTTGATTATGTAATGCCTCTATGACTGCTGGTATATCTACTGAATCAAATGCCTTTTCATAATCTATGAAAGCCATATAGAGAGGGTTATTGTACTCTGCGGATTTCTCAATAACCTGATTGATGGCATGGATGTGATCCATTGTAGAGTATCCCTTCCTGAAGCCAGCCTGTTCCCATGGTTGACTAAAGTCCAGTGTTGCCCTTAATCTATTGGAGATTATTTTGGTAAATATTTTATATGATTGGGAGTAAGCTAATGGGCTTATAATTTTTCAATTCTTTAACGTCCCTTTTTGTGGATTAGTATAATGTTTGCATTCTTACAGTTTTCTGGGACTCTTGCAGTCGATAGACACTACGTACAAAGAGCCGCCAGTTTTTCAAGCATTATGTTTCCTCCATCTTTAATAAAATTGACTGTTATTCCATCTTCTCCTGCCGCACCTCCTCGTTTCATGTATTGCAAGCTCCTTCTGACCTCATCACTGGTTATAGGAGGAGTTCATGTATCCTGTTCATTACTGTTTCTAATTGAGGTATCCTGACTCCTCTGGGTACCGTACAGGTCTGCATAGAATTCTCCCGCTGCTTTTACTGTATCTTCGAGATTGCTCATGATATTACCCTGCTTATCTTTCAATGCATACATCTTGGTTTGTCCTGTGCCAAGTTTCTTTTTCACTGGTTTCAGGGTGCGTCCACATTTTACGGCTTCTTCAGTCTTTCTCACGTTATAGTTTTGAATATGCCTTATTTTCACCTTGATCAGTTTTGACACTTCTGCAAATTCTATTTTATTTCTTGAGTTGGACACTTTCCTTTTTTGTCGTTTCTTTATTAGGTACCTTGTTACTTGGGAGAGCTTGCCTACTGGTTGCCTTGGTGCCTTGCCTCCCACTTCGATTGCTGCCTCTGAAGCCAACCTAGTTACGGTTTCATTCATTAGCTCTATGTCATCATCATCTCTCTGTTCTAAGGCTGCATTTTTGTTTGCAAGTACCAGCCTGAATTTGTCTGCTTTTGTCCTTACTGCCTCTAGGTTGACCTGTTTCTTCTTGACCAATTTAGCTAATTCTCTCTTCAAACTGAGGTGAATCTTAGCCCTCACTAACCTATGGTCACTGCACTTTACCCTACCTATCACTTCCACATCCTGCACTATACTGGGATCAGCAGAAAGTATGAAGTCAATTTCATTTCTTGTTTCACCATTAGGGCTTTTCCAGGTCCACTTTCTGTTGCTACGCTTCCTGAAAAAGGTGTTCATTATTAGAAGCTTCTTCCTTTCTGCGAATTCTACCAGCATCTCTCCTCTAGCGTTCCTAGAATCGACGCCGTAGTTGCCAATTGTTTGTTCACCAGCCTGCCTTTTTCCCACTTTTGCATTGAAGTCGCCCATTACTATAGTATATTGAGTTCGCACTTTTCTCATTGCTAATTCAACATCTTCATAAAACTGATGTACTTCCTCATCATCTTGACTGTAAGCTTGAGCGTAGGCTGGTACTACCTTTAATCTATACCTCTTTTCAAGATCTTGTCTTCTGTGGAGCTCCGTCAGAAAAAAGCACCCCGCACCTCCACCAAATAAGTGTTATGTGGAAGCACAGTAGCGAAACTTTAGTTACGTAGGAAGACACAGACGAAAAGCTACATATAAGTATATCTACAAGAAAATACACCACACTTGGCCAGGAGGCAACAACCCGCGCTAGCCTCTAATCGTCGTCGTCGTCTTCACACTGCTTGCCTCTTCGTGATCGCAAATACTGTTCCATAGCACTACCCCCGGGGGCAGAAGCGCCGTCCCGGAGCGACTAAAGGCCGGACTCGAAAGCAGTGTAGTAGGCCTTGAGCCTGCTGACGTGGATGACATCACTGGATGCCAGAGTAGAGGACGAGGTTGAACTCACAGGAGCAATTTCATACATCACAGGCGTCACCTGGCGCAGCACGCGGTAGGGCCCTGTGTATCGCGAAAGGAGCTTCTCTGAAAGTCCCACGTAACGAGAGGGCGACCACAGGAGCACAAGCACACCAGGCGAAAACTGTACGTCACGGTGGCGGGCGTTGTAGTGACGCTGCTGAGTGGTTTGCGAGTCCGTCAGTCGAGCACGGGCAAGCTGGCGTGCGTGGTCGGCGAGGGCGATGGCGTCGCGCGCATAGTCGCTTGTTGGGATCGCAGCTGGAGGAAGTGCCGTGTCATGGGGCAAGGTAAGTTCGCGACCGTACAGAAGATAAAATGGAGAAAATCCGGTGGTGTCGTGCCAGGAAGAATTGTGCGCAAATGTGACGTGAGAAAGGGCAATGCCCCAGTCGTGGTGGTCTTTGGAAACGTACTTGGACAGCATATTGGTAAGAGTACGGTTTAACAGCTCTGTCAGGCCATTGGTTTGAGGATGGTATGAGGTAGTCAGCTTGTGTTGAATGAAACAGGAATGCACAATGTCGGCGATAACTTTAGAGAGGAAGTTTCGACCACGGTCAGTAAGCAGCTGTCGCGGGGTGCCATGAAGCAACATAATGTCACGCAAAAGAAAGTCTGCGACGTCAGTGACGCAACTGGTAGGGAGAGCCTGCGTGATAGCGTATCGGGTGGCGTAATCAGTTCTGACGGCTACCCATTAGTTCCGAGAGGATGACGTGGGAAAGGGACCAAGGTGGTCTAATCCAACACGAAAGAACTGTTCCACAGGGACTGTGACCGGTTGAAGATGACCGGCAGGTAGCACCTGAGGTGTTTTCTCACGCTGGCAAGGATCACAGGCAGCAGCATAGCGTCGGACGGAGCGAGCGAGACCAGGCCAATAGAATCAGTGGCGGCAATCATCAGAGCATGCGGCTTAGGGATGAGAAGGGCCACCTGGGGGGCGAGAGTAGGCAGTATAAGTAGACCGGGTCGGGGAACTCCAGCGACTTCGACAGTGCCGAGAAATGTGCCCGATTCAGTGACAGTGAAAACAAATGGGCTTGTCGTCAACAGTGCGTCATTGAGATGTGTTGAGGGAACGTGGTGGGTAAGAAGATGCGGGATGGGGCGGAATCGAAGAAGCCGGGCAGGTATCAGGGCGATGGGCCGAGAAGATGGTGTGAAGACCCATGTTTTCGAACTCCTGGCGGACAACTGCCTGGATCAGGGAAACCGTGACTGCAGGTGCGTTGGAGGAGCTGGAGTCGAAGGCAGCCAGATAGGCGGCCTCAATCTCACGCCGGACGATCCTGGTAACATCGGCAGTGTTGTTGGGACGAGAAGCGTCGGCACAGGAAGATGTCGCTGGGGTGTTGGGCAGACGGGCAAACTGCTGGTCAATACTTTGGCTTTTAGCGAGTTCCAGGCGGCGGCACTCTTTTATAACTGCATCCACCGTCGCTATGTTGTTGCAAACAAGCAAGTTGAAGGCGTCATCGGCAATGCCTTTGAGGATGTGGGAAACCTTGTCTGACTCAGTCGTGCGCGTCAGCTTTGCGGCACAGAACCAAGACGTTCTGAATGTACATGACATAGGGCTCTGTTGACGTCTGCACACGGCCCGAAAGCGCCTTCTGTGTGGCATGTTGGTGACCGTAGGGATTGCCGAACAAGTCTCGGAGCTTTTGCTTATGTGAATCCCAACTGGTGAGCTCATCTTCGTGCGTCCGAAACCAAATTGAGGTGTGCCACCGAGGTAAAAGACTACGTTGGCGAGCATGATAGTAGGGTCCCACCGGTTATTGCGGCTGACGTGTTCATACAGGCTGATCCAGTCATCGACGTCTTCCCCATCTTCACCCCGAGAATACGCCAGGATCACGGGGAGCGGGGAGAGTGATGTAGGTTGTCGGTGTGGCAGCAGGTGTCGTAGCCGGCGGAGTCGAGTTGTCGTAGCTGGGAGCCATGAAGGAAGGCTCGACGTACCGTCCACTGTGAAACTCCGTGACGAGGTCGAGGGAACGTCCACCTCCACCAGATATGTTACGCAGGAAGATGCAGACGAAAAGCTATATACAAGTATATTTACAAGAAAATACGCCGCACCTGGCCAAGAGGCAACAGCCCGCGCTAGCCTCTAATCGTCGTCGTCGTCTTCACATTGCTCGCCTCTTCGTGATCGCAAATACTGTTCCGTAGCACTATTTAGTGGGTGTATTTACAAGGATAGCAAACACTGGCCAATGTGGAAGCCAGGCAACATCAAGCAAGGCATGTCATCGTCATCAGATCAGCAGTGGCCACTTATGGCCACTGCTGATCCTAATAAATCCAAGGGTCAATATCGTCATCCTCTATTAGCACAAAACAATGTGTTGGCTAGCATTTGAAAATTGTCAAATGTAGGTACTGATGACCCTGCAGGAGCAGATGTTATTCTTTATGCTCCTTTCAATTTAGTTTACAATTGTATGCCCGATTTTGGGCTACTTTGCAAGCTCCCATCATGACAAAATTTAGTGCATAAGTTAGGCTGAGCTGCTATACAAGCAGTCTGGGAAAGCCATCTTTATGGCAGAGAAGGTCTGCAAACTGCAAGGGTCATAACCAGGTGCAACGAAATGGAATTGGCATGATTGCGTGAACAAATCCAGCTTCAATAACAATTCTTTCTAGGGGAGTATAGGTCCAATGGGCTAATTGACTACGGTGATGCCTCTCCGTGTGACCTCATTCTACAAACATGCCAGCTGCCTGCCACACATACACGAGCCCTCAACGCATTGCATTGTGGTCCAGTTTGTCAGGATTAAGATGTACCTCGGCAACTTTGCGCAGGCACTCACCTATTCTGTCATTCCTACACCTCTCCCTTTCCACCTGCGACGTTTGTTGGCAGTCGATTTTTCCCCCAAACCAATTTGCGGCAGTGGCGTGACCACCAGACTGAATGCAATCAAGACCTCTCCAAGAGAGCACAGGGTACGTAGACATTTTTCCTCTTGTCTGCCAGCCCGACAGTTTTGGCAAATTGCTTGGACTCAAGTTTGTCTGTGGTGCCCTGTACCTACGGCAAGTGCGTACATTGTGTTGCTGCTTTTCCGAACGCTAAGCATAAGAGCGGTGCCTAGTGCTCGTGTGTGGTTGTACTATGCCAAGCCACACTGATTGGAGGCCCAAGCCAATGATGGTTACCCGTAGCTCTCGTGAGCAAGCCCATTCGTCGTCAGGAAAGTACACTGCACAGCCGCGGAGACACTTTGCTTAGCGGTGTGCTGCGGGAAGCCATCCCCCTGAAGCAACGTGCTAGCGGCACCCTTTTCTGCATTTTATCCTGTGGCGTGGGGGCCTTTCTGCTTCTCACACCACTCTGGAACCAGGTGTTGTGCAGCGTTGGGTGTCGCCAAAGACAAATTAACCTGCTTCCGTTAATACCGGGCAATACTCTGTTTTTTATGCGTTGCATATTGCAATCACTCAGTTCAGCCCTTGGGCGCAGCCGGGCAGCCACCATTGACCTTTAGCGCAACCACGTGATGTGACGTCACGACAGCCGTAGGAAAAGCTGGGCCCCAACTCGTGCGGTCGCGCGCGGCCACAGCCACCACCTGACTCCCGCTCCTCCCGCTAGAGGCGCTGCGCCGGCGCATGACGTCACGGAGGAAAAGCTGGGCCCCAACTCGCGCGGTCACGCGCGGCCGCAGCCACCACCTGACTCCCGCTCCTCCCACTAGGGGCGCTGCGCCGGCGCGTGACGTCACAGAGGAAAAGCTGGGCCCCAACTGGCGCGGTCGCGCGCGGCCGCAGCCACCACCTGACCGCGCAATATGCAACGCATTCTTGGCTTAACCAAGCTAAGCCTGGCCATTTTTTTTGTGTGTGCAACGCTCACTACACCTTTTGCAGGCTGAGCGCATACATAGCAACAGACTAGGTTACGCAAGGTAATGGCTGACGGGGCCCTGAGGCTCGCTAAGCTCAAATCTGTGGGGCTCAGGACTCCTGCGAGATAGAAGATGCCTACAAGTTACAGCATA
The DNA here is from genome assembly GCF_050947875.1 of Dermacentor variabilis. NCBI lineage: Eukaryota > Metazoa > Arthropoda > Arachnida > Ixodida > Ixodidae > Dermacentor > Dermacentor variabilis. The sequence continues at coordinate 258,728,319 of NC_134569.1, forward strand.
GTGATGAGCATAGGAGTTGGACAACGCACATTGACAATATAGTAGGCAAGGCAAATCAAAGGTTAGGATTTATTCGACGGACTTTCAAACAAGCACCCGCAGAATCCAAACTTATTGTATACAAAGTGCTAGTTCGTCCTCTAATGGAATATGCTTGCGAAGTCTGGGATCCATACGACCGAAAGAATGCACTAGGATAGGATAGGAATAACTTTAAGAAAGTGCCAGCAACTGACGGTTTAACCCGTTGTGATGCTGGCCAAGTGTCAACCCGGGGTTATACCCTACTCTTCACTACCCCAGTTGGGGCCGTTTGTAGTGGGTCGCGAGGCTTGTGCTTTTCGAGCGCACCCCGGGCCTGCTGGATCGCCCATAGTTGTGTGTCCTTGTCTGCAGACTGCAGTGCACCTTGACGTTAGAGCGGCTAAGTCCTGAAAGTAGCTGCCGTCGGGAACCTGGCACTGTCCCACATGATGTGCCATTGGTCCGCCGTACCCGCTGCACAAACACCGCACAGCCCACTCGGATAGAGCTCTGGGTGAAGCACATGCAGCATTGCGGGGGCAAGGAGTGACGCGGTCTGTATTTGCCTTAGGATTACGGCCTCCTCCCGACTGAGAGCCGGGTGTGGAGGCGGCATTGTCGGTCGAGCTAAGCGATAACACTTGGTTACTTTGGCATAACTGGTCAATCTATCCTTGGTTTCGAACTACCACACAGAACGGTCACTCTCGAGGGCGTGGAAGGTAAGTGCTCACGCCGCCAAGTAGGCTGTCTCGTTGTGATTCAGGGAGGATGCACACTCACCTGCGTGCGCCGGGAACCACTTGATACGGATGATGCTGCTGCGGTCTTGAAGTTGGAGCTTGCTGATGGTGGCGGCCGCCGGCGCGCAAATTCGCCCCTTGGCAAGGTTGCGTACGGCGTTCCTCGAGTCGCTGAGCACCGTGTGACACTCGGCCTCGGTGATCGCCAGAGCGATGGCAACCTCCTCAGCGTCGGTGGCGTTCGTGCACCGCACGCTCGCTGCCGTTGCCTTGGTGCCGGTAGCCACCGCAGCGACCACTGCCGCGAAGCCTTCCCGCTAAAAGATTCACTAAAATTAGAAGTTAGAAAATTAGAAATTAGAATGCACTAAGAATGCACTAAAATTAGAAGTTGTGCAATGGCGTGCCTTGCGCTTCATTTTTTCCACATATCGAAGACAAGACTCAGTGTCACCGCTTTATGAAAAGGCAAACCTTCCTTTACTTAAAATGCGAAGGAAAGAGAAAAGGCTGAGCCTTTTTTACAGCATTATGAATCACATGGTGCTGGTAAACAAGGAACGCTACATAACCGAGACAACATCACAGGCAGTAAGGAATAAACATTCAAAGTATGTGAAAGAAGGTAGATTTTCTAAGGATTGTTTTAAATATTCTTTCTTTTTGTAAACTGTGAGAGAATAGAATAAACTGCTGGAGAGAGTTGTAAGTGCGACTGGCTGCGAGCAGTTTCAGACCCACCTTCAACAATACTCTTCTTAGTGGCGCTTCATTTCAGTTTTTGCTGCCTCATAGTGCTGTACTAAGTGCCACAAGCTGATGCACTAAGTGTCATGAATTGTTCTTAATATCGTTTGTGTATACCTGATCATATGCACTGCTGTGCGTTTAGTGTTTATTGTTGTATAGCATGTAATATTGTCACGTGGTGGTGACGTTGAATAACACAGTAGCAGTACTGTGAACTACAAAACTAACTTTTATTGGGCGAACCTGTGCCCACAAAACAGGCTACACTTATAGCACAACAATAGCGGCGAACACGCTCAGCGATCGTTGAAAATCTGATCAGCGGGCCAAGCGCGTCGGCTTTTATAGATCAGTCATCGAATGTTCCAGATTAACCGTTGGGACCCGCATGCCTTCTACAAAGTTCTACACCATTCGTGTCAAGCGATGAAATCAGATAACACAAGGTTCGGCAACAACTGACAGCGGATAGAAGCATCGATAACTTTCCAGAAACTTTGGATACATGCAGGCGCGTCCCGAGCTGTGCGATAACATTTGTTAGGCGGCAAAACGTGTCGCCCGATAAAGACAAGTACACGTGTCAATATGTTATTGTACTCAGTCCTATCTTGGCCCTGTAAAGGGCTATAGTATGTTCAAGTAAATAAATAAATAACAATAAATCTGTTACTGCAGTACATGCATGAGTGGAACCAAAGACTTGTGCAGATCCTGCAGACAATGGATGCTTCCCTATAAGTGATTTGCTGCAGTCATGGGCACAATGCCTATGCACGTCACACTGTGCTAAATAGTACTATCATGAACATACAGGAGCGTGCACATTACACATCCTTAGGTAAGGTTATATTCGTAATTGTTTTTTCTAGTAGTTGAATGTGTCTTCCTCACCTTCACATACTGCATTAATTCGCAGTTGCATTACATTCTTGTGAATGCAGTATTTGAATGAGAGTTAGTCATTTGGATATCTCGCACTGAAAGGAAACAATAGATTAGGCTTGCTACATACCTAAGTAAAAACTTGCGTAACACACCTTCTAATATGCGGTAACTAGCATATCTAACCTATGTTCATCCACAACTAGAATTTTCTTCATCCACATGGTCATCGTATCAGTAGTACCTTAGCATGTTGGAAGCTGCTCAGAAAGGAGCAGCCAGATTCATCTCATGTAAGTATGACCATCTTTCTAGCATTACCCGAATAAAAAAAAGGACATTTCACTTCAGTGATTAGAAATTCGCCGCATGATAGCTATTTTCCGTCTATTTCACAGGTACATTTATGTCCATACACCTCACAGTCTGCGAATTCATGCACCTGTGCCCACGTCACGGCACCTTCACAACATGCTCAGTTTCATGCACATCCGCAGGCATTTCACTCATCATCACTGCCTTGCGCTATTGCACTTTGGAACGGTCTTCCGGATCACATCGCATCCATGTCTAACCACGAAACTTTTCGTGGTAGCCTGAATATGCTCTTTGATAACACTGTATAAGAATGTTCCACTGTACTCATTTGTTTTGCTACTTTTTTTTCTTTCCTCCCCTCCCTTTTTTAGGCTACTTTTTTCTGTTCTGTGCAAACTGTTAGCTCCTTTAACCAGTTCCATTCAGTGGGCCTGTCGGGTGCTATGAATGAATGAATGAATGAATGAAAGAAAGAATAAATAAATATGCTGTGCTGTAGTAGTCCTGCATTCACATGGTGCTAATTTTTAGAAAAACGAATTCTCGTGGCTTTTTCCAAGCAATGGTTGTAGCAGGGCCATTTGATATTTGTTGGTTGCTAGCGCAACCTTTGCTCATTTGTCATTGCCTAGGCAGTGTTGCGTACACACTCCTGAGCTCATTGCTTGGCAACAAATGTGCATAGTGACTGTTGTTTGCAGGACCAAATGTTTTTGAGTTAATGAGAATCTTAAGTTGTGCAGTAACGCACAGGCTGGTGAGGCAAGACATAGTGTGAATCACTAAATTTCCCAAATTAATGAGGTTAAAATGAACAAGCTCTTGCTGTAATGGCTTACAACTCTATAATTTACTATTGGAAACTTGACCTGCTAAACTAAATAAACTCTCTAAAAAGTTGAGAGTCATTTTAGCGTACGCTTATGAGGATGAAAGCGAAAGCCTGCATGCTCACGAGACGAGACATAGTGCGAATCACTAAATTTTCCAAATTAGGTTAAAATGAAAAAGCTCTTACTGTAATGGCTTACAAGTCTATGATTTACTGTTGAAAACTTGACATGCTAAAGTAAATAAACTTGTTAAAAAGTTTAGTCACTTTAGCATACACTTATGAGGATGCTCACGAGACATTCATTGCATTACTGGAGAGAGAGACAGAGAGAGAAAGAGAGAGCTCTTTATTAGAAAAACAGAGAAATTTGCCGGCGCGTATATAACCGCTGGCATGCTACTCTGTATAGGGATGGGGAATGGGATTAAAAGATTCCAGAGGAGAGTGGGAGAAAAAGAACATTTTAATTCAAACGCGTTACTTCCTGTTACTTGTTTTCTCCCACCAAAGGTTGTGGGTTCGATGCCGTATTTAACTCTGCCTTATTTAACTGTGACTTAATTTGCCATAATTAATACCAAAGGTCATGGGTTTGACTCCCATCAAAAGTCGTTGGTTCGAGTGCCTTAATTAATTGTACCTGAATTAGCTGTGCCTTAATTTCACCTTAATTAACAACAAGGTTGTAGGTTCAACTACCACCAGAGGTCATGGGTTCGACTCTTGACCTTCGCAATGTCAATTGGAATCCACCTTGGAGATGTGGCCGGTTCGCCCATATCTCCAAGCGGGCTCGACTCTCCCTAAAGGTTGTGGGTTCTACTTTCGACGTTCGTAATGGCAATTAGAATTGAACTTCGAGATCTGGCCGGTTTGCCTATATCTATTAACTTTGCCTTAATGAACACCACAGGTCATGCTGTCGCTTCTTCAGCTCGGCTTCCCACTTTCTTATAAAGAAATTGATGGTCTAATTAGCCCTAATTAACACCAGAGGTCGTGGGTTCGACTACCACCACCCTGGTCCAGCTTATCATCTAATGTTGTATAAATGGGCACACCCTTTCTGGAACAATCATCTTTGGACATGTCCTTTGCAATGTTGGTTGCCATGAGCTGCGCCTCTGTACCCCCACCAACTTGATAATTGTTAAAAAGCCACTTAGTGTTTGGACTAAAGTTGTCGCCTGAAACGAAACACTGTTGTTAGTGTTACACTGCGTGCAAATGGAGGACGAGTATGGTAACTGAGAATGTATTGTGGTTCACACAGGTGGCCAGGTAAATATACCTGGTAGTGAAGCTTCCATAGAAGCCCGTACGTTCAAAACATGGTGGTTCATCGGCTGTTCATGGGGCTTAGCGCGATCTGTGTGAGGAGAGAACACTTCCGCCGGAAGAAAAAGTAATGTGACGCCATAATTGTTAAAAACAGAAGTGACGTCATTTTATTCTCAAAGGTGTGAAATTTGTTTTGGTGGCCCGCCATTACAGCTGTATGTTCAAATTCCCCGCCGTTCAACTTGGTGTGGATCCCGAGCTTTTAGCGCAGAAAGTGATGCAGTAAAAGGTCAGCCATATGGGTGTCGAAATCATACCCTTGCACACAACATACTTTCTTTGGAGGCCGACGAAAGCTTTGGGTGTAGAGCGCTGGTCCCACCATCGAACGCCAAGCCTGTCGACCAGCACAGTCAGACGAAAACAGCTAAAGTAAATAATTGTCTGCCGGTGGTAATTTTGAATCGGAAGGTTAAGAAATGATGAAACTACCTCCGTCATCAGATTCAGACAAATTTCAACAAGCAACAGAACGTGTGAGGGTATTGTAACACGTTAACTTTACGAGTGCACCTTTCTGCACACTTAGAGAAGCATTGCATTGCAAGTGATAGCGGCGTGAAAACACCGCTCTTATGGTGGGCGCTGAAAAAAAGGTATTTATTGATAATTATAAAGTAAAACAGAGCTGTCTTTTCTTTTCTCGTCATGCGCATTTAGAATTCAAAAGGAATTTTATTTTTCTTGAATTAATATGTGTCTCGTTTTAATTAAACTCCTTTTTCTTTCCCAATGTTTGTTCTCTCTTCATATAGTCGCCCTTCAATCACATCTTCCATAACCGCCCTTGCTGAAGCCAGTGACACTTCGTTCTGAGCCACTTTTTGCCCGAAGCTTCGCGACCTATTTGGATTGACCTTGCAGGTGGTGCAAACATTGACTACAGTAATGGTGGGGAGAGCGATCTTTCATAAGAGGCCTTATTTCACCCACTCTTGTGCAAAGTGCATGCAGCAGTCGGCTGTGCCTTTTTTTCCTCCATCTTATTACTTCCAGTTGGGAGAGAGCTGTGCAAAGTGGACAGCTTGCATCTTGACTGGGCAGCACAAGATTAGACACAACAAGAAAGGGCATGATGCATAGTGCCATGCCTTGTTTTGTCATTGTGTTCAGTTTAGCGTCCCTAAATTTAAGAAATATGCGTCAAGAGCTTGCAAAAGTCTTCACTTGACCTTGTGATACACATTTGCATCTGTGACCTTGCCTGCTTTTTTGTTGTGTTGGAGCAGACTCCTCCTTTCTCACCCCCTTCTACTATTTTGCTCTTTTTATCCCCCCTACTCACTCCCCCATGCAAGGTAGCCAACCAGAACTACCTCTGGTTAACCTCCCTGCCTTTCTTTGCATCTCTCTCTCCATGCAGACTCCTCGCGACCAGGCAGCACAAGTACCAAGGCTACCAATGGCCTGTGTGTAGACACTTTCATCGAGCATCGCATTGCCTCTTTCTACATGGTGAGAGCAGACTGGAAAGTGCATCTTGTAACCTGACTTGGTTTGGTTGGACACAAACTGAAATAACCGTGGGTGTCAACAGATTTTGCCTTGTCCCATGCTAACCATGCTTGATAGCCACTGCCAGCAAATAGTAAAGGAAACCAAAGCTCTAGCAGACAGAATTTACATATGGAATTTAAATATTATGTGCTTTAACTCTTGTAATATCATGTACATTACGCACATAATAGCATATTTATAATGTAGCATGTACAGTAGAACCTCGTTGATAAAATCCCGTCTCGCACAGTTTCCCAGCGCCAACATTTGCGATAAAATATGGAAAATATAACCCTACAGTTATGACTCTTTATTAGCGGTTAATATGTTCTCCAGGTACACAACCTTTAGACTCCAGTGTTCAGTATATTGCTAAATCATGTGGTACATTTCAATTATTCCTGCCACTAGGAGGTCCCGTGTAAATAAGAAAAGGTGTGACGCCTGCACGGTTGAGAGCTGTTGGTGCCCACCATGGCAGTTTCCCCACAGTGGTCCCCGCCCTGGGTCACGTGAAAAGGCCGCCATGCACTCGGCTTCCTATTCTGGCATCAAAAAATCTCGCAGGTCGTCGTAGGTCGCCATTCACAGCTATCGCCGCCATCCCATTATAATAAGCATCTTCACCTATCTGTTTCACGGTGTCTGCTGTGCAGTACCATTGGAAATGTACTGCACCCATTTAATAGGTGATAACCCCAACGCACGACCATTTGCTGCTGTAGGCAGTGTGAAATGAGAGTGATGTATCACTCTGATGTCGTCATGTATTACTCTGACGGCCTCAGCGGTACTGTGGCCGAATCTTCGGCATTTAAAGCATCGCAGAGAATTGGGTACGCACGGTCTGACCCGCATCTTATGTCATCATCATCATCATCAATCTGGTTACACCCACTGCAGGGCAAAGGCCTCTCCCATACTTCTCCGACAACCCCGGTCATGTACTAATTGTGGCCATGTCGTCCCTGTAAACTTCATAATCTCATCCGCCCACCTAGCATCTGCCGCCCCCTGCTACGCTTCCCTTCCCTTGGAATCATGTCCGTAACCCTTAATGACCATCGGTTATCTTCCCTCCTCATTGCATGTCCTGCCCATGCCCATTTCTTTTTCTTGATTTCAACTAAGATGTCATTAACTCGTATTTGTTCCCTCACCCAATCTGCTCTCTTTTCTTATCCCTTAACGTTACACCCATCATTCTTCTTTCCATAGCTCATTGCGTTGTCCTCAATTTAAGTAGAACCCTTTTCATGAGCCTCCAGGTTTCTGCCCCGTATGTGAGTACTGGTAAGACACAGCTGTTATACACTTTCCTCTTGAGGGATAAGGGCAACCTGCTGTTCGATCTGGGAATGCCTGCCAAATGCACCCCAGCCCATTCTTATTCTTCTAATTATTTCAGTCTCATGATCCGGATCCGCGGTCACAACCTGCCCTAAGTACGTGTATTCCCTTACCACTTCCAGTGCCTTGCTTCCTATCGTAAACTGCTGTTCTCTTCTCAGACTGTTAAACATCGCTTTAGTTTTCTGCAGATTCATTTTTAGACCCACCCTTCTGCTTTGCCTCTCCAGGTTAGTGAGCATGCATGGCAATTGGTCCCCTGAGTTACTAAGCAAGGCAATTTCATCAGCGAATTGCAAGTTACTAAGGTATTCTCCATTTGAGATTGCCTTTCTGATGCGATAGCGAGTTCATAACGTCGCGGTGGTGCATTTCTTTTTCATGTATGTAAACCTTGTTTCTCCAAATAAAAAATTTGTTGAAAGTTCACACCTGTCCATTCTACCTGTCTTTTTTTTTTCATCCTCATCTCTTTTGCGCTGTTTTTCTTCATGTTAAATAAGGAGACACACATACGTCAGTAGTGAGTCACACAGCTTAAATTGACTTGCATACTGAAATTTCCATGGTTCACCAGACTTGCTGTACAAATGTTTGTAGTAGTTGCTTCAATGGCAAAAGCTTATAAGAACATAAGTTACTGTTAACATAAGTTTTCCCGTACAATGATGAAGGGATGTACCTAAATTTTACTTTGATTATTACATTAAAGAAACTTGATAGAGAACTCTTTTTTTAAATCCTGCATTTTTTTTTGTGCTGTTGCTAATACCTTTTGCTGCATCAAGTGGCTCGTTTAAAGAACCAGTGGCACTTTTCAATGCTGCTGTTGTGTCGGCAGCGGCAGGCAAGCGGGGGGCCCCGACCGGGCGAACGCGCGGCAAGCGCCGGCGCAGGAAGGAGACACGGAGCAAACTGCTCCCGATGAAAACCGGAACGAAGACTCGGCCGACCCACGGCCGTTTATTACTTATAAAGGCTTCACACGCTAGATGACACCTCCAGATTGGCCCAAGCTCGTCACATGACAGAAGGGGGGTGCGCCATCTAGCTAAACAACTACAAAACATACATGTACGACGACACCGAAATCTGACAGGGGGCGGCACTATACTACAGCTGCCATTGCTAGAAATGTGGAAATAGAAAAAGTTCTGATAACCATCATGTGAGAAAATGTGGTAATTCAAGAAAAAGCCATGTTCAGGTCTGAAGTGCATAATTTAAGTTAGTCATATCTCGTGCAGACTGAGTACAAATTCCAGGCTAGAGCATGATGACATGGGAAGCCCCATGACATAGAAATAGAGTTTCTACTTGCCTTGCTCTCCCTGGTTCACCTTTAACTTGAGCTCAGATGACTTTGCGAAAACCAGTGATAAAATTGGGACATAAACACGACAGAAAGAGATATTACAGCACTTTTCATCATGTTTGCATCTCAATTTTTTCGCTCGTTTTATCAAGTTTCAGTATAAATCAACTGGCACAGCAAGCAGCACTTCTACTGAGAAGGCTGTCTGGATACCGTGACTTGCCGTTATTTTGTTTGTATAGGAACAATTTGTATTGTATGGGCTTGCTTCTAACCTTGGAACCAGGATGGACTGACGACAATGTCAAACAACAGTGCCGATAGCAGTGCTTGTCACAGATGACGCTGCTTCTTCAAAAGCTTTGTGTTCAAAGTTTGCCCCTCTGTTTCACTGATTGTCCATTGTGGTAATCACGGTGTAATATGGATTTCTTTCAGAACCAGCTCGTGCTTTGGGATACTCGAAACTTTGAGAAACCTGTATCCTTTGTGGGGCCCAGAATCTGGCATGCTTCTTTCAGTACAGAGCATTCGTTGCCTGTTCCAGCAACTTTTCATCAGTTCTTTCTGTGTCAAACCAGTGAGGAGAGTAGAGCACAACAGGTGGCACATAAAACATCACTGCTGTTCTTGTTGTGAGCTCAGCAGAATATGCTGAGAAAAAATGGCACATAGCAGATGCACTGCCTTCAGGATTTGGCCAGTTTACATGGTGCACTGCCCTCAGGGTCAGCGCATTTTGTTGCCTTCAATGTTGAGTCAATACACCAGCACCTTTACGATTGCGTGACACATACCCGCAATGGTGGTCTAATGGCTCTGATGTCGCGCTGCTATACCCATGGGCACAGGATCAAATCCCCGCCGCCGACTTCACCGCATTTTGATGTGGGTGAAACACAAGAACGCCCGTTGTACCATGCATTTGGTGCACATTTTAGAACTTCAGGAGGTCGAAATTATTCCAGAGTCTGCCACTATAGTGGGCCTCATAATTGTATCGTGGTTTTGGCACGTAAAACCCCAAAATTTGATTTTATATCTTTTTTGATGTCACATAGCATTCCTTCCACAAGGGCAGGACGAGTTTACGTACAGCTGGCGCAAGGTATTTGAGGATGTAGCTTCAGATCACCATAGGCCGCCATAAAGATCTTGTACAGGTTCATGTATGAATGACAAATAAAAGAAATTAACGGCTGAATGCATTAACATTCTCATTGTATCTGCATCTAATTTGATGTTCACCAACGTCTTTGTCAGCTATTTAGCACATTTATTCCAGGGTAGAAGCTTCCAGTTTGGTACACTACATGACACCACATGCGCTCTTAGTCGCATTGCACACCAATCACAGTGACTCGGAGATCAATACCTAATCACAGTGAAAAAAACTTTGTTTTCATGGTGACCTCATGGCTAATTGTTATCTGTGACAAAGAGGTCAGTGCTGGCAATGGCCAGACATCAGTCAGCTGGTTGAGTTTTTCCAGCTGGCGTCACAAGTGGGAACCATGCAGAGCCCATTATGGCCACTGCCGAGCCACTTTAGGTGGCAGTCTGCGTGTGAGGACATTGTGTGCCACTCCCAAGTGTGAGCGATTTGCTTCTCGTGGGGCCTGTGCAATCTAAGAATTGCTGGCTATAAGCTTTTGTGGCCATGTCACCTTCAATGTGGCATCTTAGTAGTTACCAATAGATAAACCTATTACACTGCTATATATGAAGGGAGGCTAACAAACTGCCACACAATGATAAAAACTCTCCAAAGGTGGCTGTTGTGGAAGTACGGACCAACATCAACATTCACTGTCTGATTTGAGCCAGATTCTGCCATTTATTGGGGCTGCAAGTGGTACATTGAAGAACAGTCTGAGGAAACAACAGTAAAAGAATCAGTGTAAGATATTTGGAACAAATATATCAAATCTTGCTTGAAATATTGGTGTTATTCCTGAAGTCGTCGTTATGTCCTCAAATACCTTGCGCAACCAGTGCGCTCCGTGTGCCACAAAGTGAGTTACGCAGAAATTTTAAAAATTGGCTGTAATAAATATCAAAATTCTAATCCTTGAGCTAGATTTGCTCGAATTGGTGGACACTACTTGAACAACAGATCAATAAGCATAATTGACTAATTACCCTTTCAGTGTCACTGATGTACGGGTATGTTCCTGGGTTTTTTGTCTCGCCATGTCACTAACGTACCCGCATGTTCTCCACTCTCTCTGCTCAGATGTGTGCTCTGACTAACTTAGCGAGCTCTCAGGTAGTTTCACCATCTGTTGTATATTTCTAAAAGCATATTTTCTTATCTCTCTGGGTTTGCTCAGTTTGGGCTTTTATTAGTGCACCGCAGAGTGCGCCCCATCGTGGGCATGGTTGCGCTGTGGGGAGCACGCGTCCGCAGGTGGGAGTTGCTGCTTTTCAGGCATGTGTTGGCGCCATAGGTCTCTTGCATGTTTCTGCCGTCTGTCATACGTTTGTGGAAGGTTCCACTCTAGGAACCTTCTACAAGCACATGACACTCTGGGAAGCATCATGGTTGAGAACAATGTCGTGCTGTGGAATTCCACTTCTGTCTAGTTATTGATGACATGATTGTTTATTTACCTACTTCTTTTATTCTCATACCTTTCCACTGTGTTTAGTTATGTCCCTTTGTTTTCAATTATATCTTATTTTCTTTACAGCCTGCTTTTTTATTAACTTTCCTCCTTTTCTGTTCCTGTACAGAGAGACTCGTGATGTGTCCACTGGAAAGTGAAACAGTTACTACTGTGCTTGTGGCGTTTCTCTCCCTCCCCACCCTCCACCCACATTTATTCCTTCTCTGTAAATGCAACAAATACTATTGCTGCCATCATTTCTTGACAGTGGACCTCTTCCACAGATGCAATCACATATATTGGTTTGGCATAGAAATGTGAGAAAGTAATATAGCACGTGGATGCTGTCAGCTATCTGCTTTGTATTGCACAGTTCTGCATCCAGCCTTAACGAGAAGGTTTCCAGGTAACTACACAGACAGAAAACGGCAACATTGTAAAGATTGCCTGGTCGCCAATGAGGTAAGGGGGGGGGGGGATGTAGATTGTACGCTGTGCGCTTGGGCCACACTGAAAAGCTCCTACAGCAGCTGCCGGCAAAGAAGCTCAACGTGGGCACCAGCGTTGTAGAGAAGGAAGTGGTTCACTCATCTATATGCAGCAAAGGTCCACAAAAAACGACAAGAAAAGGAACTGGAGCTCTGCAATTATAACTTGAAATCAAGCAGCACAGGAAACTAAGGCATTCTATTGTTACAGATTCATTTGTCAGTCCGGCGCAATAGTGTTGCACATCTTCCTTGTTTTCTTGCATTCTTTAAGGGAAATTCACTTCTATCAAGATGCTCCAACTAAGCCAGTGCTGCACCCTTTCTAAAGAGTCGTGTGTGCTTGACCAACAATGTTTAGCTACACTGGGGGTATGCTGATGTGTCGTGTATATAAATGTGACTTATCTTTTAGTTATCTCTCCTGAGGGCTATGCATTCACGCTACAGTATACTTCCATTAATTTGAGTCCACTAATTAAATTTTTCGGTAAATTCGATTGCGACCAAAGGCCCCTGCAGGTGCCCATGCTATGAACCCCAACTTTCGTTATTTCAATCCTAAAATTGGCCTTCGCTGGATAATTCGAACTTGACCACTCAGCACGCATGCACCTGGCCATTATGGTGACCTCAATATGTAGCAACCACTTTAGTGGCAGCATCTGTATTGGCGGACCTTAGGGGGACAGACAATTTGCGTTGAACAGATGTCGCCTCCTGTTGGAAAGACTTGTTTTTGGCCTTCCCAGGAAAAAAGTTCCCAGTTAATACTGAAATTAAATGCGACGGGAAAATAACATGGGAAAGAAATAGCACCCACTCGACAATCGACTACTGCCTAATGTCCCACAAGCTGTATGAACGGTTGGGATGTATGGAAATTGATGAGGAAGGTACAAAAAGCCTGGGGAGTGATCACAAACGAATCAAAATCAGTTTTGGAAGGACAGTACCACTGGTAGAAACTAAAGAAAGGAAAGGTATGAGCAAATTGAATGACAGGCAGCTACAAGAAGTGGCCAAAAACATTGAAAGCATGGTATCCAAGCAACCGCAAAGGGCATGGACATACGACGAGTTAATAGGTATTTTTAAACGAGAGCTAGAGAAGGGACAGATTAGGAAACTAGGAAGTAAGCAGGGAAAATATAAACCGAAAAGCTGGGGGGACCGAGAAGTTAAGGAGGCCATAGAACAACGCAAAGATGCGTGCAGTAAACACAGAGCAGCGAAGAAAAGGGGAGCCACACCAGAAGAGGTGGAGACAAAATGGGAGGATTACCTTGCAATGAAAAGAGAAGCATTGGCATTAATTCAAGCCAAGATAGCAAAAGTTGGGGTACAGTGGATGTTAGAGATATGAAAGAAAGACAGAAATGCCTCTAAGAAATTTTGGGAACACATAAAGCAACAGAGTAAGAAGACAGAGGTGGTTCAGCACTCACTGACCACACCAGAAGGAACAAAGGTAGAGGGAGAGGAAGCTCAGGAATATATTAGGTTAACAATAGAGGCAGCATTTGCAGAGCCAGTGGGTAGCGAAATGGAGAACAATGACAACAGCAGGACAGAATTAGAGGAGGAGTACAGAAAGATAACAAGTAAGGAATGGGACAGAATTGAACAGAAGGTTCCCGTGGGAACAGCGACAGGACCTGATGGCATACCTGTGAAATTGATAAGCATATTAGGCCAGAAAAGTAAATTAAAATTACGACAACATATTGAACAAATAGTAGTAGGGGGAGATGTTCCACAGGACTGGAAATCAAGCAGAATGATATTAGTTTACAAAGGTAAGGGAAGCAAGGACAACATTACATCCTACAGGCCAATTAACTATCACATCAGTCATATGCAGAGTAGCAATGCAGATGGTGAACAAGAGAATGGAGGAATGGGCAGAACGTGAAGAGATCTTGGAAGAACTGCAGAATGGATTTAGAAGGAACAGAAGGCTAGATGATAATTTATTTGTTATAACACAGTGCATAGAGATAGCGACAGCCAGGCAGAAACCGCTATGGATAGCTTTTTTAGACATTAGAGGAGCCTATGATAATGTAAACCGAGAAAAGTTATGGAGCCAGTTGAGGGAATATGGTCTAGATAGAAAGATGATTGAGTTCCTACAACAAGTTTATACAGATAATGAGGTAGAGATAACATAGGAGGGGGAAACTACAAAGCCAGCTAAAATAAGAAGAGGTCTCAGGCAGGGCTGTCCATTGTCGCCTCTGCTCTTTATGATCTACATGAGCCAAATGGAAAAGAGACTAGAACAGAGCACAATAGGAACTGACATAAGCTATATGCTGGAAGGGCAGAAGGTAGCTCAAGTACTAGCCGGACTGATGTATGCAGATGATATTGTACTGCTTGCTGACACCCGAGTAGGGCTACAGGAACTAATGAGCATATGTGGAGAGGAGGGAGAAAAATTGGGACTGCAATTCAGTAGAGAGAAGTCTGGGATAATGGTATACAATGAAGAAAGGGGGGAACCATTGGAAATACAAAGCACTAAGATTGATCATGTTGAAAAATACAAGTATTTGGGCATATGGCTAAACGAGGGCAAAAAGTACTTGGAAGAACAGGAAAAAATTATGAGTGAAAAAGTGAAAAGGAACTCAGCTGTAATGAAACACAAGGCACTTTGGAACTATAATAGGTACGAGGTGGTTAGGGCCGTATGGAAAGGAGTTATGGTACCTGGCCTCACATTCGGAAATTCAGTACTGCTCATGAAATCGGAAGTTCAGGCATGCATGGAAACGAGACAGAGAAGTGTAGGCAGGTTGGCCTTAGGAACACACGGGAACACCCCTAATGAGGGAGTGCAGGGGGACATGGGATAGACGTCATTCGAAGGTAGAGAGGCAATAAGTAAACTAAAATTCGAACAGAGACTCCCAGCACTGGAGGAAAAAAGGTGGGCAGGAAAAGTGTAGAAATATCTGTGCATGAAAAGTTTGAACACAAAGTGGACACTCAGAACGAGGAAGCTGAGGAATAGATACCTACAGCCGAGGGAGGGGGTCCAACGTGGTTCTAGTGTGGGAAAGGAGGTGAAGGAGACTGAAAGAAAAATGTGGGAAGAAAGAATGCTCGGAAAGCCAGCGCTATCAATGTATAGGTCACAAAAACAGGAGATTAAGAGAGAGCTCTTATTTGATAACTCGCAGGGCAGCTCACTATTATTCGAAGCTAGGACGGGGGTTTTGAGAACGAAAACATACAGGGCTAAATTTGAAGACGTGGACCTTCGGTGTGCAGCTTGCGGAGCCGAAATGGAGACCACTGAGCATATAGTGCTGAGATGCACAGACCTTCGCCCGACCCTGGCAGAGGGAACAGTGGCAGATATGGAAGGGGCATTAGGTTTTCCCGGGGAACGAGGGCAAATAGACGAGAAAAGAGTGGCAGTAACGAAGGGGAGGCTAGAGGATTGGTGGAGGAAGTCAAGGGATAGATAATACCATAAACCGGGGAGATAATGTTTCCTCTACTGTTTTAGATAGTTAGTTTGGGGGAAGGAGGGGAGTGAAAACTAGGTTAAGGAAAAGAGGATATAAAGAAAGGGAAAAAAATAATAATAATAAAATAGGAGGGGGAGAAAAAGACTAGGTGGCGCCAGCCGCCGCCCGTTACAAAGGGTATAGCCGCCATCCATCCATCCATCGAAAAAAGGGGAATACTCGCACGGCATTGGCGCCTTTGTACCACGTGGGGTAAATCCTGATCTCTGATTGGTCGACCGGGAGTTTCGTTTCTCCGATGCGAGACTCCATGTTAGACGTAGTTTGCACCACGTCGTGGTTTGCACACAGTCTCTGCGCAGTCTAGCTCGCCGTAGCAACGCGACGATGGCTGGCGGTCGACGGAAGTTCGCGACGCCTCATGCTTTCGGGAAAAAACGCAAGCGACGTTCTCGGATGCCCAAGTGGCGCCGGATGAGTCGGCAGTGACGGCAGTCAGCACAGCGACATGCGCCAGCGTGCGAACGGCAGCAACCGAAGCTGCGGCCAGCAATGCGCGTCGACACGCTTCTCATCACAGAAGCCGAACAAGTAGCAATTGAACGTCACGCGGAGGAGGAACGACAGAAGCTATATTCGTTATCAGCTACCCGCCGAAAGCTGTGACTTATCGGAGATTCCCCGGAAGCGGCGGCGAGCGAGACCGCGTTTACGATTCTGAAGGCACATTCACACCGAAAGCGGAGCGTCTAAGCGGACAAGCGGATTTTCAAAGCGGCGAGGCGGCGAGCGCCCGCGCTTGTTCAGACCGGCCGCGTTGTCTGGCTATCCGCGCCGCCAGGAGGGCGGAGCATCTCGCAATTTCTTCAGCAATTTCAGGGATTTGCCGCCATCTCGCGGCACTTTGGGTTTGTGCGCGCACTTTCGATATTTTTTTCTTCGTGGGTTGGCGCGCTCCCGTCCGCTATCTACTTCTGCAAAATGATGAGCTCAGACGAAGAAGACGAGATCGTTGGCATTTTACTCGCCACTTGTCTAGTCGATTTTCAAGATTTGTTACAGCGCAACACAAGACAAGGACAAAAGAAGGTATAAAGTGACGACACGGCGCCGTGTCGTTGTTTTATACCTTCTTTTGTCCTCGTCTTGTGTTGCGCTGTAACAAACTTTACTATCAATCCCAACTAACTAGCCCAACTTGCCATTTTGACGCTTTTGAATAACAGAAGCAAAAGACATTCGTTTACATTCCTTCACCAGCGCTTCCACAATGTCGGGTTCTGATTGGCTGCGGCCAAAGCGGCCAACTTATCCGCTCGGAAAAAAATCGATCCGAGCGCGATCCGGCCAAGCGGCCGCGTATTTTCCGCAAAGCGGAAAATCCGAGGCCGCTTGGCCGGATTTGCTTGTACGCTCCGCCTTCGGTGTGAACGTGCCTTAAGCCTAGCGGCTCTAAATCGCCTGCTTCGGTGCGCGAAATGCGAATTCTGCCGTGGCCCTTTGAACGTGTTAAAGGGCGACTGGGAATATGAAGTGGCCGTGAAACTAGTGGTGAACTGTGCCATTTGCGATGACATAAGCACCAGATGGAGCTCACCAAAAAGAGGGGAATACAGGCTGAAAAAGACCACACCGGCTAGTAGCGTCTGACAAGAAGTACGCCAGAGCAGAAAACTTCATGCATGCCATAAATAAGAGGCGCATGAGAGAGAGCGATGGTGATTATATGCCTGGTGGCTTCTAGTGCAAGGTGGACTTGAATTTCTTGCTGTAATTGCTAAGAATAAATCTAGGTCATGTTCTGGAACTTCGTTTTGCGTTTTCTCAAAAGCTGCATTTCACTTATGACACGGGCTGTTGCTCACAGTATCTTTTGATGTAATAGTCCGATTTCAATTATTCTTGTTGCATTCCGAAGCTTATGAGTTTCTACACACAATAAAACTAATAGAATATGATATCCCTTATGCTAGAATTTTTTGTGGGGCAATACAACAGAGAAGAATTTTGAGCTTCATAACCACCACATTAGATATGGCATTAACTTTTGTAACAATAGAGCTAAAATTACAGTGATGGTCTAATTGTGATCTCTGATTGTTCTAGTATGTGTACATATAAATTTTGCTCTGATATTCAGTGGTAAAATCGTTGATAAGTTGGGCAAATTGATTTCCAGAAAGTATTAATTATCTCAAAAACTACTTAAAATAAGAAAAAATTGATTGCATATATGCTTCTAGCAGGCTAAAGTATACCTTGCCTGAAAATTTCATTTGTATACGACAAAAATTAAAGAAAAAAATCAAACACCAGTGTCTCCCCTTAAGTGTGCAGTTGGCTACTCTGCACAGGGGGACGGGCTAAGGGGTAGAATAGATAGAAAGACAAGAGAAGACTAAAAAAAATCGGGTGCACATTAATTTCCATTTTGTTCAGGAGCTTAAAAGGCACCCCGAAATTATTCTGACAATCTTGTGCTAACATACTGAGTCAGGGTAGGTTCTTGTGGTCATTAAGTGATATTTAAGCACTCCACGAAAAATGGCAGTGGGTTTCTGCCTCTGCAATTTGTGGGAGCTGGTGTATGGGGCTCAGTGGTTTGTCGATATGATTGTATCAGATGTCCAGCCAGAGAGTTCATTGCTCACTAAGACCACACAGCAAATGCTAGAATGTGTCTGAATGGGTTAAAGCCTTTGCATGGCCCATCGCAGTCTCATTGGAGGCATTTTTAGCTCTGCGGGGTCCCTGAAAGGCCTAAACTGGGGGAGTTGTAATTGAGGATGTCTTGCAGTGCTCACTGATGCAAAGGAAAATATTGCAGGTCCAATGTGCTCAGCCTTCTCACCAAGGACAGCCATGTGGTAAAGCTGTACGATGTGCAGCACCCGCAGGGTGTGGCTGATGATGTGGAGCCCACGATGGTAGAACGCACTGTGCAACGTAAGTTCCAATCTCTCTGAATGTGCTGCAAACAATGTGATGTAGTGCACCTCTCTTCCGCTTTGGGTCTGCACCCTGTCGCTACTACAAACTTTTTTAGTATCCATACATGTTCATAACCAAGTTCTCAGTACATTTTCATTCACAAACTGATTGGATATACCCGCCGTGGTTGCTCAGTGGCTATGGTGTTGGGCTGCTGAGCATGAGGTCGCGGGATCGAATCCCGTCCACGGCGGCCGCATTTCAATGGGGGCGAAATGCGAAAACACCCGTATGCTTAGATTTAGGTGCACGTTAAAGAACCCCAGGTGGTCGAAATTTCCGGAGTCCTCCACTACGGCGTGCCTCATAATCAGAAAGTGGTTTTGGCACGTAAAACCCTATAATTTAATTTTTTTTAACTGATTGGATATATTATCATCAGTGGCTTCATCTGCTTTAAAGCGTTTTTGTGTATTGCTTTGGCTCCTTGCGGTTCCACCTACAGGATCTGGTCTTATGAAGTAGCACTGTTTTAATTACTAAAACTGAATTTGATAAGGTTACTAGCTAGGCCGGCTTGTGTGCCGTTAGTATAGATTACATGGTATGTTTGGACAAGGACAATGAAAAGCAAATTTTGGCATTGCCCATGTCACCACGAATGCCGATGTTAATGCGAGTGCAGCAAAGTAGCAACACAACATGCTGCCACCACAGAGATGCGTCATCACATGCGAGACATGCGTGCAGCCAGGCTCTGGACAGGTTGGGGTCACTCAGTGCCACCGCCATGCAGTCCATGCGTGGCACTTGTGTAAAAATATGCATTCCGAGAAGCTTGTCTGGATATGTTACGTAGGTTCGATTGCGCCCAAGCAACATGTAAGTATTAAGTTATTTGTTATTTTTTTGCCATTAATGAATGGTGCATACCCAGTGGCACAAGTTGGCACGAAATGGTTTAAGTGATGCTCTAACCATTCGAATGTAGACCACACAGTGACCCAGGTTGGCGAGAAACTGTTAGAGTTGTAAAAAACACAGACAGACTGACAGGACAGGACAGGAAGCCAGGCCAGGCTTTTAAAATAGGTGCACACACCTGGCAAACTGACAATAATATTGAAAAAAGTTGTGGCCTTCATAACACATGGCAAGGCAAGTACTGCGCATCTCTCGAAACAGGCTACTCTATGCATGTGTTGCCTCTGGAAAACGCAAATTCTTCTTAAGCTGACAGCATGATTTATGGTAATCTAACAATAGCATGTAAAACGAGGCATGAGCACTGCGCCATGTCTGTTCCTCGTTTTACATGCTGTTATTAGATGATCATGCATAACCAACTAGCCCGAACTTTTACTTTAGTGAAGTATGATTTATGCCACACTGGCATGCCTGTCCTCTAAGTTTAAAATTTCTGAGCTTCTGTAATGGCGTCAATTTATTCCTGGTTCTTGTGGAACAGTGCCTCGCGCTTGCAGTGCTTCGGCAGCCTTCCTCCTGTTTTGTTATTTACATTATTAGCACGCTCACACAGAGACGACATGATGACACGGTGGCAATATCATTTATGCATCACCCTGACTGTCCTACATAAGACCAGACACATGAAAAGGGTATGCAGTAAACGATAATGTCACACAGTCAACAAATTTAATGCAATGTTTCTTACTGCTTTTATTACTGCCCCATGTGTTTACGAGAAGAAAGGGTGTTAACCGAGGGGCCCGATTTTTATTAATCATATTGTAACAGATGCGAAAGGCACTGACTAGAAGAGAAGAAAGAGAAGACGAAGATAACGAGGAGTTTGAGAGGCCGGGCTACGCTGCGATCACGCTACGACCATCGTCCATCTCCTGTAAATAAAACCATTTCTTCGCAACTCACCGTAACAGTTGTAGTGGAAGGTGCTGGGTAATCGACACCCAAAGACGGAGGCTGAATCACAAGTTCTTCGACGGAGCCGTCGCCTTGCTGGACTCCCACCGAATCCACCGGAGTTGAATATGTCCCACGACGCAGACGAACAACGGCTCATTCCCACTGCTGCGCCGACCAGTTCCGTTCTACAACTGAGAGATGCGCGTCCCTTCGCCGGAAGATCGGACGAAGACGTCGAGGAATGGCTCATCCATTATAACCGGGTGAGTGCCGCTAACAAATGGAACAGCGCTTCTCAGCTTTCGAACGTCGTGTTCTTTCTAACGGATACTGCGTTGTTGTGGTTCGACAATCACGAGGAAACGTTCACAACATGGGGAAGGTTTGTTTCGGAAATCAAAGAACGATTCGGCGACTGCGCAATGAAAAAGGAAAGGGCAGAACAGACGCTACTGCAATGTGCGCAAGTGCCAGGCGAAACCTGCACGACCTACATGGAGGCAGTAATAAAACTGTGTAGGATGGTGGACTCTGGAATGTCCGAGGAAGACAAAGTCGGGCACATCCTAAAAGGAATTGCCGAGGATGATTATAACTTCCTCATCGCAAAAGACACCCTTTCTTTCGTCGCTGACGTCATTCGGCACTGTCGTACTTTCGAGCAACTGAAGACAAGGCGCATCACGCCGAAGTTTGGCAGGCTAGCCAATGTGACGACAGTTGCAAGCGTGGACACCAACCAGCCCCTCGATCTGGCATCAACGATCCGACAAATAGTTCGGGAAGAGCTAGCCTGCACGCGCAAGTGACACATCCAGGCACTCATAGCTTCCGCATATCACCAGATTTCGAGCCAAATGTGGCATCCTTCTCCCCGTAACTGAGGATTATGAACTCGCGCCCTGACAGCAGCCACGTCACTACGACAGAGGCCCTACCTATGACGCTCGGCCACAACGAGAGCAGCCGCGTTTTCACCCCCGAGGCCCTGTGACTTCTGTCAGGCCGCGACAAGAACAGCACCGACCCTACTACCACGACGCGACTTATGCACGATATAACGGATTTCAGCAAGCAGCAGAGACACGTTATCCACATGACAACGAACTTTCTCGACGACCGCAGCCGCCTACCATTCGTTTCGAGGAAGACGCTGTGAACCGCGACCCTCTCGTATGCTACAACTGCGGTTCCACAGGCCATATAGCTCAGTATTGTCGCCAAGGCCGTCAATCATGTAGGACACCACCGATGTTCTCGCCACCGAGAACTCGTACTTCATATGACTTGCGGACGACCGATTTGCTCCCAATGGACCACTTCTCACACGAGACCAGGCGCAGCAATTCGCCAGCATCTGAGCGGAGTTTGACGCCACCAAATAACCGTCCCCGTCGCTCTTCATCCCCTTGGCGCCATTCTTCCTCACTGCCGCCAGGAAACTAGCATCCGCGGCCTGTGGAGATGTGGTCGCCGGACGGTCTTTGCAAGAAATACCTCTGCCTGTTGTGATGTTCAAAAACAAAGTGAATGTTTCGATTGACGGAATACCGACCATGGCGTTAGTTGATACTGGGGCGACTGTGTCTGTGATGAGCCTCGCTTTCAAAAACCGGCTAGGCCACAAAGTTATGTTTTCTTGGAACGACGGTATTACCTTTCTTGGAGTAGGCGGCGAGTGGCTTCATCCCCTTGGTGTTTGTGCTGTGAGTGTTTTGTTGGCTGGGAAAGTGTTTGTGTCGGAATTCCTTGTTCTTTCTCGTTGTTCGCACGACGTTATTCTTGGTATCGATTTTCTTGAACAGTGCGGCGCTTCCGTGGACTGTGGTTGTGGCGAAATCGCATTGAACAAGTTATTTATATCAGCACATTCCGAACAAAGCTTGGG
Organism: Dermacentor variabilis; assembly: GCF_050947875.1. Lineage (NCBI taxonomy): Eukaryota > Metazoa > Arthropoda > Arachnida > Ixodida > Ixodidae > Dermacentor > Dermacentor variabilis. The sequence continues at coordinate 258,750,665 of NC_134569.1, forward strand.
TGGTGAAGACGGGGACACAGACACACTCAGTGTTATTGATGAAGTGATTGCACCATCGTGGTGCCTGACGCCCGTTCGTGTTTCTACAACTACTGTTGATGCTGATTGTGTTGACCTTGTAGTTAGGCCTCTCCGCATAAACTGTGCTAAAAAATATACTTGTGCCCTGCTCTGTCGTGTGCATGACGAAAGGAGTGCCACATTGTGGGCGCTGAACTGTTCCGCCACACCGGTTGTCCTTCCTCGCGGTATGAAAATCGCTCTTTTCGATGAAGCCGCATGTAGCTCAATAGCGGCACTCACTATGGACGTCTCTACAGCTTGCTCTCCTTGCGATAATCGCCATTCTGAAGAGCTAATGCTTGGCATGATCAGCAAGGCTCTCGGTACATCGGAACGGCAAGCACTGGTACAAGTCCTTGCCAGGCATGAGGCCGCATTCGACTTCACGCATGGAGATGCACCCCTTCATTTACCGTCGTCCCGCGCTCGTCACAGAATAGATACTCGCTCAGCACACTCCATCCGCCAGAAGCCCTACCGAGTGTCATCGTCCGAGCGCAAAGTTATTGCCGAGCAAGTCAAGGAGATGATGAACAAAGGTGTCGTTCAAGAGTCATCTAGTCCATGGGCAGCCCCAGTAATCCTGGTCCGAAAAAAAGATGGCTCCTGGAGATTCTGCGTGGTTTACAGACATCTAAACGCAGTGACGAAGAAGGATGTCTATCCACTACCGCGAATCGATGACGTCATTGATTGCTTACACGCTGCTTCTTACTTCTCAACACTTGATTTGCGATCGGGGTATTGGCAAATACCTATGGACCCTGCCGACAAGGAAAAGACCGCTTTCGTGACTCCAGATGGCCTATTCGAATTTAATGTTATGCCTTTTGGCCTTTGCAATGCTCCTGCCACCTTTGAAAGATTCATGGACACAGTGCTACGTGGTCTAAAGTGGGAGATATGCATGTGTTACCTCGATGATGTTGTAATCTTTGGCCGCACGTTTGAAGAACATAACGAACGCCTCAGCCTCATTCTCGACTGCATTGAGAAAGCTGGACTGGTCCTAAACTCAAAACTAAGTGTCGGTTCGGCGAACGTCAAACACTGGTCCTGGGACACTTAGTCGGATGGCATCAGACCCGATCCTCGTAAGATTGAAGCAGTGAGCTCCTTCAAGCCACCGCAGTCAGCACGAGAACTCCGCTTATTCATTGGCCTATGTTCGTATTTTCGTTGTTTTGTTCCCCGGTTTGCCGACATCGTTTACCCATTGACAAGTATTTTGCGACAAAATGCATCCTTCAATTGGACACCAGAGTGTGACGCATCATTCTCTCAACTGAAGTTTATACTAACGTCAGCACCCCTCTTGCGTCACTTCGATCCATCTTGCCCGACTGAAGTTCACACTGATGTGAGTGGAATCGGGGTAGGAGCGGTGCTTGTACAACGTCACAGTGGCGCAGAACATGTTGTCGCATATGCCAGCCGTTGTCTGAGCAAATCTGAACGCAATTATACGGTTACGGAACAGGAATGCCCGGCAGCCGTTTTCGCCGTACAAAAGTTTCGATGTTATCTTTACGGTAGACCATTCAAGATTATCACCGACCATCATTCTTTATGCTGGCTGGTCGGTTTGCGTGATCCCTCTGGTCGCCTCGCACGTTGGGCGCTGTGCCTCCAGGAATACGACTTTGTGGTATCGTACAAGAGTGGCCGTCGTCACGCTGATGCATACTGCCTCTCTCGGATTCCTCTTGCGACTACCGACTGCGATGCTAAGAATTTTGACGACTGTCTCGCTGCTGTTACTCCTACGTTCCCTGACGCGGCAGACTTTCAGCGAGAACAACGGGATGATGTTACCCTTGATCCGCTTTTTGTCGCCGCCCGTACTTCTAAAGGCAGTGGTCGCTTTACTGTCCGTGATAAATTGCTGTACAAAACTAATTACTCCGGGCATGGAGCGCGTTTTCTGCTTGTTGTCCCCGAGAGTTTCCGCTCCGACGTTCTACGCGCCATGCATGACGATGTGACATCCGGCCATTTCGGCTTCGTACGAACGCTGCACCGCATGCAGGAGCGCTTTTACTGGCCCAAGATGTACGAAACAACCAAGCGCTATGTCACTAGTTGTGAAACATGCCAACGTCACAAGCGACCGACCACCGCAGCCCCGGGTACCCTTCGGCCATTGACACCGCCCAGTACGCCGTTCGAGCAAGTAGGCATTGACCTTTTGGGTCCATTCCCGTTATCTAACAACAAGAACCGCTGGATAATCGTCTGCGTAGACCATGTTACACGGTATGCAGAAACTGCAGCCATACCATCTTCCACCGCTGCTTGCGTGGCGGTCTTCCTGCTCCATTCCGTGGTCTGTCATGGCCCACCACGTGTCATCATCAGCGACCGTGGTCGCCAGTTCACGGCTGATGCCATTGAAGAGTTACTTCATTTGTGCACTTCTCAGTTCCGTCATTTCACGCTGTATCATCCACAGCCCAATGGCCTCGTTGAAAGGACAAACAGAACGCTGACTAACATGCTTGCCATGTACGTCTCCTCCAATCATAAGAACTGGGACGATGTGCTGCCCTTCATCACTTATGCATTCAACACGGCGAAGCACGAAACCACGAAGTATAGCCCATTTTATCTCCTGTATGCAAGGTTACCGCGAAGCCCTCTGGACACTTTCTTACCCTTCGTTCTGCGCAGTGATGATTCTGTATCGAAGACTTTGTGTCTCGCCGAAGAAGCGCATCAAGTAGCTCGTCTTCGTACTCTGGCCTCGCAAAGTCGTTCGAAAGAGCGATACGACGACCGTCATGTACAAGTATCGCTGCAAAACGGTGACTTAGTCCTCCTTTGGACACCGCAACGCTAGCGTGGATTGTGCCAAAAGTTGTTGTCACAATATTCAGGCCCATTTGTAGTTGTGGACCGCCTGAGCGAACTCACTTACGTCATAGCTCGCCTACTGTGCAATGGTCGGCGATCAAGCAGAACTCAGCTGACCCATATTGCTCGCCTGAAGCCTTTCTACCCTGCTTGTCCATCCTGACTCGCCCCACGGGCTTCGTCTGCTTGCGGGGAAATGTAACAGATACGAAAGGCACCGACAAGAAAAGAAAGAGAAGACGAAGAGAACGAGGAGTTTGAGAGGCCGGGCTGTGCTGCAATCACGCTACGACCATCGTCCATCTCCTGTAAATAAAACCATTTCTTCGCAACTCATCGTAACAATATCATCAGAAGCCAACAAGCAAAGACACCGACGACTGTATAGGACACATGTACTGATTATATCAGCGCGGATGCGCATCGGTGATGCGCAGTGTGTACAGCGCGCTGCATTCATGTCTTTATAAGCCACGCTCTCAATAAACCTTCGTTCTTTCCTGCACTGACCATGCTGCTGTAAGCATCGTCTCCCTTGGCACGTTACATGGTGTCAGAAGTTGCTCCGCTGCCTGTCGACGCCTGAGGGGAATCGTACCCGCGAAGAACGCATTATGGACCTGCTGAAGGCACCACCGCCATTGCGGCTGACGGGTAACGTCACGGAAAACTGGAAGCGTTTCAAGCAGAAATTTGAGTTATTTCTGCAGGCAACGGCGGCAAAGGACCGGCTGTAAATGGAAGCATCGAAGGCAGCCCTCCTGCTGAGCATGGCAGGTGACGACGCGCTGGATGTCTTCAACAACTTCCAGTTCGCGCTGGATGAAGACAAGACCGACTACAGTACAGTGGTGAGAAAGTTTGATGCCTATTGTGCCGAAGTGAGCAATGAAGTGCACGAGAGATATGTATTCCGTTCAAGAAAGCAAGCGGAGGGTGAACCATTTGAAAAATTTGTTCGTGACCTGAAAAAGCAAGCAGCACAGTGTAATTTTGGCGTTTTGCAAGAATCCATGATAAGGGACCAGATCGTATTTGGCACGCACGATCCTAGACTACGGGAGAAAATGCTTCGTGACAGCCAACTGACTTTGCAAAAAGCAGAGCAAATGTGTAAAGCAGCGGAGAGGGCAGCACAGCGAAACGAAGTATGGCGTAGCGGAGAAGACAGAGTCGATGCCGTATCGAGGCTCACGGCGCCACCCTCAAAAGAGTGGAAGCAAGGAAAAGAACGATTTCACTGCCGTAAGTGCAATCGCTGGCATAAACCGAAGCAATGCCTAGCGTTTGGAAAGAGGTGTCGTTTGTGCCACAAGCTGAACCACTTTGCAAGTAGTTGCGCGTCAGCGGTAGTCAGCGAAGTAAAAAAACAGCAAGACGAGGACTTCGACATCCTCGAGATCACGACATCTAGTCACAAAAGGGATTGGACGGTTAAAGCCCAAGTTCACAATCGCGGGATAAGCTTTAAAGTGGATACGGGGTCGCAGGCAAGCCTGTTTCCCATGTCAATTTACCGCCAACTGAGGGGAGCTGGAGAGTTGAAGCCAACGAATTCGGTGCCGAGGGCGTATAACGGCGTTACCATAGCGTGCTATGGAACATCTATGCAGGAAGTAAGGCTTCGTAATACTTCTGCTACGGTCACATTTTTTGTTGTGAAAAATGGCCGTCAGGCCATACTCGGGCTAGAAGCTAGTGAGGCTTTGGGGCTGGTCCAGCGTAAAGTAGGTGCCGTAGACAAGATTTACAACGACGGACTTCTCAAGAAATTCAGGCATGTTTTCGAGGGCCTAGGTTGTTTGCAGCAGGCATACAGCATGGTCCTGCAACCTGAAGCGGTGCCAGTCGTGCAACCAGCTCGACGAGTTCCTTTGGCACTGGAAGAGCCTCTAAAGAAGGAACTTGAAAGAATGGTGCGTGCTGGCATAATTGTTGAAGTGAACGAGCCTACCGACTGGGCCAGTCCTTTAGTTCTGGCAAAAAAGAAAGATGGCACGCTATGGTTGTGCATGGACCCAAGAGCTGTTAACAAGTACATAAAGCGGCAGCATTTTCCGCTTCCTAGGCGTGAGGATTTGGAAGCCTGTTTAGCCAATGCCGCGTACTTCAGCTGTCTTGACGCGAACTCCCTATCATCAGATACCGCTTGACGAGCGCACATCTAAGATCTGCACTTTCTCTTCACTGTTTGGGAGATACCGTTTTCTGCGTCTGCCTTTCGGCATTTCGTCCGCACTGGAGGTATTTCAACAAACCATGAGTCAAGTATTCGAGGGCCTACCTGGGGTGCTGGTATACATTGACGACATTTTAGTTTGGGGTTCCAGTAAAAAAGAACACGACGAACGGTTGACGGAAGTGCTTAAGGCTGCCGAGAAAGCAGGATTGACTTTCAACGCGCAGAAATGCAAGTTTGGTGTGAAATCAGTTAAATTCCTTGGTGACGTCATAAGCCGAACGGGCATATCCCCTGACCCAAAGCTTATCGAAAGCTTGGCGAACATGCCGACACCAACGTTCAAGACTGACGTCCAGCAGATGCTGGGAGTGCTGAACTATTTCAGCAAATTCGTGCCACGGTTGTCCGAGTGAACGACGCTTTTACCAGAGCTTATCAAGTCCTGCGCAGAGTTCCAATGGACAGCAAACCACGCGAAAGAGTGGCAAATCTTAACGCAAGTTTTGACTACCACCCCCCTACTTGCAATCTTTGATCCGCAACGAGAAACTAAGATAACGTGCGACGCATCAAAGGAAGATGTCAATGCAGCATTATTGCAAGGCTACAATGGTGAATGGCGACCGGTAGCGTATGCATCTCGTGTATTAACCTGAGCCGAGCATACCTATGCACAAACTGAAAAGGAGGCACTTGGAATTTGTTTTGGCTGTGAAAGGTTTCACGAATTTGTGTATGGAAGAAAAGTGCTTATCGAAACAGACCATAAGCCGCTTATAGCGATTGCGCAAAAGGAAATCGCCGACATGCCACCGGGAGTGCAAAGATTCTTCTTGCGGCTACTAAAATACAACTTTGTCTTCCAGTACATTCCTGGAAAACAGCTGGTTCTCGCTGACATGTCACGCTCAACGGCTGACCAGGGCAAAGATCAAGTTGGCACTACTTCTGATACCGCAGACGACGTGGAGATCCATGCGGTGCAGTCCTTGGTGGGCTACATGGTCACTTCCGAAACGCAGCGGTTACTGCAGCAAGAAACATCTCGTGACATATACCTACAGATCGTGAGGAAGAGCTTAACAAGCGGGCAGCCGGTGAACGGGGAACTCAAGCGTTTTGTGAAAGAGCTGTCAGTCGTTAAAGGAAGAGTGCTGAAGGGCTCGAAAGTTGTAATACCGAAGAGTATGCAACAAAGCATCCTGAACAGAATACATGCTGGCCACCTCGGGTTGAACGGGGAACTCAAGCGTTTTGTGAAAGAGCTGTCAGTCGTTAAAGGAATAGTGCTGAAGGGCTCGAAAGTTGTAATACCGAAGAGTATGCAACAAAGCATCCTGAACAGAATACATGCTGGCCACCTCGGGTTGCAAAAGTGCAAAGAGAGGGCCCGAACTCTTGTATTTCGGCCCGGTCTGAGTGGCAATATAGCTGCGCTAGTAGAAAGCTGCGCAACCTGCCGAAAGTACGCGTACAGGCAACCACATGGACCACTTTTAATGCGGCCAGTCCCAAAACGTGCTTGGTATAGGGTCGGCGTAGATATCTTTTCTTATGCTGGAAATTCGTACGTGGTTGCTTACGACGCCTTTTCAAATTTCCCTGAGGTTGAGAAACTTGACGACACAACTGCAGCAACTACGATCGCAGCCCTTAGCGCCATGTTCGCCAGGTACGGCGTACCTGTAGAAATTTGCACGGATAACGGACCCCAGTTTTCAAGCCATGAATTTGCCAGCTTTGCCAAAACATACGACTTCAACCATGTAACCTCCAGCCCCCGTTATCCGCAGTCGAACGGCTTGACTGAGAAAGGTGTCCAAATCGTAAAGCGCATCCTGAAAAAGACTCGAGAGGTGAGGGAGGACTTCTGGCTGGGTTTACTAGCCTATCGCTCAACACCACTGGAAGATGGGCATTCTCCGGGTGAGCTTCTGCAAAGAAGGCGACTTCGTTCTAATCTTCCTGACTTCAGTAGGGCGTCCCGGACCCCTGTGAGGAAGCACCACCAAGGCAAGGCCGGGAAGCCTTTGCCAATACTGCGCAAAGGCACGAAGGTGAGGCTTCAGGATGCGACTGCGTGGTCCCCAAAAGCGAAGGTCGTTGGTGAAACTGCTCCACGGTCCTATTTGGTATGAACGCAAGATCATTGTGTTCTGCGGCGCAACCGCCAACATCTACTTAGGACGGGTGAACAGTATAGCGGTGAAAGTGATGACGACTGCGAGGAGATTCCACCATGTGAAAGCTCCCGTGCGCCGGCGCCTGCAGCACCAGCTGAACCAACAGCGCAAGCCTCCAAGGCGTCATCTCTAGAAACAGCCGTAGGATCAATGCTACCAGCAAGTGACGGCGATCCTTCGCCTGGCATCCAACCGACGCATGCTACTAGAAGGTCGATTCGTGTCGTCCGGCCTCCCCAGAAGCTTCATTATGATGAACATTTTCAGCAAGTGTCATAAGTTTTGACAAATGTGTATATGTATCTAAGTCTCTTTTGTTTGTTGCCCAAGGGAGGATCTATTGGGCACGTGTACTGATTATATCAGCGCAGATGCGCAGTGTGTACAGCGCGCTGCATTCATGTCTTTATAAGCCACGCTCTCAATAAACCTTCGTTCTTTCCTGCACTGACCATGCTGCTGTAAGCATCGTCTCCCTTGGCACGTTACAACGACAACATAGGGGAAATTACTTGTACTTACTAATTGAATCAATGAAATGATAAATAAATGGCAATGAAAGTGGATGGAAAAACAACGGGCCGCAGATGGGGAATGATCGCACATCTTTGCATTGCGTGTTCGATCCTCTGCGAAGACGTGGGATCGTTCCCCACCTGCGGCAAGTTGTTTTTTCATCCACTTTCATTGCCATTAATTTATCGTTTCTTTGATTCAATTAATTCAATTTCAACATCTAAGAAACTACTCAAAATTCTTAACTCCTTTTGATTCTTGGCCAATCCCTCAGAATGGGCTGAGCTATAACACTGAGGAACAATCAACTCACAAATGAAAACTGTAGTAGCAGAGAGTGAGAAGGAGGACATTTGCAGGATGCTGCCCTGTGTGAGCTTCACGCAGGGCAGTGCAGGTATCTTGCAGAGGCTGCTGTTATGCAGTGGATTTAGTTGGAATGATGACAAGGAAAAAAAAAGATATTTTAAGGTGCAGGTGAGAATAGCCGCCCCTGTCCGCGTGTCGTTGCAGCCTTTCCCGGAGCGGTGGTGCTGAGCTCCTTCTCCTGGCATCCCCAGGATGAGAACCGCATGCTGGCCGTCACATCGACCAGTGCAGCCCGAGATTACACGGTCTTTGACCGCATCACGTTGGTGAGAGCACACTTTGAGTAATGGACAAAAATGCTGAGAGATGGCACTCAAAGGGAACCTGTTGCACCTTTGATGAAACTTGCTTAACTGTCCCATAATAAAAGAGCAGTGCCTCATGAATCTTCTTCTTAAGAGAAGTTTTCGAGTAGGCCCTAAAATAGCTTAGACTGTTTATATAATGCAAGTCTTTGGAATTGGAATTTCCACGCTGTAAGCGGTACCACACTGTAACCAAAACATTTTTAGAAGGCATGTGTGTACAAAACATGTAGCATATTTACTCGCGTAATGAATGCACTTATGCAATGAATGCATCCCCAAATTAGTCGCAAAATGTTTTTTCTTTTTCCTCGCATAATGAACGCATCCCCAACTTTGCTACTGTGCAGACCCATGATCGAACGGCCGTGCTGTAGTTTTCCCAAGAGGCTACAATCTTTGACTCGCACATGTGTTTAAAGCAAGCGCACTTAATGCTTAACACATCCTTTTCACCAGTGCTGGTGCAAAGGCACCTCACAAATTTGAGAGAGGAAAAACGGAACCGGCTCTCCGCAACATACTCAGTTTACATACTTTACGTTGATTTAATAGGAGAGTACATGCGCGGGATGCGCGGCAAGGCGCAGCGCATAGGAGAGTCTAAGTGAAGAAGGGGCAGCCGACACTTGGTCGGCATAGTGGCCATAGTCGGCCGTAGTATCGAATTCACGTGTCTGTGGCTCACTTTTTTGCCTGCCTTGGGTTTCCATGTGTGTGATATGTCGAGTTATATGCCTGCTGCTGGACATGGGATTTATCTGCTGACAAAACAGAAATGCTGATCGGACAACGATCAACCTTGACATGCCGATGAGCAGGATGGTCGAGGAAAGATAAGCACACAGCGTGCTTGTCGAAACAGGTTCGCGCTTTAACAGGATGCTTGCGATAATGGCAGACTGTCAGAAGCGGTTGCGAGGACGAGCTGGGGAGCGATTGGATATTGCTGTTCGAAGCGCGCATTCATTTTTACCGCACGCGATTGGCCTAGGCTGCACCAACATTGCACAGCTGAGGCGTTGGTTCTCTATTCCGTGGGGGAACCACGATGTGAGTGAAGCGGCCAGCGACTTGAACGACAGGTCTGGTGGTTCCACTGTGGAGTGAAGTTACGGTTTGCAAATGGTATATGTGTATTTTTACTGCAAAGATAAGTTATCTTATGCATGTTACAAATCATTGCAATCTTGCTTTTCAACTTTCACTGTTTTGAAAATGTCTCCATGAAATTTACCCCGCATAATGAATGTACCCCCCAACCTTACTTTTGTATATTGGAAAAAAAAGTGCGTTCATTACGCAGGTATATACGGTAGCTCAAGCAGCCACATGTGTCCAGAAATCGCAGCATACAAGTGGTATGTGCCCTCACTTTTGTTAGCGAAATAGTTCCTCCGTTTTCCAAGACCACCACTTCAAAGCATTTCACTAGCTCTGCTCCAAACCACAGCTTTGGCAAGACAGCACTGGTTAGGCCTAGTTAGAGGGGTGTCAGGTGGCACGCCATCACAGGAAGCTCGCCTTTGATATATGTTCGTACCTGTGGATGAATACACGGGAATCTGGCGCGAGATCACGCACACAGCCTGCACTAACAGCAGCACACGTGAAGTGGTGTTCGTGGACAATCAGGGCGCATATTCTGTGATGATCACTCGGCAATACTATCGCCTTCACGTGACGTAGTGCTCAACAAGCCAATCAGCTAATATGGTTTTGCTCAGTCAGCCAATCAGCGTGCACCTGATGCCGATACTCTCACCGAAAATGATCGTCACAGAATATGTCCCCAGCTGGCAAATACAACAAAAGCATACAGCAAAAGTTTGTATGTGCTTGTACTAGTAGGAACTGAGAAAGCTCGCATGTGGACAGCATTCCAAAATGATGAATTTGCAGAAAACAGGTTAAGAGTGATGGCGTAGCGGAGTCCAAGTCACATGCACTATATCTGCACTTCGCAACAACACACATCGCTAAAGGTGAACACAAAACGCACTTGGGCCACCTGGGCACACAAGCCAAGAACTTGAAAGGTAATACTCTTTTTGCATTTTTTACCGCAAAGACCCACAAAGAAAACATTCCCTTCAGAGTCATGTCGGAAAGGAACACGTAGCAGGCACAGGTTTCAACGTATCTGGCAATGCAGTTGTCGCGACTCGACATCCATGATCCATACAAGATCAAAAACTCGGAAGCTGTAATACGCTACCTTTATTCTCATGATTCGGGGATATTAGCTGCTTTTTCTGTTGACATTCAAGACATTTATTACTCCATCCCCCATTCATGTATGCTGGTTGTGCTACGAGCAGCAATAGAGGCGAAAGACATTGTACTATTCCAGAATAATGCTGCTGTTTCCGTGGACACCCTCCTCGAACTTCTCTCCTCGTATCGCAATGCAAATGTTATTTGTGTTGGAGAACAGCACTACATTCAGAGAAACGGAGTGTGCATCAGCTCGCGAGTTGCACTGTACTTATGTGACCTTTTCCTTGCAGCAGCGGGCAGAAGAATTGAGGATGCCTTAAAAGACAACCACGTTCTAGCAATTGTTTCCTAAGTCGATAATTTTCTCATGTTTTGCAATACAGCCAACGAGCTAGAGCTGAACAAATGTAGGGAAGGTGTCCTGACCACTTTCCATGAAGCATGTCTGGATTTAAACTTCACCTTTGAAATGCCACAAAGAAAAGGAATTGGGTTTCTTTATCTGGTCGTCACCCTCAAGAAGCAGCACACATGCTGGAAGTACAAAACCCGTTCTTGCAACAGGTTCCTGCCATACGTTTCCGATCCTTCCAAGAATGTAAAGCGAGCCATCGTGACTACAGTGCTACAGGCCACCCTAAAGAAGTCATGTCATCACGTAATAGAAGAGAGATTCATGCACCAGGTAACCAGGCTCAACAACGCTGGCTATCCCAAAGGCCTGCTTACAGCAGTTGCCAAAGGGTTGTTAAAGAATATGAGACTCTTGAACAGCAAGGTTCAACAAGAAGCAAACATTCTACAAAAAAGGAAGAAGGTCACCGTTGTGCCTCAAGTACACTGCCTAACCCACAAGCTAAAGACGATAGCCGGAAAGGAAGGCATCATGCTCAGCACCAAACAAGGCATATTCAATGTGCGCACGAGTCAGTAATGGCCAGCAAAATAAGCATTGCGGAATAAACCACAAGAAGCGCACTACCCGCGAAGCAGAGGTAATATATGATATACCCTTATCATGTGGCCGAAGATATATAGGACAAACAGGCAGGTGCATCAATGACAGGACAAGAGCGCATGCAGCATCTTTGGAAGGAATCTCCGCTGGGCATCTCGCTTTTCATTATCGCCAGTACCACTGCACTGTTCAGTTTCACGACATCAAAGTTTTAGGAAAAAGTGAAGGCAAGCTGACACGCAAGATTTAAGAAGCCATGGCAATTGACAGAAGCAGGTGCATCAATGACAGGACAAGAGAGCATGCAGCATCTTTGGAAGGAATCTCTGCTGGGCATCTCGCTTTTCATTATCGCCAGTACCACTGCACTGTTCAGTTTCACGACATCAAAGTTTTAGGAAAAAGTGAAGGCAAGCTGACACGCAAGATTTAAGAAGCCATGGCAATTGACAGAAGCAGGTGCATCAATGACAGGACAAGAGAGCATGCAGCATCTTTGGAAGGAATCTCTGCTGGGCATCTCGCTTTTCATTATCGCCAGTACCACTGCACTGTTCAGTTTCACGACATCAAAGTTTTAGGAAAAAGTGAAGGCAAGCTGACACGCAAGATTTAAGAAGCCATGGCAATTGACAGAAGCAGGTGCATCAATGACAGGACAAGAGAGCATGCAGCATCTTTGGAAGGAATCTCTGCTGGGCATCTCGCTTTTCATTATCGCCAGTACCACTGCACTGTTCAGTTTCACGACATCAAAGTTTTAGGAAAAAGTGAAGGCAAGCTGACACGCAAGATTTAAGAAGCCATGGCAATTGACAGAAGCAGGTGCATCAATGACAGGACAAGAGAGCATGCAGCATCTTTGGAAGGAATCTCTGCTGGGCATCTCGCTTTTCATTATCGCCAGTACCACTGCACTGTTCAGTTTCACGACATCAAAGTTTTAGGAAAAAGTGAAGGCAAGCTGACACGCAAGATTTTAGAAGCCATGGCAATTGACAGAAGCAGGTGCATCAATGACAGGACAAGAGAGCATGCAGCATCTTTGGAAGGAATCTCCGCTGGGCATCTCGCTTTTCATTATCGCCAGTACCACTGCACCGTTCAATTTCAGGACACCAAAGTTTTAGGAAAAAGTGAAGGCAAGCTGACACGCGAGATATTAGAAGCCATGGCAATTGATAGAAGCAGGAAATCTTGCATCAGTACACCACAAATACTACTGACAGAAAAAGAAAAGGGCTACTTGCACAAAGACGATATTTCAGCCTAAGAAGTCGGATAATCGGCACAACATACGAAAAAGAGGCATTGGCTATCTTGTGCTAATAAATTGTAGGAAATCAATAATAAACATTCAGTTGCTAGTCCAGCATGTGTTGCCATCTCTTCCTGTTTATGTTAGAACGTTCTGCTGGAAATCATTCGTGGTATCTACAACCAATGAGCTCAGACAAACACTATTCTGGAGTATTGTAACCGTCACTGGGGGGGGGGGGGGGGGGGAATTTTTTCTTGTAGCTTTGAACATTTTATTACAAGACTAGCTTTGGGTTTACACAGCAGGTGTGAAAGTGTCATGGCTAAGTCATGGCCAATTACACACATTAGTGCGCATGGTGGATGAAGGCGGAGGAGGGGAAATCGTTGCGCAATCTTACCGTGACCCTGCAGATTTCAGAATTTTTTACACATGGTAAATCATGCCGAATATAACAAGGAAACTGTGTGGACGGTACCTGCTCTTTACTATCCACATAGGCTATGGATGGAGCGGTGATCAAGTTGTGTGCCTGATGGTCCTTTGTCTGTCTTGGCTTGGCCTTATGATAACCCACCTGCTGTAAAGTTGGGATAGCCCTCATGTATTTTGAAGAAAAACCGGAAAGCAAAACTTACTGCATGACAAATGAAAGATTGCAGCAAAACACAGGTCGACTATTAAACTGAGACCCTCATTAGTATTCAGTACAACAGAACATCACTAATTCATTAGTTCCAGAGGGAAAAAAGAACACTTGATTGTGTTCAGCAGAAATTCTTTTGATTAAAGGGACAGACATGAGTCCCAGAACAAAACATGTATCGAGATAACCCCGCTGATAGAAAGACTGCCTATCATATTGGCTAAAATGAACCCTGTTTTGCTAATTGAACTTGGATTTATATTTTTAATTCTTCACTAAAAATCGAGAAAAATGACCTTTGGCGCCCCACATGGCAAAAGCACGAAGAGGCATTAGTGACCCATCACATGACCTTCTACTAGTGTGTGCAGTTCCCGGTCTTTTTATTAGCATTGAAATGCAGTACACTTTATCTGTTATAAGTTTTTTGTAATTTACAATGTGCAGATAAGCCTTCGTTCGCAGTGATTAGAAAAGTGGCGCTGCCTGCGCCTTCATTTTCGATGAGATGGCTCGTCTGTCGACAGAGTAATGAGGCGGTACAAATATGAGAAAGGTCTGTACGCAAACTTGTCGTACCAGCTTTCTATTTTACAAAGTGGGTGAAAAGGTTAAAATATTATGCCAGCGAGGGGTGAAACACTTACGACTATTGACAATGTATATTTACAAATATAACTGCAGCGCTGGCCAGTTCAGCCAACAGCTCGAGACCCGGAGCAGTTCGCCTTCTTCATCGGGGCACCTGCCCGCATCGTCCAAAAGACGCACGCAATATACGTGTAGCATTATCCCCAGCGGGAGAAGCACTTTCCCGGTGCATCCAGATATTGGTATCAACAGGCTCTAGGCATGCACCATGCACACCGTCAGTGGAATGCGGGGAGATGAAGCACTGACTGGGGCAATTTCATACTCAACTGGAGTCTCAGCACGTTGCGCTCTGTACGGGCCTCTGTACGGAGACATGAGTTTTTCCGACAGCCCAATGTGACTGGTCGGTGACCAAAGCAGTACGAGAGGTCTAGGCGAAGAGTACACACCCTGGTGATGGTTTCAAGTGCGTATTCGAGGCACTGGCATTGATGACACACAGCACTCGGTATGGGCCTTTGTACTTAGACACGAGTAAAACAATGTCGTGTAAAAGAAAATCAGTGACATCAGTGACACAGCTTGTTGGAAGCACTCTGGTGATTGCGTAGCGCATGACATAATCTGTCGCCACAGCGACCCACTTGTTGCCAGACACGGATAAAGGGAAAGGGTCAAGTAAGTCGAAGCCAACGTGAAAGAATGGCTCCGACGAGACGTTGAGCGGTTGAAGGCACCCGGCAGGGAGTGTCAATGGTGTTTTTCAGCACTGGCATTTCTCACACGTCACAACATATTTTCGGACGGGGCAAGCAAGGCCTGGCCAAAAGAAGTGCCAGTAAATCTGATCGTAAGTGCAAGGTTTGCAGAGGGGACCGGCGGGTTTTAAGTCATGAAGTTCATGGAGAATAGCAGACCAGAGGTGCTTAGGAATGACGAGGAGTAGGGCTGGTATTTAACCAGACCCAGAGAAAATTTGTGCTGTCAAGTCTTTTCCTGTACCTCAGTCTTTCAAAGACGTCCGAAGTGTTGTAGGACTATGCTACTAGTTCTGATGGTTTGTGAAACATTTCATAGCAATGGCCCGACCATTTACTGATCTTCCGAAGAAGGATGTGCCATTTACGTGGGGTCCTGCTCAAGCTGATGCTTTTGCCCATCTCATGACCATTCTCACCATGCCACCCATACCGACCCACTTTGACCCGTCCTCTTCTACAGAAGTCCGTACTGATGCCAGTGGTCACGGGACCAGAATCATCTTAGCCCAACACCAACCGGGCAAGCTCGTGTTATCGCCTATGCAAGCTGCCTCCTCATAGCAGCAGAGCACAATCATTCGATTACAGAGGTTGAACGCCTCGCTCTCGTCTAGGCGGTTTCTGAATTCTGCCTGTATTTGTATGGCACGCACTTCTCCGTATTTGCAGGCCATCATGCGCTCTGCTGGTTTTCATCACTCAAGGATTCTACCAGCTGGCTTGGCCACTGGGCTCTGTGGCTACAAGAATGTTCGTATATAGTAGTGTACGAGCTGTGCCACCAACATCAAGATGCAGACTGTATCATGTTATTCAGTGGATGAACCACCCGACATCCCTGACACTGGTACCGACGCTTGCGTTTTCTCTGTTTCTCAACTGCGTCACGTCGCCAACGAGCTACGCCATGATACCACATTGCGCACTTCATTCAAAAGCATGCAGTATGCATGTAGCAATATAGGTGGCTAACCACAGTTGCATTCACTCCTGTGAAAGCAGAACGATGGGCGTATTTACAATTGTGGGGATGCGCGACTCTTGCGCGTCCCCAGATATCTTGTTTTCCCCCATCTCCTGCAATCCCGCTTCGCCGCGTGGCCTGCGTGACACCCGCGGCAGTCGATGTGGTTGAAGCGCAGCGCGAGAGATGGCGCGAGTGTTGCGCTGCTAACGCCGCCAATAGGCGGGGTTACTCGGCCGCCGAGAGACAAGGCGCTTCCTCTTTGGGACGGGACAGCAAGCGGGACGGACGTGCCGTGCCGCGCGTGCGCCGACCCATGCTTCTGCGAGACGGTCTCGCATGGCCGCCTTGGAATGCGCCACCGTTCGCGTGACAGTACGCGCGAACGACCAGGCGTTGGGATCCAGCATGGGGCGAACATATTCGCTCGCTATGCGGTCGCGGTGAGTTGGACTTCTAGATTTGTCGCGCGCCCATCGGCATGTTTTGTGGATAGCAACTCGGCTAGCAGGCATTGATCTATGAAAGGTGCAATAAATGCCCTTGTGATTGTTTACACTACTGTGTTGTCGTTCCTTTGTCCCAAGAGCACGGAGGAGAACCCCACACAATTTGCGAGGCAAGCTATGGGCATCACTCTCACTTCTCAGCGTTGCTGGAAGACGGGCTCTTTTTAGAAGCTGCTAAAATCGAGAATAAGCCTTTCATTGCACCATAAGAAACTGGGTCCTTAAAGGACCGGGTCCTAAACGACCCCTTAGGCTTGGTGAAAGAACATACCGTATTTACATAATTGTAAGTCGACCTATTGTTTTTTAATTTGAAAATCTGAAGTGGGGGGGGGGGTTCGACTTACAAACGAAACCAAAACATGGCATCGCCCGAAGAGTGAGACCAACGAGATATCAGGGGAGCTACAATGTAGTTACAATTTTATGTTTGCTCTGTGGCCCCACCCATAGTTTTCACTATCCCACGCGTTTGTTCACTTTTCGGAAGGGTCTTTTGAGATTCTTTAGAATATTACAGCGCTCACAACACTCACGGGGGGGTGTCGATAATTGATGGAAGTGCCACTGTTCCATTCGCGGCAGCACCCCCAGAACGGCGGCATTTGCAAGGAGTATCGATAGTTCATGGAAGAGCAGGCACTGCTCACGTGTTTCTCTTTCCCTGTAGCTCTTAGTTTGACGGGTTTGACTCGACTGCCGGCTGCGGGCTACTTCCTGGCTTTCTCAGTCGTCATGAGTGCTCCAGGCCCACTAAGCATTGAGCACTCATTCACAGCAGCGTTCAAGAGGGCTGCCATCGTTTACGCCGAAGAAACAAATTACTGTACGGCGGGCCTCAAGTTCGATGTTTCTGAATGAGTGGTGCGAGAGTGGTGACTGCAGCGAAGCAAAATTTTCACCTGTGACGGCAAGCGAAGAATTTCCCGCGGGCCGAAGTTAGGATGCTTTCCGGAGCTGTAGGCCAAGCTTGCGGTTTACGTCGCTGAAATGCATGATCGGTCCCTGCCAGTAAAGTGCGACATAGCGCCATAAAACAAGCCCGGATCTTCACCTTTTAACCCTTTGAGGGTCGATTTTTTTCGCCATATGCGACCGCCCAGGGTCGATCTTTTTTTATTGCAGATTCCGATCTTTCTTGGGGATTTATTTCGGAAAAAATATTACTGCAATTTTTCTAGGGTGACCGTAAAGTGAGAAAAAAATATTTTGCGTTGGTATATATGCACTCTTCATTCATGAATAACAACAATAAAAAAGGAAATATACTTATCAGAATTAAAAATTTTATGCATTTTTATGCGCATAGTTCAAGGCTTTGAAAATCCGCACACGAGAATATTTCGCAAGCCTCAAATGTGCCTGCTCTTACACTAATACGTACGTCCATAGCATAATCGAACTGCGTAGGTGCGCACACTCAAGGAAACCGTTTGGTAGTGTGCCCATCAAAAAAAGCAACACGTGTGACAAACTTCCGCTAATCTTCATCTTATCACCAACCAGCTAGGGCAATTAGTTTTCGTGAGTCTTAAAAAAGAGAAAAGAAACGGAAACGCATGCACGGCGGTATCCTTCCTATGCGCACCCCTGTGAGCACTAAACGAGCGGGAAACAAGCGGTCGCCCTTTGAGCCATTAGGAACGAGATAGCCATCAGTTTCGCAAGCGAAAAAAGCCGAAACCGCCAGCGAAACAAAATCTAAACGGCCGGCCACCCGCGTGCACTAATGTGTGAGCGGTGCTATATAGACGCGCGGGAGCAAACTAGCACTAAAACAAACCATGCAACGAAAACCAAGATAGGGAGGCACGCGAAATAAATTCCCTGTATACCCACATAGTGGCAGCACATGACAGAAAAGAAAAAGTTAGGAAATTAAGGCACTTTTTAAACATACAGACGGCGCCGTAAATACACGGCATCGACCATTTTCGGACTTGTTCATGGCGCCGTATATTTACGTCATTGACCGTCAAAGGATTAAGGACCTGCTCCTCCGTGAGTACGAGTGGCTGGCGGCAGAAGACCGCGAACTTGCGCCGACCGGACCTGTCCCTAACGCCAGTGTGTGGTTGGGTGCATTCGGTGTGGGCTGCTGTTCCACAAGATGTCGTGGTGTGGTCATTTGCCAAATGTGGAATTTCGCTGGACGACAACACGCTGTGGGACCGTAGTATCAATGATGATGGCAGCACTAGTGAGGACGATGGCACAAGTGAAGACGAGTAGTCCAGTGATCATGTCAGCTACCAATAAATTTTTGTTGTGGAATGTGCCCTCGGGTATGCTCCTCTTTTTTTTTTTCCTGTCACACACGATATGAGGGGGTCGACTTAGATTCAAGTTGACTTACAATCATGTAAATACGGTAGTCTGTGGATAGCGTACACTGCTGTGAACATCTTAGTCAACTTTTGTTGTCGTATGTGGCGTGTGGAGCTCACGAGCAGAGTGCGAAGTTACGTTTCTCTCAAATGCCCTTTTTTTTTTTCAACAGAAACCTGCTTCTCATTCTCTTCTGAACACTTTATTTCATAACAAAGTGAGATTCTCATGCGCGGCTGCTATTGCCAATAGCTGACATCAATCAAGAAGGGTGTTTAGATCAGTGTGCTTCTTCCAACTGTTACTGTGTATATTTGTCGACGAAGTTCAATAAACAGGCTGAAGAAAGTGAAAATGTGCTCTCAAATTTGGTAATGGTTACATATTTCCGGAAGAAGCCGAATATCGCATACTCACGTATGTTCTGCTGCGGCCGCACTGCTGCTGAGCCAGGGTCATATATTCGCTGTACACTGATGACAGCATCGTAAGTGCTCACATCAACTCAGAGCTGTGCAGGCGCTGGCTCTTCATTTGTTGGAGTCGTCCGAATCCACCGTCACTTCACAGATGATTTCCTTATTGGTTAACTCTGCACTGAGTTCGAGATCTTTGTTGGCGTCAGCAAATCCTTTGAAAGTTATCCTGGTTGGAATCAAAATGCTAGCGGCATGCAAGTGGTCGAGCACAAAGTCCATGGAAAGAGATTGATCACACATGCTGTCGGTCTCTCTGGGCAAGTCAGCAGTCCTGGTGCTAAGCGTAAAGCCAGCGTGGCAACAGCAGACCTAAGGTCAACGGTGTAACTTTTGCCGTTGTCTGAGCACAGCACCATGCGGTTGAGCATGCATGACCTGTACAGAAGCTTCAGGCTGCGGATCACACCTTTGCCCATCGGCTGCAGGACTGATGTGATGTTTGGCAGCAGAAATTCCACCTTTATAGCCTTTAGGTCCTTGATGTGGCCTTGCGGAGCGCAGTTGTCCACAAACAGCAGAACTTTTTGGTTCTGCTGTTCGAACCTTCTGTCCAACTTGACAAAATGTAGACTTCGGATAACTGCTGCGTTACCTGGGCTTTCTTGTTGATGTCGTACTGAACAGGTAAGGTTGCCCCTTTTAAATACCTTGGATTCTTTTATTTTCCTATGACGAGCATCAGAAGTTTCTGACTTCCTGACGTGTTGCTGCCGAAGAGGACGGTAAGCCACTCTTTGCTGCGTTCGCTGCCATGGCAAGGGTCACTGGCAAATGCAAGCATTTTCTCTGGGAGCATTTCGTAGATCAATCCAGTTTCATCGCATTTGGAAATTTCTCGGGCATCAACTGCTGCAACAATGTAGCTTTCCATTCCGATACCGCTCAACAGCTGAATCGCCGACAGCGCTGCTTTCCCCGCACATCTTCTTAAACTTCAGGTCCATGCGGTTCTTGAAATTTCTGAGCCACCCATCACTGAACTTGAAGTCTTCGATGTTCATTTGAAGTGCAAAAGACTCCGCCTTTTACTTCAAGATGTAACCCGAGACTGGGATTCGCTTTGTGATCATGGTATTTAGCCACGCAAGGAGCGCATTCTCAAGCTTTGGGTAAACACTTATTAGTCATATCATAAGAAGCCAGCAAACACAGATACCAAGGAGAACATAGGGGAAATTAGTTGTGCTTAATAAATGAAATAAATAAAATGAAAATAAATGAAATAAAGAAACGATAAATTAATGGAAATGAAAGTGGATGAAAGAACAACTTGCCACAGGTGGGGAACAATCCCACAACCTTCGCATTTCACGTGCGATGCTCTACATCTTTCGTGGCATTGGCTAACACTCCCAGGGTTCTACTAGGGAACATAAATATCCAAGAAAGTGGATGGGGAAACGGCGCCATGGTAGCTCAATCGGTAGAGCATTGCATGCGAGATGGGAAGGTTGTGGGATCGTTCCCCACCTGTGGCAAGTTGTTTCTTCATCCACTTTCATTTCTATTCATTTATCATTTCTTTCTTTCATTTATTAAGCACCAGTAATTTCCCCTATGTTGTCCTTGGTGTTATTGTTGGCTTCTTATGATATGACTAAAACATGTATGACAGTTGGCTTCGAACCCAGTTCCTCCAGCGCAGATGCCCACTGTTCTACTCATTGGACCATAGATGCACGTCTAGGAATCCTACATAACACTCTTACCAGCTTGAAATGATGAGTAGGAACATTGCTTTAAGCCAACGTTTCAACGAGAGGACTCGTCTTTCTCAGGGCCGTGAGCAGCATTTTTAGGTACGTGTAGCTCACCCCCACACAGCCTAATGGGGAAGGAGGGGTGGAGTATCTAGCATTAAAGAGAGAGAGAGAGAGAGGGGTAGTATAAGGACTGAAAATGACGGGGAGAGACCAAGAGAAGTTTGGAGTTATGAGAGTAAAGGGGGGAGAATCGAGGAATGGAGATAACAATGGGAACCAGAGAATAATTCGCAGATGTAGGTATGTGCAGCCAATCCAGTGCGTCGGATTTTCTAGGAGAGCAAGAACTGTTTGTAGAGGAGAATTATATTGTCACATTGAAAAATTTATTATAATGGGCATACAAGACTGCGTGGCAGAAGCGCTCCACGGGCGTGTCTGTTCTCTTTGGAAGCATTCGCTCTGCTCTCCACGTCTGCGCGTAACAGGTTTCAATGTTTATTTTACCCACGCCCTCCGGCGGCATACCGGGACCACTCGTGGCTGCCAGACGCTAGAGGGGAAGCGAAAACGATCTATTTAACTCATCTCTCTGAAATTCGAAAGAAGTGGAAATAGGGGAAGAGGAATACTTGGAAGCAACCTGCATTCAGTCATTCTTTCAATAGCTTCAATTGAAAAAGGTATTAAGGGAATGTGGTTTGGTTAAGAGTGCAAATGAAAACGGCAAGAGCATGCATACACATATGCTTGGAAAATAAAAGAACCGTAATAATCAAGGGCTACTGGGTATATTTGTGCGAGTAGTTTTGCGAATACATTCAAGTGTTCCCTTTGAAGCGTCTATACCTGTTGGTTGGGGCACACTGTTAAGTGTGTGAATGAGATATGACCCTCTACATTTTCTGTCTCTGGGAGACTGGAAGCCTGGCTGTGGGATATGAAGTTTAATTTCATCAAAATTGTGACCTGCCATATTGAAGTGCTGTGCCACTGCTCTTGGAAATTTTTGGCCGTGTCTGCGCGGTGTATGTTTAGTCTAAGATTAATTGCTTGTCGTCCTGTTTCACTGATGTACTGTTTGTGGCACATTGAACATTCCAACATGTAGATAACGTTTGAACTAGTGCAGGTAAAACTGCATTTGATTTCCTGCTTATAAACACTTGAACTGCTTTTAACAATTTGAATGTGTATTTCAATGTGAATGTGAATTTGAATCTGTTTGTGGGTCTTATACCTGGAGAGAGCATGGACTGCTATTTTGATGGTGCACTGAGGGTTTACTTTTGCCTGTGCTAACGTGCCTTTCCAGTTTCTATTGTGGCGATATGTGACTCTGTACATCCGGGAACGTTTTCTTAAGGCGCTTGTTGCTTGCTAAGATAGTATTTCCACGGCACATTGTTTATGTTTGGGAGTGCATCGGAAGATTTTGTTATGAATGCTAGTAGCTGGTTGGGACTAAGTTGTAGACTCTTTTCTAGCTATTAGAGCTCTCTAATTATGCCTCTCTAATTTACAGGCGTCCCTGTGGGTCTGGTTTCAGGTGCTTTGTGGGTAATTTATTTCAGTTGGTGTTGCCCTTAGATTCTTTAAATGGCGAACAGAATCGCCATCATTGCTGCAGATACGTCTGATGTGTTATGCCTATCAAACAAATATTCCTCACTTAGTGTCACATGTGATGACTAGTATAATCGAAATATTTCTAACTATCCATAGGTTTCTGCAAAGTGCTATGTTTAGTTTTTCCCTTTCAATGCTAACTGTCATGTCAAGAAAAATAAATTGAGTAGTACAGTGGTGCATGGTGAATTTACGGTAATTCTAGGATAAAAGGGGTTAAAATGACAAATCAATGCATGTAGTGCACTTAGGCCATGTTTCCTTATATGTCAGCCATGTAGTGGAGATAGGTGCTAGGTTTTAACTAGAATCATTTTAATAGTTCTCATTAGCAGCTTCAGTCACACAAGCCAGTGCTTTGAGACGCTTGGCACGTGAGTCACACCTCTGGGCAACAATTTCGCGTGGAAACTGAGCATGCATGCTGTTCTAGCTGATAATAAAACAATAAAAGTTTTATTCCTGAATAGGAACTCCGTGCAGTCACACCATAGTTCATTTGAAGTCATTACTAAGGGACACAGATCACGGATACTAAGGGCTGAAAATCACGGAAAACTTGATTCTTTGGAACCATTTATTTCGAAATCTGCAATGCTGTCAAGGTCTCAAAGTTTTAAACATGAAGCAAGGAACTTTTAAATTGTGGTAAGCTCTACCAACCCCTTACAGAAAAGTCTAACACACAGCAAACTATATACCGCGCAAGTTAATTCAAGGTATTTTCTGAAGTCTTCTCACACAATGTGTTGGACAGTTCAAAAATATTTACGTTGAGTCCAACGACACGTTGTTTGGCCTGCCGATGCGACGTGTACTCAACATCGCTGTCTCCACAGTTTGGTCCCTGGATGATCTGGTCAGTGGGGTGGGATGGTAGGTTGACCGAGGCACCCGAATTGCCCCACCAGCTCTGCTGGCCTGCCGATTGTAGCCACAGCAAGGGCCACAAACTTTGCTGTCAGCTGGAGTCTCCAGTGGGGTGCCTGCTCAACTAATGGATCGCAACCGTGGCAGCCGAAGCATGCCCTCCACTGGATTGCCACCGGCTGCACGATCCATCCATCCTGTCCGGCCTCCAGCTCCTTCTCGTGCCCGTGGAAAAGGAGCTGGAGGCCTGCAGCAAGGCGGCTTCTCCGGGCTGCTCTCTTCTGCTACATGTCCTTTTGCGTTGTTGGCCACATAACTGCACGGTCGTTTTTGCACTGCTTCTTTCATATATATCGTTCTTTTTATTTGGCCACTTCCTTATTTTCTCTCATCTTCTTCTATCTCCGCCACCTTGTGCTTTCTTGCTCTTCTTTTCTAACTTCTTCTTCTTTTCCCTGTTTCCTAACTCATGACAAATGCCTAACCTATACTGTATCAAAACAACTTACATGAAAACACATTCTAAGTGTCTGTTAGGCAGAAGGGACGGCGAGAAAGAAGCTCGAAATTGTGCAAAGATACCAAGTTCACAGAGCCATCTCCCATCTTTGCTTCCACGGAGCACCACCATTTTTGTATTGTTCGGAAGCTGAAAGTTCTGCCTTTCCCTTCCCACCCTCCTTGCTTACTACGGCCGTATAGAAGAGCGCTAACATCAGGGGCTGGTCTGACAAAGATTTCGATGCATGTGACCCTCCTGTTGGCTCTGTGTGCCAACACACGGAGAGGCACCTTCCGAACGTCTGTTGCTATTGTAACCAGTGCACCAACGCTGCCAGCAAGTGCTCACCTGCTAGGCATTCGAGGCTTACTTTGAAAACTTTGTTGATCATAACAGGTCACACTGTGACTGCAAGCAGTAAATCAACACTCAGTAAGGAAAGAAAAAAAAGTTTGAAACCGGACGCGTCTAGAGAAACCAAAGTGCAATTATCCTCTGCTTATTACGGCAAGCAGAGGAGACAGTTATTGCAAGGTTCACATGAGCCGGTGATATGATCATGCCGGACCGAACAAGACGTCAGCATCCGAAGACTTTCCAATTGACGACTTTCCAACTGAAGACCACAAAAGCACATGCGAGGCACTCGTACAGAAGCAATCTACGAACCATGTGTTGACAAAACTTGCACCAGGAGATGCACGCAAGCATGCAGGCAAAGAGGAAGTAGTGCGTCTTGGTTCAGGTGACTTTGGTACGCCCGGCATACGGAAGGTGGCATTTGTCTCTTCCATTCCACACTTTGTACACTACATCCACCGTGCCACTTGTCGCCGATAACCTGTGAGCGCAGCTTGGAGGAAGAGGGTACACCAAGGGAGAGGCTGAGGGTCGCTCGGCACGAAAGGCACGAAGCACCACCGCGACTACTCACCCGCTCGCCGCTGATAACATGCAGGCGCAGCATGGAGGAAAAGGGGGCACAGGCAGCGCAATGGCATAGCTGGCGACATCACTCACTCGCCCCGCATAGAATGCATTTCTCGATGCGAAAGGTGCTGCCATGAATGCACACACACCCCTTGACGCTTCAGTGGTAAGGGGTGTGTGTGCTGCTTATTGGTATGCTGCGAGTAATCTGGTTTAAAAAACGTTAATTTCGGTCGGGACTGGGAGAAGTTTCAAATAAAGCGATAATTCGAGTAAAGCGGCTTTGTTATAACAAGGTTTCACTTTATGTGTAGACCAACAAAACAGCGATTTATGTGACGTGCCGTTGCCCTTTGTGAGAATCCTCATGTCGCATGAGGGTCGCACGGGTGCCAAACATTGCAATGAGCGTAAGCACCAGCAGGTTTATAGAGAAGGGCAAAACCATCCTTTCACATGCAATGCACGAAAATCGTAAGTGCTATCAGTGCCACTGGGCGTGTCAGGCTAGAGCCCTTCGACATTGCCCAAGGCTCTTTTATCACCGGCAAGTAGAGTGTGTGGAAAGCTCTGCTGCCTCTCCCATTTTCCCGCACATAGTTAGTCAACAACGTTTCTGGTGTGGCAGTCACTGTGGCCAACTGTACCCTAGCGGGTAAGTCAGAAGCCTCTCTTTACCTACTTTCTTCGAGGGAACCCTTAGTGATGTAAACTACGACTAGCTGGCCTGCTGGAAATGTTAGTTGCAAGCGCAATGAATGCTTTCTGATTGCACACATGGTTGTCGTCCATTGCTTTCTTAAACTGGACCGTGGTTGATAGGCAGGCGTGCCAGTGGCTCCGCACAGTGTGCCAAGGCCTAGTGCCGTTGGCATGCTCCCTTATTCCTACACCCTACATTTACTTGGGAAGGCAAAGAGCAAAGCAACACGGTGGAGCAAAGGCTGCGGCATCTAGGACTATCGAGATAAGAGCATGCGAGTCCATGGGCCACGAGCCGAGCTATGCAACATTTGTGGCGAGTCCATGGGCCACGAGCCGAGCTATGCAACATTTGTGGCGGTGACATGTGATGACGATGGATGTCAGTGATGACGATGGATGTCAGTGATGACGACACCACAGATTACTCCCTCTGCCCCTTGTCCTGCAGAGATGAAATCCAAATAGAAAGTGTGGGACATATTGACACGTGTACTTATCTTTATCGGGCTACCACGTTTCGCCACCTAACAAATGTAATCGCACAGCGCGGGACGCGCTTGCATGTATCCGAAGTTTCTGGAAAGTTATCGATGCTTCTACCCGGCTGTCTGTTGTCGCCGAACCTTGTGTTATCTTATTTCATCGCGTTATGCAAATGGTGTAAAACTTTGTGGAAGGCACGCGGGTCCGAACGATTAGTCTGGAACATTCGACGACTGCTGTATAAAATCCGACGCGCTTGACCCGCTGATCAGATTTTCGCCGATCGCCGACTGTGTTCGCCGCTCTCGTTGTGCTTTAAGTGTAGCCTGTTTTGTGGGCACAGGTTCGCCCAATAAAAGCTAGTTTTGCCTTTCACAGTATTGCTACTGTGTTCTTTGACGTCATGACCACGTGACATCTGGTGGAGGTGCTTTGCGTTCATGTACCGGACGCCCCCACAAAGCCGTGACCCAAGACCTCACGCGGAAGATACCAACGTCGCCAAGAACCAGTGAGGTAGCCGCAGGCTGCAAGGACTGCCCTCGGAGCATGGACTTTTGCCTGAGACGACTAGGAAGATGGCCACAAAGTCCACCCCAATGGCAGCCCCAGCATCCCCCGTCGTGCTACAGCAGCCCAGGGAGCCTCCGACGTTCCGCGGATCAACTTTCGAGGACCCGGAAAGCTGGCTTGAGACGTACGAGAGAGTTGCTACGTTTAACAACTGGAACAGCGACGACAAACTGCTATATGTCTTCTTCGCATTGGAAGACGCGGCCAGGACGTGGTTCGAGAACCGAGAAGCCACCTTAATGACCTGGGAACTTTTCCGTAGCGGCTTCCTGCAAACATTTACAAGTCTCGTGCGAAAAGAGCGAGCCCAAGCTCTACTGGAGACCAGAGCGCAGCTGCCGAATGAGACGATTGCGATCTTCACTGAGGAAATGAGCCGTCTGTTCCGCCATGCCAACCCAGAAATGTCCGAGGAGAAGAAAGTCTGCCTGCTGATGCGTGGTGTGAAGGAGGAACTTTTTGCCAGAATGGTACGAAGCCCACCGAAGACCATCGACGAGTTTCTTCGTGAGGCCACCAGCATCGAGAAGACACTCGAGATGCAAAACCGCCAATTCGACCGCCGCACAAACTCGACAAACTACGCCGGAGTTCAGTCACTGGCCACCGATGACCTACGCAAGACTATCCGAGCTGTCGTGCGGGAGGAGCTACCTAAAGCTGCTCCCATCATCACAGCCTCAAGTGGCTTCGATTGCCGACGCCGTGCGTGAGGAGCTCCAACAACAACTTCGAGTAGCCCCTGAATCGCCGCAGCCTGAGCCGCAAGCGATGACCTACGCCGCCGTCGCACACCGTCAAGGTCCCCCTCCGCGACCGCGCCAGAGCCCTGTCACGCCGCAGTTCTGTCGTCCGCCGCCGCCGCTGCCAGCACGACCACCCGTCGCCCAGTGCACCTGCACGAGGAAGACGGACATTTGGCACGCTCCTGACCACCGCCTGCTCTGCTACCACTGCGGAGAAGCGGGTCACGTCTACAGATGATGTCCATACCGGGAGATGGGACTGCGAGGTTTTGCCGTGAACGCTCCGCGCCCGCAGCAAGGTGAACGCCCCCGCGATAGCGCCGACTACCTCGCCGCTACTCAGTGGAACTCGACGACCGTCGCGTTCGCCATCACCAGGCCGCTACCTGTCGCCGCAGTGCGGACCATACACTGGCCCAGCCTGGGGCCGGTAAGCGAGCCCATATCCGGAAAACTAAAAGCAGCAACCGATAGAGGTGCGGTTGCTGTTCGTCGAACTTACGAAGATCCTCCGCCGCCGCCGAAGACACCGAAGAAACTACCTCGACGACGTAACGGCATGCCGCCGTCCCGACGAAATCAGGAAGCCAAGACTACACCGACGAAAGACGACTTGACGACGTCACATACCAGCCACAGGTGAACGCGACGCAGCCATGATCCGATGCCAAGACCGAACTGTAATGCAAGACAATGAACCACCGACCTCGACGTGCTTCTTGACGGCCACGCAGTCACCGCCTTAGTAGACACAGGAGCCGATTACTCCGTCATGAGTGGACCCATCGCCGCCCAGTTGAGGAAAGTTAAGACTGCATGGGAAGGCCCTCAAATTTGGACTACTGGAGGACACCTGATTACGCCGACTGGGATCTGCATGGCAAGAATTACCGTTCATGACCAGACTTACCCTGCCACCTTCGTTATGCTCCAACAGTGTTCACGAGACGTCATTCTCGGCATGGACTTCCTCAATCAACATTGCGCAGTCATCGACCTGAAGTCGCAATCGATAACGCTGTCGCAAGATCAAGCGATACCGCCGGAGAGCTGTCGTAGTCACCACGCCTTGAGTGTGCTCGAAGATTAAGTGAGCATCCCGCCGTGCGCCAGCATTATTGTTTCCGTCGGCACCAAAACACCCGATGACGTAGAAGGCGTCATCGAGGGCTACCAACATGTACTGCTCGATCGTGAAATTTGCGTCGCAAGAGGGATCGCTCTACTCCACGGAGGGCAAGTGGAAGTTATGCTAACGAACTTCAGCCAAGAGTTCACGCACATCAACAAGGGCACGACAATTGCATATATCGAGGAAATTGTGGAAACCAGCAATGCCTTTGTCCTCTCGGATTCAGTCGCATCTACCTCGATGAGCATAGTCCCCGAACCAGACTTCGACATGAATCCAAGTCTTCCTGTGTGTAAGCAGCAACAGATCAGAAGTGTTTTCGACAATACAAAGACTGCTTTTTGACGTCATCGAGGATTCGACAAACACCAGTTGCAAAGCATCACATAATAACCGAAGAGAGCGCTCGACCACTCCGCCAGAGCCCTTACCGAGTTTCGACGTGAGAACGTGAAGCTATTAGGCAACATGTTGACAAAATGCTGCGCGATGACATCATCCAGTCGTCGAAAAGCCCGTGGGCATCTCCTGTAGTCCTGGTGAAGAAAAAGGACGGAACCCTACGCTTCTGCATCGATTATTGTCGACTGATCAAGATCACGAAAAAGGATGTGTACCCCCTTCCACGTATAGACGACGCATTGGATCGGCTCTGCAACGCCAAATACTTCTCGTCGATGGACCTCAAGTCTGGCTACTGGCAAATAGAAGTCGACGAAAGGGATCGCGAAAAGACTGCCTTTATCACGCCAGACGGCCTCTACGAGTTCAAGGTCATGCCATTCGGACTGTGCTCGGCGCCTGCAATGTTTCAGCGCGTCATGGACACGGTGTTAGCCGGACTGAAGTGGTAGACGTGCCTTGTTTACTTGGATGACGTCGTTGTCTTCGCCGGAAATTTTGACGATTACCTTAGGCGGCTTGTGACAGTGTTGGAGGCCATTACGTCATCAGGACTCACTCTGAAGCCGGAAAAGTGCCGCTTCGCTTACGATGAGCTTTTGTTCCTAGGCCACGTCATCAGCAAATCAGGAGTACGCCCCGACCCACAGAAGACAGCTGCCATCGCAAAATTCCCGCAGCCAATTGACAAGAAGGCAGTGCGCAGATTCCTTGGCATGTGTGCCTACTATAGGCGCTTTGTCAAGGACTTCTCACGCATCGCGGAGCCGCTAACACATCTAATCAAATGTGATATCGAGTTCAAGTGGGAAACGCCGCAGGCCAAGGCATTTCAAGAACTCAAACGACGCATGCAGTCGCCGCCGGTACTTGCATACTTCGACGAGGACACCGATACCAAAATCCACACTGGCGCCAGTAGCCTAGGCCTCGGTGCCGTCCTAGTCCAGAGGAAAGAAGGACTTGAATGGGTGATATTGGATGCTAGCCGGTCGCTGTCAAAAGCAGAAAGCAATTATTCTACGACTGAAAAGGAATGCCTCGCCATCATTTGGGCTACAGCTAAATTCTGCCCTTACCTCTATGGGAGGCCATTCAAAGTCGTCAGTGACCATCACGCGTTGTGTTGGCTAGCTAACTTAAAGGACCCTTCAGGACGGCTGGTGTGGTGGAGCCTCAGACTGCAAGAATATGACGTCACGGTAATATACAAGTCCGGAAGAAAACACTCCGACGCCGACTGCTTATCGCGCGCCCCCATCGATCCCCCGCCGCAAGACGACGAGGATGACGACGCCTTCCTTGGGATAATAAGCGCGGAAGGCTTCAGTAAACAGCAACGAGCAGACCCGGGGCTAAAAGGCCTCGTCGAGTATTTGGAAGGGAACACCCACGTTGTCCCTAGGGCATTTAAGCGCGGGTTGTCTTCGTTCACGCTGCAAAACAACCTGCTCGTGAAGAAGAACTTCTCACCAACGTGCACCAGCTACCTTCTTGTTGTACCGTCAGCGCTGCGTCCAGAAATACTGCACGCCCTACACGACGATCCAACCGCTGGGCACCTCGGATTCTCCCGGACGCTGTCAAGAATACAGGAAAGGTGTTACTGGCCGCATCTGACCGCCGACGTCGCGCGTTACGTCAAGACATGCCGAGACTGTCAACGACGCAAGACACCATCGACAAGGCCAGCAGGATTACTACAGCCGATCGAACCTTCTCGCCGACCATTCCAGCAGATTGGGATGAATTTGTTGGGGCCGTTTCCGATGTCAACATCCGGGAATAAGTGGATCGTCGTGGCGACGGACTATCTCACCCGCTTTGCTGAAACTAAAGCTCTACAAAGAGGCAGCGCAGCCGAAGTGGCGAAATTTTTCGTCGAGAACATCCTGCTGCGACATGGTGCCCCAGAAGTCCTCATAATCGACACAGGAACGGCTTTTACAGCAGAGCTCACCCAAGCCATTCTGCAGTACAGCCAGACAAGTCACAGGAGGACAACTGCCTACCATCCGCAGACGAATGGTCTCACGGAGTGCCTGAACAAGACCCTCGTCGACATGCTAGCAATGTACGTCGACGTCGAGCACAAGACGTGGGATGCGGTCCTGCCATATGTAACCTTCGCTTACAACACGGCGGTGCAAGAAACAACACAGATCACGGCGTTTAAGCTGGTTTACGGCAGGAACCCGACGACAACGCTCGACGTCATGCTGCCCCACATCACTGACGAAGAGAATGTTGACGTCGCTAGCTATCTCCAACGTGCCGAAGTATCCCGACAGCTCGCCCGCCTATGGATCAAGAACCAACAGAGCACCGACAGCCGACACTACAACCTCTGACGACGCTACGTCAAGTACAACCCGGCGACCGTGTTTGGGTTTGGACACCGATACGCCGACGAGGACTGAGTGAGGAACTATTGCGCCGCTATTTCGGACCCTACAATATCATTCGACGTATTGGCGCACTGGACTATAAGGTCGTGCCAGACGGAATTTCGCATTCACAGAGGCGTTGCACACGATCTGAAGTGGTCCATGTGGTGCGTCTGAAACCCTTTTACGGACACTGATGAACTTCCTTATTTTTCTTTTCTTTGCTATGGGTGTTTTTCTTTATTACTTTCATTTGTATGCATCATCGGGTCGATGGTTTTTAAGAGGGGGGTATTCACACATCTACTTATCTTTATCGGGCGACCACGTTTCGCCGCCTAAAAAATGTAATCGCACAGCGCGGAACGCGCCTGTGTGTATCAGAAGTTTCTGGGATGTTATCAATGCTTCTACCCGGCTGTCTGTTGTCGCCGAACCTTGTGTTATCTGATTTCATCGCGTGGCGCGAATGGCGTAGAACTTTGTGGAAGGCACGCGGGTCCGAACGATTAGTCTGGAACATTCGACGACTGCTGTATAAAACCCGACGAGCTTGACCCGCTGATCAAATTTTCGACGATCGCCGACTGTGTTCGCTGCTCTCATTGTGCTTTAAGTGTAGCCTGTTTTGTGGGCGCAGGTTCGCCCAATAAAAGCTAGTTTTGCCTTTCACAGTATTGCTACTGTGTTCTTTGACGTCACGACCACGTGACAATATATGCAGGTCTATAGACAAAAGACAAAAAGGTTCGTAGGCAGTCTATGTCACCACCATAACGGATGCCAGTGGAGGCTATCAAACCTCAGAGGGAAGGCTATGGAAGCCACGTAACGGGAGATGGTAAAGCTGAATTGGGGTTGTAAGCACACAACCTGTGGGCATTAAACACGCCATGCCAGTGTGCACACAGTGGTTGTTGGAAACAGTTGCATGTTCTGGTCACTTCGAGGGGTAGGCTTACAGGACTGGTGTCGCCACAGAAATTAATTTTCCTGACCTTGCGAGTCTTGAAGGTTTTATCGTGAAAATCTCCTAAAAAGACTTTTTCATCTGGCGAGAAGCAAAGGTCACGCCGTGAGTCTTTCCACCTTTGGATTGTGCAAGATGTCGCAGTGCTGCTTGAATGTGTTCCCATGTTGTCGTAGCATGCTGTGAAATGATTTGGAGATGTTTTAGCTCATTCTCCAAGATATTCATGTGATGTCAGTTCTTATAATGTGGTCAGGAAACCACTCTGCAGCCTTTGGGTGCAGAAGCAACGAGTATGCGGAAATTTCTCTTGGCTGCGCAAACATCTAACGTGTGTCATCAGCTGTGGTGTGTGCGTGTGTTTTGAACTAGCTTGGTTGCACCGGTTTCCACTCAACAAACAGCAGTGGCGTCTGTGAATTGCCAGCGTGAATTGGAAAATTTTCTTGCTATCTGATCAGTTGGAGCAGGAACTGAAACATAAAACTGCTTGTCTATGGCCAACCCAATGCAACCTCGAAGCATTCAACCCTGTAATCCCCACACAGTTCCACATCAAGGCAAACTTTAACACATCGTTGACATTTATTCCTGGCCATGGAGAGTATATTTGTAGAAAAAGAACTTGGAAATATTTTTTAAATTATAGCTTAATGAATTAGCTATTAGTTTGTTAAACTATCCACAGCTGAAGCTTCACTCCAACGCATCAGAAACGCAACTATCGACTTAGCCCCAACTTTCCCGTACTCCAGTCACAATTTTGAGGCATCAAACTCAGCATAGCCTATCTAATACATTGGGCATTACGAAGTTAAGGACCAATTGTTGCAGAATATGTTGGTCAGCTACCAGCATCGTTCCCATGCATTTCAACACTACTATGCTACGTCTATGTTAGCCTTCTGTGTGAGGCTATTGGCAATGCTCAATGCAGCAATCACTTCAGTTGATAATTTAGCATGATACATGTAAACTTCGTGCTTCGGCAATGCCTCTTTACTCTGTCAAGCAGTAATATCCAAAGGATTTTACATAAAACGAATGCGACAGCTATTCGGCAGGACAGGATTTCCATGAAACGTGCAAGTGCATCATAGAAGACGGGCCAAAGAAGACCGAACAAAAAAGTGGTTTTTATCCCCTTGCAGGTTGTAAATTTGAATTGTGTTTCTCTAAAGTGTATCTACTTAAATTGAGGACGACGCAAAGGGCTACGGAAAGGGCTACGGAAAGAAGAATGGTAGGTGTAATGTTAAGGGATAAGAAAAGAGCAGATTGGGTGAGGGAACAAACGCGAGTTAATGATATCTTAGTTGAAATCAAGAAAAAGAAATGGGGGCATGGGCAGGACATGTCATAATGAGGAGGGAAGATAACCGATGGTCATTAGGAGTTACGGAATGGATTCCAAGGGAAGGGAAGCGTAGCAGAGGGCGGCAGAAAGTTAGGTGGGCGGATGAGATCAAGAAGTTTGCAGGGACAACATGGCCACAATTAGTACATGACCAGGGTAGTTGGAGAAGTATGGGAGAGGCCTTTGCCCTGCAGTGGGCGTAACCAGGCTGATGATGATGATGATGAAAGTGTATAATCAGCCGATGTTGTCACCATCTTTCGAAAAAGAAACAAAAAAAGGACACGGGCTGACAGCGAAATAAAACTATGCATGATCATGCGGCATGCTTGGCCCATGGCTGTAGGACAAACAAATCTGTAACCCAGCACATACCACGACTTCGGATGCTTGGGAAGTCTGTAGCTGGCCGCTCGACCACTTGACAAGTGCAATTCATACTGTGTGGTATGCTGTTATCACTAACCAAAACTACTGGTACAGGCAGAGATACATATAAGGTTAAATGGGACATGAATAGGATAGGAATAAACTTTATTTGTCCAACGGTTATTGATGTTGGTGCCTGGGGCTAGGCTGCCAGGGGTCCATCGCCCGAGGAAAATCTTTCGACATCCTCGGCAACGGCCCTGGCCCGCTGAACGGCGCACTCCTGGTTTTCGGGTGTCTCGCTGAGGAGGGCGGCTTGCCATCTTTCAGCGAGGCGCCCCTCTTCAGAGGATCCTGCTGTTGTCTGCCCCCTTCCTCCTTGTCTTTCTTCCTCATGGCGTTGGCATTCCCAAAGCACATGGGCCATATCGGCCCGTTCGTGCTCGCACCACGGGCAGCCGGGCACAGGTGCAGCGCGGGCCACAGGCGGTGCAGGTGGTAGGGGTTGGTGAAAGTGCCTGTCTGCAACCATCTCAGGTTGACCGCCTTGGACCTGTCTAGGCGCCCGTGGGGTTGTGAATATTTTCTTCGTTCTTTCCTATAGTGGCCAAGCATCTCTCTGTACGTTGCCGGAAACTCCTTGACATCGCAGTCAGTGTCCGCGTGATCCCCAGCTCCGTCCGCCGCGATTTGTGTTGTGTTGGTAACGACAGCAGCCACGCCAGACGGGGTGGCCGCCGCCGTCGCCGTCACTCCTCTGCTGGGGTCCCGCACAACAACGGCAGAGGCTGCCCTCAGGGTGACCGCGTCGCGGCGGGTAAGCTGCCTCGCGACGAGGTGGGCGTGCTCGTTGTGGTTGGGTGGAGTGTCGGACATGGGACTGTGTTTACTCTGCAGAAGATATCGCTGGTGCATCCAGTATGGTGAAATATTAAGCCAGCCCCACTACGTTATCTTGTTGGTGATCGTCTTCTTTGTCGCTCTCAAGACACCGCGACATAACCCCCAGTGGCGAAAGCGCCGACCCGGCGCCTGCTAGATGGCAGCCGCATGGTATGGCTTAAGACGACCCACATGGCCGAGATCAGATGACGTGGACGACGGAGAAGCATCAGCTATTTCATAAATGACATCACTGAGTTGTTGGATCATGCGACATGGTAGAATCCAGAGTACCAGGAGAGCAGTTTTTCCGATAGGCACACACGCTGTGAAGGATTCCAAAGTAGGACAAATTTCACCAGAAGAGAACTGCACATCACGATGACGGTTGTCATAAAGAAACTTCTGTCTTGCCTGCAACTCAGAAAGGCATAGACTTTCATACAACATTTACTAGAGGGAACTCTGGCACTAGTGTCTACGGGGGCTGCAAGTGCGGCGGTTCAGCCAGCATGTGAATGATGGGTGGCACGTGGCTCTGCCTAAACTTTGTCCTTCTGGCTTCAAAGGGCTTCATGACTTTGCAACCTTCTCATTTTGAACAAAGCACTGTGTAATAAATCATTAAATAAACATTATTAAAATTGTCTGATGGCAGGATTCGAACACAGGACCTCTAGCACAGAAGCCTGATAGTGAAACCATTACGCCAAGGATGTATGCGTCGACAAACGGCATAGGATGCCCTTATGAATTTCTTGTGTGCAAGCCAGTGCGTTCAGACGCTTGGCATGATTCGATTTGGCTGCCTCAACAGATTGAGCCGCTGCAATTACTGTAGAACTTTGTTTATACTTTCTGGAAAAAACCGCGAGAAAAAAAACATACTAACCAGAAAAACGTACGATCCGAAGTAACTAAAAAAATTGGACAGGCTCAACTATTGCTGACATGTACGCAATTTGAAGCATCATGCGGATCGTTGCAGCACGAGACGCTGACACACGTCGAACTGGTGATGCTCCGGTGACCCGAGACATGTTTTGTTGGCTTCCTATGGCGTGGTGTTTTAAGATGGCGATGGGAAACCGAAACAAAATCGAGCTGGTGGGCGATGCCAGATGCCGCCGAAACTAAATGTGATTGCGACATCAAGCCGTGTGCAGCAGGAAGTGGCGGCGCATTTGGATCATCGCCTAATACAAGCATACAGTACGCTACCAATGGCACTATAAGCAGCACGCGCTGTAAAACAGATAGGTACAAATGCTTATCGCAGTAGGTTTAGCGGCCATAGCTGTAAATGCAGCATGCAACGACCCAGGTGAAGATTTGCTGGTACGAGAATAAGAAACTGTGCGCGTCGTCATTTTCCAGTGAGACAGGCTTATATATACTGTTCTCAATCGTGCGTGCCTCGCGCCTTTTGTTCACATGGTATCTAGTGGCCGGGAAACATATACGATCACAGTCTGCAGCATGGAAGGGTGACGCGTTTTGGTTATCTTAAATGCATGTGCTATGCTTCCGACGGCATCACGTGCTGTGAAACAGATAGACGAAGATGCTTATCGCAATAGGATTGGTAGTGATATCCGTGAATGCTGCGTGCAATGACCTCAGAGATGATTTGCTGGTACCGCAGAGGCGTTTTCACATGAGATGGGCAGGTGAGTATTGTGGTGAAGCTGCCGCAGTGGCCAGCTATATACTGTTCTCGATCGCTTTTCTCGATTCACGCGGGCCTCACGCATTTGCTTGTTTACGAGGGATCTAGTGGTCGGAAAATGTATCATACGATCGCAGTTTGGCAATGTACTGAACGTTGGTGTAAAAAAAATCGTGTTTTCCGGGAACTTAAAAACCGATAAGAAATTAGCGCCACTCTATTGGGTAATTTTTTTTGCATTCTCGACTGCGAACGTTGGCGCCGGAAAAACGTATGCAATGGGGAACATATCATTGAGGTTCTACATTAGTGACTGTGCATGCTTAAGGCATGTTCGTCATTTAGAAAAGTATAGATTGCTCTGAAATTTAGGACATTGAAGGCAGATAAAGTGTAATAAACAAAGCCACAAGAACGTCTGAATCACAAGCACGTTAATGAGGCAAATCCATGTACTACCCATCAATTCCATGGAGGCTGAACGATTACAGCACCAGTTCCCCTAGTAATTCTTGTAAGAAACTCTACAAACATAAATGTTTAATCAACTGCAGTTTTACAATACCCCGCATATTACCATTTTTTTATCGCATTTCCATTACCTGTATATGTTCTGCTTGTGGAAACATGCCTTGTGAAACTGTGA
Source organism: Dermacentor variabilis (assembly GCF_050947875.1). NCBI lineage: Eukaryota > Metazoa > Arthropoda > Arachnida > Ixodida > Ixodidae > Dermacentor > Dermacentor variabilis. The sequence goes on from NC_134569.1 coordinate 258,787,811, forward strand.
AATATTGAATGAGTGAGCGAAACTCAAGTAGCTAGGAAAAAAAAATGGTCATACAATTGTTTTCAAACGAAACACCATGATTTCAGTTAGCACCTCATTTGGCGTGCGAAATGCCATACCAAAAACTTTTTCTTTGGTGATGGTACAACATGCTGGCCCGCTGATCTCAACATGATAGATCCTTGCTCAAAATGAATCGCAAGCAACAATATCCACTCGCATTTGATTGTCTGCATCCGGTCCAGAGGCGTGAACCATGCAACACAGTTGTCTGTTTAGTGTGAAAAGGCTAAATTCAATCGGTAATATTGAACCATGTCTCTTTGATAAATTTCTGTTCGCTAACGAAGAGAAGGTGTCCTTATTTGCAACAGAAAGAGCTCATCTGAAGGTGTGAGCTGTGCCGTCAGCCGCACAGATGGTCCTACGCGACCTGGTCACAAGTTGATGTGAGCGACACTCTTGGATATGCAGCTGGTGGGGACCACATTTCTGAGCAAGCTTCCCCAACTGCCCCTATCTAATAACGTTGGCTCAAGCACACACCCACATATTGTGCTGGGCACTCCATTCCCCTCACTGCCGTACCACTTTTTACATTACGTTTCCATCGTAGAAGACGCTACATCAGGCTAAGTAGACCGTGCTAGCCTGAACCACCAGCAACTGCCACCAAGCGTAGGCCTCGCATGCACCCGCTATGGTTGCTCAGTGGCTATAGTGTTGGGATGCTGAGCACGAGGTCACGGGATCGAATCCCGGTACACAAAATGTGCTACTGGAGTCATGGATGAGTTTCCGCTGTCTTGCGGTAAGACATACCGTATCTATTCGCATAATGATCGCATGCGCGTAATGATCGCACCCCTGAATTTTGTCATCAAAATACGATTTTTTTTATTTCCCGTGTAAGGATCGCACCCTGAACTTGCCGCAGCGATATATCGTGTGCCAAGTCTAGCTAATAATGATCGCACTATCTGTCAAATGCTACGCGAACAACTCTTCAAGACAAACCAAGCGGTCTGCACGCACGAAACATTCTTAAGCAGATGCCCTATTTAATTCCTTTCATCACTTTCCGCACTTCCATGACAAAAAAAAACAATCACACTTGCCTTTATAATGGTTGTGGTCAACAACAAAAAGACGCCTTTCGATTCTTCTCGGCTGCACTCGTGGGCACGCAACAAACCGCGAGCGGCAACGATAGCAGCCACATTCGCACTGATAAGTTGGAAGTGTACCCTATTCATGCGCCGACGCTTCTAACACGGCTAAGCTATTCGCCCACCCTTAGCGGAAACGTGCCGTATTAGGATAGTAGTGAAGACGAATTCCGCAGTTTCTGCAGCATGCCCGCCATGTGTTTCTATGTCACTGGCAGCTAAGCGTGCCCATCTGTTTCTGTCCCCTCAAAGTGGACATGGCTACGTTATTGCCGCAAACTTGCCGATATTAACGATATTATTCATTACAGATACGGAATAAACTGTTTCAACGCACGTAATGCACTCACGAGAAGAAAAAAAAATCGCGTTCGGCTTGCTCCACCGGCCGCCATTCTTGTTTTGGGGTCCCGCACTACATACAGCGGCAGCAAATGCAAAATGAAAAAAAAAAAATTTTTTTTTTGTGTGGGAAATTTAATCCACGTAACGATCGCACCCCTGAATTACCGTCAATTCTTTTTGACAAAAAAGTGCGATCATTATGCGAGTTAATACGGTATATCGGCCAGACTGGGCGATGCGTAAATGAGCATGCACAGGAACATGAGCTGTCACTGAAAGGTAAAGACAGAGCACATTTGCCTAAGCACTGCAATTCGCATGAGTGTGAGCAATGACTGGACAAGATACGAACTCTTGGAAGAAGCAGGGACACCACGGCACATGAATTTTTAGAGGCGTTTCATATTAAAGAGCGAGGTTCGTCTTGTATTAGTGACACATCAGTTTTACTTGTGCATGCAGAAAGAAGGTTTTTGATAGCCGGCTGTGATTAGGGTGTTGTGCGATTGAAGCTGTTTTTGTATGTCGTGCATTTGCCTGCGTGTATGTATTGCATGCTATACAATAGAGAATAAACAGTCGAAAGTTGGCGCTCCCCTTGTACCTTTCTGTCCTTCCTTGTTTGCACCAAAGCAATCATATTTATGGTCTACTCAGCGCTGTGGTGTTGGGCCGCTAAGCACGAGGTCGCGGGATCGAATCCCGGCCACAGCGGGATTTGATGGGGGTGAAATGTGAAAACACCTGTGTACTTAGATTTAGGTGCACGTTAGAGAACCTCAGGTGGTCAAAATTGCCGAAGTCCTCCACTATGGCATACCTCGTAATTGGAAAATGGTTTTGTCACTTAAAAACCTATAATTTTAATGTGTGCAAATACTAAAGCAGTGCCACGTGACTAGGCATTTGTGTGCAGCGCCATCTGTGCCTTCATACAGGTCTCAAGTAAACAGGACAAACATAATAACAGGTTGTAAATGAAAATAATGTCCCTGAAACAACAGCCTGACCAGTGTCTGATGCTTCGCCATTCATCACCATGATACCCTCTATGGGCGCGGTCAGTTGCTGACAAGAGTTGAAGAGTTGCCTTGCCCTCGTCATTGCTACTTGAGCAGCACTTCATCGGGCAAATTACGCTGGGAAATGTTACTGCCATTCCCAGGGCCACTTTATTGATCTTGTCTGTGTGCAGTAGCAATCATTCTTACTGAAGAACGTTCGAGTGCACTAATATTGCTATGTGTAAGCGCCTCTGTACTTTCTTTTAGATTTTGTGTGCTTTCTTTGGAGCTTGGAAAAAGGATACTCACACTGGGTATTTTCATAAAAACAAATCGCTTTGGGTGTTTTTCAGTGCACTTGCCAGCTTACGTAGAAGGGTTGCTTTTTAGTGCTTCCCAAATATTTAGTGAGGCTCACTCCAATAAATAATCCAAGTCGCTCAACAAAACAGCAAACAGTATAACAGGAGTTGTCCTTGCATAGCATGCCCATTCTCTTTTTTTTAGTCTCGGTACGAGTTAACTTTGCTAAGTATTTGATTCACAACAGCTGTCAGCATATATGTAGATGCCATGAGAACCTAAAAGCAGTACATTATTTCACTTGGTTCTGGCAAGAGCACACTTTATCCATGAAAGAGCAAAATATTGTCACCTTTTAGTGACGGTGAAGAACGCGGTAGCAAAATTGTAAATGAGGAAACTAACTTTTCATTGGGGGAACCTGTGCTCGCAAAAGACACTCGTGGCACTCGTTTTGAGTGTCAAAGAGTGCTTTGACACTTAAAATATGCAAAACTGGGTGATGGAAGTGCTGCACAAGTTGTGCCAGAAGGTAGTAAGCACAAGTGGCAATGTGGCGCTTGAGTCTGTAATTTGTAACAGTGGCACTCATCTCGTCTTGCAGAATTGGTCTCCTCCGTCAGAGTTGGTGTGGACCCAGGGTCGCAAACTGGTGCACTGCTGGGACGACCGTGACAACAGCTATGAGCTGTCAGGAGACACTGCGGTCAAGATGCGCAAGCGGGCACTTCTCGGATATGGCCTTGAGGTTTGTTTCCAGCATCCATGCCCTCGAAAGGGGGGACCACACCGCACTCTGTTAAAAAGATTGTGGCATGTTTGGTGCACAGAACATTGTGCAGGATTGTGTGCAGCATATAAGGGGGACAGTGCATGCAACAAATTAAGGCGAGAGCCTTAGATTGATCATGGGTTGAAAATTTGACTGTCCAGAAAATTCAATGGCACCAAAATTGGCGGTCGAACCCTCGAGCTTTGGTGGGAGTCGAACTCATGAGCTTTGGCGTTAAAGTGAAGTTAATTGAGGCACAGTTTAAGGCACTCAAACTTATTACCTTCGATGGGAGAAAATAAGTAATAGGAAGTAACAACGTATTCGAATGAGAATGTCAAGTAAGTTATTGAATGTCTCGTGAGTGTGCAGACTTTCGCCTTCATCCTCTTTAGCGTATGCTAAAGTGACTGGCAACTGTTATTGTTGTTATTATTGATATTATTATTTTTACGATTGTTATTATTGACTGTTATTATTATTAATGCTGTCATTGTATATTAGAATCTCAATGATACAAATCTTGTGATGGTGCAGAAATTTGTATCACCCAAAAACAAATTATAATGTCTCGGTTGCAAAAAAAGAAAAGAAAACATAGCCGCAGTGTTGTATTTCTCTATGCAGAAACAAAAACAACAAAGGCAGGTGCGAGAAGAGAAAGCTAGCATTGCAATTTGTGGGGATGCTCTCCTGCACCCCCTCATGTTGCTGTCCCCACATGGGTCTCGCATCTCCTGTACACTGGTTTCTGGTTTCCTCGCGTAGCTAAGCACCGGCAGTGGTCAGTGTAGTTGCAAAATAATATGAGTGTTGTGCTGCTAACGCCACCTAACGGCACGGGCCCAAGAGGGAGTGGTCTTTGGCTTTGGCTGTGGGCTAGGACGTCTCGCACGCGTGCCAGCATGCATCAGGGGAACCTTCCAGCGAAAGGCTTCGGAGCAGAACACTGTGATGGATGAACAGAATCGTTCGAACGCACCAAGATTCACGGAACTGTACATGCGAACGATTAAGCATTGGTGTCTAGCATGGGGGCGGACATATTCCCTCGATATCCTGTCGTGGTGAGTCAGACTATTCGTCAGCGCCCATTTGCATGTTCTATCGGTAGGGCAGTCGAAACCCGCTGGGGAAACGCACCGGGGAAAGCAAGAAAATTTCCTTTTATGGTAACTTTGTTGGGGTGAATACGAGACAGCAAAGACAGGGAAATGTGCTGCAAGACAAAAATTTATTGCCAAAAGTCAGTAAGCTTACTTTGTGGAGACTTGCCTTGTAGTATTTTGACAGCTGTGCTTTCACGCTGCAAAAATGGTCCATTGCCACGTCATCAGCATGCTTGCTGAAAAACAAACTAATTGTGTCAAAGGTGCATAACGCATCCCACTGGCTTGCCTTCTTCGCTTGATATTTTGGTCCTTGGTGGTTCTCAGCGTCATCGCCTTCGCCCACATTACTTATAATGGTCTCGTCGGTCATCTCCTCGTGCACGTCTTCATCCGTGCAAACAAATGCGTCGACGCTGAGGCCACCTGGAACATTGGCCACCATGTCTTGGCAAGCTTTGAAACAGCTCTAGCAGCCAGGGCTTGCCTTAAAATTATTGCGTATGAGCATGTATGGGAAGTCCAGCACCTTCTGTTGAAGTACCTTTGCAGACAGTGGTACTTTGTTGGCATGCTGTTAACAAAACCAAGCAAACACCGCCTTGTCAATGACTGGAAACACTGCAGCCATCACCATGTTGTTCTTTGCACTTGCACCATTTCCGAGCGTACCGAGAATGGAGGCCTTCAGAATAGCGTCTGTCGTCATCTCTTCCTGTGCTTGTCAGAACGTTCTGCTGGGATCCACTTGTGCTATGGAGGTCCTGTTTTTCAATGTTGTGCGAGCTGCATGCAATTACAAATTTATCAGTGACCTCCGTCTTCTTTATGCCCTTTTAAACCTTGGCAATAATTGCTGCCTTATCTTGTAGTGTCAAAAACTTCCGCTTTTTGGCTGTAGGCTGGCGAAGCAGACGGTCCAATCACTGCCCACACAGCTGACGCACCCTAGCACCAACCGCAAACAGCGGCCACACCATATACACATGCACGCCACGCAAAGCACAGAGCATCATAGCACTTTTCACGTGTGGATATGGAATTGGCTAGTCAGCGATTATGGATTGGCATGCCATGCAGGCGTTCCACTCCACATGTAGCCCCTGCCGTGATGGCATGCAGGATACAATGTGCCCACTGTGCGGTCCCTCCGCTTCATTTTCTCTTCTTTATTTTCGGTTGGGACACTGCACAGTACTCACCCATTGCAAAGGATAAACTGCAATCATCATCATCACTGTTGCTTGTTGCCACGTGCAATCACTCCACTACTGTTTTTTGTAAACAAAAATGAAGGCAGCCATGCAAGCGCACCATGGTGGTAGTTTACGCAATTTAAGGGCACAATCAAGCGTTACATTAGTAAATAATGTACATGACGTAGTAGTTCTGTGGAAACCCGCAAGGGGGAGAGATACAGCCATCAAGGCAGAAAGCTGGGCTAGTTGGTATCTCATCATTATTCAAAAGTCTAGCGCAAAATAGCAGGGACAAAGACAGAGAAGACAACAGGACGAGCGCTCAACATCAACTGAGGTTTTTACTGCGAGTGAAGGTACATATATACATTTCGTTGATGCTTGTGCACACAGGGTTAAAACAATACAAGCACATTCTAATCAAAATGTGGCAGACTGTTCTGTAAGTACATTTTTTCTTTTTTGGGCAAGGCAAGCGAAGCTGTGCTGACACAGTTATCACCTTCCCTCTCAATGTGATATGCCTCACAAATCTCGCGCCCCCACCTTGTGCCTCCCCTACCAAGCACACACGTGGTGTCAAACGCAGGCACGCACCCGCATCACTTACAGGGCATGGCCAAATGGCCGCCCCCCACTAAGGAATCTACTAGCGTTCAGTGCTCTCATAGTTGTTCATTAGGCAGCGGCCAGTCTGCCCCATGTAGCATCTACCGCAAGAGAGAGGTATGCGGTATATGACCCCAACAATGCAGGGTACAAACTTGCATGCATGTTTCATGGCGCAGACCGGTTTTTTCTTCTCGTTTACGGCTTCACACATGCGCACCAGCTTTTCGGGGGCAGTGAACATCACGTCCAGGCCGCACTTCTCTCCAACTTTTCTCAGCCGGTGCGATTGCTGGTGCACTTACGGTATAGCTGTACGTTTCAGCTTCTTGCAGCTTTTTCCGGCTGCTAGGCCAGGGCGTCCACCTGCTCTGATTTCTTTCAGGAGGCATTCCGCCACAGCCGTCACAATATCTTTCGGAAAACCGATGTTTAGCGCCCGTCCTGTCGTCTTCCCTGTCTTTGTCCCTGCTATATTGTGCTAGACTTTTGAATAATGAGAAACAGCCGTTCCACCCGTTAAAACATCAAATCCACCCGTTCGTAGCAATTGCTACGAACGGGTAGATGTCTCATTTTCCCTTTATGAAATAATGTACATCAGCATCATCATCATCAGCCTGGTTATGCCCACTGCAGGGCAAAGGCCTCTCCCATACTTCTCCAACTACCCTGGTCATGTACTAATTGTGGCCATGTCGTCCTTACAAACTTCTTAATCTCATCCGCCCACCTAACTTTCTGCTGCTCCCTGCTACGTTTCCGTTCCCTTGGAATCCAGTCCGTAACCCTTAATGACCATCGGTTATTTTCCCTCCTCATTACATGTCCTGCCCATGCCCATTTCTTTTTCTTGATTTCAACTAAGATGTCATTAACTCATGTTTGTTCCCTCACCCAATCTGCTCTTTTCTTATCCCTTAACATTACACCCATCATTCTTCTTTCCATAGCTTGTTGTGTCGTCCTCAATTTAAGTAGAACCCTTTTCGTAAGCCTCCAGGTTTCTGTCCCATAGGTGAGTATTCGTAAGACACAGCTGTTATAGGTACATTTTCTCTTGAATAATGGCAACCTGGTGTTCATGATCTGAGAATGCCTGCCAAATGCACCCCCAGCCCATTCTTATTCTTCTGATTATTTCCGTCTCATGATCCGGAACTGCGGTCACTACGTGCCCTAAGTAGATGTATTACCCTTACCACTTCCAGTGCCTCGCTACCTATCGTAAACTGCTGTTCTCTTTCGAGACTGTTGAACATTACTTTAGTTTTCTGCAGATTAATTTTTAGACCCCCTCTTCTGCTTTGCCTCTCCAGGTCAGTGAGTATGCATTGCGATTGGTCCCCTGAGTTACTAAGCAAGGCAATATCATCAGCGAATCGCAAGTTACTAAGGTATTCTATATTAACTTTTATCCCCAATTCTTCCCAATTCAGGTGTCTGAATACCTCCTGTAAACACGCTGTGAATAGCATTGGAGAGATTGTATCTCCCAGCCTGACGCCTTTCTTTATTGGGATTTTGTTGCTTTCTTTATGGAGGACTACAGTGGCTGTGGAGCTGCTGTTGATATCTTTCAGTATTTTTACATACGGCTCGTCTACACCCTGATTCCATAGTGCCTTCATGACTACTGAGGTTTCGACAGAATCAAACGCTTTCTCGTAATCAATGAAAGCTATATATAAGGGTTGGTTATATTCCGCACATTTCTCTATCACCTGATTGATAGTGTGAATATGGTCTACTGTTGAGTAGCCTTTACGAAATCCTGCCTGGTCCTTTGGTTGACAGAAGTCTAAGGTGTTCTTGTTTCTATTTGCGATTACCTTAGTAAATACTTTGTAGGCAACTGACAGTAAGCTGATCGGTCTATAATTTTTCAAGTCTTTGGCGTCCCCTTCCTTATGGATTAGGATTATGTTAGCGTTCTTCCAAGATTCCGGTACGCTCGAGGTCATGAGGCATTGCGTATACAGGGTGGCCAGTTATTCAAGAACAACCTGCCCACCATCCTTCAACAAATCTGCTGTTACCTGATCCTCCCCAGCAGCCTTCCCCCTTTGCATAGCTCCCAAGGCTTTCTTTACTGCTTCCGGCATTACATGTGGGATTTCAAATTCCTCTAGACTATTCTCTCTTCCATTATCGTCGTGGGTGCGACTGGTACTCTATAAATTTCTATAGAACTCCTCAGCCACTTGAACGATCTCATCCATATTAGAAATGATATTGCTGGCTTTGGGGGGGGTCTCTTATCGCATACATCTGATTCTTGCATATTCCTAGTTTCTTCTTCACTGCTTTTAGGCTTCCTCTATTCTTGAGAGCATGTTCAATTCTATCCATATTATACTTCTTTATGTCAGCTGTCTTACGCTTGTTGATTAACTTGGAAAGTTCTGCCAGTTCTATTCTAGCTGTAGGGTTAGAGGCCTTCATACATTGGCGTTTCTTGATCAGATCTTTCGTCTCCTGCGATAGTTTACTGGTATCCTGCCTAACGGAGTTACCACCAATTTCCATGGCACACTCCTTAATGACGCCCGTGAGATTGTCGTTCATTGTTTTAACACTAAGGTCCTCTTGCTGAGTTGAAGCTGAATACCTGTTCTGTAGCTTGATCCGAAATTCCTCTATTTTGCCTCTTACCGCTAACTCGTTGATCGGCTTCTTATGTACCAGCTTCTTCCGTTCCCTCCTCAGGTCTAGGCTAATTCGAGTTCTTACCATCTGATGGTCACTGCAGCGCACCTTGCCGAGCACGTCCATATCTTGTATCATGCCAGGGTTAGCACAGAGTATGAAGTCTATTTCATTTATAGTCTCGCCATTCGGGCTCCTCCACGTCCACTTTCGGCTATCCCGCTTGCGGAAGAATGTATTCATTATCCGCATATTATTCTGTTCTGCAAAGTCTACTAATAGCTCTCCCCTGCTTATTCCTAGACCCTATGCCATATTCCCCCACTGACTTGTTTCCAGCCTGCTTCTTGCCTACCTTGGCATTGAAGTCGCCCATGAGTGTAGTGTATTTTGTTTTGACTTTACCCATCGCTGATTCCACGTCTTCATAGAAGCTGTCGACTTCTTGGTCATCATGACTGGATATAGGGGCGTAGACCTGTGCGACCTTCAATTTGTGCCTCTTATGAAGTTTCACAACAAGACCCGCCACCCTCTCGTTAAAGCTATAGAATTCCTGTATGTTACCAGCTATATTCTTATTAATCAGCAATCTGACTCCTAGTTCTCGTCTCTCTGCTAAGCCCCAGTAGCCAGCCCGAGATCGAGCCCGCCTTTGATGAGGTCGCGTGGCGGCTCAGTGGTTGGCATCAGTCACTGTGACACGAAAAGTGGCTTGGAACATTAGAAATTTGGCAAGTTGTGAGCGCACGGGCACGGGGGCCGCCGTGTGACCGAGCGGGTTGCGGCCTTGCGCCAAGCTAATGGACTCGGGCCAGAACTTTTGGGAAATCCTGAAATTCAAATCGGCTGTGATCACCAAGAATCTACTGTATCTGCTTTCCTTAAATGTAGTGACATTTAGACTTACTAAGCTGTAGGTCCCGATGTCCATTTTTTTTTTCATTTATAGTAAGGCCTTATTAGTTTGGATGTTATGGGACCAGAAAAATATGTCCGAGTTAACTGTATGTTCAATTATCGAGGGTATCAAGAGAATAAAGAAATGCTTACTACATAAATGCGCTTTTATTTAGCAAACGAATCAGCGAATCCTGTTTGCATTTTGTAAGCTGCAGTTCTCATCCTCTCCCTGCTAGTTGGCACTCGCAGCAACGAAGGCCTCCATTGCAGTGCAGCCGTGGTGTAAGACTCGTCCAAGGCTTGCCTTTCACTGCTACCGTGCGCAGATTCTTTCGCTGGTTAGCTGCTCGGCAGCTCGTCTGTCGCCATGTGGCCAGCATGTGTGGGCCACGATGGAATCGCTCTTCATCCTTGACAGATTCCGCTCTGTTTGTAACTTTGCACCGAGTCGAAATGAGATTGGTGCTTGCTGCAAGGCGGACGAATCAAGAGTTGTTATTGGTTCAATCACAAATGGTAACTACACAGTTTGAAAGACACGTGGCCAAATGTACACTCAGTAAAAATGAAACTACCGTTTGCTGCAACCGCTGGGACAGAAATAGTGGTCGTATTGACGTGATTTTGGATGGCGACCATGCAGTTCTGAGGTCAACGCAGTGTCATGCATGATGGTAGTTGCAACAATAAAGGCTGTAAAGGCACTAACATGCACAAGGCGTTCCGGAATTCTTGTTGTTCCTGTACGATTTTCACTGATGGCAGCAATTCAGACTCTGCCATTTCGCTTTGGTTGGACCCTGGCACTGCTGCTGCTCTTTTTTTGTCCCACATTTGCAGTGCTCAGTGCCTGTCATGCTCCGAGGGTTGTCCGAATTAACCGTTGTGTGACTAAATATGTCTCAGTTAATGAGTTTCATGCCAACAATTAATGCCATCACCTGCAGGCACAAAAGGGCGAGCCGAAATGATCCAGTTTTCTGAATTAACATGGTTCGAATTAAGAAGGTTTTACTGTATCCGGGTTGCCTTCTCACAACAAAAAGAGGGGCAGTGTCAGTTGTGCTTTCATGTTCAAGAGCTGTTGAAGCAGCTCTCTAAAGTTCTCAAATCTTAAATCCCAAAAACCCATGGTCCTGGCTTAGCCTATGTGTTCCAGTTGCCGCCATATTGGTACCACTGCTTGTTACTGTTGCAGCTGCTTGGTTCAACTTGTGAGCCTTCAGCGTTCGACATATTCTTTTTGCTGCAAGAAAACTTCAGAGCAATTTTCGCTGTCAAGAGATTGTTAAGTAGCACAGACATTTCAAAGAGGCAAGGAATCATCGCATGGTGGAACTATTCATCTGTCTTCATGACAGGGCCACCGCATCACCTTGTGACAACCTGCACCTGTCTCACCAACTGTCCACAGCCTCGTCAATTTTGGAAGTCACAAAATCAAGGCTACATCTCTGAATGCAGCCCAGCTGCACTCTTTTAACAAATCCCATCTGTGTATCTCATTAATTCGAGGCGTCATTTGCTAGAAAAAATAAAGAAAAGAAAGCTTGCTGATATGAGCAACAAGCCTGTTTGCTTCTTCAGTAGAGCTCAGATCAGAGTGATCTCGGCAGCATTATGCAGATGTTCATTCACCTTTAACTAAAGTGCAGCTCTGTGAAGAAGAATACCCTGCAGTTAAATAATATGCTTCAGCCGCAGCAGATATCTCGTCATTGCAGTGCCTACTGATCAAAGGAAGTCATGGAAACTATGGTGGCCTTGGTGTCCTTCCGTAACTCAGTGAAAGTTGATGGCATTGGTGAGCCTCACAATGTGTCATTATGCATGTGATCTCACTGCCCACATAATAAGTTTTCTTGAAAAATGAAGAGTTGGTAGTTTCTCTTATGTTCTGTGTCTAATGTATACTTTAGTTAGGTTTTTGCTAATTTCTTAGGCAAAATTTTGAGTATATGTAATTATTAAGCATACACTTGCTTATATTTTTCTTTCTCGTCCCTGTGTTTGTGAGCCATTTTTTCTCGAGTCGCCCAATTTTTCATTATTTTTGTCACCATCGTCATCAGCCTGTTTTATGTCCCACTGCAGGATGAAGGCCTGCGATCTCCGATTACCTCTGCCCTGCGCCAACCGATTCCAACTAGCACCCACAAATTTCCTAATTTCATTGCTCCACCTAGTCTTCTGCCATCCTCAACTGCGCTTCCCTTCTCTTGGCACCCATTCTGTAAACCTTATCGTCCAACAGTTATCTAACCTGCGAATTACATGATGTGCCAATCTCCATCTTTTTTTCTTAATGTCCATTGGAGTATCGGCTATACCCATTTGCTCTCGGATCCAAACCGCTCTCTTTCTGTCTCTTAATGTTATGCCTAGCATTCTTCGTTACATCGCTATTTGCATGGTCCTTAACTTGTTCTCAAGCTTCTCTGTCAGTCTCCAAGTTTCTGCCCGGTATGTCCACCGATAAAATGCACTGATTGTACATTTTCCTTTTCAATAATAATGGTAAGCTTCCAGTCAGGAGCTGACAATGTCTGCCATGTGTGCTCCGACCCATTTTTATTCTTCTGTGAATTTCCTTCTCATGGTCAGAGTTCCCTGTGATTAATTGACCCAGGTAAGCATACTCCTTCACAGACTCTAGAGGCTGTGAAGGTGTGTGTGTGTGACGTTACTGGAACTTGGGAAAATTGAGCAGGCTCTTGGCAAATTCCACAAACTTTTGTCTAGAGTGATGCACAGTGGTGAAGAACTCTTGTGATAACTAATAATGTTCTTCTTTAAAATTTAGATTGGGATGCTACCGCCTTGTCTCGTGTTTTATATGAGAATGCTGATAGGGTGGCATTTTGCTGCTAAAGTAGTGCCTAGGCAAACATTTAACTTTGATTTGTGAAATCCTCATAGCACTAAGGGTGGTGGACAACACTGCAAGCATTTCTCAGTTTAAAATGTACATACTCAGTGTTATCCTTGCTCTTTAATTTCTCAGTTTGGTCTCTTCATTTATGCGTCCAAAATGCCACAAAGTATATTGGTGCATCTTGACCTAGCTTCTAGAGTGTCAATGCAGGATTGCATTGTTGCTTATTGTGAAATCAGGCACTCAGCAGTGACATGGACTCGTGTCAATGACAAATGGTGCCAAGCTCTAGTTTTCTGCTTGCGGTCTTCAAGGTTGCAGCACATGCTAGCGGGCCTCTTTTTGTAAAGCTTCCAGACTAGGTTTGATTAACTTAAGCCATGAAACGGCTTGCTCCTTTCACAATTCTTTCAAAGGTTATGTAATGCTAACCCTTGTTTAATGATATCCATGGCAAATGGTATTGTTTTTTTTTTTTTCGGATCTGTCACAAGTCTTAGTAGGATGAGCCCTATCTGGCTTGTGATTAGTTTCAGTGTTGCCACTGAATTTAATTGAAACAAGTCAAACAAGAATTGAAAGATGAATTGAAGCATTCAAACAGCATTTCATGAAACACTTGTTGTCATTGGAGCAAGAACTGGTTAGTAGACTTACACCCAAAGGCAGAAAATAAGTCATGCCCCTGCATAGGGTGGAGAACGAAGGGAGCAACCACTGTGGGGTGACAGCTGTCCACAGTGAGACCTTCTTCTGCCAGGGATGTGTTGGGGGAGGGACATGGGTGTGCCATTGCATTTGTAATAACCTTTCACCTTGTCAACATGCTTGCTGCATTGGTGGGAAAGACAGTGCACATATCAGAAACAATCAGGATTGTATAAGCAAGGCAAAGAACTTGAGGAGGTGGGCTCTCTTTAGTGGCTGGGTCAGTTGACCTCCTTTCTGCAGTGTATAGGTGCAGTGCACTGCAAAACAAGAAACTGTTGCTTCAAGATTGCATGCCATTTGACCCTTTGTGACTAACGAACAGAGCCTTATCCAGCGATTTTTCTATGTCTACTGACCTTAACAACATTTTGAACATACGTTCCCTATTGTACACTGGTTATCTGTGCCAAACGATATGACTGCAAGTCATTTAGTTTTCCTGAAAATTAATTTTAAATATTGGTTGCGTTTGGGACATCAGAGACTACGCTGCCACTGCACCTAGGCACGAGGAAGCTGGCTCCTTTGTCTACGAGACAACGGCCGACGATCATTGTTTTGACAGACGTGATGACCGGGGCTTCTCTTCATCTTGCCGCAGCACGGTGGGTTGGTTCTCATGGGCAAGTCGTCAGCCTCGCGCGGAGGGTGTAAAACAAATAATGATCCTTTGGCTCTTATATCGTTGCTGAAATCTTCACTGAAATTGCCTTTGTCTAGTTCGAAAGAACTGGAAGAGCTCTCCTTGTTGTCAGAAGACATTGTCAGTTTTGATTTACTGGCATTAGCACCACACATACTGCCTGTTTATCACGCACTCCGCGTGTTTACATTATGGTAGCGTAGGCATTACGGTCGCGACTCATTGTGACGTTACACAAAGCAGCTTCCTGTTTCGGTTTCGGTACCTCGTTTATTGGTTGTTTAATATTACTGATTAGTGTGTAAGCAAGTTGAACCACCCTACCAGTGACGGGACTGTCGGTGCCATTTGAAAATGACATCATCATAATATTGTGACGTAGCAGTTATCACGACGTTTATTCCGAGCCGAAGCTGCAGTGAACCGACCACGCCCACAGCACGGATCACACTCGAGAGCCAGCCCCACAAGCTATGATGAAGAAGAACCCCATATGAACCCCACATGATGATGATCATGTACAGATGACAAAGAATAGCTTATAAATGGCCACACTAATGTCCCCTCACGCGAGAGCGGCCATCCTAACCGCAATTCAAAGGGGTGGCGAACGCCTCGTAAAAGGCTTCATACACGAAACATGGACAACCTCAGCGGCGCGGCAGCGGCGGTCATTTGTAACAATAACTGGTACCATGTGATAGTTAACCGGAGAAGTCTGCTCCAAGACTTTGTAGGGGCCGATGAACCGAAGCTGAAACTTGTCACACAAGCCAGGAGTACGAACTGGGGTCCGGAGGAGCACTTCCTCGCCAGGGTGGAAGCACACGACGCGGTGAGAGGCGTCGTAATGGTGCTTGCGGTCCTGTTGCCGTGCTTCGGTGTTGATGCGGGCGAGCTGGCGAAAACGCAGAATGCGGGACACATATTCATCACAGGAGGATGGACATTGATTGACAGTTGGCGCGAAGAAAAAGACGTCAAGACAGGAACAGGGCAAACGACCATAGGCAAGGTAGAATGGCGAGTAACCCGTCGTGCGTTGTATGGTGGTATTATACGCAAAAGTCACGAATGGCAAAATTGCGTCCCAGTTTCTGTGATCCGGTTCGATGTACATGGCTAGCATGTCTGACAGTATGCGATGAAATCACTCTGTGAGGCCGTTGGTTTGCGGATGGTAACTGGAGGTAGTCTTGTGGGTGGGTCCGGAGGCTCTGAGTACTTTGTCTACTAGTTGCGAGAGGAATTCTTTTCCATGGTCGCTCAGGAGGATGCGAGGAACACCGTGGCGCAGTATTCAGGATTAAAGTATGAATGCAGCAACTTCAGAGGCTGAGGCAGAACTCACACAAGTTGTTTCCGCGTAGCGTGTCAAGTGATCAACGGCGATCACAATCCATCGTTTACCGGTGAGAGTCACAGGAAGAGGGCCATACAGGTCAACGGCAACGACTTCAAATGGTTGCGACGGACAAGGAACCGGTTGCAGTTGTCCGCTGTATAGGGGTATTACTCAAGTTCGCGCGTGCGCACCTGACCCTTCTCTGGATAGCACAGCGCTGGCAGATCGGCAGTCGCTCGCTAGCACTTTCGCAGCAGCCCTAACAGTCAGAGCTGTGACACCTAACCCACAGTTCACAGTGAGTTGCGACCACGGCGGGTTCAGGCCAGGGGGGACAGGGTGAGTCTCGACCTAAGGTGTTTATTCACCTTAGAGCACAAGTACCAACTGGACAACAACAGCAACCAAACACAAATACAAAACAAAACCACAGCGGTGGAGTGTTCCACACGTCTGGAGCGAAATAAACCGCACAATGTGGGAACCACAAAAGAGGCTGATAAGAGTTCAGCTCACCCAGAGTGGATCCGCGCTCGGGCCCTGGGGCGGTCAGTCGCTCACAAAGGCCGAGCACAGCAGGGGGACGACCTGCGGCCGTGTTGGATTTCCCTAAATGCATAAAAGAAAATCGGAACAATACCATACATACTCGTGCAAGAGCTACACCCCCGCTTTGGGGAGCAATATTTTTGAAAATTCAAAACATCCCGCCAGAAAGCAAAGTTGATTCTGTTGGGACTAGATGAAGCCAACTGCTTTTCTGGAAGACTTGACTGTTGGGCTAGTTGGTTGTCCATATTTGAAGTAGTAACTTAGCGTGAATAAAACCACAGAAACAAGAAAGACGGACAAGGAAAAGCGCTACTCAAAACTGTTTTATGTTCTGTTGGCGTCAGGCTCAGGCCAGTGGTGCCGCGCCATTATGTGGCGCCTTGTCTTGGCTGTGTTGTCAGTGTGTCCAGTCAGATCGATGGGATTTTGTCTCTAGAGAAGGGAGCCCTGTTTGGGTCAGCGCTGGTCAGGGACGATGGGCCGGCATCAGAGGTCGTTTACTGCAGTCATTTGCGGCTCCCTCTGCTGCAGTTCCGGAAACAGTGCACACCTCTAGTGGCCCGCCATTGGCCTGATTCATGTCAGGGCCACACCCAGCCAACTCTGGAAAAAGAATTGCGGCCCTTACACGGGTATATATGCTAAGTCAAATTTAACACTCACTGGTGCATTTTCTGTTAACTTGCTGTTATAAGTAAGGTGTTTATGTTTTACATTCCCCAGCTCAAACACGAGAATATGGGACTCTTTATGAGGAGCATCTTACTTGCCTCCCCTTTATTGCCACTGGAAGTTGTCTGCCAGTGTAGACATGCGCTCACGCGGCAACAGACAGTGAAGAACATCTTTGCACTCTGCTTTTAGCACAAGAAATTTGGGGCTAATTTGAGAGCTTAGACTCGTCACCATATGTTACCCTTGCAGCCTGAAGACCTCGGCAAGAATGCAGAGCTTTGCCCTGGGGACTCCCACCTCCGTGGCCTCTGGTCGTGGCTTGACCATATCCTTTTGAAATGCTGTATATTTTTTGTTTACCGCAAGTACATGTGATGACCTTGGAAAGCCTCTACTTTTACTTTGTTTAATACCTCATTGGTTAGTGCTCGTTTATAATCGTTGAACTAGAGTTTTGTACGCCACAAGCACAAGATAAAGCTATCCTTGGACATTGTGTGTGGTGCTGTGTGATGATACTGAGGCTTTCTTGTGAAATGTGCACCAACTGTTGCAGTGAATATGCAAGTTTCAGGTGGCATGCAGCTGCCCTGTGGCATCGCACGTGCACACTGCAGTTTGGCAGCTGCACGGGTTGCTGAACCACTAGTTTCGCCGACGCTCAGTCGATAACTTCTGCTCTTTGAAAACAAACAGAGAGGACACTGATCGTGCTGTTCCAAGGTAAATTTGGATGGGTGATGGTATTGCAGTGAAAAATACTGATGTTTTCGAGCAAAACGGTTAACGTAATGTCCACACACATTTTAGTCGGCATGAGTGTGACCAAAGCTTGCTGCATAAGCATGTGCATCAAGTCAGGAAGGCTGCATGGTTGGCCAGAGTATGTGCAAGTACTTATAGGCTTTATAGCAAGAACAGTATAGGCTGCAGTATAGGCTTCGCGTGGTCGAAGCAGTCTTCGACTGCTGGACCATTAATCGCAGCAGAGCTTTACAAGGCTGAATGCTACTGGTTGCAAAATGTCCAACAAGAGATCTTGTACAAAAAAAGTGCAAGCGCTGCGCATACGAAAAGGGTTACCATCTACAACTACAGTTCTTTGACTATATCCTTTCCCGGTTGCAAGTGTTTTACTTCGTGTGGGCAGTCGTCTGCAGCAGCTCGCAGCCTCCGTGGACATCAGACACCCAGTCCTGCTTCCACCAAGGCACGCATTCACCTCTCTCATTGTTTTAGCTGCGCATGAATGCGTACTCCATGGTGGAGTCGAGACCACGCTTTGCAAGCTTCGAGAGAGGCTTTGGATTGTAAAAGGATGGCAGATCGTTAAAAAGGTGCTAAGCAGAGTTGTTTGTCTTGCAAACACCATGAGCCTGTCGCTAAAACGGCACCGTTTGCTCCGTTGCCACGAGACAGAATCACCAAAGCAAGGCTGTTCTCTTTCGTTGGTTTGGATTGCTGTGGGCCCCTCTACGCATGTGACATGTCTGCTACCAGCAAAAGAGCATACATCCAGACCTTCTTATGTGCCGTCACTTGCGCCGTCCATTTGGAACTGACAACCAATGTGATAACGACCACCACACTTTCGGCCTTCCATCATTTCGTTTCGTGGAGTGTAAACCCCCGACACCATATACTTGGATAATGCACTGTCTTTCCACAGCCGTGCATGAGTGTTTAAGGTCATTCTACCAGCTCTTCAAGAATACACTGCTGATGTCAAGATCAAATGGAAGTTAATTGCAGATAAAGCTCCTTGTTGGGGAGGCTGGAGAAAACACCTTGTCAGATCGATAGAAAATGCATTGAGACGTTCACTTGGGCACAGCAGTCTCAACACCGAGGCCCCCTCTACTGTTCTCTGCGAAGTTGAAGCAGTCATAACCAGCGGACCTCTTATTTATCTTGACAGCAACCCGGTTGAACTGGTACCGCTGACTCCATCACACTTCTTGCTCGGAATATGCGCTTTCCGCAAGAATCTAGCATTTCCGATAGCACATCATTGACAAGAGCAGACCTGTTTCGCTGCACATGCTATCGGGGGTCCAATGGAAGTGGTCGGACCTGCTCTCACTTTGGTGGTCCGTGTACAACAGTCCTGTTCGTGAACTACCTCGGCTACACAAAGGGGACACGGTGCTTATGCCTGACGACAGCACACGTCTGCTACCATGAAAGCTGGGCAGAGTTCTATGAGTGCACCCAGGAAAGGACGATATTGCACACGTTTGTACACTCGACTAGCTTCTGGACAGACAATCGAACGAACTGTGCAGAATGTGTATATACTCAAAGTAAGCTACCAAGAACCAGCTGCCGAGTGATCACCTTGGCCCCTTGGGAATACGTTGAAGATCATTGCCGACAGGTGGCAGCGGAGAAGAGAAGAGAAGGAAGAGGAGGAACGGCACAAGCAATAGCGAAGCAAAGATTGAGTGCTTGGGCTGGAGGTCAGGTATCTTTTACGCAACGCAATCCGCCACCGTTCAGGAGAATGCGGCAGTGATGCAGGGAAGTCTGAATAATCAAAGGAGGTGCGGAAAATTTACCGGTGGCGTGCATATTGCAACAGGACCAATACTTTGGCTAGTTGGGGCAAGTTCACTTCTTTTTTCGCATTTATTGATGCCTTATTATCACTGTGTGCATTTCCAGGGCACATGATTTCTCGCTGCTATAAGCGTTTGATATTTGCAGTTGTTTCACTACCCATCAGTGGTACCTACACACCTTTGATTACTCTTTTACATATTGTGCTTGTATATGTATAAATAATGATTTTATGTAATTATGGTGAGGTCACAGCTGCTCGATGCTCTTTTTTACAATTGCTTAATGGTTTCAAGAAGCCCAGGCGTGGAAAAAAATTGGTAAAATGGGACAAGGAAGTTGACAGACCAGACACAACAGAGATGCTATTCCCTCTATGCCACCTCGATTTGCGCTGCTTTGTGGGGTTTCTTATAAGCCACCAACTCGCGCAGCTAGTAATTTCAATTTTACTGCATAGTGCCGATACAGTAGAGCCACCCAATTCTGTCGGCTTACCAGAAAGTGCGTCAGCACCTTGCAGGGGGGGGGGGGGGGGGGGGGGGCTGATGGGAATAGGCAGGCCACGCGCTGTGACCACTGGCCATGGCCCATGGGCACATAATTAATGATGCACATGGATACAGCGCTCATGCCATGTTATTAAAGAATTGGGCAGCTGGGCGTATTCAACTTGTGAACATGAGTTTACAGATTGAACTGTGTAACAGATGAAACGTCTAGCAAATGAAACAGATAACAAAGCCAAGGACAGCTTGGGGGAATTAACTCTTTATGGTTATGAAGTATTAGCTTCAAATGGGGTTAAAGCTGCATTTATCATCATCTTATATATTACAAAAGAAATGTAACAGCAAGTTGAAAAAGAAAGGACTTGCATTTTAGTATAATACATAATAAGTACAATTTTTGAGAAAGTATCGGCTTATACAGCATTTGTTTTCGTTAACTGCACTGAGCTTCCTCTTTGCCATAGTGGACGTAACAAAACATTTCCAGTTTGGTCAGAAACTGAGAGTACTGCAAGCAGTGATGCAGATGAAAATGTGGCCGCTGCAAGAAAGAAATGAAGCACATGCAGAAGAAACAACAACAAAATGAAGCAGGCAAATTTGGCAGTTTTTTGTTTGTTTGTTTCCATTTACAGGGTGGGTTCAGATAAGGACAGACTTAGGGGGGTCCCAACTCTTTTTTTGTTTACAGCGAGAATTTTATGAGGTGGGCAAATGCCTCCAGAAAGGAATCAACCTTTGTATTGCAAGACACAGTGCAGATTTCCAGAAAAGGACATTATAATTTAATCAGCTACTTGCAAATTTTGCAAGTTTGAGGACCTATCACTACAAAACTAAGAGATTGTACTCCGCCAAACATTTTTTTAGTAATTTCACACTATTAGAACTACTGTTCCAAGGAAACAGGCTTATGCCACCCACAGTATTTTCTTTAAAAATTGCCAAGGCTTGCTTTCTGACCAAGAGCCTCACATTGACACCAATATCAGTGCCTTTGTAGGGCTACTTTAGCTAAGGCAACGAAGCTTAAGAATTTTCTAACAAATTTTCAAACAATTTCCCACGAATTTATGTAAGAAATGTGCAGAATCATTACGTATTTATTTCGTTATAAAATCCTGAAAATACCAAAACTGCAATAGGAAAGAAAATTTGCCAATTTTAAGACGTTAAAAAAAAACTATAAGTGCCTATATTGAATAAAATTTTACAGAATGCCCTCCCAGGACTGATAAATCTGGTACTGCAAAAACATATTGCGTTATTTTATTTTAGGCAAAAAAATTGAACCTACTTTTCGAACCCTGTGTGGTTGTCCCAATGATTTGCGTAGTTCTAATGGTGGTAAAATCCAAATTACATTCATATTGCATTCCGAACTCACTCTTTTTGTGGTAATAAGGAAACACAACTCGGATAGTTTTTTTTTTTTTTGCCTCTTCTAAGCCACGAATTGAGTTGAACTTGCCTTTTGAGGGCTCCTGCATGCATATTTTTTTCTGCTGAAAGTTAGCTATCAAGCACAGGAGAATGCACACAGCGAGGTGTCTGGGGAAATTCATTTCTAGCGCCACTCTCCAATTGTGCCTGCTATCTGAAGAAATGTTCCCCGCTTATATATGACCAGAAAGAAAGTGTGATGACAACACTGCAGTGATGGAGCCACCTGGGTGTGTTCGGACAAGGATAGTCCTAAAGGAGTTCCAGATATCACTTGACTAAAATTTTTATATTAGGCACAAGAACCCTTCCACACAACGGAACTGAGACTTCTTTTTCCACAAATGTCTTTGTTACACACAGAAAATATCTTATCTGAGACAAAGTGCAGAAGCTGTGGGATGGTTGCTGCCACTGTTTCTGGCTAACGCTTAAGGAGTCCAGTAAACCTCGTCACAGCAGAAATAATTGTATTTATTTATTTATTTATTTATTTTACCCTCAGAGTTTGCATATTACAGAGGGGAGGAGCATATCACAGATAAAAATTGGAAAAACAATTGATTTAATAATAGTAAGGAGCATGAACGATCAACAAAACCATACAAAAATCTACAGCTGCAATAAAATGAAAAAATTAAGCAGTATAAATTCAGGATATAAAAGTAACAACAAACAGGCAAACCAAAACAAAAGAACAAATTAAGTACAAATTAAAGATCGCAATCAAGGCATGGTATTAAACTATTATAGCATGATCTATCTGCGATAGCAGTAGCTGCTGCTGGCAGCTGATTGCATTCAGAGTAGTTCGATATAATAATTCATGTGAATAGTTCACAGTTCTGCAATGAGGAACATGAATTTCTTCAACAATTTCTTCAACATCAACAATTTTAGACAATATGAAAGGCGGGGGTTTAACAAACTGTTCACGAAGATGATTGTTGTGATCGTAAATATGATGAAAAAAAGTGAACCGGGCTATTTTACGCCAAACGGTAAGTTCTGGAAGGTTATGCTGTGACTGCATCATGGTTACACTGGCTATGTGTTTATAATGGGCTAAGATCAAGCGAATAGAACAATTCAGTACTCCTTCAAGTTTATTCATCAGCGTAGTGCCACCGAAATTCAAAATGGATGATGCGTATTCAAGTGGCAGACGAATGTACCGTATTTACTGTGGGATTCTCACCCGTGCTCTTGGGGCAAAGGAACGACAACATAGTAGTGCAATCAATCGCAAGGGCATTTATTGCACCTTTCATAGACCAATGCCTGCTAGCCTAGTTGCTATCTGCAAAACATGCCGGTGGGCGCGCGACAAATCGAGGAAGTCCAACTCACCGTGACTGGATAGCGAGCAAATATGTTGGCCCCATGCTGGACGCCAATGGCTGGTTGTTCTTGCGTACGGTCACGAGTGGTGGTGCATCCGAACGATCTTATTCGTCCATTTCGGTATAGACCTTACGAGACGGTCTCGCACAAGCATGGATCGGCGCCTGCACGGAACGTCTGCACCACTTGCTGACCCAGAGCCAAAGATGAAGCGCCTTCTTCTTTTCGCGCCCACGTAAACTCGTCGTTAGGTGGTGGTAGCGGAGCAACACTCGCACCATCTCTCGTACTACCGTGCAAGCATACTGACGACTGCCGCAAAGCCACGCGGCGAAGCCGGATTACAGGAGACGGAAGCTATGCGGAAAAACAACATAACAGGGGACGCGCGAGAGTCGCTCATCCCCGCATCCCCCCAACCTTAAATCACTGCATATTCCGGCAAAACATGTCACACAGTCTAACATCAACACGTACTTCATGAACAAAGTAGTACATGCAACAGTGGCCGCACCAAGGAAATGTCCACATGCTGTCCATATCATGCGAGCCGACATTGTCCTTGGGGTACACCGCTGGTGTCCGCTGGTCACAGCAGCAGCTCCGCAGATTCACGGCACGATTCCAGGCTAAGACTCTGGAAACGGCGACACAGTAGTCAGTACGAGCAAGCGTGGCTCGCGCCAATACGCCCTGCTGGCGAGAGCTGCAGTAGCTGTTGGGGACTGCCGGCTCTTTTCTCCACCACCGAGGGTTGCGAGCCGGCCACAGGTGGCCGTCGAAGTCGCCACGCTGAACTGGCCACAGTATCACCTTTGCCTGGGGTGGCTGGATCGTAGTCCGGGGCAGCAGCACAGACAATGTGCAGGTGACAACAAACCAGGGGCGGCTCCACTCACGCTGTGTACGCTCAACGTACTCGGCAAACACTAAAGTAGTGCAAGGGAGAAGAATTCTGCATGCGCATCGCCCACGTGGTACAATGGTCAATTCGGCTAGCAAAGGATCGGGCAGCTACTTAGATGCTAAGTTCACGTGAACAAAGCTTGCTTCCTTGAGTTGAACGAGTAATTTCAATTCGTGCAAGGCTAACTAGAATGAGCGAAGCAAAGTATAACACCTCAACGCCACGGTCCACCAGGTTGTGTCCCTCTACGTGCAACAGGCAGCTTCGTAAAGCCTTAGGCCTAAAGCGCCGCTACCCTGACAACAACCGGCATCCAAAAAAGAACAACCAAAATGGGCGCAGGACTGGCAGCCCCGAGGAAACGTCAGCTCTGTGAGGTGGTCCTACACCGCTCAGTGCACACAGCATCTGAGTTGATGGTGCCCACCGTCCCAGACAGTGTCGGAGCACCCGGTGCCCGGCCACAATACGAGCCAGCCTGTAGTAGCACCTGTGGCCCGCAGCCACCCGGCTCCCGCAGCCGTGACTTCATCAGAGTCAAGGAGATAGAAGAAGCTATTTACATAAGAAATTCGGACCACCCACAAGGCTTCCATACTCACTCGTTGCAGGCTTGGCAATGTTCCACGGGTGCTAAGCCTCGCTCTCCCAGGATGTAGACCATGTGGCTCTCGTAGCGACGAATGTCATTAAAAAAAATCATTTACGAAAAGGCTTAGTATGTTGAAAAGTTAAACACACTACGGCCACCGTCGCCTCTTTGAAGAAAGCACACCACCGGCGCTAGCAATCAAAATCCACACTAGCCCTATGCTTCAGTTCAAACAAAGGTCTCGAACGAAGCAAAACTGTTAAGGCTATTGCCCGATGCCCCAAGAGCCCCACGTTGGGCAACAGATGTAGGATTCCCACCCATGCTCTTGGGACAAAGGAAGGACAACACAGTAATGCAAACTATCACAAGGGCATTTGTTGCGCCTTTCATAGACCAATGCCTGCTAGCGTAGTTGCTATCCACAAAACATACCAGTGGGCGCGTGACAAATCGAGGAAGTCTAACTCACCGCAACCGGATAGCGAGTGAATATGTTCACCCCATGCTGAACACCAATGCCTGGTTGTTCCCACGTACGGTCACTTGAACGGTGGCACGTTCGAATGATTGTATTCGTCGATTTCAGTATTCAGACTTTCCAGCGCATATAAGTCGCACTGAAAATGTTTCAATAGGACGGTGATAGCGGTGATGGACGCGATAACGAAAGCGTGCGCATCTCCAGAATCAGGCAGCCTACGGGCCTCTGGTATCTCTAAGCACGTTTACTGACCTTGGTAAGAAATGCAGAGATGTGTTGTAGAAGGAG
Source organism: Dermacentor variabilis (assembly GCF_050947875.1). Lineage (NCBI taxonomy): Eukaryota > Metazoa > Arthropoda > Arachnida > Ixodida > Ixodidae > Dermacentor > Dermacentor variabilis. Next base: position 258,812,803 of record NC_134569.1, read on the forward strand.
AGGCTATGTTTAAAGCTGGCCATATAATATGGTGTGGAATACGAGAGACGACAAGCGCAGCTGTCCAGGTCGAGTCACTCTGCTTGCAGACAAGCGCCGTAAGAGGCCCGCCGCATACGATAAAAGTTTAAGTCTGCAATATAACCGGCACTGTAGAGGTCACTATTTCTCCTTATGTTTTGTAATCCATACCTGATGTACGAGAATTGACACCAAGTAGTTAATGATGTAAGGGTGCAAACAAAGCACAGTACCCCCCATGCCACTGCATAATGCAAATGTTGTGTGCGTTCATGACGAGATATATACATGGCTCCATGCGCCAGCTTAGTTGTGGAATGCCTGTTAAAAATGTCAGATAATGCGGAAACATTTCAGTAGTGCCAGTTTACAATATATGAGCGAGACAATGAGGTGCGCCACCGCGCCCCGTTTCCAGCACGATTAGCGCTTTTGCATGCTGTAGGGAAGCTCGCATGCACAGTCTTCATCAATGACCGCTTCAGGTACGTTGTCCTGGCCCTTGTTTCCTGCAACATTGTTTAGAAGAGATGCTTTAAAACCAAACAAAACAAATACAAAATCAGAAATGCGTGCGCACGACCTCCGATCGGTACACATCTTTGACTATGGCCAAAAAAAAAACGAAAAATACAAAGCAGCGAATCCCTTGTGCATTGACCGCCTGCTTCATTCTCACATAAAATGACTTAAGAACAGTTGCGGAATACATTCTCTAGTTTGCAGTGCTCGCAACACAGCATCAGGCACCATCGCAGAGTATTTACCAAAACAGTACGAGTGCGGGCAGAAAATTGAGTAAACAATGAATCCTGCATACTTAAATTTACCTTGAGAATCTGTAGAGGGCTTTCTTTGGACAACCCTAGCCCTCACTCTTGCTTCGTGGGACCGCAGCGGGAACTTTTGTGAAGGCATGGCGTTTCTCTTTAGCCGCTTTCGTAAAGGCTTCAACTCATCTTTAGGCGAATTTTCACAATCAGCTCGCCACAAAATTAAAATGAAATCATTGAGAACAGCGCAACAGTCAATTGCACTCAATAAGGTGGCCCCAAAAGAAGTCGTCTTTGTTAAAATGCTCGTTACATATGACCATTTCTTTGCTCACTTGCTTCTCAATGCGGAACTTGATCGCCCACAACTTCCTCCGTTTTTCCTCTTTTAGAAAGTGGTGCAAGCTTTCCCAATATTGCACAATTTGTGCATTGTGGTACACTGTATATGTGGTTGCTCTTCGCTCATCGACAGTGTTTTTTTTTCCCATATCGAAGAGTACCAAAATGCCAGCACAGCTGCAGAAACCGCGTGAGTAGGAAATCCATCACCCCCTCCCGGCTTACGAAAAAATCAGCGTGGTGGTGCTAGCATATCTGGAAAGCACGAATAGACCTTGCGAGATGATCTCGCAGAAGTATGGATCGGCGCATGAACGGAACGTCCGCGCCGCTTGCTGACCTGGAGCCAAAGAGGAAGAACCTTCTTTTTTTTCATTCCCAAGTAACCCCGTCGTTAGGTGGCATTAGCAGAGCAACATTCGTGCTATCTCGTACTACCCTGCAAGCATAGCGACCACTGCCGTAAAGCCATGCTGTGAAGCCGGATTACAGGAGACCGGAGCTATGCGGGAAAACAACATATCAGGGGATGCGGGAAAGTCACGCATCGCCACATTACTTGATTCTAACGCGCCCTTGATTGTAATGTGCACCCGTTTGCCGTAACCTAAAAAAAGAAATGTCCTTTACAGTAATGCACACCTCATTCTTTCATACAGAAATACAACTTTCTTTCATTTGGAAAAAAAGAAAGATTTACTTCCAATGCACTAAAGTTGCGATAAATAAAAAAAAAAGTTGCAGTTTCCCCCGAAAGGTGAAACATCGATTACAAAAAGTAAGGATTTAGTTTTATTGACTGTATAAACTTTTAAAGATTAGCTTCCTAACTAAATTAACAAGCGTGGATTCATGCTTGCATAAGCGAACACGAACACGTCTCATGCAATGACCGCGAAAACTTTTTATGAGAATGCCGAAGTGAGGAAGTGCGGTAGCAGGAGCGAGAGAATTTACTTTTGTGTGGCCTCTCGCTTCAACATGAACTAAGCGACTAGAACACAGCGTGCTGCACCTAGATGCATAGACTGTTGCCTCCGTCGTAAATCGCTTTCAAGATAGGGGCCACACGGCTGTGCCATACGTAGCAGCTGCCAGTGCAGAACGCCTCTCCTGCTAGCACCAGTCCTGCACACAAGTTTCGGGAACTCCAAACGCCTGTGATGCGGCCCGATTTCCGCCACTTTCCACACATCTGATCACTTTCCTTTTAATTGTGGCATCGTGTTGAACACTCGGCATGTCTTCGTAGTCGGCACTGCGATGTTGATAGAGCAAACGCAGAAAACGGGAAGACGGACGATGGACCAACCTAAGCATACATACTACAGCACATGGAGGAAGCTACGGCAGCAAGGCTTGAGGCGCATATGAGGCGGCCATTTTGAAATGCTGATGGGGATATGGTAATACAGATTTAGGGTCGTACTCAATTGTAATGTGCATGCAATTTTTGGACCCGTGTTATTGGGAAAAAAGTGCAGGTTACGTTTGAGTAAATATGGTAAGTGGTGTAAGAAGCTTTTTGAAGTGATTGGAGTGCCATGTAGAAGTTTCTCGGAAAGTATCCAAGTGAACCGTTAGCTTTGGTGTTGATGTACCTCACATGATGGTTCCATGACAGGTTACTAGAAGTATGAACACCGAGATATTTGTAAGATGAAACAGACTCAAGGGACGTATTTTCAAAATGATAGTTGAACACGCTAATTAGGTGGAAGATACGTGCACATTGGCTTGCATTTTTAATTGTTTAGTTCCGTGTTCTACAATTGAAACCAAGCAAGTATGTTGCATATATGACACCAGGCAAGCATGTCTAGAAGGAGGCCACATCGTCTTGGTTGGCTATTTTCCGGTAAATTACACAGTCATCTGCAAATAGGCAAACCTTTGATAAAATATTAGTGGGTAGGTCATTAATAATATTAAGAAAAGTAAGCGTCCCAGGACAGACCCCTGGACATACTCGAGAGTTAGAAAGGAAAGCTCGAATTCTGTTAAGCACATTGGGATCTATGTTGAATTGGCCGAGCTTAAGAAGTTGTAAATGATGATTGAACGTCTGAAATGCTATCGAGGAATATAAAAAATAGTCTATTGTTAATCCAGAATCAAGCAACCGATGCAGATCATTAGTAAAGACCAGTAGCTGTGTTTCGGAAGAAAAATTCTTGCAGAAGCCATGTTGTGAGGGTGTAAAAAACTGGTTAGACTCAAGAAAGTTAACAAAGTGAGTGAATATAATGTGTTCAAAAAATGTATGAGTGCAGATGTGAGTGAAATTGGACGAAAGTTTGATGATTGTGTGCTACCCCAGACTTGTGAACAGGCACAATCTTCCCTGTTAGCCAGTGCTCCAGAAGGCTAGAATGCCACAGAGGCTGTGAAGAAATGCAGGCCAGAATTATAGAAAAGTATTCAACTCTGTTTTACAAAAATTTGGTAGTGATGCTTGATGCTCCTCACCAGGTCTGGTCATCTTGAACTGACAAGCGCAGTGTATACATTGCGCGCTGAAGATCATGCCTGTAAAGCATTGCACCGCCACGTGCCGCAAGAAGAGCTTAAATTTCAAACCAAACGCCGTTTGCCCTTCTCACGCTTGCACCTAGCGGGAGAGTTGACGTTTATCATCACACAGGTGCACCCTATGTGCTTGTGCTGTGACGTGTCGCTCATGGTGACACCTGACTTTGGCAACAGCAGCTATTTGTTTAATCTGTTGCTTCAATAGACGAACTAAAGCTTAGGGAAATAATGAAACCTACAAACCGAATGTCCATGTCTTCGTTTTATTTCATAGCATAGCAAGAGAGATGTACTTCCGTTTCGTCTGCTTGTTCCTATGTCATGCAGTCGCACACGCAGAGAACGAAACTATGTCTTTTTGTATCATGTTCCAGCACGGGATCATGCTCTGTGATCCGCTTGTGTCAGCCTCAGTATTTGTGTAGCACTGACTTATACTGCTAGTCAGATGTCCTCATGCGCAGCACAGAAAATCGTGTACTGCAGGAAATGAGACAAATGCAACAGCATTGCGCAAGAGACAGTCAGTGAAAGTGCACCATGCAGCACGAAAGTACGAAAAAAAAAAAAAAAAAGAAAGCGGGGCTTGTAACATATTCATCACGCAATCCTCCAGCTACAGTATGGGAAAATGCAGGGAAGAATTTTCGCTTGCAGAGGCTAGACAGGAGCAACTAGAGAGAGTGTCTATATTAGCAGTGACGCTCGCCTCCTGAAACCATGGGTTCACGATGCTGAAATATTTCTATCTTGGCTAATAATGAACTAATTTCAAAAATTATTGCGGTAGAACAATCCATAGAGGGCATGTAACAGCTTCCAGCGTATAACCAAAATTTGCTATGTGACCTAGTGAGGGGCCCTTTAATGACAGCACAAATACCCTTAGAAGTAATAAAAAATGTGTGCATTTGTAAGTAATGAGGTAATGGCAAGGTATATTATTCTTTGGTACCTACTGGGCAAGAAAAAGTTTTGCAAATGTGTAATTTTGCCAACAAAATAAATAATAGAAAACAAACCGACGCTATATTCACGGATTTCAGTAAAGCATTCGACGAAGTAGCCCACAGGAAATTACTTTACAAATTAAGTTTTATACTTAGAAACGGTAAGCTATTAAAATGGATACAAGCATACTTAACCAACTGTTTCCAATTTGTTAGGATAAACCAGACTTCCTCCAACACATTACCTGTTGCCTCTGGCGTTCCCCAGGGATCCGTGGTGGGTGCTCTTTTTTTTCTTGTTTATTTAAATGACATTGGCAATAATCTATCTGTAAAAATTGAACTTTATGCGGATGACTGTATACTATATGACGAAATTGACTCACCCCAAGACCAAATCAGGCTAAACAGTGACTTTGGCAAAATAGTTGCACGGTGCCATCAATGGCAAATAGCTATTAACTATGAAAAAACCGTCTTTATGAGAATAACACTAAGGAAAAAGCCCCTTCTCTTTCACTATTTTACCCAGAACACTTATATCTCTGAAGTATTTCACTATAAATACTTCGGTATACACATATCTCTCAATCTTTCCTGGTCAAAACATACTGACACTGTAATGGCTAATTGCATTCGCAAATTGTTCACCCTCAGATGGTCGCTAAAATTCTCCACACCAGCTGTCTGCCTCCTGGCATATAATACAATAGTTTGTCCTACTTTAGAATATGCAATAATCATTTGGGACCCCTACACAAAAACAAATATTGAAAAATTAGAAAGAATTCAAAAGAAAGCTGTCCGATTTATTTACAATTCTTATGGTCGAACTTCTATAACAGATCTTCTTAAACGTAGTGGCTTCTCTTCGATTACAGAACAAAATTGTGTTTCCAGATTAAAATTCTTTCTCAGCTAATGAATAGCCACTACCATACTGATACCTCGCACATCTTAACACCTTTAACTGTTTATGCCACTCGTCATAAATACTCCCTAGCAGTAACCCCAATAACACCGCACAACAACTGCTTCAAGTACTCTTATTTTACAAGAACAATAGTTGATTGGAATAAACTTCCTGATGAAGTCATTACACAAAATTTTTTATCCCGTTTTTCAGGCGCACCTGCATTCATAACTCAAGCGCACATACTTTATTTGGACCTTTTTTCATGCATTCTGTCATTTTGCCATGTTGAATTCAAGCGTCGGCATGATTGCTTGAACTGTATGTTTGTGTGAATGTACTTGTATGTTCCCACCCTGCTAATATCTTGTAAAAGATCGCAGTATCTATAAATAAAGACAGACGTGCATTCTCTGTCAGGCACAGGATACTCTACCATTTTTAGCAAAGCTATTGTGCTGTTCTCATTGCCATGCATGGCAGTCGAAAGTTAGTCTAAAGCATAGCTGGCAGGGTAGAACATTATTAACTGCAACATTTCTTGGAACAAAAGACAGGCATGTTTTTGTTGTTCTCCATGCGACTCATTATTCTTGGCGCTACAAGCAAATTATATCATTGAAATGCTGGCAGCAAAGCATTTTTGTCATGCCACATCCACACAAGAGAGGGTGCAAGAGGCTCAACGCCTTGCAATTGTCAATACTAAGCTGAAGCTCCGTACAAAACTATAGAGGTTTCCAGGTCTAATTGTTTACTTTAGGTAGAGAAACACGAGAGAACTTGATTTCGGCATTGAAAAAGGTGGCCATCGTCGCATCCGCCTAATGCCGCATTGGCATTTTTAAAACCCAGGGGAGACAGAGTTCCACTGCATTGCTTCAAACCGGGCCCACAAAATATCAGTTTTCCAGAAATCTGGCATCATTGTACTGTCACCTTCATTATCCTCACCTATGGCTTCGAAAATGCAGGACGCACTACTGTAGGTCGACGACGAAAAAAAAAGCCACCATCATCAGGTAAGTTGAGTGTGGCTCAGGTCTGCTGTTGGCACACTTTCAGACACATCGGGGACAAGACAGGCTTTGTAAATGTTTTTGCCACGAAAGCTTCACGCTAAGTACTGTACTGGTGGTTTCTCATTGAAAGATAACAGTGCGCTCGATCACTCCCCTACCTTCCTGGACTTTGTGAACAACAGCATGCGTACCACTGGGGTTGCGATTTCCACTGAGACAACATTTGAATAGGCTTGTGCGAATAGTCGATATGTTGAAATATTCAAGAATGTTATGGCATTTGATATTCGCTTTGGCTCTGATTTCAGTATTTGAAGCTATTGAAGTATCCAAAATGAATGAATCTATGTTGTTCCCCTCCCCCCTCCCCTTCTCATTACAACACCCCGGAAAGATTAAGAATTTTTAAAACCTGTGCGTATAACCCAGGAAAATAACTTGCGCAATCTCCATTAATGAATGCACGAATTGTCCACCTTCGGCCAGCTCATCTCTGTTTCCCACACCTTCAGGGACAATGACTGGGAAGAACTTTGCCCTACAGCTGGTTTCACGGTTGCAGGGCCCAAATCTTGAGACGAAATTTACACTGTCGTGAAGCCACACCTGGAGTTGAGAGTCATATGTACACCCCCTCCCCCCTACAGCTCAATTTTACTGTTAAATAAAAAAAAATTGTGCCAGAACCCAGCACACAATGACTGTCAACAGGGATGCGATTAGCATTCAAGCAGTATATTGACACACTGTATTGCTGACATTGCGTTTGGCTAAAATCTGTAGTGGTCATTATGAGACTTCCATTCTTTCGGCTACATGTCACCTATACCATATCTGGTATCGGTCCGCATTGATAGGTCACTCACTTGGCAAGGCCACCAATAAGCATGACTGCATGATGACAATGCAGTAATGGCAATGGAATGATGTTATAAAATGAGAAAGGTGGTATGGTGGTGATGGCATGACGATGGTATGATGACAACATGGTGACCAAGGCATGAGAATAATGGGATGACTAGTTTATGACGGCATAGGTGCGACGACGATAGTATAATGAAGCTGGAATGACAACGATGGCATGACGATGGCAGTATGGCAAGAGATGCATGACAGCAACTGTCTGAAGATGATGGCATGACAATGGCTGCATAATCGCAAATGAATGATGAAAGCATGATAACAATAAAATGAGGAAGGAATAACATCAATAATATACCAAAGGTGGCATGATGATGACGGCATGACAACAATGGGATAACATTTCTGAAGTTATGATTAATGGTAAAATGACAGCGTGACAATGTTGGCATAACGACCATGGTATGATAATGACTGTGGCAAGGCTGGCACGATGATGATGGCAGGAGGAGAGTCTGATGACGAAGTTGGAATGACAATGATAGAACTAACACGAGGCGTCATGATAATCGTACGACAACAAACGCATGATGATGTCTGTGGAAGGAGAAGGCAATGACGACAATGGCATGACAGCGATAGTTGGGCTTCTAAGCAAGAGGTTGCGGGATCGGAATCCCGACCACAGCGGCCGCATTTCGATGGGGGCGAAATGCAAAAACACCCGTGTACTTAGATTTACGTGCATGTTGAAGAACCCCAGGTGGTCCAAATTTCTGGAGTCCCTCACTATGGCATGCCCGATTATCAGATTTTGGTTTTGGCACGTAAAACCCCATAATTTGATTTTTTTTACAATGATATGACGATGATGAGATGACGACGATGTATCACGAAGACTGGAACAATGACAGCATCACAAGAGTTAAATGATGAAGCTCGATTGACGATGATGGAACTACCATGACAACCTCATGGAGATGGTATTGCTACAAATGCATGATGACTGTATGACTATTGTCGAATTCCAATGGCAAGGTCGGAGCAGCCGACGGACTCCGCATGCGAGCACTCAACTCTGGCGCAGAGCAACGCCTCCAGATCCGCGAGTGGAACACAACCTGCGCCGCCGAAGCGAGGCGGAAGCGGAAGTTCCATCACCGAGTTACCCAGGATACCTTGCGTGTTGTCATTTCCTTCTGCTGTTTGCTCCCAGCACCGCCACACCGGTCATTTGTCTCTTCAGCGCCGTTCACATGTTGTTTTTTAAAAGTGCGGAATGGATATCTCGCCAAGAGTGCAGCTGCTTTTGCTTCCTCGCGAGTCATGACCGGTGGCGACTCTTAGCAGACAAACGTGGTAAAGGAAATGCGTCACGCAGAGTTCCGGTCCACTCCGCTGATTTTGGCGGAGCATCTTTTTCTGTTCCACGGAGTGACTCCCGCTCTGAATCCCCTCCGACTCTCTCATTGGAACACCTTACTTCCGCCCTCACTCTGTCATTGGAACAAACTTGCTCCGAAATGAGCAGAAAAACTTGCTCTCACTCCGCCATTGGAATTCAACATATGATGGCTTGATGAGAGTCGGATGACAAAGCTGGAGTGACGGTCATGCAATGACCATGACAACATTGTGATCATGAGCGCATATTTAGTGGTTCAAGCTATTGAACAATTTGGGTCACTGGGTCAGCGTAGAAGGCATGACAATGACGGCATGATGAGTCAGATGGCAAAGCTGTAATGACAATGATGGAACGACCGCGATGGCATGATGTTGACAAGCACATACTTAGTGACCCAAGCAGGTACACAACTTGGGCGACCGGGCATGCATAAGAGGATAGATGGACGGACATACGGACGGATGGGCGGGCAGGCAGGCAGGAAAGCTCAAAATGCCTGAAATAAGCAAATAATGCTAATCACCTAAAAAAGGTGTTCGGCTGGGCGCATGCAAGACATGTTAGGCGCCCATATAGACGGAAAGCATCAAGCTGAATTTGCACAACACAGCATAAACTCGTCACGCAGTCAAGGTTGCACTTCACAGCATCCCAACAATTCATGACAGGTGAACATGAAACGTGCCTGCAGCCAGAACCACCATAAGATTTTAGGTAGACTGAAGCGCAACAGTAAAAAAATTTTCTGTGCAGTTGGAGTTGTAAGAAATGCTGAACTAGCATTTTTGCATTAGTATATGTGAATAACAGCATCTTGAAAATAAACTGACTTTGGAGATGAACCTATTTCCTTTTTAACAATAAAGACTCAACTTCCTTAGATTTTTCAACATCTGGCTCTCATGTCAAGGTTTTATGCAAATCCCACAACTACAGTAGAACCCTGTTGATAAATTTTTCAAGAGACCGCAGAAAAAAAATCTCTACAGCCGGGAAAACATAACGGTAAGGAAGGCCACAGATCTCTACAGCAACATCAGATATAGCTCTGAGTGGCTGCCAGTATAGCTATTAGATGTCTAGGCACTTGTAGTGTGCCTGGTGACATCACTTGTGCGTAAGTTATTAAGAGACATGTTTACTGTGTGGCCCCTTTCCACTCTTGATATGTTTCACCGCAATGTTTTTATATGCTTCACTGCATAACATGGGTTTGTTGTGATGAAGCTGACTAAAGAGAACTGGCGCTTATTGGCTGGGTGCTGCTTGAAAGTATTGCTGTCACTTGCTGCGGAATGATTTCAAGATGTTTTACATCATAATTGCAAAATTTACGCAATGTCTGTTTATATAACGTCATCAAGGAAGCCTTTTGGTACATCAGTAACTACAGTATGTGGAAATATCTCTTGGGGACGCAAACATGCGACACGCATTATCAGGAGCGGTATGTGTTGTGAACTATATTGCACATATCAGTTTTAATTTAACGAAGAGAACCGGCGCCTCTGTACAGCCAACCTAAGGCAACGACGAAACATCTAAGCGGCAGGTGCTATCAAATATTTGTGATACACCGGCATCATTCTCACGCATTTAATGTCTATTAGGCTTGAAATCAGTATATATCTACGCTTGCCTCTTGCATGAGGCCGATGGCACTGCTCAACACAGCGATCACTGTGGTTGGTGAACCTGCGTGATACATGCACGAGCTATATATGTGCTTCAGCGTTGCCTTTTTGCCCTGTAAAGCTATAATATCCGAGATGGATTGCATAAAAAGAATGCGGTGGCTATTTTTGAGGACAATATTTCTGTAATACTTGTGAGTGCGTTGTAGAGAACGAGACAAACACAACCGGAAAAAAAAAAATCGGTTATCTTTATTTTCGAAAAAGAAAGAGAAAATGCGCTAACACCGCAGTACGACCTCACATAGTCACGTCGCACGTTTATAGATCTATGAATGTTGATGCCGCATGCGTGGACTATACGCTATGTAGAACAAAGATTTTTGTAATTCAGCACCTACCACTGCTTAGGATGCTTGCGCAGTTCATAAACGGCGGCTTTGCTAGACAAGTATAGTTCACACTGTAAGGTATGCTGTTATTACTAACCAAAACTATTTCATTCATGGGTGAGAATCTCATTCACCGAAGCAAGTAGTCACACAATGTAATCTGCAGCTAACAGTTTGTATGCTTGTCACAGTATAATAGCACAGCTTATGTCGTAGCAGAATGGTACCCACGCTGTTACGATTGTGGCGTATGTTTCATTGCTCCTACACCGCAGCTTAGAATTAGATGATAATACTACAATAAGATCACATTTGGGAATGGAACTTTCAGAAATACACAATTGATCTGTGAGGCTGATTGTAGGCTTGTGAGGCTGATCGTGGTTGTGAGGCTGATCACGCTGCGTGCTTGGTCCGCCTTAATGGCAGCAGAAACTCTGGCCATACCAACTTAAACCACTTCAGTACGTCACACAGAACCGTTCTCCATGAAGAAGACACCACGTCATACTAAATATACTGCACGAGCGCAAAAACAAATGCCAGAAACTACCGCTGAGCATATAGTTGCCATGCAAAAGGAGCGCTCACCCAAGTCAGCATGCTGACTGCCCATAGATGGCGCCACTGCGTAGCAATATGGTGGTGCCCATGAAAAAACGGTTTATAAGGCAGTTCCAAAAATAAATGTAGCCCTGGTTTTAGCCTTATTTGTGGGATTCCCAGTAAGTTGTAACCGATGCACACTTTTTCAGGGGCTTTGCCAACTTCTTTGTGAACAATTTATCCTGATGCTTGTGCAGTCACTTGTTCTAAACTTCAGTTACTTGTTCCAAGGGATCGGTCATTTGTTGCAACAAATCGGTCGCTTATTGCAAATTTCGATTGCTTGTTGCAAAGTACCGATCACTTGTTGCAACGTACTCGTTGCTTGTTGTAAATCTCCTGTGTGGCGCTAAGTTTAAGTGACTGCCGTGTTTAAATGCAACGTAAGATGCAGGAACATTACAGAATGCCATTGCATAACATGGGAGCATATTATGTGGAAGTCAATGTTATTCAAGTTGGGACTGTGAAAATGCGACGTAGCAGCCACAAATACGCAACAGCAAACTTATCCAAATTGGAACTATCCACTTTGAAATTATTCTACACTAATTATTATTTGCTTCAATCTAAAAATTTATACTTGTGCAAACCTACATTTGAATAATTTTCCAACACTGACAGTGAGCTCAACCTCTGTGTGGAATTAACTGATGATAAAACTGCTCCTCAAAAGTGATAATTGAAAAGGCAGCAGCGCAAAAGAGACACGGATGAAGACAACACGACAAGGATGAACTCTGATCCGTCGTCTAGTCTCTCTCCATATCTTTTTTGTGCATTTTCAAATGTGTACCAACATGCCTAATTCGCCACATTAATCAAAAGTGATGGCAGGTTTGGACGGCTCCAAAACTGAAAACAAGAAGCCAGTGCCTGTGCTGCTGACGAGCTGTGAATGGATGCGAACGCTGATGACGCTACCATTAGTGTACAGTAAATGATGTGACTCCAGCTGAAACTAAAGAAGACATTATTGCGTGCATGCGGAATGCTGTACAAAGGCAAATTAATGAATTTTTCGAGCTAATACGGTGGTAAAAGGCTTGCATGCATCTTTTTCTTTTCTCACTCCTTTTTTTTTTTTTCTTGGACTGCCCGATTTTTCTGACGTTATCACGGTCTCTAGGGTGTCAGAAAAATCCAACATTGACTGTATATGACAGTTATTTCATAGGAAACGCTTCAAAACAAGAACAACTGTGCTTCAAGGCATTTGTAATGGGACTTGTATGTGAGGTCACTGCTTACATAGCTTCCACTGCATTGCCTGCTATGTATAGAAAACTGACTAGCCCAATTAAAAGGATGAGGCTGAAAACAGCACAGGCATTGTTATTGCAGGTGTAAAGAAAAACTTTGTAAAGCCTGTCTAGCCCAGGCATGGTTATTGCTCAATGAAGCCTGTCTCCAGATTCCAATTATGCACTGCTACACTGTACTGGACATAAAAAACATGCAGAAGCAGAGCTTCTACCATTGGGACTGACCACAGTGGCTATGACGTTTGATGGCTGTGGGCTTTGATTCATCGCCATGGCATTTTGTTCAGGCTGAAATGTAAGAATGCTTGTAGTTAAATTTAGGGGAATATTCGAGAATTGTAAGCAGTCAGCAATAATCCAGAGCCCTCCGCTACAGGCGGCCTCTCATTTCCCTTGCTATGGTGGGAGACCTGTGCATTGTTGGAGTGCCCTTGACCCAGTGCGTGCACTCCAGCGCTGCCTGGAGGAGAGCTCTCGCCTAAAGCTGGTCAACAAGAGCGACTATGCAGTGGGTGTACGCGCCATGCTGGGGGACCTGGGCTCCAGCCGCCCCTCAGAGCCTGTGTACCGGGCAGGGCAAGGACCCCTCAACTTGGTCACCTACACCAGCCGTGAACGGTGAGCCTAGGGCCACAATGCCGGAGAGGAGTGGGTGCTCTACGAAGCATTTGCTCAGTATTCCACTGGAAGTGCAGTTCATTGCTTTCCGCCCACGGCACTTCCTGTGGACTTTGTCTTTTGCAAGCAGTGTCCTTTTAAGTGAGCCTTCACAGAAATCCCATAACTGTAATGCATGCAAATGTTCAAAAGCTGCTGGGTAACATCCATGCCCCATTAGGCTGGGTCGGTCACCACTGTGCTGCCACTTCCAACCTCTGAATCAACTCTCGAGTGTGAGCTGACCTGTATGTCTTTCCCGCGATCCCGTCGGATACTGGTTATGCTACCTAGATTTCACTGTCACATATATTGTTGTCCAATACATCTCACCGTCTGTTCACTGAATTTTATTTCTTGAAAAAGAATTGTACCTTAAAGTACTTGAATGTGAGGTCAGAATAGTACTCTAAATTATTTTAACATCATCTCTACTACACCTGGATAAAACTTGTGGGTGTTATAAAAAACTCCACAATGTAAAGAGACAAAAGGAATGCTGCAGGATTCCTGTGACCACGTACTGTCAAGTCCTCAGCTCCAACACAGTGAGGCATTGACAAGTTGGAAGGAAGAACAAGACACTTTGCTTCAGATGTCCTTTGCGGTTAAGATGCACAAGGTTGCCACGACCTCTCGTCTCGTGTCGGAGCAAAGGGTTTGGCAGCATGTAGTGTCAGGATTCCTGCACCTATTGGCCCCTTGCATTGTGCATCCTTTTCATGTCAAGCCGTTCTTGTGGCAAGTGTCGGCATGCCTCAGCATTGTACCTCGTCATAACCAAGCAAATGAGTAAAGCAAAAAATGATAGCAAATGTGGCGCGCAGCGGGAGATGAAAGAAGCGATCGCAAGGGAGGAAAGTGGAGGATGACGCTACAGTGAAAGCATAAGGTGGAAAACAGAGGAGGAGAGTATGGCAAAATGTTGTGGGGGAAAGCAGAGTGCCACACGAGACTACGAGATGGCGCCATAGTACTATTTGAAATCTGATTGTGTGCACGACACGAATTGTGTAGTACTTTCTGGAAGCCACACAGGCGCCAGCAATTACACTGGAACATCCGACAAGTCATGTGTAAAAGCCAGCGCACTTGACCCGCAGATCAGATTCTCAAAGATTGCAGACTCTGCTCGCCTTCTATTGATGTGCTTGAGGGTTACTTGTTTTGCAACATTTCGCTTCATTTGCAATGTGCCACATGAGACAGATGTCCACACCAGTGAAATGAAAACATGTATAGAGCTGCGCTCATGTTTCGTATTAGGGTGTATGGGTAATAGCTGGCAAATTTTATGACTTGAAAGTATCCTGCAAAAGCTGATCATCATCATCATCATCATCAGCCTGCTTACGCCCACTGCAGGGCAAAGGCCTCTCCCATACTTCTCCAACAACCCCGGTCATGTACTAATTGTGGCCATGTCGCCCTTGCAAACTTCTTAATCTCATCCGCCCACCTAACTTTCTGCTGCCCCCTGCTACGCTTCCCTTCCCTTGGGATCCAGTCCGTAACCCTTAATGACCATAGGTTATTTTCCCTCCTCATTACATGTCCTGCCCATGCCCATTTATTTTTCTTGATTTCAACTAAGATGTCATTAACTCGCGTTTGTTCCCTCACCCAATCTGCTCTTTTCTAATCCCTTAACGTTACACCCATCATTCTTCTTTCCATAGCTCGTTGCATCGTCCTCAATTTAAGTAGAACCCTTTTCGTAAGCCTCCAGGTTTCTGTCCCGTAGGTGAGTATTCGTAAGACACAGCTGTTATAGGTACATTTTCTCTTGAATAATGGCAACCTGGTGTTCATGATCTGAGAATGCCTACCAAACGCACCTCAGCCCATTCTTATTCTTCTGATTATTTCGGTCTCATGATCAGGATCCGCGGTCACTACCTGCCCTAAGTAGATGTATTCCCTTACCACTTCCAGTGCCTCACTGCCTATCGTAAACTGCTGTTCTCTTCCGAGACTGTTAAACATTGCTTTAGTTTTCTGCAGATTAATTTTTAGACCCACTCTTCTGCTTTGCCTCTGCAGGTCAGTGAGCAAACATTGTAATTGGTCCCCTGAGTTACTAAGCAAGGCAATATCATCAGCGAATCGCAAGTTACTAAGGTATTCTCCATTAACACTTATCCCCAATTCTTCCCAATTCAGGTCTCTGAATACCTCCTGTAAATACGCTGTGAATAGCATTGGAGAGATTGTATCTCCCTGCCTGATGCCTTTCTTTATTGGAATTTTGTTCCTTTCTCTATGGAGGACTGCGGTAGCTGTGGAGCCGCTATAGATATCTTTCAGTATTTTTACATACAGCTCGTCTACACCTTGGTTCCGTAATGCCTCCATGACTGCTGAGGTTTCGACAGAATCAAATGCTTTCTCGTAATCATTGAAATCTATATATAAGGGTTGATTATATTCCGCACATTTCTCTATCACCTGATTGATAGTGTGAATATGGTCTATTGTTGAGTAGCCTTTACGGAATCCTGCCTGGTCCTTTGCTTGACAGAAGTCTAAGGTGTTCCTGATTCTATTTGCGATTACCTTAGTAAATAGTTTGTAGGCAACCGACAGTAAGCTGATCGGTCTATAATTTTTTAAGTCTTTGGCATTCCTCTATTTTCCCTCTTACCGCTAGCTCATTGATCGGCTTCTTATGTACCAGCTTCTTCCGTTCCCTCCTCAGGTCTAGACTAATTTGAGTTCTTACCATCCTATGATCGCTGCAGTGCACCTTGCCGAGCACGTCCATATCTTGTATGATGCCAAGGTTAGCGCAGAGTATGAAGTCTATTTCATTTCTAGTCTCGTCATTCGGGCTCCTCCACGTCCACTTTTGGCTATCCCGCTTGTGGAAGAATGTATTCATTATCCGCATCTTATTCTGTTCTGCAAAGTCTACTAATAGCTCTCCCCTGCTATTCCTAGACCCTATGCCATATTCCCTCACTGACTTGTCTCCAGCTTGCTTCTTGCCTACCTTGGCATTGAAGTCGCCCATGAGTATAGTGTATTTTGTTTTGACTTTACCCATCGCTGATTCCACGTGTTCATAGAAGCTGTTGACTTCTTGGTCATCATGACTGGATGTAGGGGCGTAGACCTATGCGACCTTCAATTTGTACCCCTTATTAAGTTTCACAACAAGATCTTCCACCCTCTTGTTAAAGCTATAGAATTCCTGTATGTTACCAGCTGTATTCCTATTAATCATCAATCCGACTCCTAGTTCTCGTCTCTCTGCTAAGCCCCGGTAGCACAGGACGTGCCAGCTTTTTAGCACTGTATATGCTTCTTTCGGCCTCCCAACTTCACTGAGCCCTATTATATCCCATTTAGTGCCCTCTCATTCCTCCAATAGCACTGCTAGACTCGCCTCACTAGATAACGTCCTAGCGTTAAACGTTGCGAGGTTCAGATTCCAATGGCGGTCTTCGCAGCTGCTGGGGACTCAGTGCCGGGGTTTGATTGTTGTATTCATATAGGAGGTTGTGGCCAAGTACTGCACCAGGGTGGCCAATCCTGCTCTGGTGAGGGAGTGCGTTACCGGTTCTGGTCACCGGGATCAGGCCGGTGACCAGAACCTCCAGGCCTTGTTTAAGCAATTTTATCAACACGCAGATTTTTTTTTTAATCCGGTGGAAAATTGTGGGCACCGGTATTTGAACCACGATCCTCTCGCACGTGAGGTGGATGCTCTGCCTCTACACCACCGCTGCTCTTGATAAGCTGATACTGAAAGCTAACGATTCAATCACAGGTAGAAGGGAGGGTAAAGATGTGCCTGTGAGCAGCCTTCCATATCTACATGGCATGTCACAGTGAGTTGTGAAGGGTGGGGCAGGATACAGCTTCAATGTCGTCTTTTCAACCAAGAATAAGTTAGACGAAATGTGTGCTGCTGTGGAAAGAGAGGGGTGCAATACAAAGCAGCATGATGTATATGCCCCGTGTAACGAGGGCGTGGTTTATGAAATTCCCCCCTCATGTGGAAAAGGCCAAATCAGCCAGACGAAATGGTAACTATCTGAAGGAATGCAGGACTTCCTTGAAGGGCCAGCCAACATCTCATTTATCATTGCTTTGTGAAGAATGTAGCTGCGCTTTCAGTCTTTCGGACACCAAGATAGTGCCTAAATACAGAGACAGGGTGGCACGTGAGATAGCGGAGGCCTACTACATTCAGAAGGCAGGTGATAGCTGTGTCCTGAGGCTGTCTATCATGCTGCACAGATTGGAAATAGATGACCTTGCCGCTACTCTTCAAAGAATGTGGCGTCATTCCAGATTAGGAAGGTACAGCGCCAACTAAGATGATCATGAGAGAGAGGACAACACGGGACAAGCGCTTGTTCTGTGTCATTACTCCTCTCGTGACCGTGTTAGTTGGCGCTGTTCTTTCCTAATTCAAGTGTGCACCATCTAGCCTAAATGAATGTTGTCTTGAGTCATTTCACATCTTCTCATATTTATTTTAAGGGTATTTATTCATCTCCTTTCAATAAATTTCTCTGTTGATACTTCAGCACTTTACCCCTCTTGTCTTTTTCTCATTCAGTGTACTTCTCACGCTAAAGTTTCTAGTAACAGTCGAACTTTAATGTCTTTTTTGTGAGTGTTTCTTGATAACTCTCCTCTGCCTGACTGTGCAACGTATAGCTCAGGTCTACATCAAGGTATGGTGCCTACAGCGTTTCTTTATTTCATTGTTTTCTTTTTTTGATCAGAAAGCAACACAGCTACACTACATACTGCCTCAAGCATTAAGTTGCACCAGCCCCTGCATAGATACCAGTATAATTTAATTGAAAGCGTACAAATAAAGGCTGTCCATTTCATCTGGACCTTGTTTTGGTATGCTGAAGTAGCCTAAATGCTAGCTGTCGTGAACTTATCTCGTTTAATTAAGAGAAGTTGAGTCTCTTTCATGCATTTTTTATTTTGATACACTAGAAGGCCTTGCAATTTAAGTATACCTTTTTCTTAGGGCGTTTGCATTCTTAAAGTACTTCACACACTTTCTAGAGGCCATCTGTCTATCTATCTATCCGTCTGTCTGTCTTTGTGTCTATGTGCCTATGTTTGTATCTAAGAGTTTTCCCGTTTATCTGGATCGCATCGAGCTGCTGTGCTGAGGTAACGGGGTTTGAAACCAACCATCAGACAAACCTGGGTATGTGGCAGTGTGTACATGCGGGCTGCCCTTCTTCCACGAACCTCTTTCAGGCCAACACGGGTCACTGTGGGTGAGGGACTGGGTACCACATTCGAAGGAACCTTGATGCCGATTGGAGTAGTGGGTACGTTCCACTCGGTCTGTGTGGGTCTCCAATGAATCTCTTTGATGCCACATTTGGTCCCTGGGTATGTCTCAGTAGGTGTGTGCCAAGGAACGTCTTTGACGCCAACTTGCATAACTAGGTATGTGCCGCTGTATACAATGACACAAAAGATTGCTTAAACTTCTCTGGTGGAATCAAACCGACGCAGCAAGGGTTTCTCGAGGACAGCATCCCAACGCATTTCGGAGGCCGCATGCAGGCATTCACGGGAGCGGGGTGCACCGAGTGTTCTTGGGGAAGCGGGAGTTGGCAGTGCCGCTGCAGTACACGCCTGGTACATAGCTCATTTCGATGGTGGCACTACGTTGTGTCATAATGCTAACACATTACCGTTGGCATTGATTGTGAGATCAGTTCTGCCGTAGATTTCTTCTACCCACAATAACTGCTTCAAACACTTCCCTGTTCTTTTATTCCCAGCACAGTTAAGGAATGCAAGTGATATGCAAATGATGAAGGCATATGTAATTTTTGCATAATTTGGCCCCCACACCTGCATTTTAGCATTTTGTAACTGCTTCTCACATTATATCTGGGCATCAGAGATTTTTTGAACGTTCTTCTTTTACTATATGATCAAGGAACCAGTCTCTTCGGTCCTATTACACCAAGATAGTATTTCTTTTTCTGTTTTCATGACCCCTCGCTTGTTTTCTTCTATAGCATTCAGATCCGTGTTATATACAAGTGTTTAAGAGTAATTATGCTTTTATTTGCTGTGTGATGGCATGTTACACACATTTATGCAGTTTTATACACTTGTGGTGCTCTACTCCAGTTTTCTTTTCCCCCAGTGAGCGTGTGCTGTGGCTCTGTGGATGGAAGCAAAGGCACGATGGTCTGCAAGGCAATGTCTTCAACCGTAGGTGAGCGCAAGGAAATTCACTGATTTCAGGCTGGGAAGGAGCTACAACTACTAGCTGACCTTTACAAGAGATGCACTATATAACATATACAATAATTGACAGACTACGGATGAGAATTTTCACAAGTTAACTTACGGACTTTCGCAGAACTCGTTTACGATATTCTATTCTCTATGCACTTTGAGTTGCCATTTAATTAGGCCTTGTTCTGTGATTTGCTAGTCCCCTGGTTAGCTCAGATGATAAGCGACTACCCCGGTAAGTAATTGGTGTCAGGTTCGACTCCAGAGCCAGTAAAAATTTTGTTTCACCCGTTAAGTTTTCTTTCTGAGATACCTGTATGCGTTTCCTTTGTTGCTTTTTGCTGCAGTCAGATGGACGGCAATTTTCACATTAGTGGACCTTGCTCCACCTTGCAGACTTCAGCGGGATGGACTTGCAAACTGTTTTTGCATGTTTGGATTATATTTGTGCCGAAAAAGTTGTCATTAGCTCGACCCTTTGGTTCTTTTAGGATGCAAAGTACATCACCATTTATTAACAATGTATTATCACAGGGTAGTGAAAATAAAAGCAAAGGTGTGTGAAAACTGAAAAGGTTTCGATTTGAAGATAGTACCAAGTCAAGAAAAAAGAAAGCCAAATATTGAATCAAATATTGGAAAGATTTATCATCAAGTTCGATGTTTACAAATTTTGGCCAAAAAAAAACATGGCGATGCACGTGCTTGGAAGTTTCCTAGCATTGCATAGTTTGTCTGGTCATTGATTACAGGGGTATCGTTGGCCTTAAGGGCAGACACTGGTTTGAAAATATTTTTTTTTAATTTTCAGTATTTCCAGCTGAAATTTTTATGCAATATGTATTTTTCACAGCTGAAAACAAATATGCAATTAGATTTGGGCTATCAGTCCCACATTTTAAAAATATTGACTGTTTCATGAACTTACATTCTGCCCAGTCTTTTGACAGCTTTCCCATAAAAGATTGCTACTAATTTGGTATGACAGCGCTCTATGGAGACCAGGGAGTGCAGGAAAACCATAATTTTATTTTTAGCTTCATTGGTTCAAGAGTTATGGCCTTATCAAGTATACTCATCAGAAAGCTGAAACTGTCGCTTAATTTTATTGTTGATTAAATCACTGTTCTAAATAAAAGTATCAAAATTTCTTGGTTTTATTGCACAAATCAATGTATAAGCTTTCAAATGCTACAAAAATTATCAAAATCCAACCGCTACATCAAAAGATACTGTGGGCAATGGCCTAGGATGTGATAAAAAATGTTGTTTTGAGAAAACGAGAAATGAAGTTTAGGAACATGGGGAGCATTTTTATTCAATAGGAGAAGGTATGAATCAGTGTGGTAATGATGCTAGAAGCCACCAGGAACGTAGTCATCATCATTTTCCTTGGTGCGCTTTCTTTTCATTGCACGCCTGAAGTTTTCAGCATGTGCATGCTTCTTATCGAATGCCACTAGTCTGCGACTGTCCTTTTCTGAACATCTTTCAGAGGCTACGGCATTCTGCTGCAGGTGCAGTTCATTTAGTATTGCTGCATCTGCTCTCCCTTTGCCTGCGTTAAACCTTGCGACTGCTTCGGCCACAGCAGCTTCCACAGTGAAAAGGGAGGCATGTTTGCTCTTTGACACGAGCGACCAAATGACAGAGTGCAGGCTCTCGTTCGGGTTTTGGATTTTGCTTCTCTGACAACGCTTCAGCAATTTCTTGTCAGAGAGTCGCGTATACACAGGCCGCAAGGCATCAACAACATGTTCCGGCAGGTTGTAGCGATGCTTTGGAGGAGTCTCCTTCTGGGCAACAGCCCTGTTGTACTTGCACCAGGGTTCTTCACCACTTGGGCAATGCGAATGATTTGGGCTTGCATCAGTAGATGCTACATGATAAAGAGTTGCCCAAACAGCATTATGCATGGCTTTGATGTTTCCTTGAGTTTTCAAAGCCCATCCATAATATGTAGTGAGCTTTGTGAGCAGCTCGCCCGTGAGTTTTCCTTTACCGCCAAGGCTTGGCTTTCCGTCAGCTCTTTGTTTCTGCAGGAGGTTTCGAAAAGCTGTGCCCATGCGCTTATGCACATGGTTGACACAGTCCTCTTTTTCTATTGGTACAAAGCCATATACCTGTGCCTCCTGAAGGCTATTGAAGGCCCGGCTGTCTCCATCACATAATATGGTTGTGTAGCGGAGTCCGTGCCTTTCTAATGAGCGGCCAAACAAAATTTGTGCCACTTCCACCTCCATTTGGCCTGGCTTACTGGAGGTATTCTTTTGGCAGCTGTGGTCAGCTAGCCACTCGGCATACCTTGGGTCGTCCTCCTTCGGCCCTAGCTGGCACCCCAAACAGAAGTTCGATAGGACGACGAAGTCAAGCACATATCCCGTGAATGGCTCGATCACTGTCCCAACACAAATATGGGACGAGTGGCCCCTGGTCAACCGAGTCCCATCAAAGGAAACAGCGATGTTTCCAGGATTTCCGTAGTCCAGATCAGCATACAGCATTTTCACCGTGCTCGCGCAGTCGTCAATAACGAACGCGGCAGCCTCTTCAATTTAACATAATCTTGGTAGGTCTTCGTGTGCATGCCTCTCCGCGAAATATTCAGAGTGGAAAATATATCGTTTAGCGCAGTTTGTCCGTTCCCTGTGCTCATTGCCGCGCGAACCGCGAGCACGTCGATTTCGAAAGGGCCGCGCGCCGCGTCCCCCCCTGCTCTTGGCGAGCTCCGTGCAGTCTCGAGTTCTCCGCACTCATCACAGGTCAGCACAAGTTTCGCGGCGATGCCATATTCTCGGTCTTCTTTGGAGAGATCTGCCAGGCCCGCCACACACACGGCAATTCATGCACTGAAGCAGTTCATTCACCAACGCTAAGCTTACGACGGTGAACGGCGTTCCAGTCGTCGCGGCTCCTTCAGAGTCTCGAAAAAAAGACCGCTTGCGTCGTGTGGCTGACGTCGACGAAACGTGTTGCTTTATATCACTCGCACGACACTCGATGGCCACTTTTTCAGCGTCGGAAACCAGGGGAGTGTCGACGCGCACAGCTCGCGTGTGATCTTTGATCGTCGCTATTGCGTCCGCGATCACGGGTGCCGCGTTCGTGATAGCGCCGGCACAGCCCGCTTCTTCCGTGTTCTCAGCGGCAGAAGGTCTCGCTGGTGATACGCTGCGTGTTCTCGGACGCCGTTTTCGCTTCTTCCCGAACGCATGAACAGTCCGGAACTTTCGATGACCGCCTGCCATCGCACCGATCGCACCGCCGTCGCTTAGGCCTCTTGGGAAAATGGCAGACTGCGCGCCGCTGTTTAGCAGACGAATCCATTAGCACCAATAGGGAACCAGGAACTGCCCCACGTGATAGAAACGCACCAATAATGTGCGAGTATGAGTTCTTTTTTTAATGCGTGATAGCTGTGCCGTTGCCAGACGGAAAGCGCTCTTCCGCTAGGAACAGACAACAGAAGAATGCATCTTTCAAACAACGCCTCCTTTGTTTCAAATGAGACCAAAATGGCCGCGTTACTTGGCGTGGTTCTCAGGCGCTGCGGCATTAAATATGATCGTTTTTGAGGTGGTTTCGCTAGCGAAAATGCAATAAAACTGACTTGAGACCGAATAACTCGACGAATGCGCATTACATTGCTACAGTATTTTAGGAACAGTTTCTTTAGACCTTATTAATTATGAAAAAAAAATACTTCAAAAAATCGATTTGTCATAATTTTTTTGGCCTCCCAGACCCGTGTCTCCCCTTAATAATAATTTAAACATTTTGGCATCATGCGGCGTCGATCGTGTCAATGCACAATTTTCTAAAAGTAGGGTTGCTTACTCATCCATTTTTTTGTACGAACTTTTCGCTCAGACTTTAAATTCTGGTGTGCTGCCTTGTGATTGGAAGGTGGGCAAAGTGGTGTCATTGTTTAAATCTGGTGACACTCATTCTGCACTAAATTATAGGTCAATATCATCGACCAGTGTCCCTTGTAAGATCTTTGAACATGTCATTTATTCTCACCTGGTTAACTTCCATAAAGCTCATTCTTTTTTTCACATCTCGTCAGCATGGTTTCAGGAAGACATTCTCCTGTGAAACATAATTAATTTAATTTACTAATGATCTATTAGTAGGTCTAGACTTGGAATTTTATATTAATTGTGTGTTCTTAGATTTCTCTAAAGCTGGTCTGCCATGAACTACTTTATCTTAAGCTCAGTAAACTAAATCTTGACACTAACATTCTTGCGTGGATAAAAAACTTTTTGTTAAACCGACAGCAATTTGTAACTGCTAATGGCTACGATTCTTCTCTTAGTCCTGTGCTTTCAGGAGTGCCCCAAGGTTCTGTCCTTGGGCCTCTTCTTTTTATAATTTACATAAATGATTTACCTGATTGTATTAACTCCTCTATCAGGCTTTTTGCAGACGACTGTGTTGTATATAGCGTGATTTCCTCTGATAATGACATATCACTACTACAGACTGATCCTGATAATATTTCTGATTGGTGTAACACATAGAAAGTGAAACTCAGCGCGACGAAGTGCAAACTAATGAAAATTTCTCGTAAACTATCCACCAACACTTGTAAGTATAACGTAATTGGTTCCTTTCTCGAAAAAGTGATTGCTTACACATACTTAGGGGTCCACAATAATTCTAACCTGTCTTGGCAACCGCACATTAATTATATTGTCAGTAATGCTAATTGCATACCTGCGCCGTAATTTTTTAACGGCCTCTTCTTCTCTTAAACTCCTTCTTTATAAAACATTTGTTTGTTTCAAACTAGAATGCATCAACTCTGTGGGATCCATTTACTGAAAGTCTTGTTAGTCACCTTGAAGCTGTACAGAATCGTAGTGCACGCTTCATTTTTTATAACTACTCCCATCTTTCCAGTGTTTCATCTATGAAAACAGCGTTACAGCTTCCGTCCCTTTCCTCATGCTGGAAAATAGCACGTCTCTCCTTATTTCATGAGATTTACTACCATAACCCTCGTCTTAAGCCGGAATTACTTTCCCACCCTTCATTCATATCATTTTGTATTGACCATCGTTATAAAGTGTTTGTTCCTCATTGTCACACTAACCAACACTTTCATTGTTTCATTCCTCAAACTTGTATTGACTGCAACCACTTGCCCACCTCCGTTGTATCTATTACGTACCCCAGTGACTTTAAAAATAGGCTTGAATATGTCACTTAATATATGCTTTGCATATTTTTCTCTATTTATTGTTACCACTCCCTTCTGTAACGCCCTGTAAGCTCTGAAAGTATTCAAACAAATAAATAAAATTTAAAAAGAATGTAGCAAGCTATCAGTAATTTAGGTACATAGAAATCAAGATATACAGTACAATGTACTTTTATTAAAGGGAACTTCAAATTAGTATACCAGCATTGATTACAGCTAAGTTCTAGTATAAAGGTCTCGAAAATATTTTCTTTATCAATAGAATGTTAATCGAATGACATGAAGTGATGTTTTTACCTCTGAGGCTAAAGAATTAGTTATGTTGTACTGAATACAAATCAGGATCTTATCTTAACAGTGAACCTGTGTATTATAGCAATCTCTTATTGGCATAGAAAGTTTTGCTTTCCAGTTTTGCTTCAAAATACAGAAGGGCTTTCTTATCTTTATGGCAGGTGGGTTATCGTATGGCCAATCTCGCGACAGATGAAAGCATAGACCGCACATCATGTGATTCAATCACCACTTCACATGTAGCTATTGTTCGTGCCGTGCGGTTCAGTCGTGGTCAGCGATGGTAGAAGGGTGCTTCTTCGTTGTCAGTTTCAGTGTGATTTGCCACCTGTCAAATATTTTGAAATCGAGAGGGTCAGGAGAAGCTCACGCAATACCCCCTACCCCTTCCCACTTTTCTCGTCAATCTGCTGTCCACACCTATGAATGCAACCGGGCAGTTGTCAAACTATGGTCAGGTGCAACTATAGAAAAAATGGGAGGCCCCGCCCAGATGACCGAAGCGCGACAGGCGATTAAAATAGTTCCGCTCAAAAAACTGTGCTTCTAAAATGTAATATTCTCGCTATAAATAAATACTTTTGTATTTTGATGACTGCTTTAATAGAGCTCTCATGATTGCAATGCTACAGCACATGCCGGATTGTGAGAGCAAAATAACCATCTGCCTTCTACAACACTACGCGTCGTCTGCTTTTTAGCTTCATTGCCAGGGGCAAAAGTAGAAAGAGCAGCCCTGCATGGCTTTCGCACTGGCTTACATGTACACGGCACATTTACTACTTGTTTTCCTAGCTTAAAAGGAATGAGGTGCTATTTAACAAAGATATAAAAAAGCAATGCATTCATCGAAACCATTTAAAACCTGGGACAGGAAGACTACCGAGGCAGGAAAGCTACAAAATTGCTTCATTCATCATTCTAAATAGATATTATTGGTTTTAAATAGCATAAGATTTATATTTTTTTGTGTGTTTTCACAAACTTATTTTCAAGAATGTGATAGTTCTTTTTATCGTTCCTTCTCACATTATTTTTTCTGTTTCTTATATAGCAACACAGTACTCGATCACACCCGCCGCTAACAGTAGGCACCAGATTTTGGCAAACTTTCCTCATTGTAGCCTCACTTTGGAGCAAAACAAAACATCATGGAACAAACACGCCGCGGAATCCTCTTTTCAGACGAAGTGCAGCGCAGCGTCAACGATGCTCGCTGCAATCTTTCGTCGCCTGATCACAGCTCAGAATACACGGCACAAATGGCCCATCATAAGCTCGCAATAATATTTCCGGCAGGGTAGACCACCACAGACAGTTTGGGGATTCACTCTGACGAGGAGCACACGCATATCGCTGACGCTACTTGGCCCAGTTCGAAGCGCAGGCGGCCATCTTCTCCGTCAGCGGGGTCACTGGCCGTCCGGCTCGTGACGTCAGTCTAGAGTGCTGCGCGCCCATTGGTGGAGGCTCGTGTGCATCCACCTTGGAGGAGTAAATGCCCCTTTTTTTCTGATGTTGTATCCCACTGTAGTCCACAACACTTTCGGACCCACTGAATAAATCAAAAGCTAGTCTCGTCACAGGTTGCTCTAAGGAACAAAAATTAGCAACGTGCATCTATGAACGGCGTTCGGAATGAGAGGCCGTTGTATGGCGCGTTGCAAATATGGCGGCCACGAACAATTTTCTTGCCGTGCTGCACATTCGCTTTGGTTTGAGAGGCGGTTCATCGGCTTTCTGGGTATCGTGCAGCCGATGCAAACAGATGCATGTCGATTCAGCACATTACTGCAACTTGAACCTTGGTTGCCAACGCCCAACGAAGCAACACTGGGCACACCGATTAGGTTTCGTGGCCTAGGCAGCAATTCTGTGGTGAAAATTTACCACTAGCTGATACGGTAATGGGTCTCCAGCCGTTGCGAAGTGCTTGCTGCTAATATGTTTGTACAGCTGGCTCGTCGCAAGAT
Source organism: Dermacentor variabilis (assembly GCF_050947875.1). Lineage (NCBI taxonomy): Eukaryota > Metazoa > Arthropoda > Arachnida > Ixodida > Ixodidae > Dermacentor > Dermacentor variabilis. The sequence goes on from NC_134569.1 coordinate 258,839,898, forward strand.
CATGCGTGCCGGTTAGGTTTGTGGTTTTGTCGAAGTGCCGTTAAGTTCGTCGCCAAATATATAACACGATCCGTGTGCCTTACGGCAGCTAATTGGCCTGACACTTGCGCATGCACTTTACAAAATATGTGCCACTTTGTTTGCTGTTCCCTCTACCGGCATCATGCTATTGTTCCTTCGCTCCTGTCGGCCTACATGAAGTTTGTACCGACATTGGTGGCCCCAGCCAACGGGCCGCCGTTCTATGAATGTCAGAGTTCTGGTGCTGCGCCTCACGTCCCCACATCGGGTCGACGTCAAGGAGCTCTTGCAGAGACACTCCTGTGGCACCGAAAACAGTGCAGTGCACGGCAACGAGCACGAGGGGCTCCACGGCGCGCACGCACTTATGTGGGTCTCTGCACTGAATAAACGAGAAATCTAATCGTAGATATTAGATTCACGAATTGGATTATTGAAACATTCACTATTTGAGTTCGTGATATTTGAGTATTCCCACACCTTAGGCTGGAAACATTACTGGAAAGTCTGAATAAAGAATAAGACATATCTTATTGAACAAATTTGTGACGAGAAAATAGCACTGAAATGGCGCTTTATTGTATGTAGAATTAAGAAATATAGAAATATACTAAATATGCGGCTCGAGGCAGTCTATCTATACGTGTGTCACCATCCCAGATCAATTTCTGGTGCTCACATATACTTAAGACAGAACAGATTTGTGTAAGAAATAGGATTAAACACGCCTGTTTCACTGTGATATTTGCAATAATGCTCACATAATTCGAATACACCAAATGTGTTTTGCGTGATAGTGATAAATCGATAGATATAATGGCAGTTTGGTAAAAACGGTCATTGGCAAAGTCATGCAACGGATCCATGGCAATAGTATTAACCATTTTATAGGAGGCACTGTCAAAATTTTTGCTGTCACGAGGCACTAACAATAGAACTCAAGGCCTATGTTTTGTTTTTCTAATTTCTGTTGAACTGGCCGTTGTGCCTATGGCTGCTGAGTATGGGTTTGAATCCTGGCCGCATTCCAGTTTGGGTGGAATACAAAAATGCTTGTGTAGTGTGCCTCAATTAGTACACGTCGGACAACTCCATGTTGTCTCCACTAAGTCATCCCTCACAACCCTTGGTGCAGTTTTGGCTCGTTAAATCCCATAAATTTTAATTTGTTAAAAGCTTGACTTCTCTGGTATTCAATAGGCGTCACTTACCAAACCAGCTTGTGCTTTTGTGCCCTTTAAAACTTCATCATAAATCCAGTGCCAATCACTCTCAGTTTAAAGATAAATTGATCCTGCAGCGAACTGTTGTTATCTGCAAATAATATTACTTTGTTTGGCTTGCTTATTAAGCGCAAATGAGTTGCAGGAAATGCGGAGCCATGCTGAATAGTGCTCTTCCCTCACCACCATCCCATGCAGGCTGGAGAAAGAAGGTAGCTATGCCCGCAAGGCAGCCATCCACATGTTCAACCTGCGTCTACGAGAAGCCATTACAGTGCTCAAGGATGCAGCCACCGCAGCACAAGGTCAGCTGCTTTCTAATGCCACCTCACTCAAGGTTCTCTCGATGAGTTTAACCAGAAGCAAGGACAAGTAAAATACCAGCTGGCCAAGTAGACGCAACACATTTCTGTAATCAGCATCATTTTCTAGCATGTAGTTGTTAAGGAAGACTCAAAATTTTAAAAGCTGTTCTCTAGAATCTCAGTTGGAAAAATGTGCAATTATGAGACGAAAGGAGACACTACAAGATGTACACATTAAAAGTGTGACAGATTGGGCTAAAATAAATAATTAGGCGACATCTGCTCGGTAAGTCGGAAACACTGAGGATGACAGCATAGATGGAGCAGCACTCGCATGGGCAATGGCGATGGAGCTAACACGACTGAGACGAAATGCCAAACTGTAATTTGGCTCTTCGCCCATTTCAAAGCGCTTTGCGTGGACAGAGGGCACACCACGGGAACGGGTGACATATAATCACATAATACGCAATCTGCAAACTCAAAGTGCAATTGCTCTGTCGCGTGAATGCAATTTTATCTTGAGCATCTGCTGCTAAGGACAGCCTTTGTGATCAGAGTTCTCGTTTGCTGGCGACGTGTGCGCACATGGTGCCAACGCTACTAAATGCAAAGTGGCGACCAGTAAAAAAGAGGAAGATGGGTGACCATGAAGAAGGGAGCTTCAACACACAGGTTCTCTAGGTGATAACGAAACTATGAATGGCAGAGAACTTTGCCTTGTGGTATGACTTCATGACAGCTTGCACCGCGCTGCTGTGAAATCACACCTCAAGATGAAATTCGCATATAACTCGCACCTTGACTTTACAGTTAAATTTTTTGAATTTTTGGCGTGGGTTATACACGCAAACATACAGTATCACCAAGGCTGGGGGATCACCCTCGTGCGACCACTGTGTTGTATGACTGTGCGTCTAGGCAGGCAAAGAAGCCAGCTCATGGAACATCATATGCAGTCTGTGCTCAGCTTTCTTCCACTTCTTTGGCATGTGGGAACTCGGTTAATAGCTGTGAAAAACATATCGATATCCTCCGTTCTTTCTGTGGCACGATTATTAGCACAATGTGGTGTGCACCTTTACGGTGTAAATAAATGCAAGTGCAGTGAATTGTTCCTGTTGGCATGAAGTGTCTCACCCAGGTTGTGCGAGTGCAAGCAGCCTGGGCCTGGTGGCACTGTCCCTGTCGGGCTACACAAGGGAGACTCGGGAGTCCTGGCGGGAGGTGTGGCACTCGCTCCGTCTCTCCCTGGGAGACCCCTACCTGCAGGCCATATTTGCCTTCCTGACGGCCGCCGATGACAGTTACACTGAACTGCTGGTCAGTGGTAGCTGTAGCGCACATATACTTGACATGTAGGAAGGTCATTCCACTGTGGCAGCAGGCCTCTGTGTGTGTAGTTGCCAAGGCTACCAAGCCCACTGAAGATGCACCCGCAAACATAGCGCGAAAAAAAGCTTTGGTTATTTTCACAAGAAAGATCGCTGCAGCAGCAGCGCATAAGACTCATCATTGTGCATTTTGCAATCCTACGGTGTCCATACTGAGCACATTTCATTTTTGCTCATAGTGTGGTTTGTAAGATGGGAGCAGGGATTAGCAGCATCTACATGGAAGTGAGCGCCCCCCCCCCCCCCCAAAAAAAAAGAAATTATTTGTGCCATGGAGCATGCCATTAGTCTCATCGATGACTCCGAGCGTGAAGATGCCCACACTCATGTGATCAGCATTTTTGCCAAACTCCCGCGCAAGCTGCCCTCTGCCTGGTTGCCTTAACAGCAAAACGCCATCAAAACTCTCTGCAGGAATGCGACATAGTGATACTATTGCCAGCCAACAACGGTAGTGTCAAAGTTATTATGAACACCAGTGACGATGCGTAAAATGTTGGACCTTGTTCAAGATAGACACGCCTATACCATCCTCAATCGTGACCACACACTTAAGGTGGAACGGGATCTTCAAAAGCTTTTAGCGAACAGACGTTGTCCCTTTTGTGCCGCCAGAACACAAGTCACCTTATTAGTCACTTCTTTGCCACAACGGCTCTGCTTCAGCACTATATCATCATCATAATCATCATCATCATCATCAGCCTGGTTGCGCCCACTGCAGGGCAAAGGCCTCTCCCATACTTCTCCAACAACCCCGGTCATGTACTAATTGTGGCCATGCCATGCCTGCAAACTTCTTTATCTCATCCGCCCACCTAACTTTCTGCTGCCCCCTGCTACGCTTCCCTTCCCTTGGGATCCAGTCCGTAACCCTTAATGACCATCGGTTATTTTCCCTCCTCATTACATGTCCTGCCCATGCCCATTTCTTTTTCTTGATTTCAACTAAGATGTCATTAACTCGCGTTTGTTCCCTCACCCAATCTGCTCTTTTCTTATCCCTTAACGTTACACCTATCATTCTTCTTTCCATAGCTCGTTGCGTCGTCCTCAATTTGAGTAGAACTCTTTTCGTAAGCCTCCAGGTTTCTGCCCCGTAGGTGAGTACTGGTAAGACACAGCTATTATATACTTTTCTCTTGAGGGATAATGGCAACCTGCTGTTCATGATCTGAGAATGCCTGCCAAACGCACCCCAGCCCATTCTTATTCTTCTGACCACTATATGGTCTCCCGAAAAACCACAAGTCAGGCACTCCAATGCAGCCCATTGTAGATTTCCCGGTCCTCTGTCCAGCTACCTTCACCGTGTGTGTGCCCCACTTGTTGGGAGTGGCTCCACATTTGTTCGCAACTATCCGGACTTTATTGACAAGGTACGCCACCTCGCTGTAGATGATGATGAAGTCATGGTGTCATTTGACATGGTTCCCCTTTTCACTAGTGTTCCTGTGGCTCTTGTAGTGGACGCTTGCAAAGCTGCCCTTCTGGCTGATGAGGAGCTTTGTGAACATACGGCAATTGCGGTACAGGTCCTCGCAAGGTTACTGGAATTTTGCTTGAAAAGTGCTTACTTCAATTTTCATGGTGTCACAAGCAAGTACACGGAACCCCTGTGGGCGCGTCAATTTTTGTAACCGGTGCAAATCTAGCTATGGTTTCCGTGGAAAGCCGGGCTTTGTCTTCCTTTCATCCTACTCTGAAAGTTTTCTTTCGCTAAGTTGATGATTGCTTTTGCATAATAAAAAAAGATGCCCTGGCTGCCTTCACGGATCATCTAAATAGCATTAAGGAAGCGATAAATTTCACCGTCGAAGAGGAGGAGACATAGTGGTAGGAGACATAGTGGTAGAATGGGACAGAGAGTGGCTATCTTTCAATGTTCATGGGAATGACACGCACACAGAGCGGTATCTTAATTTCACTTCTGTAAACACTGTGGTGATCCATAAACAGCACGTGGCATTCTCATTAATACAGAGAGCCCAAATGATTTATAGTAAGCCAGAAGACTTAGATTCCGATTTGGCCTGCATTGTACGTGAGCTCGGCGTGTGCAGCTACCCAAAAAGTTTTATTGCTTCTTCGGAAAAAAGAGCCTCGCGACCTACGGAACCACGTAATGGCCAACGTCGCACCGTCATTCTGTATGTTCTTGGCATCAGCGAAGCTTAGGCGCATCTCCTGCGTAAATATAACGTGCAAGTAGCCCATGTTCCCAGCCGCAAGTTACATTGCGAGCTTGTCAATGTCAAGGTCAAACTGAGAAAAGAAAGGTTCCCTGGCGCTGTATATAAAATATCATGCGTGGACTGCAATGATGTCTACATTGGTGAAAGTGGCAATTTTGAGTGGCGCCTAAAGGAGCACATGAACGATGTGAAAAAAATAAAAGTCACTTGCAGTGCGCTTGCTGAACACGCAGAAACCCAGCAACACGATTTCAACTGGAGCCAAGCTTCAGTCATCGCCCAAGAAAAGAACTTGACAAAACGACTATATCTGGGATCTCTAACTATCCAAACAACCGCACACACTCATGACATGACATGGTCACCCAACAATTTGCAGTTTTCCATGAGAAATTGTAGTAGAGGGTCTGTTATGGATACAGTTGAATCCCAGCACAACGAAGTCCACTTCATCAAAATTTTCACCACAACAAAGATTTTTTCATTCTCCATCAGTATCCCATAGAACACAATGCATCGAAATTCCCTCGAAAATGAACTATTTGCAGACACATTTTCACTTGAACAAAGTTTTTACGGAGCAGACGTGAGCAAAATTATTTCAACTGTAGCTCATCGAAACCCCTAAAACTGTTTTTTCATGCGTTGACAAATCATCGACCTTGATAGTTTAAAGAAAATTATGCAGATCCCATGCACTGTGGGAATCAATGTAAGCAAAGCTTTCTGTGCTGTTTGCTTTTACTGACGATAATTAGCGGTGATGTCGATGGCGAATGTTTAATTTCTTCAACGTTTTGTCCCACACAAGAGTGGTGAGTTCATGTTAAACGTTACCTTGTGTGCATCACTGCGGCTTGTCTGCATAGCACACAAAGCACGAACGGAGAAGTGTTTGCTTGAGGCATTGTTGTGCGCCATATTTCATAACCTCTGAGAGGGTTGAGCATTGTCATTGCCTCACATGGCACACCGCATCGTGGCAGGAGCATTAAACTTGAATTGGATTACGGGGCTGTAAGTGCCCACAATCGAATTATGAAGCAGGCTGTAGTGGTGCACTCCGGATTAATTTTGGCACCATTGTGTTCTTTAACATGTCCCGAAATAAAAGTGTGTGAGTGTTTTTTATTTCGCTCCCGATGAAATGCGGCTGTTTCGGCCAAATCCGCCATTTGTGTCGCCTAGACCCTGCAGTGTGCTCTAATTAATGTGGCTTTGCTTCTGCACGCCATGCATAAATTGTCTGCTAGACATATTTGCATGCTTTTATTTTTAGAAATAGCAGAAACGCACCGTACCGCACCTTGAACTTAAGTTTGCCCAGTGTTTCCTTGCCTTCTCACGTCACCTTTTCCCTATCCCCTCCCCCCTTTGTATTTGTATAGGAACTGCGAGCGAAGAGTGGCAAGGCTCTATTCACTTGTTTCGCGATTGCATCGGTTCTACCCATTCTCAGCCCCCTCTTCCCCTCCTCTCTTCCACTCTATCTAGTTTCCCTCTGGTCTTACACATTGGTACAAGGGTAAGCGCTTGCAGGGGGTAACGAATAATTACAACTGTCATGAGGCTAATGTGGTGATGACCCGGGAGTTCCAGACGGCATTGTGCACATTCGTCGCGGTGAGGTCCAAACGAGTTCCTCGCGTCTCTTTTCTTCTCTGCCACGCTCCTTCCATGTATATACATGCTCTGAACCGCCCCCCGGCGTGGTGTGCCAGACAGCAGTAGCCACAGCAGCAGCAGCAATGGGAAAGTCGAAGAAAAAGGCAAAGAAAGCTTTGCTTTAAAAGAACACACAAACTGGAGCTGTTCGGGCCACGACACAATGTAAACAAAACTGAGAGCCACCATGCCGTGTTGGTGATGGCAATGCAGTGTGCTCTTATGGAGGAGCATCCAAGCTCCGAGGATTTGGGTCATATTTGTTAGAAAAATGGTGCACATACGAATAACATACACGCAATAATTTTATTTTTATAATATTTCTCATTAATTCACTTTTTACAAAGTTTCGTGTAAATGGCTCCGGTGTACAACACCAATTACTATACGAAGTAGCGGTTGCGACGTCAAATCCCGGCAGAGTGCAACGAGGCGTTTGGATGACGCACGCTTGACGAAGAATGATTGCATGCCATTTGGCAATTGTCTCTCAAAGCTGTTGGATCGTCAGCTGAAGCATGTCGCGGCTGACAAAGAAACACAAGTTTTTGTCGCTAGAAGAGAAGGCTGGAGTTATCACTAGGCTGAAGCTGGAAAGAAAGAAATCAGTCATTGCGGATGAATTTTGAATTTCAGCTAGCTCTTTTTTCACAATATTGAAGAGCAAGGATACTATAGAAAAAGTGCTAGCTTCAGGGACATGAGCGAAGCACAAGTGACTCAGCTAGTGCACGAGGCCTCGGACAAGGCAGTTTACACCTGGTTTGTGGAGACACAGGTCAAGAAAATCGCCCTTAGTGGCGATATTGTGAGGTAAAAAGTGCTGAATTATGCCTGCATACTAGGAATAGATTACTTCTGCCTGCATACTAGGAATAGAATAGGGCAGTGTAGGTTGGCTGAACAGATCCAAGTCACGCCACAGCGTTATCGGCAAGGTTTTGTGCGGTGAAGCCGTTTCGTCGATAGTGATGGCGCCACTGCTTGGATGTCAGCCAGCCTCACAGGCATCCTGAAAGACCATCGGATAATTATAAGGCCGACAAGACCAAGCTCTTGTACGAGATGCTGCCCACGCTAGGGGCTGCACTGCCACGGAGGTAAGCACAGCAAGAAAAGAATAACTGTGCTCCTGTTCGCCAATGTGGACAGTTCAGACAAGCGGCTGCTTTTGTTCATCGGAAAAAGTACCAAACCCCTCTGCTTCAAAGGAAAGTGGAGCCTTCCTGTGTTGTACATGGCTAACACTTGGGTGCGGATCACCCGGGCTATTTTCGGAGAGTGGGTCGAAGCCTTCGACCGGTGCACGAGCAGGCAAGGCTGAAAGGTTTGTCTACTTTTAGGCAATTGTTCCACCCACATCATAGAGGATACCGAGCTGGAAAACATGCAGTTAAAGTTTTTCTCACCGAACTGCACCTCTTTCATTCAACCCCTAGACCAAGGGGTCATCCAGAGCAACAAGTGGGCCTACTGTGAGTACCTTATTCAAAGGCTGCTTCTGAACACGCAGTTGGGCTGCGAAACAAAAGTGGACCTCTCTGTGGCGCTCCGAATAATTTCCGCTCCATGGTGCACGTGCCATTGTCTGCAACTGCTTCCGCCATGCTGGGTTCACTGTGCAGGCTGCAGAGACTTCGGACTCTGAGAACGAAGGTAGCAATGGAGATGGGTTGCCATCTGATGAAGTTGCGGCTGCCTAGGCAACCCTGCTGGAAAGTGGAGATGTGTCCGCCGATGTATATCCCAATGAGTACATCCAAGCAGTCTCGAGTGTTGGTGTGTGCAAAAAATTGAGACACCAAGAAATCATGAAGAGCGTCCAGGAAGGCTGTTTTGTCGGACAAAGATGAAACAGCCGTGCAACATGAGCCCGGACCACCGACTACATCACAGCTCATGGACGCATTCGATACGATCACAAGCAGGCTAATCTAACTGATGTTTGGAATTAAAGCTTGCTTTTTGCATCAGTGAGTCACGTATCGCCTATGTATTTGATATGACGACAACGAATTTCCGCTTCAACGAAACTTCGCGCGCCCGTCAGTTTCATTGTAGCGGGAATCAACTGTATACACGTGTAAAAAGTGGACAGTAAAAGCGCATTTCTGTGCAAAATATGAGCTAGAACTCGCGGGCTCTAAGCCCCACCCTCTAGCACCCACTGCTATATTGCCAGGCCATGTGTGACGTCATGTGCTGCATGCAACCGAGCCATCATCTGCTACAAAATCGGCCACTGCACCACATGACGTTGGAGCATAGCAGCCGTTTGTTGCTGTATTTACTCCTGATATCACCTGCCATGTTTTCTACAATGCCAACTTCATGTGCTGACGCAAGCGACGAATCTTTGAGCACCAGAAGCAGCGATGGCACTACGCATTATGACTTTGACTTAATCGCCACCAGCTCAGCGATGAAACAAAGCCTTGGAGATATGGGTGCGCCGGCTGGTGCGCCCATATCTTGGAGGCTATGGACGAAGACAGAGTAGTAAACATTGTCAACATAAGATGGTGACATTGGTGTTGTGTGAAACGCTGCCGATGCCTTTCTCGCTGTTGATATTTCATGTGTGCAGCACTACTTAGCCATCCGTTAACGGAAGACTAAGTCTGGTGCTACTTCGCGCAGTAAAAATTGCTTTGTGCATAGATTGTTTGCTGGCACGCATTCCGTGCATGCTCATCTCTCGGATCCGTGCTCAAGAAAACTACAATTTCTCTAAGCTGCCGCGGTTTCCTACCAGTTCTTTTTTTTTCCCTCTGTAGTTGCGTGTGGCATATGTAAACAAATGGCCACGCAGGTGTGTCCACAGCTCAAGGATTTGGCGCGATGTACGCTTTGGCTGAACCTTTACTTGAACTTGCTTTCAAAAGATGAAGCGCCAACTGAGACAGCACACTAATAAAGAACAATGACAGGGCAAGGCACTAATTGCAACCATTTATTGAGGTCAAAAGCTGCTTAATATATAGCCATGGGGATAGGGGGAAGAAAAAAGGGGGAGTACTAAGCATTTTAATGCGCACGCGTGAGAACACAGAAAATGTATAGGAAAAGAATCACTAGATTAACCAAAATCTAAAACCCATCTAAGAACATGCTTTCACTTTTGTAAATATTCAGAGACGGAGTGCTGACACAGGCATCCCCCCCTTTCTTAATCTGGTTGGTCTCCAACAGTTCACGTGCCATAGTAGCTCTGCTTTTAAACATGATTGTTGTATCACGAAGCCTTGCTTCACATACTTGCTTATTTTCATTCCTGCAGGCCTTGCAATGAAGCGACAAGTTTGAGCTATAACCATTTTTCAGTGAAAGCTTGTGCTCCCGTAGGCGTTCACTAATACATCGGCCAGTTTGGCCGATATACTCTTTCCCACACTTCATCGGTATGCGGTATACAACCCCTTCGCACTTCACAAAAGGGCTTGTATGTTTAAATATACAAACCCTTTCCGCGTCTGGACGCAGTCTTAGCTTTTTCACGAGTATCCCAAACTTGGCAAGCAGGCGCAAATCGTCACTGTAGCTGTCTGATATGAAGTGTTCCGAGAACGAAACAAAAGCGTCAGATAAGTGCCAGTTCTTCCCGCTTACATTCACCTCCCAAACCTTACGCTTGATGGGCTCTTTGGGGAACCTGAAGTACGCTACGGAGCACTACTGGCTCCGTTTGCTCTGGCACCCCGCAGCTCTACATAGGCACTACGGTGGCATTGTTTCAGCCGCTCCAACTTGAACAAGTCCAATGGCAAGCTGAACAAAGCAGAAGTTTCCCGCATGCGTGCACAGCTGAAACACCGATTCTTCGCCAGAACATACATGCTCACTCGGCCAGCATGCAACTTGTGTCGTCGAGGCTCGCGAGTGTGCCACTGTTGCTCGACTTGTGTAGTGTAATATAAGAAATTTCATTACAAACTACGCGCCGGCTCAGATGCACTAAAACTTTGCCAACGTGTTTTTGAATGCATAAGCATTACCTCGCACAAACAGGTTATGATAAAAAATTGCGGGAAACTTTCTGCGGGACCGATGGTGCCAACGTTGAAGAGTGTCTGGCTATGTACGAACGCATGGTTGGAATCAACAAATAAGACCCTATGCTTATGCTAGCTAACCCATAGTTCTACCTAAGAGGCATGGCAAAGGTGTGGTATGAAAACCACGAAGGGGAACTAACCAGCTGGTGCCAATGCAAAGGGAAGTTGACAGAGTTGTTTGGCAAACCAGCCGGCCATAAAATTGCCGCAAAGCAGGAACTGGCCTCCCGTGCCCAATTCCTCACGGAGTCCTATGTCTCGTACATCCAGGACGTGTTGGCACTTTGTCGTAAAGCCGATCACAACATGACAGAAGCCGAGGAGGTCAGGCACGTGCTTAAGGGCATTGCTGACGACGCGTTTAATCTGCTCATGTGCAAAAGCTGCTCTACAGTTGATGCTATCATTAAAGAGTGCCGACAATTCAAGCAGGCCAAAAGCCGACGCGTCGTGCAACCATTCGCCTGACTTCTTAATACTGCCGCAACGTCGACGTGTGATGATCAACCCACACAGCGGCATGTGTCGCCATCAAAGGATGTGGTGCGAATTGTTCGATGTGAACTGGATGCAATGACGCGCACAGCTTTCCATTCGCATAGTCCTGATGCTACTACATTTTCAATTCCCATCATACAAGCCATCGTTCGCCAGGAACTTGAAAACATTGGTTTACATTCCGTCTGTGCTGTCGCCAATCCCAGAGCTAACGAACACTCTTCTACTATTTTCGCTCCACCCCTATGCTTCTCTCCGCGTTATGGCAAGCCGACTGAGTGGAGAACCGCGGACGACCAGCCGATATGCTTCACCTGTCGCCGCATTGGTCATGTCGCCAGATACCAGCTGTCGAAACTCGTGGCCCTCAACACCTGGCACGCCGACTAACCTGAGCCGTTTTAATGGAAATGCCCGCAATGTTTCGCCCACCGCCGAGTCTAACAGCGATGACAACTCAGCTAGAAACAAGTGGTACACTCGCTCACCATCGCCGCGTGGACACCAGTCTCGTCATCGCAAACACGTCGCCCATCTTCCCGTTCGCCGCAGCCACGTTGCCTTTCGTCCCCTGTGGCTTTTGGCCGCACCCTTTCGGAAAACTAAGAAATGCAGCCCTTGGAGGTGGTACTGCATTGCCTACTACTGCAGCAAATCCTCTGTCTGTGCCCACAAACAGAAGTGTAATTGACGTTAAAATAGACGGTGTACCTTTCCAAGCACTTGTCGACACTGGAGCCCACGTGTCTGTGATGTGTACTAGCCTACGTAGACGTTTAAAGAAGGTTCTCACCCCCAGAAACTGCCTGAGTGCTTCGTGTGGCCGATGGTGGCGTGCTGGTTGTGCTTGGAATGTGTACTGCGCGCTTAAGGGGGGACGCTGCTTTCGCATTGCGAAAAATTTCCAAAAGATCGATTTTTGAAAATCCCATTTTCAGTTTCTATAACCCTTTTTCTATCTGATACCCAAATGTCATCACTCTAAACCACTTAGAAGTGCTTTAAAAAATTTGTTTTATCAGCCAAGGTGGCGAAAAATCTCGCGAAAATCAAGAAGGAACAGCCTTTTTCAAGCCACAATATATCCGGAACGGTGCGACTGAGCACCGCCATCTTGGTTGCGTTGGAAAGCGCGTTTCTCCGTCTTCAAATCTGCTGCTTCAGCGATCTCCTCCATACAGAAACAAGCGCCCAAAAAGCAAATCATTGAAGGTCGTGCCAGAGTCTGCGATTGGCCGCACTCGCGACGTGACTCCAGCACGGTTCGCCATTGGTCCGGCGCTCGCGTTGTCTGCTCAGCTCTTTGCACCTCGCGAGTCTGGACGTCTCCACTCGCTGTAATCTCGACGTGTCAAAACGGGCGCAACGCGGACATCGCAGTAGCGTGGCCGATCCCTACGCTTGTAGACGTTTCATACTCGCGGCTAAGCATTCCGGGCATCGGCGACGCGGGCTTTGCAACCAAGATTCATGCGCGGAATCCTCGGACATGCGGCTAAGCCTTTCAGCACTCGGTGTTTCGGAATTCGTGATGAAGCACATGGCGCACACAATCTAAAAATCTAAATGGCTAAACATTTCGCGCATAGGGAGCCTCCGACTCGGCGATCATGCGCTTCGCGCGCGGACCTCTCCGACCCTCACCTAAGCATTTTGTGCATCGGCGCCTCCGACTGTGCAAATAAGTGCATCGAGTGTCGACTCCTTGAGCATGCGCCACTAAGCACATCACGTGTTGGATCCTTGTATCTGCAGCTAGGCATTTCGCGCGTCGTCATTTCGGACCCGCAACCAAGCATATTGCGCGTTCACTCTATTGTCATGATAGCTCGTAGCAATATCTGTCATACCACCCCCTCATAAAGAGAACCTCATCATGAGATCTATTCACTAGGCCCCTTGGGCTGGCACAGACACCTGGCTGCAGAAGTGATCGAGGCATCATACAAAAGTACAATTCTGGAAAGCACCTAGCAGCTGCATATCTACCACTGGCTCTCTGATCCTAAGTTCTACAGCCATTGTCAAGTAAAGATGACTTGGGAGGCTGCTGACACTCAGAGCCTTCATTCAGTAACATGGTCAATTCTACAAAAAAAAAAAAGAGCCTCACTGATTGTACTGGAGATTGCTATCAATCGGGCAGCCTGCGGGTACAGGCTGCCTGAATGAACACTGGAACTGTGTTCATGCCCACACAGAGTTCTACACGTCACTTTGTTTGAAACCTAGGCACCATGCTCTTTGTAGAGCAGCGGCAGCAAAGAATGCCCTATAAAAAGAAAAAAAAAGGGGGGGGGGGGGCAAGCACACCAAACCAGAGGCCACATGTCCAAGAAGCCCGACATCACAAAACACCCCAAGGACTACAAATTTGGTGCCTTTCAGAGAACTGAAGAGAAGGTGAAACTTTGAGAGCCATTTTCGCAAAACTGTTTTTCTGCCTTTTTGCTCAGTTTATGGAGCTGATTTCTTTGTTACCGTTTAACATATTTTGACTCCGTTTGTTTTTTTGTCACATTCCTTAGGCTGCAATGCAGGTCGTGACATTCTCGCTTTCTTATCTTGACCCTTTGTAAGTTTACGTTATGGCTGTTCGTCTACCCTGAAAGTGTGCTTGATGTGAAGGTGACATAAAGTATGGCACTCCAAAAAATCTGTGTTGCGAAAAAAAGAATGCAAGAATGTCACCACCTTCAGCATGCGTTTAGCTATGCAGTCAATACTTAACAAGCCTTCTGTAACGTTTTTTAAGTTCCCCAGGCTCTCCAGAAAGTAAGAGGGAGAAAAATTCTGCTCAATAAAGAATAAAATGTTCTCAAGATATCGCTCTGAAACTTCTATGGAAGCATCAGGGAGAGTCTAAACATTTGTGCCAATTTTCATCAAAATCCATAAAAAAATAAGGAAGTTGATTTTCAAAGCCACGTCCCCCCTTAAGTATAGCCGGCCACCCTACTTCGATTCTCTTTGCTGTGATCGACAACTGCACTCATGATGTTATCCTTAGATTGGACTTTTTATTCCATCATTCTGCTCTCATCGACTGTGTGACCTGTGTTCTTCAGTTGGAACTGCCTCAAGTCGCCGTTGCTCCGAGCACCGCTCTACCGCACTTGTGTTCGCCTCACAAGGTGTGTCCCCTGGAACAGTCACTTACATCACTTTGACCACACAGCCACAGATTCCTGATGGTGAATATGTCCTTCGCCTCATCATTGGTGTGCTTTTCAACCGGAATGTTGCTCTTCCGCATACGCTGGTGACGATTACTAATAACGGCGTCGTTCTTCCGCTTCTGAATTTCAACCTGTACCCTCAAGTGCTTCGAGCCGGCATGTTCTTGGCCAGTGTTTCTAATACTTCCAAATTTGACATGGAAAGCCTGCATGCCGAGAGTGGTTTCTTAGTGCCAATTGCAGCTCACAGCTCTGGTTCCCTAATGGATGACTTTGCAAAGATGATTGCACCTGACCTCACCTCTGCACAGGCCACGGACATACATCTCCTCCTCGAATCATACCGTGACATCTTTGATTCCAGCGACAGGCCTTTGGGACAAACATCTGTTGTTCACCACCGTATCAACACTGGATACACGAATCCTATTCGTCGGCATCCCTATCGTGTATCGCGTGCTGAACGTAGTCATCGAATCATCATCAGCAGCAGCAGCAGCAGCCTATTTTATGTTTACTGCAGGACGAAGGCCTCTCCCTGCGATCTCCAATTACCCCTGTTCTCGTAGAGTCATCCAATCAGAAGTGGACAAAATGCTGCACAAAGGGGTCATCGAACCATCAGCTAGCCCTTGGGCTTCGCCTGCCGTCCTTGTGAAAAAAAGTAAGATGGTACTTGGCGTTGTTGCGGCATCAATTATCGCCATCTAAGCAAGATCATGTGGAAAGACTACCCACTGCAACGCATTGATGACGCCATGGACTGCTTGCATGGAGCTAAATACTTCTCGTCCGTCGATCTTCGATCTGGCTACTGGCAGATTTCAGTTGATGAAGTGGACCCCGATAAAATGGCCGTCATCACGCCGGATGGCTTATATCAGTTCAAAGTCATGCCCTATGGCCTATACAATGCACCTGTGACATTTTAACATATGATGGTCTCTCTTCTGCGAGGCTACAAATGGACCACCTGTCTCTGTTACCTTGACGATATTATTGTTTGTTATCCCACGTTCGGCAGCCACTTTACCCGACTCGCTGCCATTCCTGCAGTCTTCCAAAAAGCCAGCCTCCGATTGAACTCCACGAAGTGTCAATTTGGGCGCTGTCAGATTACCGTGTTGGGACACCTCGTTCATGCATCCGGTGTCCAACCAGATCCGGAAAATATTCGCGCCGTATAGTTTCCCTGTGCCACATTCTGCTTCTGACGTGCGCTGCTTCGGCCAGCCTGTGTTCTTACTTTCGGCGTTTCATCAAAAACTTCGCCGAGGTTGCTCGGCCTTTGACAGATTTTTTAAAGAAGAACACGCCATTCTCATGGGGCCCTGAGCAAGCTCAAGCGTTCTCCCCTCTCTTCGGATTTCTGACCACCCCTCCCATACTTTCCCACTTTGATCCATCTGCACCGACCGAAGTCCACACTGACGCAAGTTGCCATAGCATCGGCGCTGTTCTTGCCCAACAACAGAATGGTACCGAGTGCGTGATAGGTAGCTTTTGCCAGCCGCCTGCTATCACCTGCCGAGAGAAATTACTCTTATCACCGAGCAGGAGTGCTTGGCTTTAGCTTGGGCTGTCGCAAGGTTCCGGCCATATTTGTACGGCCGCACGTTTTCGGTCGTTACAGACCACCATGCCCTCTGCTGGCTGTCTACCCTTTGGGACCCGACTGGATGGCTTTGTCGCTGGGCTTTGCAGCTCCAGGAAGTTTCATTTATTGTCCGTTACAAGACTGGACGCCTCCACAAGGATGCTGACTGCCTCTCGCGTCACCCCGTAGATCCTCCCGATCCTGTTGTGCATGACCCGGTGACCTGTTTGATGGCTTTGATTGACATGACCGACATGCACGGTGAACAGCAACGCGACGCATCTTACAGTCCATCATCGCCGGAGTGCAATCTGGCAGCACTGACATCACATGCCGCATGTTCGTGCTGCATGACGGCATCCACTACTGCCGCAATATCAACCCTGCCAGCCCTGATTTGCGCCTTGTTCTTCCTCGTCATCTGCAATCCGTCGTTCTCGAACAACTTCACGATGCACCGACGGCGGGCCACCTTGGAGTTTTGCATACATATGACCGCGTACGATGCCAGTTCTTCTGGCTGGGTCTCAACCGCTCTGTGGGTCGTTATGTCACAACTTGCGAATTTTGTCAGCGCCAGAATAAACCTCCCTTGGCACCTGTCGGACAACTCGATCCAATTGAAGTTCCCTCTGAACTGTTCTTTTGCGTAGGCCTTGACCTGCTTGGCCCTTTTCCGACGACGACTAGAGGGAATAAGTGGATCGACGTTGCTACTGATTGCACGACATGCTACGCGATAACAAAGGCGTTGCCGACTAGTTGCGCAACAGACATCGCTGATTTTCTCCTCCACGACGTCATTCTCCACCACGGTGCACCTTGACAGTTACTTACAGACCACGGCCACTCGTTCTTATCGCGAGTTGTCGATGACCTCCTCCGCTCTGGTGCCACTGAGCACAAGCTGTCCACTGCCTACCACCCACAAACGAATGCTCTTACGGAACGTCTCAACTGAACAATCACAGAGATGCTGTCAATGCATGTTTCCAACGATCACCGCAACTGGGACGCCATGCTGGCCTACATGACGTTCGCATACAACTCGTCCCGACATGACACCGCAGGATATTCACTCTTTTGTGTTTGTATTCACTCTTTTGTGCATTGCCGTTTGACACCATCCTTCCTTCTGGGCCACCCGCCGTGGTTGCTCAGTGGCTATGGTGTTGGGCTGCTGAGCACGAGGTCGCGGGATCGAATCCCGGCCACGGCGGCCGCATTTCGATGGGGGCGAAATGCGAAAACACCCGTGTGCTTAGATTTAGGTGCACGTTAAAGAACCCCAGGTGGTCAAAATTTCCGGAGTCCTCCACTACGGCGTGCCTTATAATCAGAAAGTGGTTTTGGCACGTAAAACCCCAAATATTATTATTATTCCTTCTGGGCCACATGTTGCAACTGAGTATGCTCGTGAAGTCATCAATCCCGCTCACGTGGCACGTCAAGTCGTTAATTAGCCTCGCAGCATATACAGAAAGATTGTTATGACCAGTGCCATCACGATGTTAACCCTTTGACGGTCAGTGACGTAAATATACGGTGCCTCGAACAAGTCCGAAAATGGTCGATGCCATATATTTATGGCGGCGTCTGTACGTTTAAAAAGCGCCCCAATTTCCTAACTTTTTCTTTTCTGTCATGTGCTGCCACTACGTGGAGATACAGGGAATTTTTTTCGCGCGCCTACCTCTCTCGGTTTTCGTTGCATGGTTTGTTTTAGCGCTAGTTTGCTCCCGCGCGTCTATATACTACCACTCACGCATTAGTGCGCGCGGGTGGCCGGCCATTTGGATTTTGTTTCGTGGGCAGTTTCGGCTTTTTGCGCTTGCAAAATTGATGGCTATCTCGTTGCTAATAGCTCAAAGGGGGACCACTTGTTTCTCGCTCGTCTAGTGCTCACAGGGGTGCGCATAGGAAGGATGCCGCCGTGCATGCATTTCCATTTCTGTTATTTTTTTTTAAGACTGGTGAAAAGTAATTGCCCTAGGTGGTTGGCGATAAGATGAAGATTAGCGGAAGTTTTTCACATGTGTTGCTTTTTTTGATGGGCACACAACCAAACAGTTTTCTTGAGTGCGGGCACCTACGCAGTTTGATTACGCTATGGACGTACGTATTAGTGTAAGAGCAGGAACGTTTGAGGCTTGCGAAATATTCTCGTGTGCAGATTTTCAAAGCCTTGAACTATGCGCATAAAAATGCATAAAATTTCTAATTTCGATAAGTTTATTTCCTTGTTATTGTTATTCATGAATGATGAGTGCATATATACCAATGCAAAAGATTTTTTTCTCGCTTTACAGTCACCTTAGAAAAATTACGGTAAATTTTTTTCGAAATAAGTCCCTAAGAAGAATTGGAATCTGCAATAAAAAAGATCGACCCTGGGCGGTCGCATATGGCGAAAAAAATTGACCCTCACAGGTTTAAGTTCGCGCCAGGTGCTTGGGTGCTTGTTTGGTCACCATGTCATCAGGTTGGCCTCTCCTAGAAGCTTCTCTCTCACTGTACGGGGCCTTATGGGGTCCTACGTCAAGTTAACGATGTAAATTATGAGATTTTGCCGCTAGAATTTGATGCACCTTCAAGTCCGACACCTGTTAACGTCGTGCATGTTTCTTGCCTGAAGCCATACTTCGCTCGTAATTCTTCGCCTACCATGCGCCGAGACGGCGCTTCGCCACCCAGGGGTCCTGTTACAGAAGGATGAAAAAAGAGAGAGGAAGAAGGAGATCAGAGACGATGGCTGCTGCGTTTTGGTGGTCAACCGTCTTAACTACTCTGACTCATTTTGTACATATATTGTAAGTACAGTCGAACCCACTTATAACGGCCCCTCTTAAGACGAACGCTCGCTTATCATGAACAAGTCCGACGTGACCGTCAAAATATACATTAGGGCTTTGGCGCTTGGTCTCAGCTACAACGAACGCCCGTGAGCCTAGCCAATCGGCTACAGTGAACGACTTGGTGTCGCAGACCACTTTCCACGTGCTGAGAGCCGCAGAGCCTGTGCTGTGCACTCTCCGAGAATTGGCTTTCCCGCGGCGTCTCGCTGGAGGCACGGAGAAGCGGCGATGCGGCGAGGGGATCGCCGCGAAAAAGAAAAAAAAAAGAAAAAGAAAATGCTGGCTCAGCACGCATGAGCCATGTGAACATGCAAGTCGAAAGGAAGCCCGAAAGTGACAACTCATTCGCCATGGGACCCCACTCGCCATTGTCGACGTCAGGGCAGTGGCAAAGTTTTCTACCAATTGACAACGTAGCACATGATCACGTGCTTTCGTACCGTTGTTTCCTACTGGTGTGTTCCCGTGCCTATCCGAGATGGCGGATTTGCCAGCGTCTACTTCGACAGGGAAGCGAAAAGCTTTGCACTTGGCCAGGAAACTGTTGATTTCGAAAGACCTTTCCCAAGGTGCGAGAAACCACGAACTGGTGAAAAAGTATGGTTTGTCGAAATCGACAATATCCATGATTCTGAAAGAACAAAACCTACAAGAGTGCCGCCACAGACTCCTCGATGAGGAAGCGCCTATGGAAAGCCGCATATGCAGACGTTGTAGACGTGCTTCTAAAGTGGTTCCGTGATGCTCGAGCACGCAATGTTCCCATCAGCTGATGTTGTCCAAAGCAAAGGACAGCATTCCTCCTGGACTTCCCATATTTTCCCCCTGGCAATGGCTGGCTCCATCACTTCAAGGTCCACCACGGAATTATTTTCAAGTCCATCAATGGCGAATCGTCATCAGTAAGCGATGAAGACGTGAACACATGGATGTCTAAAAACTTAGCCCGTGTATCAAGTTATGCTGAAAGGGATGTATATAACGCCGATGAAACGGCCCTATTCTATCGAATGCTGCCTGGCAAAACGCATGCTATGAAAGGTGACACATGTGCTGGTGGCAAGCACAGCAAAGTTCGCATAACTGTGCTTTTGTGCACCAACATGGATGGAAGCGATTGATGCTTGCCATTTGTCACCGGCAAATCAAAGATGCCGCGTTGCTACCGCACAGTATGTATGCCCGTACCAGTGCGGTACAGGCATAGCTCAAAGTCGTGGATGACACGCAAGTTGTTCGCAGAATGGCTAACTGATTTTGACAGCAGCATGGTGAAGAAAGGGGGCAAAGTTCTTCTGATTCTCAACAACTGTACCGCCCACCAAGTCCAAGCTGTCTAAACGGCAGTTGAGCTGCTTTTTCTGCCATCAAATGTAATGCCGAAAGCGCTACCGCTGGACATGGACGTAATACAGTCGTTTAAAGTGGCCTACAGGTGCCGTGTTTTGTAGCAGATGCTGATTGCAGTTGATCGCCCCACTGCCAAAGTGCCTCTGCAGGTCTCGCTGTTCTCGGTGGTCGAAATGATCAAAGCAGCATGGATGGAAGTGACACCCGAATGCATCCGGAATTGTTTTCGCAAGGCCTGCTTCGCCGACCCACCTGAAGCAGGCATTGAAGACACTCAACAAAGCCAGCTTGACGACGACTTGTGGCAACGCGTTGTTGACGCTAACCTGGCCGGCTTAGATCTTGATTGGCAAGATTTTGTTGATGTAGACGACGTTGCTGAAGTCGCGGAGCCGTTTTGCGACGGGACCGCCATCCGGAAAATGCGGACATCAAGCGAGACTGAAGCATTGGACGACGACAGCGATCCATCAGAGCCAGCACCTGTAAGCGTGACCAAAGCAGTGAGCACTATTGAGACACTTAGAAATCTTGTGTATTTTAAGGCCTTGGGTGACAAACACATTGCAGCTTTGAACAAGCTTGAAACCGCCGTCATTGGATGTGCTCTGAAGAGGCAGACAACAATCACCAATTTTCTTTCTCAATAAATTTTTGTTTTGATTGATGTCAATTTTTGTGTGTGGCCCACATATCACGAACTTCTGGATACAACGAACGAATTCCGTGTGATGTTCAGGTTCGTTATAACCTGGCTCAACTGTACACTCTTTCTATACTCCCAACATCCTTCTAACAATTTTTTCCAAGATATTTACACAAGTCTCCTCTACTCCTTGATTACGCAGTGCCTCTGTTAGAGAGTGTGTGGGGCCTGGTGACATTTTGCACATTTGATGAAACTGGTGACTGACAAGAGTTAAGCCTATGGCAATGGGTATGCAGGTACCTGGCTATGGTGAACTAATGGTGCTCAGCAGAAGTGCGGCTAAACAATAAATTTCTTTCTCACTAAATTGCATCATTCTCTGTAATTTAATATGTAATTTTGTGAAAAGTTGACAAAAACAAACTAGCCAGGAGGTCCGGTGAAAATGCATGTAGTGGTGAAAAAAGGGTGATGAAAAGGTGTGCGGGGGGGGGGGGGGGGGAGGTGTGTGCACTTGCTCAGTAGTTGGCACCAATTTCAAACCACTCAAAAGTGGAAGGGGAGGCTTGCTCGGGATTTCACGGTATCTAATGAATAAAATACACCATCGAACTCTTTCAAAAAGGCACCTGGTTCCTATCACCTGTCATTTTTAAACTGCAAGCATAGCTGCCATATTTTATTTGGGAGCTTGTGGTATATTTTAGTACCAGCGGGACATGAATGTATTTTGCACAGGAGAGTGAAGTGTTCTAGTTGGCCAGAAGCATAAACTTTGTAAACTACTGCAGCAGGCCACCATTCTGCGAAGGTCTCAAACATTGTGGTCTTAGCATTATGACTGTGCATCAGCCACGCAACAGCCTTAAGATTATGTTATCTATGCCACTTCAAGCAAAAAAATTTCATTGTTCGTAAGGTAGAACCTCGCCAAAAACAGTTATCAGCAATCAGCAACACATAAACGAAGCATCACCGAACTGTGATCTCCTGATAACGGTGTAGTAACTGTGATCCTTTGCAACATTGCGTGATAGCAGCGTGCCATCTCAGGCCATGTGAGTATCGACAATAATGACAGGAACACTTGGGCGGGCGTCATTCTTATTGTGGAAGGGCATAGACGGTCGTTCGAAACCATTAAAATAGGCGTAATGCATGTGACGAGCTCCAAAAGACAGAGTAATGTAATGCCGAGCTCTAAGAGAGCATTATAACCGTTGTACACAAAGAAATGTGCAGGATGTTACCTTCGACGCAGCCTCAAGTAGCATCCATGTTGACATTGTCCAAGAGGAGATTCAGCAGTCACTTGGAGTCCCTGAATTGTCGTGGCCTCTGCTAGAAGCGACGACCTACGCCGCCATAACCCGCGGTCATGCTCATCCTCTGCGACTGCGTCAGGGCCCGGTAACGCTGCAGTTTTGTCATTCGCTGTCGCAGCTGCCAGCTCACCCTCCCATCGCCCAGCGCAGCCACCCAAGGAAGACAGGTGTATGGTGCGCTCCAGACCACCGCCCACTCTGCTACCACTGTGGAGAAGCGGGCCACGTCTACTGCCGGTGCCCGTACCGTAACCTGCGACTGCGAGGCTTCGCCGTCAATGTGCGACATCCATAGCTTGGCGAAGGGCCTCGTGATATTTATTTATTTATTTATTTATTCATACCTTAAATACCTCTTTTGGGGTTTTAAATAAGGGCTGGGCATATCTAGGTCATATTTTCAATGAATGCCTTGAACAATGAATGACTGAAGTGGTACACTGCTTCAGCAGGTAGATGATTCCAGTTCTCTTTGAACGAAGAAAGAGTTCATATGAGTGGCGGTGTGAGCTGGAGGGCGATAAACAGCCTTTTAATGTTTATGACGAGAGGAAGTGCGACGCACAGGCATGATGTCAGTCTAGTTAAGCAGCAAGTAATAAGACTTGTAAAATAGACATAGTCTTGCTGTTTCATTGCCGCAACCCGGTGAAGACCTTGACGTTCTTTGCGTTTGCCGTCACCAGTATGCTACCTGTCACCACAGCACTGACCATACTCAGGACCAGCCTGTTACCGGTCCGTAAGCCCATATCAGGAAAACTAAAAGCAGCAATCGATGGAGGTGCAGTTGCTGTACATTGAAATACCGAAGATCCTTTGCCGCCATTGTCGATGCTTCAAGATATATCTCGATGACGTAGAAATGAGAGGTCGCCATCCTGATGAAGCCTCGACACCTAGGGTGTGCCAACAAAAGAAGACCTGATGACGATACATACCAGCTACAGAACAATGCGATGCAGCCGTGATGCGACATCACAACCCTATTGCAATGCAAGACGGAGAACCACCGACCTCGACGTGCTTCTCGATGGCCACAACATCTAGTAGCTCTAGAAGACACAGGAGCCGACTCCTCCGTCATCAGTGTACACTTCACCCCCAAGCTGAAGAAAGTCAAGACTACATGGGATAACCCTCACATCCTGTCAGCTGGAAGACTCTTTATAACACTGAAGTGCATGACTGGACTTACACTGCGAACTTCGTTGTCCTTCAAGCTTGCTCACGTGATGTAATTCTCGGCAGGGACTTTCTGAATCAACACGTCGCAGTCATTAACCTAAAGTCGAAGTCAATAAAGCTGTCCACAGACAAAGCGATACTGCTGGGGAGGACTTCTAGTCACCATGCCTTGAGTGTGCTTGAAGATCAAGTGAGCATCCTGCCTTGCTCCAGCATTGTCATTTCCATCAGCTCTGAAACACTCGCAGACATAGGAGGCATCACCGAGGGCGACCAACGCCTACTGCTCAACCGTGAAATTTACATCAGAAGAGGGATCGCTCAACTGCACGGAGGAAAAGCGAAAGTGAGGCTGACAAACTCCCAGTGGCCACCCCTTCCCCTCCACTCTCTCTCTCTCTCTACATGTATATTATATTTCCACGGAATGTTCTTTTAAGTAAAGTCCGCAGGCAACCTGACAGAAGGCCAGTAAAATGGAGCAGTCTCGGCTGGACAGCAATTGAGCACGCACTGCTAGTTCGCCATCTTCCTCTTCCACACTTCACCGTGCCAGCGCTGGTAGTCTCCAGTGCATTCACTCCCCACGCAGAAAGGAGCCATCCTGGCGACCTAAAGAAAAGACAGCATTTGCGGGTCGTAGCATGGTTTATGCCGTGCTACATGAACTGCTCTGTGCCCTCGGCGACAGCAATGAGAAGACAGCTCGAGCGGCTCAGTGACATAGTTCACTGGTGATGTTTGTGGCAGTATACAGCAGGGGCCGGCCATGGTAGTTTGATATAAACTTAGTGGATTGGCCGGGAGGAGTGACCGGGACCCGAAGCCAAACAAGCGTTCTGGGGGAATAGTGAGCACCATGGAGCGGATGAATCATGGCAAGATTTTTGGCACCACTGATGTTGGGTCTTGCACGAATGAGCGAGTTGGTGAAATTCTTCAGCATAAGTAGCAGTTTCTGGAACAGGTGTCACTTTGGAAGCGTTGGGACGGCAGGGGAAAAGGATGTCCATGAACCAGGAAGGTTCTTGTCCATGGAGAGGAAAGGAGAGAAGCCGGCGGGTAAATTGTGGGGCAGCGTTATAAGTGTAAGTGACAAAAGGAAGGACCCGGTCCCGATTGGAGTGATTGCAGCACACATACATTGCGAGCATGTCACCGAGCGTATGACTGAAATGTTCCATCATGCCGTTAGTTTGAGAATGGGGGGCAGAAGCAGTGGCATTGGATAAAGATGCGGCTGCAGTCACTAAGTAATTCTTGTAGCGCATAATGTCGCAGAATCATGTGGCGAAGAAGGAAGCAAGCGACATCTTTTGCAGTTGAAGCCGGCAGCGCAGATATTTCTCCGTAGCATGTGAGGTGGTCTACGGCAACAATGATTCCTCGGTTACCATCAGGAGTGCAAGGAAGGGGGCCGTAAAGATCAATGTCAACAGGGTTGAGTGGTCTGGCAGGGCAAGGTAAAGGTTGCAGGGGACCTGCGGAACTCTGAGGGTCATTTTATGGCGTTGACATGTAGCGCATGAACGGACGTACTGGTGAATGAATCTGTACATGCCTTGCCAGTAGCATCAGAGACGTAGACGGGAGTATGTTTTGAAGACGCCAGCATGGCTGCATTGAGGGTCATCATGAAAAGCTGAACAGATGACGGGGAATAACGAAGAGCCATCGACGCTCGTTGGCGAGGTAATTCCGTCTATTCTACAGATCTTCATGGATGGCAAAGTGTTGTGCTTGACGATGAATTGGGCCTGAGAGAGACTCAGGTGAGCAGTGAGACAGGAAGTCCAGCAGTGAAGAGATCCAGGAATCTTTATGCTGCTCGGCTGGCGTGTCGTTGAAGGTAAGAGCTGACAAATCATACGTAGAAGTTTGCGAGCAAACAGGGTCAGAAGGCAACGGAGAACGGGTAGGGCATTGGCATCTGAATGTTTGCGTCCATAGCGATAAATGACACTTATGTCATACTCTTGAAGGCGTAAAGCCCAACGAGCAAGGTGGCCAGTGGGGTCTTTCAAAGACGATAACCAGCATAAGGCATGGTGGTCTATGACAACATCAAACTGATGGCCATATAGGTAAGTACGAAATTTGCCGATTGCTCAAACGATCATCATAATTTTTCATTCACAGAATAACTAGATTCCGGCATCGTTAGGGTATGGCTGGCATATGTGACAACATACTCGTCAAAGTCCTCTTTGCTTTGGGCGAGAATGGCACAAAGTCCGGCACCACTAGCATCTGTGTGAATCTCAGTAGGCGCATTGGGATCAAAGTGGCGCAGTACTGGAGGGGACGTGAGGAGCTGGCAGAGCCTCGTAAATTAGTCATCACACTCAGAATTCTGAGCCGAGAGGTCAGACATGCCAGTAAGAAGCTGCGTCAAGGGGGCAATGATCGAGGCAAAATTACGAATGAAATGCCAGAAATATGAAGAAAAACTGATGAAGACAAACTCCGCACTTCTTTTAGGGTCGTGGGCTTGGGGCACTCAGCAACAGCGCAATGTTTGGCAGGATGTGGCAGAATTCCCTCTTTCGAGGCGACATGGCCTAGCATTGTAAGCTTACAAACACCAAAATGATATTTTTTTTTTTTTTTCAAATTTAGTTGCAACCCAGCTTTCGTAACGCACACAAGAATTTGCTCAGGGCAGGTGAGATGCGGTTTGAAATACGTAGAAAAGACCATAATGTCATCCAAGTAGCAAAGACGTTTGCCATTTAAGATCCCTGAGAATCCATCATTCTCTTGAAAGCGATAGGCATGTTGCAAAAGCTGAAAGGCATTACATTGAACTGATATAATCCATCAGGAGTTACAAAAGCCGTGTTTGGACGGTTGGCTTCAGCCATTGGCACTTGCCAGTACTCGAAGCGCAGATCCAGCGAAGAGAACTCAGCTCCTTGCAGGCTATCCAGGGCATCGTCGAGAAGCGGTAGAGAATAGACATCATTGCGGGTATTCTTATTTAGCCGGCAGAAATTTATGCAAATTCTGATGCAAACCCTGACATGCTAACGAGCAAAATAGTAGTGGAAAGAGGCACTACAGCCAGAAGCAGCTGCGAGGACATGCTGTAGTGGAACTGCAATGTTGATGAAGTGGCCGGTGGCTTGGACGACAGGTCTGGTGGTTTCAATGCGGAGTGAAGCTCAGTAATAATGCTATTACTGTTTGCAAATGGTATACATGTATTTTTACTGCAAAGGAGCCTTTTTCAAATCACTTCCTTCTTACTTTTTAATTTTTGCTCTTTTGGGGAAGTTCTCATGAAATTTACCTCGCATATTAAATGCACCCCTCAACTCTGCTTCATTTTTTCAGAAAAGAAAGTGGGCATTCATTACACGAGTACATCTGGTATGTAAGCAGTGGAGGGCTGGAGAAGCAAATGGCAAGGAAGCATTGCTCTCCCTTAGCCAAGATACAGTGTACAAGAGCATGTGCGCAGTAGCCGAAGAAAGCTTTAAAAGAAAGTTTTTGCATTTATTTTATAATGTCCAGAGTGTTGAGACTAAACTAGTCTGGCCTATGTACTGACATTGTTTTTTATGCTGTTAGGAAGTAGCAAGGCCTTGTGTGTAGCTCTGCATTCTTCATCCAAGTTATGAGTTGTGTTTCCGTTTACATTTATTTTGCTGCACAACCAGTCGTTCTTTCACTGATTAGTCTTCCCTAGACTCACCGTGGTGGTGCCTGTCACCTTTGTTCATTGCAGCAAGACTGCAACATGGCTATTGAAGACAGGGTGGCATTTGCCTGCCTTCACCTCATCGACGCAAAGGTAAGAATGTCTTCATGTTATGGTTGGCACACTCTAGAAGATACAGTGCTGTCAAGACAAAAACAACCCCGTAAACAGAAACATTACACAGCAGAGATATCTAAAGCACATTCAAGCATGGTTATCAAAGATGCCTAAATTTGGTTTCAATGTTCAGTAGAACCTCAATGGCAAATTCTTGGCTCATGTGATTGATGCTCATAGTAGTAGCAAAGAATGCTAGTATCAAATTTTGAGAATACATTTTCCCATGTGACTGGTTGTCTTTCCCCCATTTTTTATGATCAATATAGCACTACTATGTATCCGAATTGTAAAACATGTTTCTATTGCTTGTGCCAGTGCAATGTTTCTGCATATTTTATACATGCTGAAGTTTCCAATTAATGTACTTGCATAATAAATTAACCTCCAATATTGCTCTTGAAAATTTGAATTTTTATTTCCCCCTCGTAATAATCATGCCCTCAACTTTAACACCACTCTCTTCCTGTCCTTTAAAGTCGCTCCTAACGAAACAACATCAGCTAGCACGAGAGAGGGGTAATTGGAGATCGCAGGGAGAGTCCTTCATGCTGCATTACAGTTTCCAATGTGAGATAGATTAGCTCCACACACCATCATTGTACTCCATTGTCGAAGCTAGTTAGTCTGCTTATGTTTTACACTTTAACCAATTGCACTAGAGCCCCATAACCCACTTCACAATATGTTGGCAGCGAAGTGGAAGCTATCATCCATGATCAGGAGCACATTTGTGCAAATGGGGCATCATCTGCTCTCAAAAAGGCCACAGGCCTGCACGGCACACACAGCACAGTCAGTGTAAGCTGGAGGAGCGTTTCCTTAGGAGGCCGTTGTAAACTGATTGAACTCAGTAACTGTAAGGGCTCATTCACACCGGCGACTGACAGTGGTCGCGCGACCAAGTTGGTCGCAAAGCGACCAGTCGCAAATGGTCGCAAACGGTCGCCTTTCTTGAAAAGCGACCATTTTGGGCCAGTCGCTTTCTGCGCGATTTTTCAGTCGCGCGACCGTGGTCGCAAAACTGATAAACCAATCAGCGGCGCACCGGAAGTGATCTTTCGTGTGTCTACATCCGGCCTCCTCCGGCGCCGCGTTCAAATTCCGCGTAGATTCCGAGAGTTCTCGCTGAGAACGATAATCTCCGGGATTGCGACTTGCGGGTCGCGCTCAGCCGGGCTTGCCGGTGTGAACATCAGTCGCCTTCGGTCGCTTTTTGATTGCGAGTCGCAAATGGTCGCGCGACCTCCTCAAGTCGCCGGTGTGAATGTGCCCTAAGTAGTAAGAATATTGAAAGTCGTGCTTTTATTTGTATGCTTGCATGTATTTATTGAAACACACTCATGTGTGCTTTATGGTCAGAAAAGTTGCTTGGGAAGGATGCAGCAGGGCAATAAGAGCACTTTGAGGTTTGTAAATAAAAAGTCCAAACAATTATTGCTGCACAATGAGCTACATTGTGTATTTGACACAAATTCCATGCCGAAGTCTTCTTGCACACAGTGTACAAACCAGGCGTTGTGTGGAGCCTTTGTGTTTATGTTGAAATCATCTGCAAAGATTAGTGGCACATCATGTTGACGAACGAAGGTATGTGCCAAGAAGTCCGTAATATTCCCGTGTTGAGCACCTAGCAACACATACCTGAGGCACCACAATACCCTTGGAGTTACGTGCTGTGCACACATCAGCAGAGTCTATGTCCGGTGCTCCTACGAGTTTGAATGGCACATACTCATTTCCTCGTTCATATATTGCCACTCCCGAGGCCCAGTGCACAGTTCTATTTGCTGACATGACACACCTGTAGCCGGTGTTGTCATGCGGACGATCCCAGGTCTCGGACACATGCATGAAGAGGTAGTTGTGCATCATGACGCCAAGCCTGTGTGCTAGAGAACGTACGGTGAGAGAGTAGATGGCAAATCGGTGGGGCTGGTATGATCGAGCAGTGCAACGAAACATTTCATGATTGTGTCAATGCAACATGGTTTGAGTCTGAAATTCGTCGCGCAGTGCTTGATCTCGGTTTTTGGCAACGTGGTAAAACATGTAGTCGTCTTCAGCATTCATGATGTAAAGGCTGTCAAGTGAAGGGACTCAACTCAGTGCAACGTACACAAATTTCTGGGGGTAACGTTTGTTGTATTCGTTAACAACACTGCTATATGTGCCATCCTGATACTTATGAATGGTTGTTGCACTAGCCTGCACCATGAGAAACGGTGTATAGCGACATGTTATGTCAACCGTATGGTCCAACATGGTCACTGTGCTTTGTTTAACTGGTACCCACTCGGGGCTGCCTTTTGCCATACCACTCTTCCTGTGGCACTACAGTCAAGCCTGAGCCGCAGTCTATTTGAATGTCCCGACTCATCTGCTTCAGTGTGGGCATGTTTCCCAAGCACACTATTGACCAGATTGTCTATTACGTCTATGTTGACATTGACAGTTATCATGTATAGGAAAGCTCCAAAGCCTAATTTTCGTCTGCTCACAAGTGAGAGTCTGCATGGCTATGTGCACACAAGGTTCTTCGCAGGGAAGCTGTCTGGCCACATTTTTGGCTGAGCGCCCGTGAGGTTGCTTGCATAGAAGCTGTCGGGCCTCATTTTCGGCAGCGCGCACTTGAGGGTCTTCATGGTGAAGCTGCCGGAGAACATTTTGGCAGCACGCACTTGAGGGTCTCGGTGAGGGGTACTTGAGGGGCACTAGAGAGTCTTCGTGGCAAAGTCTTTTTGCATTGTTTTCTTGAGAATAAACTAAACTGTCCTCCCACTGTCAACAGCGACTTGCGGCTTGTGCCTAAGTCCGTGGAGGTCTTTCATCTGCTGAAAGGCATTGCCGACAATATTTTTAGCCTGCTAGTTTCTACCAACGTTGATACTCTTGGCACCCTCATCAAAGAGTGCCGGCTGTTTCAACGAGCCAAGAGCCACCGTATATCTCAGAGATTCACAAGGCTGCTCAATATGGGCGAAATTTCGCCCTGTGATGCCGTTCGCCTTCTGCCCAACTGTTACAACGTCACCTGCCTTGTTCGTCGCAAGATTGAAGCTGCCTGTCTTGCACCCTTTCAGCCTCCTGTATTCACAACGCCTTCCAGTGACTCATCTCTGCCATCGGTGTCCCTCATCCAAGCTGTAGTCAAGCAGGAGTTGGCAAATCTCAGCCTTTCTTTAGTGTGTGCACTGAATTGTCCTGATCCTCGGCCTTACTCCACAGGCATTGCTTGACAATCCTACCCCTCTTCTTTAACCTTTTGCAATCCTACAGAATAGAGAACGCCCGATGATCAGCCCATCTACTTCCTTTGTCATCAGGCCGGGCACATTGCTTGTTATTACCGTCA
The DNA here is from genome assembly GCF_050947875.1 of Dermacentor variabilis. NCBI lineage: Eukaryota > Metazoa > Arthropoda > Arachnida > Ixodida > Ixodidae > Dermacentor > Dermacentor variabilis. Next base: position 258,870,572 of record NC_134569.1, read on the forward strand.
ATTCCTGATCTCCACCTTACTGCTTCAAGCCGTACAGCCGCTGCTTCCCCTACTTACTATTCATCGTCCTCCCAAGCGCCTCTTACCTCTGACACCACTCCTCCTGTTCGCCACTTTTCCCGTTCCCCGTCACCTCAACACCGCCAATCCTGCTCACCACGGTCTTGCCGGGTTTCCTTGCCGACCTTCTCTTAATGCTCGCAGCTGCAAAACTAGATAGTGCAGCTTATGGAGGTGAAGCTGCAATGCCATGATCCTCTGCAAATCTTCTACTGATTCTCCACACTCACCATAGCCTCCTAGAAGTAAAAGTCGACAAAGTTCTTGTAACCACCCTCATCGATACTGGTGCACATCTATCTATCATAAGCGCCCCTTTACGCTGCCAACTGCACAAGATTATCATGCCATCTATGACACAGACAGTCATTATAATCATCATCAGCCTATTTTATGTCCAATGCAGGATGAAGGCCTCTCCCTGCGATCTCCAATTACCCCTGTCCTGTGCCAACCGATTCCAACTGGCACCCATGAATGTCCTAGTTTCATCACCTCACCTAGTCTTCTGCCGTCCTCAATTGCAGTTCCCTTCTCTTGGCACCCATTCTGTAACCATAATCGTCCACCATTTATCTAACCTGCACATTACATGATCTCGAATTAGAACATCGACTATACCCGTTTTCTCTATGATCCACACCGGTCTCTTTTTGTCTCTTAATGTTATGCCTAGCATTCTTCATTCCATCGCTCTTTGTGCGGTCCTTAACTTGTTTTCGAGCTTCTTTGTCAGTCTTCAAGTTTCTGCCCCATATGAGAGCACCGGTAAAATGCACTGAGTGTGCACCTTCCTTTTCAATGACAATGGTAAGCTTCCAGTCAGGAGCAGACAATGTCTGCCATATGCGATCCAACCCATTTTTATTCTTCTTTGAATTTCCTTCTCATGATCAGAGTTCTCTTTAGTAATTGACCTAGGTAAATCTACTCCTTCACAGACTCTAGAGGCTGACTGGCAATTCTGAACTCTCATTCCCTTGCCCAGCTATTCATGATTATCTTTGTCCTCTGCATATTAGCGTATTTACTTGCATAATGATCGCACTCGCGTAATGATCGCAACCGTGAATTTTGTTGTCAAAGTTCGATTTTCTTTCTTTCCCGTGTAACGATCGCACCCTGAACTTGTTGCAGCCACATGTCATGTGCCAAGTCTAGCTAATGATGATCGCGCTTACCATCTGTCGAATGCTACGCGAACGACTATTGAAGGCATACCAAGCGGTGTGCACGAAACCAACATTCTTAAGCAGATGCCCCACTTTCCGCACTCCCATGAAAAAAAAAAAAAATGTTGCAACACACTTGCCTCGGCTTTTTTATTTGTAGGCTTCATAATGGGTTTTGGTCAACAACAACAACATAAAGGGCGCCTTTCGATTCTTCTCGTCTGCACTCGTGGGCATGCAACAAATCACGAGCGGCAACGATAGTGGCCACCTTTACCCTGATACATTAGAAGTGTACCCTATTCGTATGCCGATGCTTGTAATGCAGCTAAGATATTCACCCACCCTTAGTGGAAACGTGCCGTATTAGTATAGCGGTGAAGACAAATGCCGCAGTTTCCGCAGCATGCCCACCATGTGTTTCTATGTCGAAGTGCTTGCGACCGGAGCGGTACATGACGCGGATGTCGTACTCTTGCAAGCGAAGCGCCCAACGTCCCAAGTGTCCATTCGGGTCTTTCAAGGAAGAAAGCCGACAAAGGGCATGGTGGTCAGTAACGATGGCGAAAGAACGGCCGTAAAGGTATGGGCGAAACTTGCTTAGTGCCCAGATGATCGCTAGGCACTCCTTTTCTGTGAGGGAGTAATTTAATTCTGCTTTCTTTAGAGTACGGCTCGCATAAGCGACAACGTATTCATCATAGCCAGCTTTCCGTTGCGCTAAGACCGCGCCAAGGCCAACTCCGCTGGCGTCAGTATGGACTTCCGTGGGAGCATCAGGGTCGTAGTGGCGAAGAATCGGTGGTGAGGTCAACAAGTGGCGTAACTGCCAAAATGCTGCATCACATTCAGGTGACCACGCTGCTATGCCGTTACTGGCGGAAAGTAAACTTGTCAAAGGTGCCATGGTGGATGTGAAATTGCGTACGAAGCCACGAAAATAGGAACATAATCCAATAAAACTTCTGAGGGTTTTGATAGACGTGGGCATCGGAAAGTCGGCAACGGCGCGGAGCTTGTCTGGGTCTGGGAGGACGCCGTCTTTTGAGATAACGTGACCCAATATGATTAGTTTTCTTGCAGCAAAACGGCACTTCTTGAGGTTAAGCTGTAGGCCAGCAGATGCGAGACAGGTCACAATGTCATGCAGGCGAGCGAGGTGTGTCGGAAAATCGGTTGAGAAAATGACGATGTCGTCTAGGTAACATAAACAGGTCTTCCATTTGTGACCGCGAAGGATGGTGTCGATCATACGCTCAAAAGTAGCAGGCGCGTTGCACAACCCGAAGGGCATGACGTTAAACTCGTAGAGGCCATCGGGTGTAACGAATGCAGTTTTCGGACGGTCAGGCTCGGCCATTGGAACTTGCCAGTACCCGGAGCGCAGATCCAAGGAACTGAAGTATTCTGCGCCTTGTAAACAATCGAGAGCGTCATCGATTCGAGGCAGTGGATAAACGTCTTTTCTCGTTATCTTGTTTAGGCGTCTGTAGTCGACCCAAAAGCAAATGGAGCCATCTTTCTTTCTCACCATTACGACAGGTGAAGACCAAGGACTTTGAGAGGGACGGATGACTCTACGTTTGAGCATGTCGTCCACTTGCTCCGTGATGAGTCGGCGCTCTTCGGCGGAGACACGATACGGGCGCTGTCGCAAGGGGGAGTGGGAACTGGTTTCGATGGTGTGAGAAACACCGGTGGCACGGCCCAGTGACGTCTGATTACAGACGAAGGAGTTGACAAACTGGTGAAGGAGAGCGAGAAGTTGGCGGCGATGAGGTGGGGAAAGAGCATGGTCGATGGCGTTGTCAAAAACCACTGAAGGTGATGAGCCAGACACCGAAGCGATGGAGTCAACATGACGGAGGGAGTCGGTAGGAACATCGAGGCCGTCGACGTAGTCGACCGCCTGGAAGTATCCTACGATCTCTCCACGCAGTAGGCTGATCGGGTACTAGTAGTAGTTGGTGACCAGCACCACAGTTGACCCTGATGTTACAGTAAGCACGGCAAACGGAAGAACAATGCCCTTGCGTTCAGCAAACACATCGGACGGCGTGAACACCACAGTGGCGTCAGATGTGGCATCAGACAACAAGACAACAGCCATCGACGACTCAGGAGGTATGGTTGTGTCGGCATCAACAGTGAGACGGTGCACCATGTCGTAGGACGATGTGGCGTATAAAGAACTTGGCCACTTCATACGAATTTGCATGTGGAATAGCTTCGGTTTTGGTGTGCCGGGTTAAGTAGTCGGTAGCGACGACTATCCATCTGTTGCGCGAAGAGGTCACTGGGAATGGCCCAAGTAGATCCATTCCTATTTGTTAGAACGGTGCTTGAGGAGGGTCCACAGGATGGTGGATTCTGGTGGTTTCTTGCGGTGCTTACAATCGCGGCAGGCCTTCACGTACCGTTGCACAAAAGAATAAAGCTGGGGCCAGTAATACTTCTGTCGTATCCTTGCTAATGTCTTAGCGAATCCCAGGTGTCCCGCACATGGCCCATCATGGCAGGCTTGCAAAATGTCTTGGCGTAGCGCCGACGGCACGATAAGGAGGTACGTATTGAGACTTCTTCCGCAGTTTTTCCTGTAAAGGGCATTGTTGTGCAAGTAGTATGATGATAAGCCGTGCACGAGTGAGCGGGGTAAAACATCTTAAACTCCTTGGAGGTACTCGATCAGTGGCAGCAGCAATCAGCGGCAGCACTCTGGCCATCGGACAAGTGCTCTGTTTCTTGTGCTTGAGCAGTGCCCATTCGACGTGATCTTGCATTGACTTTTTATCCACACATTCAGCCCTTGTTGACTGTGGCACAGGTGTCCTTTAACTTGAACTCCCTTCTGTCCCCGAGACTATTGCTGCTCGGCCTATGCAACTGTGTACTATTGAGTTTGTGCGGCTGCCATCACAATCCACTACTTATGTTCTTTTGACACCTTCTCCTTCTGTCTCTCACGAAGATTACCTTGCATCCCCTATTATTGACGTTGTCTTGGCACAGAATGTGACCCTACCAGACATGATTGCCAAAATTGTCAACAATGAAGCTTATCACCTTGTGATTAACTTTGGCTTATACGGCCATGTTCTACCTTCCGGACGGAATTGCACTTGCAATGTTTTCGTCCCTAAACGACTGTCAAGTTTCCATGCTAACATCTGAAGCCCCTTCACGTCCTACGAGCGCAGCAGGATCCATCAGCTTGCCCACCAGTGAATTCAACAAAATGATCGCTGCAGACCTTTCACCTGCACACGCTGCTGAACTTTGCCATGTGTTAGCGTCATACCGGGATTTTTTAACGCAATAGCGTTAAGGAGCGCGTGTCACAGAAAAGCCTGTGTCGGCGGCGGCGGCAGCATCGGCCGTGAGCGAAAAATCCCGGAAGGCAATTCATAAATAAAAAACAACTTGCAAGTTAGGCTGGGTGGGAATTGAACCAGGGTCTCTGGAGTGTGAGACGGAGACGCTACCATTCAGCCACGAGTTCAATAGTTCAAAGCGGGACAAAAGCGCCTCTAGTGAATGCGGTGTTGCCTTAGAAACGTGCCGTAGAAAGTTATACTACGGTGTATATAGGTAATTATGAGCATGTAAATTACAGAAGTCGCAGAGACACGAGTAGCAAAGTATGTTTCCGCTACATTTCTTCTGCACTCTGAGCACACGCAGAGCCATCTTGCGGCAAACACAGAAGACTCCCTCCTTGCAGTGTACAGCACTGCCCCGACACGTGGTGCACCACTCGCCCCATGATCGCGTCCGCCTTCATGGCACGTTGCGGTCCGGCTGTCCGTGCCGATCACTACGTTTGGCTCGCATAGATCGTGCTTAGTGGCCGGTATGAACGGGGTGTGATAATGCTATTGCGTTCCACTCCTGAAGGTGAAGCTTAAGCCTCCTCCAATTCTTTTACTTTGACAACCGGCCACTAGGCCAGACGACAGTTGTCATGCATCGAATCGACACTGGCGATGCAAACCCTATTCATCATTATCTGTATTGCGTTTCTGCTGCTAAACGGGCGATTATATAAAAAAAAGTCAAGATGACAGAAAAAGACATTATAGAACCCTCGAGTAGCCCATGGGCATCTCCAGTTGTGCTCGTCAAGAAAAAAAGACGGCACCTGGCGTTTCTGTGTCGATTACAGACACCTAAACAAGATCACTAAAAAGGACGTATATCTGTTGCCTCGTATAGACGACGCCCTCGACTGCCTCCACAGAGCGAGTTATTTTTCGTCCATCTGCTGTGTGGCTATTTGCCAGTTGCCGTCGATCCTATGGACTGCGAGAAGACCGCATTTGTAACACCTGACAGGCTATACCAATTTAAGGTTATGCCCTTCGGTCTATGCAATGCCCCAGCCACATTTGAGCGCATGATGGATTTGCTCCTTCAAGGCTTCAAATGGTCGACCTGCTTATGCTATCTGGATGACATTATTGTTTTTTCACGACATTTTCCAGCGATATTCAGCGCCTGTTGGCAATTCTCCAAGTGTTCCACAGCACTGGTCTTCAACTCAACTCATCCAAGTGCCACTTTGGTCGATGCGAAGCAACAGGGCTCGGACACCTTTTTAATGGTGTAGGAATCTGATCTGACCCTGAAAAAATGCACGCCGTGAAGCATTTACGCATACCTTCCTCTACCAAAGACGTTCACTCCTTCATTGGCTTATATTCTTACTTCCGTCACTTTGCTAAAAATTTCGCTGACATTGCCCTCCCACTCACTGAACTTCTCACGAAAGATACGCCTTTCCCATGGGGTCATAGCGAAGCCCATGCATTTTTTGCGCTTATACGCCTTCTCACAACGTCTCCTCTGTTGGTGCACTTTGACCCTTCTGCTCCTACGGAAGTTCGGATGGACGCCAGTGTATACAGAATCGGAGCCGTCCTTGCCCAGCACCAGCATGGTCGTGACTGCGTCATAGCGAAACTAGCCGCCTGTTGGTCGTCACCAGGTCACCCCAGAGCACAATTATTCAATTGCCGAGCGTGAATGCCTTGCCCTTGTTTGGGACACCTCCAAATTTCGGCCGTACCTCTTTGGCCGTCCATTCACTATAGTGTCTAACCACCATGCGCTCTGCTGGCGTTCCCCGCTGAAAGATCCTACAGGCCATCCTGCACTCTGGGCTTTGCTGTTACAAGAGTACTCGTTTTCCGTTGTGCACAAGTCTGGCCAATTACATACATCAGGACGCGGACTGCCTGTCCTGATATCCTGTTGATCCACTCGTCAACACCAACCCTGACACCGATGCTTGTGTTCTTTCTATCTCGGACTTTCTTCATGTCGGCGATGAACAACGGCATAATCCGGCGTTTTGGTCCATCATCGACCGTCTCATCTACGGGGTTTCTGAAGAGGTGCTCTGGATGTTTACCTTACATAGTGGAACTTTATACCGCCGCAATGTATACCCCCAATAGCCCTAAGCACTTGCTGGTGGTACCCTCCCACATGCATTCCACTCTCCTCCAGGAGCTTCACGACGGACCCACAGCAGGTCACCTTGGTGTAATGCACACTTATGATCGTGCGCGGCGTCGTTTCTTTTGGCCTGGGATTTATCGCTTCGTGCAGAAGTATGTTGGCAGCTGCGAGCTGTGTCAACAACACAAGCGGCCACTGGCGCTTCCTGCTGGCCTTCTTCAGCCTATCGATGTCCCAGTAGAGCCATTCTTCCGCAATGGCCCCGATCTAATCAGACTTTTCCCTACGTCAGCATCATGGAAACAAATGTGTCACTGTCGCGACAGACTATGCCACACGTTACGCTATTATACGTGCACTTCCAACCAGCTGTGCTATCAATATTGCCGACTTCCTTCTCCGTGATGTGATTCTGCATCAAGGAGCTCCTCGTCAGCTGCTCACCGATCTCGGTCCTCACTTCTTGTCCCGTGTCATCGATGACCTTCTCCGCTCATGTTCTACTAAACACAAGGCCACCACATCCTATCATCCTCAGACAAATGGTCGCACCGAATGACTAAATCGCACCATAACTGACATGCTCTCCATGTAGTTTGGCACTGACCACCGCGACTGGGATGTTACATCACCCTTTGTTACATTCGCCTATAATACGTCATGCCACGATACTGCAGGTTGTTCTCCATTTTATCTTCTTTTTGGTCGTGAACCGAAATTCCCCATGAATACATTACTCCCATCTGCTCCACAGCAACCATCAGAGTACGCACAAGATGCCATCACAAGGGCAAACGCTGCACGTCATACTCTGCACGTCATCACTGCCTTAAGATGTTGCAGGCATCACAGAAGTTGCATTAAAACTGTCGTCATAAGCCTGTATATTACACTCCAGGATCCTTAGTGCTCCTCTGGTTGCTAACTCGACAAGTTAGTCTCAGCGAAGCTTCTACCATGTTACCATGCTCCTTATCGCATTCTGTGCCAAGTTACCGTGACGTATGAGATTGCACCAGCAAAGCCGATGCTGCTTTCTATGCCGGTCCAGGCTGATGTAGCTCACATTGCTCGGCTAAAGCTCTATAACCAGTCCATTGATGCTGCACTCTAGCCTACATAGATGGTGCATGTGTTTTCGCCTGGGGGGTAATGCTGCGAGACAGAAGTCTGTCGCATTAGGCCAGCATCGATGAAGAAGACGTAGAGGTGGCTCCTCACCATATTGGCTGCTTTTGCTCCTGTGCTGCTCACCTCACTTGTAAATATTTGTAAATATGTTTATTTTGCAACAATATTACCCTGCCAAGCTTTCAGTGCATACATCTTGATTTGTTCAGTGCCTAGTTTCCTTCTCACTGTTTTCAGGCTGCATCCAATTTTTACTGCTTGTCACGATCTGCCCGGGTTCATGAACAATTGAGGGCTTGAGGCACCCTCCGTTAGACAGACGCTCCGCAGCGTTGTGGTGATGAACGATGACTGACCCCAAGCAGCTGTGCACGTCGGTGCTTATTGCGGTGTGGTGACCAATGTTGCCTACCGAGCCTGGCAGTCCACCGAGCCTGGCAGGCCAACGAAGATTATGCCCGAGGGGGTGTCACATGCTTGTTACACCCCCTTATCGCCAGTTTGTTTGTTGACAACAAACGTCCAAGTTCAAAGTACGAGGCTCTGCCTCCATCCTAGCCAGGTCGATGGTGCCTGCTGTCCAGGCGAGTAACGATCCGGCGGCCTCCGCCATCGTGTACTCCGCCTGGGCGCCAGTGTTCATGGGCCGGGTGTGGCAATGGCGGGTGCTGCCTGAGACAGCCTCACTCCATCCAGAGGGTCCGCAGTGGTCGCCCTTGTGAGTGGTGGCGGACTTGACACCGGCCCAACAGGTGCCGCACCACTGGCAATGCTTGGCACCTTTGACGCTGGGGGGTGCTCTGCTAGAAGCGACTGGTGTTGCCGCTAGTCCTCCTGCAGGCTGGAACTCTGAAGTGGCAGTCAAGGGTGCTGGCCAGGTCTCGAGGTGAGGCCCGACATGGTCAGCGGGTCTGTGCCACGTGGCCCCGTCTGGCATGCGAACGAACAGCGATGAGGTGCTGGCAGGAGACACCACCTGTTTGGCAGACCAGGGTGGGCCAGCGCGAAAGTTCCTGGTGAAAACTGGAGCTCCCAACTCCGGCCAAGGCCTGGGCCGGCACCCTCGGTCAGCAGCACGGAGTAAGACATTTAGGAGGTGAAACTCCCGTCAGCGCAAGCGAGCGCGGGCGACCAGATAAGGTCACAATTGTTGTATGCGCCGGCGGGGCCATATACAGTGGCGGCGCCATGCGGCGCGTCGTAGAAGCCGCAGCGAGAAAAAAAAAATGCAGCGCCCGGGCAGGCGGCTCCAGCGCGCTCTCAACGGTGGTGATTTCGTTCCAGGCCGCCAGGCGCCGTCAGCACGATAACGGCTCCGCGGGTATGTGACTTTTTCTGGTCGCCGCAAGCAGCGGAGTTTCCACTCCTAAATGTTTCTTGCTCCGTGGTCAGCAGCCAGCTTCTGCTTCACCTGCTTCAGGAGTCCTGTGGATCGGAGGTCCAGATGCAAGACAACCAAGGGTGTCTTGACCATCCAACCCAGCAGGAGCTTACATGGGGGCATGGCCAGTGATATCGTGGGGCGTGGTCCGGTACTGAAACATTATCCAGGCAACTGCGTCTGGAAATTACCGGTCTGGCTCTTCTTGAGCTTGTCCTTGATGGTTTGCACCACCCGCTCGGCTGCACCATTTGAAGCAGGGTAGTACGGCGGAACCATCATTCGGCGGATTCGATTCTTCGTCAGCCAGCCCAGGTACTCTGTGCTGGCAAAAGCAGGACCATTGTCGGACACGATGACGTCCAGCAATCCCTGGGCGGTGAAGACTTGTCACAGCACTGCAATGGTCGCGCCTGCTGACAGAGTTGTGACAGGTAGAACCTCCACCCACTTCGAAAAGGCATCCACCACCACCACGAAGTAATGACCCTTGAAGGGCCCCCTAAAATCCACATGCAGGCAGGACCAGGGCCTCTGTGGGAATGGCCCGGGGGTGATTTACACATGACGTGAGGCCCGCTGATGCTCCTGGCAGATTTGGCAGCTCTGCACCATATGAGCGATGTCCTGGTCCAGGCCAGGCCACAAAACATAGGACCGGGCCACCATTTTGGCCTTTTCACGCCAGGATGACCCGCGTGCAGGAACTGCAGGTCCCTGGACCGGAAATTTTGTGGGATCACCACCCTGGAACCTCACAGTAGGCAGCCCTGCTGCAAGCTCAGCTTGGCGGCCTTGCGGCTATAGGTCTGCTCAACCAATTCCTTCCCTCGGGACACCGCCTTGACCACTTGAGACAGGACTGGGTCCCGGCTGGTCACTTGCAATACCGCAGATCTGGAGAGTACATCCGGGTACGCGTGCTCCAGCATGAACACTTGAGCAGGTTCTGGAACAGCATCAGGTACCTCACTCAGGGGCAGGCGGCTCAGGGCATAAGCAAGTCCCAGGTTCTTTCCTGGACAGTAAACCAGCGAGTAACTGGAAGCTGCCAGCCTCAAGTCCCAGCATACCAGTTGAGGTGATGCCTGCACGGGAACTCCCTTGCCAGGCTCCAGCAGCCCCAACAGTGGCTTGTGGTTCGTGAACGTTTCGAACTTCCAGCCCCACAGATACTGGTGGAAGTGTTTGAGACTGAACATGAGGGCCAGGCCTTCCTTGTCCAGCTGGCTGTAGCATTGCTGTGCGGCATGAAGCCGACGAGAAGCAAACGACACAGGGCGATCTTGGCCATCCTTGTCCCAGTGAGCCAGGAGAGCTTCCACGTCGTACGGTGACGCATCTACAGTCAAGATGACAGGCTTGGCAGGATCGAAGTGTACTAGTACTGGAGCCTTGGTGATTAGCTCCTTGCTGCGCTGGAAGGCCTGGTCCTGCTCCTTCTTCCAGACCCATTGCTGACCACATTGAAGCAGAAGATGGAGTGGCTGTAGATGGGGGGCTCCGACAGATTTGGCACAAAACTCCTGCAGAAGTTGATGAGGCCGAGGTAGCTCTGAAGCTCCTTCTTGTTCTGGGGCTTAGGCGCTTTGAGCACAGCATCAACTTTGCGGGGAATTGGGACTAGGCCAATGTGCGAAATCATCATCATCATCATCATCAGCCTGGTTACGCCCACTGCAGGGCAAAGGCCTCTCCCATACTTCTCCAACAACCCCGGTCATGTACTAATTGTGGCCATGCCGTCCCTGCAAACTTCTTAATCTCATCCGCCCACCTAACTTTCTGCCGCCCCCTGCTACGCTTCCCTTCCCTTGGGATCCAGTCCGTAACCCTTAATGACCATCGGTTATCTTCCCTCCTCATTACATGTCCTGCCCATGCCCATTTCTTTTTCTTGATTTCAACTAAGATGTCATTAACTCGCGTTTGTTCCCTCACCCAATCTGCTCTTTTCTTATCCCTTAACGTTACACCTATCATTCTTCTTTCCATAGCTCGTTGTGCCGTCCTCAATTTGAGTAGAACCCTTTTCGTAAGCCTCCAGGTTTCTGCCCCGTAGGTGAGTACTGGTAAGACACAGCTATTATATACTTTTCTCTTGAGGGATAACGGCAACCTGCTGTTCATGATTTGGGACTGCCTGCCAAACGCACTCCAGCCCATTCTCATTCTTCTGATTATTTCCGTCTCGTGATTCGGATCCGCCGTCACTACCTGCCCTAAGTAGATGTATTCCCTTACGACTTCCAGTGCCTCGCTGCCTATTGTAAAACAAGAATAGCTTTTAATAGAACTAAGGTCGGGAAATGAAACTAGTTTGTTACATCGTGAATTACTTTAACTTGAGTTTTGTTTACAACAGGCCACCATTGGAATATGAACCTGGCAACGTTTAACGCTAGAACGTTATGTAGTGAGGAGAGTCTAGCAGTGCTATTGGAGGAATTAGAGGGCAGTAAATGGTATATAATAGGGCTCAGTGAAGTTAGGAGGCCAAAAGAAGCATTTACAGTTCTAAAAAGTGGGCACGTCCTGTGCTACCCGGGCTTAGCGGAGAGACGAGAACTAGGAGTCGGATTCCTGATTAATAAGAATATAGCTAGTAACATACAGGAATTCTATAGCATTAACGAGAGGGTGGCAGGTCTTGTTGTGAAACTTAATAAAAGGTACAAAATGAAGGTTGTACAGGTCTACGCCCCTACATCCAGTCATGATGACCAGGAAGTCGACAGCTTCTACAGCTTGGTAGAGTGAAAACAAAATACACTATACTGATGGGCGACGTCAATGCCAAGGTAGGCAAGAAGCAGGCTGGAGGCAAGGCAGTGGGGGAATATGGCATAGGCACTAGGAATCGCTGAGGAGAGTTATTAGTAGAGTTTGTGGAACAGAATAATATGCGGATAATGAATACCTTCTTCCACAAGCGGGATAGCGAAAGTGGACGTGGAGGAGCCCGAACGGCGAGACTAGAAATGCAATAGATTTCATACTCTGCGCTAACCCTGGCATCATACAAGATGTGGACGTGCTCAGCAAGGTGCGCTGCAGTGACCATAAGATGGTAAGAACTCGAATTAGCCTAGACCTGAGGAGGGAACGGAAGAAGCTGATACATAAGAAGCCGATCAATGAGTTAGCGGTAAGAGGGAAAATAGAGGAATTCCAGATCAAGCTACAGAACAGGTATTCGGCCTTAACTCTGGAAGAGGACCTTAGTATTGAAGCAATGGACAACAATCTTGTGTGCATAATTAAGGAGTGTGCAATAGAAGTCGGTGGTAACACCGTTAGACAGGATACCAGTAAGCTATCGCAGGAGACGAAAGATCTGATCAAGAAACGCCAATGTATGAAAGCCTCTAACCCTACAGCTAGAATAGAACTGGCAGAACTTTCCAAGTTAATCAACAAGCATAAGACAGCTGACATAAGGAAGTATAATATGGATAGAATTGAACATGCTCTCAGGAACGGAGGAAGCCTAAAAGCAGTGAAGAAGAATCTAGGAATTGGCAAGAATCAGATGTATGCATTAAGAGACAAAGCCGGCAATATCATTACTAATATGGATGAGACAGTTCAAGTGGCACCAGTGGCACCCACGACGATAATGGAAGAGAGAATAGTCTAGAGAAGTTCGAAATCCCACAGGTAACGCCGGAAGAAGTAAAGAAAGCCTTGGGAGCTATGCAAAAGGGGAAGGCAGCTGGGGAGAATCAGGTAACAGCAGATTTGTTGAAGGATGGTGGGCAGATTGTTCTAGAGAAACTGGCCCTCGTGTATACGCAATGCCTCATGACCTCGAGCGTACTGGAATCTTGGAAGTACGCTAACATAATCCTAATCCATAAGGAAGGGGACGCCAAAGACTTGAAAAATTATAGACCGATCAGCTTACTGTCAGTTGCCTACAAACTATTTACTAAGGTAATCGCAAATAGAATGAGGAACATCTTAGACTTCTGTCAAGCAAAGGACCAGGCAGGATTCCGTAAAGGCTACCCAACAATAGGCCATATTAACACTATCAATCAGGTGATAGAGAAATGTGCGGAATATAACCAACCATTATATGTAGCTTTCATTGATTACGAGAAAGCGTTTGATACTGTTGAAACCTCAGCAGTCATGGTGGCATTATGGAATCAGGGTGTAGACAAGCCGTATGTAAAACTACTTAAAGGTATCTGTAGAGGCTCCACAGCCACCTTAGTCCTCCATAATGAAAGCAACAAAATCCCAATAAAGAAAGGCGTCAGGCAGGGAGATACGATCTCTCCAATGCTATTCACAGCGTGTTTACAGGAGGTATTCAGAGACCTGGATTGGCAAGAATTGGGGATAAAAGTTAATGGAGGAATCCTTAGTAACTTGCGATTTGCTGATGATGTTGCCTTGCTTAGTAACTCAAGGGACCAATTGCAATGCATGCTCACTGACCTCGAGAGGCAAAGCAGAAGAGTGGGTCTAAAAGTTAATCTGCAGAAAACTAAAGTAATGTTTAACAGTCCCGGAAGAGAACAGCAGTTTACGATACGTAGCGAGGCACTGGAAGTGGTAAGGAAATACGTCTACTTAGGGCAGGTTGTGATTGCGGATCCGGATCATGAGACTGAAATAATCAGAAGAATAAGAATGGGCTTGGGTGTGTTTGGCAGGCATTCTCAGATCATGAACAGCAGGTTGCCATTATCCCTCAAGAGAAAAGTGTATAACCAGCTGTGTCTTACCAGTACTGACGTACGGGCAGAAACCTGGAGGCTTACGAAAAGGGTTCTACTTAAATTGAGGATGACGCAACGAGCTATGCAAAGAAGAATGATGGGTGTAACCTCAAGGAGGCATAACAAGTGAGCCGATTGGGTGAGGAAACAAATGCGAGATGATGACATCTTAGTTGAAATCAAGAAAAAGAAATGGGGGGGGGGGCAGATGAACGCCCAGTTTCTCTGGCAGACGAACGCTCAGTGTACGAATCCAGTTTCGGCCCAGCAGGTTCGGTGACGACACCTTGATTAAGTAAAGGGGAAGGGTTGCCTCCCTGTCGCCAAAGCGAATGCTGACCTGTGCCTGACCCTGGACCTGGGAGAGCTGCCCGCAGTAGCTGCACAGCATCACGCCCGAAGCCTCGGTGGACACGCCGGGGAACGTACGCTGGAAGAGTTTCCCGGCCATTACTGACATGCTGGCCCCTGTGTCCAGCTCCATGGAAATTGGGTGCCCACAGATTTCGATAGTCAGCATGTATGGCGGCACAGATGATGGTACAAAGCCTATGTGCCACATGTCGAAAATCGGCGGGTCCTCGGCCATGACATGGAGCTTGGCCGCAGAAGAACTTGAGGCTGCTGCCATACGCCCCCGCCGCGTACCCTTGCAACGGCTACCCTGGCCGCGGGCTTGTGTGGTACCTGGGCTTGAACCAGGCTGTGGCTGCTTTCCGTTGTTCGTCCTCCCCTTTCGGCATACCCATGCCTGGTGCCCCGTTTTCCTGCACATGAAGCATTGTGCTTGGGAGAACTTGCACTTTGAGGGGGAGTGGGCACCACCACAGCGACCGCAGGTACTGCCCTTTGTCGCGAACTTGTTGACTGCCGCTTGCGCCTACAGTGAGCCAGTCCCATTGGCAATCTCGCTGGCGTCCTTGGCAGCAGCTTCCATTGCCAGCGCTGCCTTCACGGCGTCATCCAGCGAGGAGGCGGGAAGCTCCAGGAGTAGCGTCTGCATAGCAGGGTTGTTGATGCCGCAGACGAAACGGTCCCCGAGCGGCGAGTCCAGCTGGTCTCCGAAAACGCAGGCACTCGCTAACCCTCGTAGCACAGGAACGTTATTGCCTGACGGTCTCTCCTTCTCAGCGGCTCCGGTTGTTGAAGCGGAAACGCTCCGTTAGTGTGGATTGTGTCGGGTTGAAATGCGAGCGCAGTATGGCGAGAAGTTCACCCAGCTTCTTAACATGTGGCGTGGCTGGCTTGAGAAGGTCGAGGACGAGACTGAAGACGCAGTTCCTGCAGCTGGCCAGGAAAATGACCCGCTGTTTGGCCTCGGGTGTGTTGTTTGCCCGGAAGAACGCGTGGACTTGTTCCTCGTAAACTGGCTAGGCGGGCCCATCTCCCTCGAATGGCTCGAGCCTTCCGTACAGCGGCATGGCAGCAGCAACTGGGGGAGACGTTTCGTCGCTCGTGGCAGCGTGGGACGATCCGTGGGTACTCGTCATCGTGGGTACTAGCGGCAACACGAGTCGCTTCCAGCAGAGCACCGCCCACCTCGGAGGTGGCAAGCGTAGCCAGTGGTGCAGCGCCTGTTGGGCCGATGTCAAGTCCGGCACCATTCACAATGCCGACCACTGCGGACCCTCCAGACGGAGCAAGGCTGGCTCAGGCAGCACGCGGCATTGCCACATGCGGCCCGTCAACACCGGTGCCCAGGTGGAGCACTCAACGGCGGAGGCCTCTGGACCATTAGTCGCCTGGGTAGGAGGCACCGTCGACTTGGCTGGGACGGCGGCAGAGCCTTATGCTCTGAACTTGGACGTTTGTTTCTTTTAGTTAACAAACAAATGAGGGGTAAGGAGGTGCAACAAGCATGTGACGCCCCGTTGGACATAATCTTCGTTGGCCCGCCAGGTTCGGTGGCCTCCCAGGCTCGGTAGGCAAGATTGGTCATGGCACCGCAATAAGCACCGACGTGCACAGCTGCTCGGGGTCAGTCATCGTTCATCACCACCCTGCTGCAGAGTGTCTATCTAACGGAGGGTGCCTCGAGCCCTCCCTTGTTCACGAACCCGAGCGGATCGTGACACTGCTTCGTCAGTCTTTCTCACATTAAAATTTCGAATATCCCATATTTTCTCCTTGTTGATTAGTTTTGACAGTTCCATGAATTCTGTGCGATCTGTTGAGTTGGACACTTTAATTCTTTCTCGTTTCTGTATTAGGTCCTATGTTACTTGGGAGAGCTTGCCTACTAGTTGCCATGGTGCCTTGCCTGCCACTTCAATTGCTGCCTGTGAAGCCAGCCTCGTTATGGTTCCATTCATTACCTCTATGTCATCATCATGATCATCTCTCTGTTCTAAGTCTGCATATTTGTTTGCAAGTACCAGCCTAAATTTGTCTGCTTTTGCCCTGACTGCCTCCAAGTTGACCTGTTTTTTCTTGACCAATCTTACTCTTTCTCGGTTCAAATTGAGGTGAATCCTAGCCCTCACTAACCTGTGATCACTGCACTTTACCTTGCCTATGACTTCTACATCCTGTTCTATGCTGGGATTGGTAGGAAGTATGAAATCAATTTTATTTCTTGTTTCACCATTAAGGCTTTTCCAGGTCCACTTTTTGTTCCAACGCATCTTGAAGTAGGTGTTCATTATTCGCAGTTTATTCCTTTCTGGGAATTCTACCAGCATCTCTCCTCTAGCTTGTTCGCCAGCCTGCTTTTTCCCCACTTTTGCATTGAAGTCACCCATTACTACAGTATACTGACTTTGCACTTTTTTCATCACTAATTCAACATCTTCATAAAATTGATCTACTTCATTATCATCATCATCATCATGACATGATGTTGGAGCATAGGCTTGTACTACCTTTAATCTGTACCTCTTATTAAGTTTGATTGTGACTACTGCTACCCTCTCATTAATGCTGTAGAATTCGTATATGTTGCCTGCTATGTCCTTGTGGATTAGGAATCCTACCCTGTATTGCTTCTTATCTGGCAGACCTCTATAGCAGAGGACATGGCTGTTATTCAGCAACGTATAAGCCTCACCAGTTCTTCTAACCTCGCTAAGGCCGATGATATCCCAAACAATGTCTGATAGTTTGTCGAACAGTACTGCTATGTTAGCCTCACTCGACAGAGTTCGGCAATTAAAGGTTGACAGGGTCAGTTTCCATTGGCGGCCTGTCTGGACCCATAGGTTTTTAGCACCCTCTGCTGCGTTACAGGTCTGACAGCCACCTTGGTCAGGTGCTCCTCAGCTGCTGGGGACTGAGAGCCATCGGTTGATTGTAGGAATCATGAGGGTTGTAGTGGCCGAATACTGCACCAGGGAGGCCAATTCCTGTTCTGGTGAGGGAGTGTCTTTGTTGAAGTTTTGTAGGCCTTTCTAATTTTGTTGTACCTAGATTAGTATAGCCCCGCTCGCTCTCGGCATCCTTTGCTGGTGTCAGGCACCACTCCAAGCCTGAAGGTGTAAGGCACTGAAGGAAGTAAAAGTCGAGCTCACCGTCCTCACAAAAGAAAAAAGAAAAAGGAAAAATTTCATACAATGATTCGAACTTCCAGCTATGGCAACCGAGCATCTGACATAGCTCAATCAGATAATCTCGTAGATGGCGAGGCTACCTTATCGCAGAGAAGTCCAGCCTAGAGGGCTTTACATGCCTAAGAGATCCCTTGATTTATCCACCATCGGTGGGTTTTGCTGATCATCATAGGTTGCACAATATAGTGTCAATTATCAGTGGTCCTAACATCGTGGTTCCGGAATCTCATGCATGCATGCGGGCATGAACACGCCTAGGTACACTATATATTTTCGGCAAATTTGAACAGCACTTAGAATGTGCGGCAAAGAAGGAGGAACGAAAAGAAAAAAAGGTTTGAGCGCTTACTGAGAAGCCCTGAGCCAAGTCGTTTCTGCCTGCCTCTTGCCGTAATTTGCATACATACCGAAACTTGTGCTCCCAGGTAAATACTAAGAGTGGCGAGACGGGCTGCTAGAACAATACGGTTCTGAGCCTGGCGTAAAGCAGATGACCTTGACAGTGCTTATGTGTCTTTGACCTTTCTGCAGCTGTGGACAGCACTTATACCAGAGCTAATGAGACGGATGAAATGGGGGAATGGGCCCCTTAGCTTTCTGGGAATGCTTCAGGCCTATACGCTAAGACGGGAATGCTGTGCCTCATCTAAGCTATAGCAATGCCGTCTCCGATCAGTCAGACATGGTTTGTATATTACGCACTTGGAAGCAATTGACGGCCCTGTTTCTGCTGTGCCAGCAATAAAATTTCCAGGAACACAAACGAAAATATGCAAGAACGAATAACTGCAAATGTAGACGAAAGAAATGGACGCAAATACGACCATTCTGACGTGATGGAAATCTATGTGTTAACTTTACAAGTGGTGTCGCTACATGCTTATACCTTATTATTTGTGTGAATACTGTAAAGCCATCTGATCACTTTTCTCTATTCCTTTGTACGGAAATTTTGCATCATCAAGGAAAGTCCGTTTCTGCAGTGCACCTTGTAAGTTGCTGCGGAGTCTTGAACATTTGTAGTGTTATGGAGTTTACAGTGCTAACATCTATTTGCACATTAGATTTCCTGAATATGTTTGCAAGATCTGTATGAGCAAATTTGTATGTATGTAGACTTACCAAGAGAAAATCTCGTCAATTTTTTTTTTTTTACGTCATCGCAGCATGTACATGTGTTAGGAATTTGTCCGTGTTATATTTTCTAGTGTTGTCACTAGAAATTTTCTCAAAGTATGTCAGTAGCGTATGTCTAATCGCTTTTCATAAATCTTTCGTGCCCTAAGAGATCCCTTGATTTATGTGCCATCGGCGGGTTTCGTTGATCACCATAGGTTGCACATCATTTATTTTTATTTATTTATTCAAAAGAACCTTACAGGCCCTATGGCAGGGCATAAAGTAAGGGGGGCATATTAAACAGTAAAGGTATAAAAAGTATGAATTTCCAACAGGAACAGTGCTATAAAAAGATTACCGTGTTACACAATATTGAAGGCGCAAGGAATACAAAGCAATATCTGAAGGCACACGAACACTTGTTACTGTTAACTGAGCAAAGGAATACCGTTTATGAAAATGATATACAACATGGCAAAAAATGCACGATAACATACACTAGATTGGCCACTCGTGAACGGTATTAAATGGGAAAAGCATGAGTAACTGAGAGCGGAACATGTCGGGATTAGATATGGAGGCTATGTAATCAGGGAGGTCATTCCAGAGACTAATGGCACATGGTAGTGCAGATGAATTAAATGCATTTGTTTTACCGTATATGTGCATGAAACTGAACTGATTGTGTAATCTGCATGAAAAAGAGTGGGGTATTTGTAATTGTAAGCGGGTTCGTTTATTAGTGTAAATATATTTGTGGAATAAGCACAGAAGAGCGATGTTGCGGCGGATATCTAATGGTGGCAACAGTAGGTATAGTTTAATTTGTGTAATGCTTGAGTTTATACCATAGTTACGGGATATGAACCGCGCTGCTCTATTTTGCGTCATTTCCGTCGTATTTATAAGGTAATTTTGATGAGAGGACCAAATTGGGGAGGCGAATTCTAAATGTGGCAAAATTAATGTTTGGAAAGCGAGTTTTTGAATGTTTCGCGGGGCATTTCGCAAGTTGCGTCGTAGATAGCCAAGAGAATGTGATGCTTTGGCGCATGTAGAAGTGATGTGTGGGGCCCATGAAAGATTCTCTGTAAGAAGAACACCAAGGTACTTCCAGCAGAACTTTTTGTTGGGCTAGTTGGTGCATGTTACTGAAGTACTATAGCACCAAACAGACGACACAAGAAGAGACACAGACGAGCGCTTACTAACAACTAATGCTTTATTGACGGAAACACACAATATATATACGCAACTCTGGCGGCGCAACTCGCGCAATGTCAAACATCACATGGTAACCAGACAAAAGGCGGTAGAACGATTGTGAAGGTGACGTTCGTGAAGATGACACGTGGTGTACAGGGCCAAATGACTATAAATTATAATGGTTACGCAATACACAAACACCGCCGTAAGGGAGTACACTATAAAAACTAAACGATTAGGAATTTTTACCAAGCGCGGGTGGCGCAGCAACATGCTCAGTTCTAACTGAGGGCTTCTAAAAAGGACGTCTCGCTTTTATACAGAATTTTTGATGGTTCGCTCACGCATTCAAGGCCCTTCCTTTTAATGTGGAAGGCTTCCTTCAGCTCACGGGCAACGCTGTCTCGACTTCTGTCCAGAACGATGGTATCTCTTAGGCGAGGCTTGCACCCGCACTCTTTGCAGTGGATGGCCATATTGGAACCAGTTGCTTTTTACTGTGACCGTTCGTGTTTTTTTAGCCTTTCATTTAAACACCGCCCCGCTTGTCCAATGTAAACCTTTTTGCAAGAGAGCGGAATTTGATAAACTACCCCTTCCTTGCAACTGACAAGTGGATCGGTATGCTGGGTTCTGCAGGTCGCGCGTTCTGTTTTTTGGTTGCTAACGGGGGCGCACAATGTAGCAAGTTTTGAAGGGGCTGAGAAAACAACCGGGACTTTGAATTTACTGGCGACTTTTTTTAGGTTGTGAGCTATGCGGTGAGAGTACGGTACAACTATAGGTCTTAATCTCCTGGTTTGTTCTTGCATGTTTTTTCTTGCTTTCCCTTTTATTTTCTGGAGCAGGCACTCTATTACAGAACTTAGAACTGTCTGTGGAAACCCCGCCTCCTTTAGCCTTTCAATCTGCTGAAGGAAGCTGCTTCGTATGGCATGCTTACACAATTTCCTGGCAGCCAATTCCAATGCCCCTGTGGCTATCGCTCTTTTTACCATCTTAGATGGGCTGACTCATAAGACAAGAGCTCTTTTTGCGCTCGGGGTTGGTACTTCCAGTGCACTTCAGCTCCCAGGCTGAGCTCAAGGTCTAAAAACTGTAACTTATTGTTCTTTGGTAGTTCAAATGTGTATTCTAAACCATGGCTATATTTCATAAAAACATCTAGCATCTCTTTGACAGATTCTTGGTGGCCTGGTGGATCCCGTCTGTTTAACACAATTAGGAAATCATCTACATATCTAAATATTTTCAAAACCTTCTGTTTGTCAAACATGCTGTCCAAAACGCTATCAACGGCCGAAAGAAAAATGTTGCTTAAGGTAGGGGCTACACAGGACCCTATACAGATGCCCTTCTTCTGAACATAAACCCTATCATCAAACTGAACAAGCGTGGAACTAAGATAAAACTTCAGAAGCCTCCTGAAATTTTCAACTGACATGCCCACAGAATTCTGAAACGGAATGGAGCCTTTCTTTTCAATACATGCCTGGACAGCTAAAAACAGTTCCTTGTGTGGGATAGAATAGAAAAGATCCTTAACATCGACCAAGAAAAAACCACCTACGGTACCGCAGGACTGCAAAAATCCTACCACATCATAGGAGTTCCTTGTTTCGAAAGGATCTTCTATGTTAAGTGCACTCAAATGCTTTAACAGAAACTGGCTAACATGACGGTGCCACGATTCCCTTTCGCTCACGATACACCGGAATGGAACTTCTTCTTTGTGGGTCTTGGCGGTAAAAAACATGCCCAAAGTCTTATTTTTGCACTTACTTATGGCATTTGCTATTTTTCCTAGTTCCAGTTCCTTGCAGAGGGACACAGCCTGAGATTTCACCCTGGTCGGCTGGAGGCTTGACGTGGCGAAATTCTTTTCCACAGCTCGGCAGGCCTTCTTGTAAATGGCTTGCGGGACCACAACGAAGCCTCCTTCCTTGTCAGCCTGTAAAAGCGGCAGGCCATTGTCCTTGAAGAATGTGACAACTTTGTTAATCCCGGATCTGTTGCTCGAAGATTTCTTCGAAACTGTTCTTGACAGAGCGTCTACTCCTTCCAGTAGGCACCTTTCCTCGTCTTGAGATGACGCCTTCTCGGCAACACGCCTATTCAAAGAAAGTAGCTCATGCGCTGCAGTTTCAGGTTCGAGGCTGAACTTCGGTTCCTTCGCCAGCACGTTTTTTACTTCCTCTGTGACTTGTACTTGTCCCAGGATTTTTACGGCAACACTGGCCTTCTTGTCTGGCGGTTTGGGTGTGTTGTTTAGCAAATGTCGCCACCAGAATTCCACCGTTTGAGCCGCAAGCTTCCTGTGTTCCCGGAATTTCTTCTCGGCAACCCACTCAGGATAATTGATGTGACATGTCACGCGTGAAGGCCAGAATACATGGAGCGAACTTTCACGACGAAGTTCGGGCGGCAGAAAATCTGCCGCGGCGCAACGCCGTATGTTCGTCGGGCTGCGCTACATGGAGCGAAGATACGGCGACCGCCGCTGGCGAGTCGCTGCGTTGTTATCAGTGTGGCTAGACGAGGCAAATGCGCTGTAGTGAAACACACGACACAAAAAAAAAAAACGTTAACGACAACTATTACCGCTTTTGAATTGTGGAACACTCTAAAAACACGTAAAATTTTGTTTAGAAATGATTTCTAGCGTTTTTTATGTGTTTGAGACATTCATGTGCCGATGTAGTTTAAAGAAAGCGGAGATGCTATGCATTGTGGCAACACTGGCGGGTAAACAACTTTCGGCTCCTCCAACTCCGCGGCTCTGTTCTGTGGCTCAACGCGCGCGCGGCACGCTTCTTACCAGCCGAAATTAACTTGTCATTAAATTCCAGCCGCGCCGCTTTGGAAGCCATGACTACGAAAAGCGGGAGACCGGCGTGAACGATAGAGCGGGATCGGGATAGACGGACAAGCGGGGAAGCCTCGTCGGAAGTCGGGGCGGATAGTGAGACCTGATTGGCTCGCTTTGGGGCGCCGCTCGTTTGCCGCTTCCGGTATCGCCGACGCCCGACGAACTTTTCTGCGCCAGCTAGATCGGCGGCGAACGACGTTTTCTCCGCCGCCGCGCATCACGCGTACGCCGCCGGTCGTCAAACGCCGACTATTCGTCGCATATTCGCTCCATGTATTCTGGCCTTAAATAGTAAAAAAAAGAGCCGCACTTGCCTCCACAATTCCGAACGTACAATCCTACACACCCGCTTTGCGTGCCCGTAGGAAGGCTGAATGGCACCGAAGAGGGCGGAAATTTCACCAGGGATCAGTCCCTTCTTGAGGCAAAACGAGATGTGTCTGGCGCGGCATGAAGACCATGTGATGTGGGTGACGAGGGCCGCCATATTTGACGTAGGGGAGGAAACACATATTGAAGGGCCCACTGTACAAGAAAGATATATCAGCAGAACTTTTTGTTGGGCTAGTTGGTGCACGTTACTGAAGTACTATAGCGCCAAACAGACGACACAAGAAGAGACACGGATGAGCGCTTACTAACAACTGATGCTTTATTGACGGAAACACACAATATATATTGCCTTTTGCCTGGTTACCATGTGATGTTTGACAATGCGCGAGTTGCGCCGCCAGATTTGCGTATATATATTGTGTGTTTTCGTCAATAAAGCATCAGTTGTTAGTAAGCGCTCGTCCATGTCTCTTCTTGTGTCGTCAGTTTAGCGCTATAGTACTTCAGTACCAAGGTACTTGTATGATGAAGTTTGGGAAAGCATAGTGTTATTAAGATGATACAAATATTTAGAATTTACACATTTTCGGCTGAAGCACATCACCTCACACATTGTAAAGTTTAGTGTCATGGGCCATTTGTTACACCAGTTAGCGATAAGGTTAAGATCTGCTTGAAGTTTCAAGTGATCGTCAGTCGTGTGAATAGGATGGTAGATTATGCAGTCATTGGCAAAAAGGCACATGCAGGAAGTAATCTGGGTGGGTAAGTCATTAATGCAGATTAAGAAGAGTAAGGGGCCGAGGACGCTGCCTTGTGGCACACCAGAGCTAACAGAAGAAGGCAGGGAAGAGAAATTGTTAACAACACTAAACTGTTCTCGAAAAGAAAGAAAATTACGAATCCAGGATAATGTTAAAGAGTCAAGTCGTAGGGCAGATAAATTAGAAATTAGGCAACAGTGGGGCACGCGGTCAAAAGCTTTAGAAAAGTCAAGAAAGATACAGTCAGTTTGAAGGTTGCAGTCCATGATAAAGTGCAAGTCAGTCATTAGCTCAAACAATTGTGTGTCACAAGAAAATCCCTTCCTAAAACCATGCTGCTTAGAAAAAAAGAAATTGTGACCTTCTAGCTGGCTGTACACGTGGGAAGTGATTACGTGCTCGAGCATTTTGCAACATATGCAGGTTAAGGATATGGGCCTATAGTTGTCAGACGTATGAACATCTCCAGATTTGTGAATTGGTATTATTTTTCCTATTAACCAGTTGGTGGGTAACTTTCCAGATGCTAATAATTGTTGAAAAATATGGCAGAAGATCTTGCTTGAGGCAGCAATGGTGTTCTTTAAAATCTTAAAATTAATGTTGTCAATACCGGTGGAAGTAGATATTTTGAGGTTACTAATGAGTAATTTAACGCCTTCAACAGTGATAACGATTGGTTCCATGTATGTGGCATCAAGTTCCGGAAAAGTTGGAACATTGGAAAAGTCCTCCTGAGTGAAAAGAGATGAAAAAAAAAATGTGTTGAATACGGTGGGGCAATCGGCGCTAGAAATAGGTATGTTTTCTGTTCCGTGCAAAGTTATGGTGTTAGTATCTCTTGTCGGAGATATGGTTTGCCAAATTCTTTAGGATTGGAAGTTACCAGCGATGGTAGGTCTTGAGAGTAGTATTTATCTTTCGCAGAAGATATCGCTGAGCAGTAATTATTTAAACTGTCTTTGTATATCTGCCAAGCCTCAGCAGTGCGCACGCGTTTAGCCCTGTTATAAGAACGCTTCTTTCTATTCCTTAGTTTGCGAAGAGACTTGTTGAACTAAGGGCTGGATTTGTTGTTAGTTATGGAGACTATCGGGCCGTAACGGTCTACTAATGCAGTTAATTTGTCCCTGAAGAGCATCCAGTTGTCGTTTACGGATTGACAATTAAATGAAGGTAGTAGCACTTGGCAAAAAAATTCTTCTAGTTGGGAGTTAATCTCATCGTAATTTGCTCTGTTATAATCGCAAATTTGTTTTGTTGTTGTGCCAGACATGGGCTTTGGGATGCTAACAGCTAGTTGGATGAGGTTATGATCACTAAAGCTGCTCATATTTGAAATGGAAGCAATTGTGTCAGGTTAAACCTCAGCAGTCATGGAGGCATTATGGAATCAGGGTGTAGACGAGCCATATGTAAAAATACTTAAAGATATCTATAGCGGCTCCACAGCCACCTTAGTCCTCCATAAAGAAAGCAACAAAATCCCAATAAAGAAAGGCGTCAGGCTGGGAGATACAATCTCTCCAATGCTATTCACAGCGTGTTTACAGGAGGTATTCAGAGACCTGGATTGGCAAGAATTGGGGATAAGGCAATGGTGAATACCTTAGTAACTTGCAATTCGCTGATGATATTGCCTTGCTTAGTAACTCAGGGGACCAATTGCAGTGCATGCTCACTGACCTGGAGAGGCAAAGCAGAAGAGTGAGTCTAAAAATTAATCTGCAGAAAACTAAAGTAATGTTTAACAGTCTCAGCAGAGAACAGCAATTTACAATAGGTAGTGAGGCACTGGAAGTGGTAAGGGAATACATCTACTTAGGGCAGGTAGTGACCGCGGATCCGGATCATGAGGCGGAAATAATCAGAAGAATAAGAATGGGCTGGGGGTGCGTTTGGCAGGCATTCTCAGATCATGAACAGCAGGTTGCCATTATCCCTCAAGAGAAAAGTGAATAATAGCTGTGTGTTACCAGTACTCACCTACGGGGAAGAAACCTGGAGGCTTACGAAAAGGGTTCTACTTAAATTGAGGATGATGCAACGAGCTATGGAAAGAAGAGTGATGGGTGTAACATTAAGAGATAAAAAAAGAGCAGATTGGGTGAGGGAACAAACGCGAGGTAATGACATCTTAGTTGAAATCAAGAAAAATAAATGGGCATGAGGAGGACATGTAATGAGACCGATGGTAATTAAGGGTTATGGAGTGGATTCCAAGAGAAGGGAAGCATAGCAGGGGGCGGCAGAAAGTTAGGTGGGCGGATGAGATTAAGAAGTTTGCAAGGGCGACATGGCCACTATTAGTACATGACCGGGGTTGTTGGAGAAGTATGGGAGAGGCCTTTGTCCTGCAGTGGACGTAACCAGGCTGCTGCTGCTGCTGCTGCTGCTGCTGATGATGATGATGATGCATCAGGAGCGTTTGTGAAAACCAAGTCCAAGATATTGGAAGTGCGTGTAGGGGCCTTCACTATTTGGAACAGGCTAAAATCTAATGTTAGATTGATTAGTTCCAGAGACGCGTGACATGAAGATGACACATGTTCCCAGCTGATAAGCGGAAAATTGAAATCACCAAGAAGATAAACCTGGTTGGATGGACACAGCTGAAGCGCTTAGTGACACTGTCCCGCAAGTCATTCAAAAAAGAATGGTTGCAATCTGGTGCCCGGTAACAGGCGCCAATAAGTATAGCGCTGGAGGACACATAAAAAGCAGCCCACACAATCTCGAGAGATGACCCTGAATCGATAAAATATGAATGAAGGGTTTTTTTAAGGGCGATAAGTACACCCCCACTGCGCCTATCGATGCGGTCGTTTCTATAAATTTTGTAAAGATTATTTGTTGGCAGGATCTCCTTGTCGTCGATATCTGGATTCAACCATGTCTCAGTTAGTTCTATTATGTTAGAGTCGCTATCGTCTAAAAATGCACAAAGTGTATTGCGTTTAGGTAGCAAACTTCGGATGTTAGTGTAGGCCACTGAGAGTGAGAGAGCGGCTTGCGGCAAGAAAGGCAGCTGATTATTTTGAGAGCTTGGGCTTGTGTCTAGCTATCTGGTAGATTGTATTACTGAGTCGCTAGCGGTGTCGTAGACATATACTTGTTTGTCTCTATAGAGCTTGTTGAGCACCAACTTACAAGGCTTTTTAAGTGGTCTGGTAAAAGCTACTAGCTTTCTTCTAGCCACACCTGTTGATGGCGCGAAGTCTTCACCAATTGAAAATGTTGTCCCCCTAAGTTTACGTCTGCGGACAGGATACTTTGCGTGTCCTTGAATGAACACAGTTTTGCGATTATGGGCCGTTTTTTTTTTTTCTTTTTTTTTTCAGTAGAATATTTTCCTAGGCGATGAACCCATTCGTATTTCATACTGGTTCTGAGAAGTTCGAGTTTTTCTTCGCAAAACTTCATAATCTTTTCTTCAGATGTGGCCCAATCTTCTTTTTCGTCATCCTCTATCCCGAAAGATAATAAGTTTGATCGTCTTAATCTGTTTTCTGCCTCGTCACATCTGTTTGTTATTCACTGTAGTTGGCTTGAAATATCTTGCAGGGTATTCTGAGGGGGAAACGCTTCAGTGGTAGCAGTTACGGTTCCACTAGCTTCAAGTGCAGTGACTCTCACTGAAAGTTTTTTGATTTCATCGTTAGTAGCAGCTTGTTTGTCCTTGATGCCATTAAATTCAAGCAGAACTGACTTCAGCCCAGATTCCAATTTTTCAATTGCCTCCAGGGCAGATTCGAAAGCAGCAGACTCTGTCTTGTTCATTGGGCCAGGGTTCGACTCAACATCTCCTGACAACAGGAGAAGCAAGTTAATGAGGGAAGAAGATACACACTGCAAACAAGTCAATATCAGCTTTTTAACGCTAGACAGCTCCAATGGGCACGACACCGCAATAAGACAGCAATTGCTAGTTTTGGCACATGCGGCATGGTTCAAGTAACTGACCTGGAACAATAGCAGTTGTGAGCAGCGCATGGTTACAGCGGTGTCGTGCCCAATGATGCTGGTGGGAGGCTCCAAATTATACTTTGATGCGCTTGCTTTGCCGGTATACGTTCCCAATCCGCGTTGCCAGACATAGGGAGCAGTTGCATACAAACATGGCTGGGATTGCGGCAGGAACGGCACAAGCAGCGGTGGAGCAACGAAGCTCGTAGGGAAAGAGCCAGGAAGCCAGGAAAGGATGCCCCATGACAGTGCGTCCTGGAACAATAGCAGTTGTGAGCAGCGCATGGTTACAGCGGTGTCGTGCCCCAATTCTCAGTGGTCCTAACATAGTGGTTCCGGAATCTCACGTATGTGTGCGGCCATGAACGTGCCTAGGTACACAATATATTTTCGCCAAATTTGAACAGCACCTAAAACGTGTGTGAAAAAAAAGGAAGAAAAGGGAAAAAGGTTTCAGCACTTACCAAGAAGCACCAAGCTGCAGTGGTGGTGGGGCTGTTCAAGTGATAGGGATGTGCACTGCCCGTATCAGCATTGCCGGTCGTCACACTGTTGTTCTTTTTGCCTTCCTTGCTCGCTGCCTACATGTCCTTATATTTGGCCTTGACTTTCGGCATACTCGACCTTAATTGATTGTTCTTCTGATACGCTCTGCCTCAATCTTCCTCTTCTATGAGACGCCTGTGACATGCCCGTCAGCCGCTTAAGCCACGCCGCTTTTGTTCTCCTACCGCCCCAAGCCGTGGTCACATACATCTGTTTGTCATCAACCGCTCCTGTTCCTGACGGCGACTATATCATCACTCCGATTACTGATTTATGACTGATGCGTAATGTTACTGTGCCACATACTGTCACCACACTAGCAGATAACTGTGTGTTCCTCCCGCTCATAGATTTTAGTCTGATCCCTCAAGTGTTTGCACCACAAGATGTCACTTGCCCAGCTCACCGCTGTAACAGTCAGTGACCTGAAGATTGTCGCCATAACTGCTCCTGATGAAGCTGAAGTTTCCCGGTCACCAGGTTCTCACGAGACCATTTTTCTAAAAATGATTGGATCAGACCTTTTGCTTGACCAGACCGATGCTCTCTGTGAGGTTTTGGCCTCCATACAGGGACATTTTTTATATCCGTGATAGACCCTTGGGCCAGACTACGTTTGTCACCCACCACATCAACACTGGCGGCTTTTGCCCATTCACTGTCAGCCTTACCACCGTCTGCATCAGAGCGCCAAGTGATTCACAAAGAAGTGGCCAAAATGCTTGTGAGGGACATGATCGAACCATAATCTAGTCCTTGGGCCTCTCCCGTCGTCTTAGCATACAAGAAAGACGGCTCCTAGCTTTATCGGCACCTCTACAATATCGCCAAGAACGACGTATACCCTGTTCGCCGTATCGACGATGCCCTCGACTGCCTCCATGGTGCCACCTTCTTTTCATCTCTGGACCTTCGCTCAGGCTACTGGCAAATTGCTGTAGATGACATTGATCGCGAGAAGACCGCTTTCATAACATTACCCCCGGGGGTTATGTTACAAAGTCGACACAATCCGAGAGAGACATTCTAGCTAGAGCAGACAACGAAGAAGACAGGTCTGTTTGGTGTGCAGGCTGTCCACCATCTTGGTTGCTGCTGTGTACCTCAATGTAAATACACTGTAAATGGTCACGCCTCGTGTCATTTTACATAACAATTTGTACTTCATAACCAGATTGGCCACGGTCAGCAACACATGCATCCATGATGCTGATAAGAGGCTTCTGCACAATAACAGCATTTGCCCAGTCATCCACAGTGTGAATGCCAAAATGTTCAGTGTTAGCTGAGAACACTGATATTCACAGAATAAATATGAATGGTAAGAAACATGTTTGTTTGCAAAGTAAGCTTAAAGATAGGTCACGATTCAAATAAGTGAAGCAACACTAAGAGTAAGCAATGCAACAATTGACCCAAAGGTAATTGAAGATGCCAGTTCACTGCCATACCAGAATCACATGGTCCCGGCCGATACACAGTGCACATAAGTTCTAGCATACCCCAGAGCTGGAAGAGCTAGAGTGTGATACGAAGAAAACAACTCCAATGCGATATTGTGCTGTCGCAGTCCCAGCATGATGTGCACATGCCTGCTGTTCCAACAAAATGTACCCAACGGATCCCAGTAACCTGTGAGATTATTGTCTTCATAACAAGTAAAACTTTGTGAACCACTACAGTAATGATAGAATCAAGTGGCAGGGCCTATAATAAATGAATATTCATTGCTCATTATGTATCGCTAGGTCATGCTTTCTGTCATCCATGCAGCTGCTGGAGTACATTGAGGGCTTGGCAGAGGCTCTTGTTGAGAAAGGGAACTTGGACGGCGTCCTCCTCACAGGTGATGACTCTGTGGAGATGATAGGGAGGAGTTTTTCTGCAGCAGCCTCCTTCATTGCTTGCAGGCATGAGTGAGGAGTTGCTGCAGCGCTACCTGGACCGCACCGGGGACGTGCAGACCGCGAGCGTGGCCGCCCTGCAGAGCTACCCGAGCCCCCTGAGCTCGAGTCCCCGGGCACAGCTCTGGGTGGACCACTACCGCCACCTGCTGGACCAGTGGCAGCTGTGGTACCAGAGGTGGGCGCCACATGGGCACACACAGTGCCCCACAAGCGGGCTTGCTGGCCACAGGAAGCTGTTGACCATTTCTCACAAATTGTCAGAGTGGCAGTTGTGTCTAATCAGTCTCTCTACTGCACCAGGCATGCCATTATACTGTATGTCCCAGCTAATGTTCCCTAAGCAGTTCAATGAAAAAGAAAGAGATTACAAAAACACTGCACAATACAATTATAAGACTTCGGGTGTTTGGTAGACAGAGGTTTGGTCGACACCGTAGGTCTTATAATGGTACCGTACATTCTGCTTTTCTAATCTTTTTTTCTTGATTTTCTCTTTATTTTTTTTTCATTGAAAATCTTAGCTAACACTAGCTGAACACCCTATATGTTGGCACTCACTGGTTCTGAACAAGGAGAGATAGAATGAAGGGCAGTGTACAGTGCATTCCACTTATAACGATATCAAGAAAAACGAAATATCTGATAATTATAACCAATCATCACTCTATCTGGACTGCCCTAAAAAAAAAAAAAAAAAGAAAGCTGCCAAACATACCTTTGTAGCTCTGAAACCAAATTTGCCACTTACAATAAAGAACTGACGTTGTTGAAAGACGGCTGTAAAAAATTAAATGTTTATTTTTGCCTCTACACAGTGTGTCAAGCATCAGGCATGCTGAAATAGTCAGAAATCTGCACTTGCTTTCACAGAAGTTTCAGATTCACAACCACGGTGTGGATCATGTCCAGCGGCTGCGTGAATATTGGCAAAGTGCACTGTCGTTGACAAATTGCATACATGCACTTTGTCAACGACAGTGCACTTTGTGTAGATGTTAGGATCAGTGTGAAAGACGGGCCACTGTCAATCTCGTCGCCTCCGTCACACTATGCTGCCATCTATCGCAACAACTATCATCCTGTCGGAAATTCTTCACAGAACGAGGCAGCGCTATCTGTACTCAGAAACACCTCCATCAAAGCACCACCTATTTTATCGCCAGTAGCGACATGCTCCCAGAGTGCACCCAGCCCCCCCCCCTACCCGCACCACCACTCCTCAAGGCTCACGTACATTCCTAAAGCACTGCCAATTAAATCATTCTTGAGACTTGACAGCTGTTCGGCGGTCAACATTTTGTTGACTTTTTCACTCCTTTTGGATGGCGGTAGTTATCGGAATCTCCTAGGGTGTGAAGGCCGGTTTTCTCATAGATTCAGTGCCCGCGCGATTAGCTTGAGTGTGTTCAGTTGTCACCATCAATTGCAACAATCACATGCATCAGTGTTGCTTTGTTAGTTTAACCTTCTTTGTTTAGACTGATCCAGCGACCAGAAAAGGGATTCAGTTCATAGCCAGCTGGTCGGTACGCTCGTGGAACAAGTTGCAGCCGGAGACAATGCCAGTTGTGCTTAACTTTTCCTTTTGCTTCATAATTTTCTCGAGTGATGGCTCGCTGCGACGCTGTCATATCCTAGGAACTATATACTCGGGATATAGGTTAGATGAAGTGGAACATAAGATGATGCGAAACAGCGTCCATGATCAAACTCTGCAATAACTGTTAAATCCATAAGGAATATGAATGTCAATCGTTACCTCGTCTGGTTTTTCCCTAATTGTACAGCACTTTTCATGCAAAATTGGCAACTGGAAACAAGAGTTGCAAGGAGTTGAGAAATTAAGCCATCTACTAAGGGAAAGAGCTTAATAGCCAAACAGGGAGGAAAAACGAAAATTAACAAATTTAACTTTTGCTTGTGAAACTATTTATGGATGAACATCTTTTTATTTAAAAAGGAAGTAGAGGAATCACTTCCAGAAGTGGAGAAGGATTCCGTATATTTTCAATGACGCTTCTACAGTTATCAGTCTAACCGCCTGACGTAGCCACCTCTCTGTTATGCTTATGTAGATGTTTTGCTATTTTTCCATGGTGGGGGCAGTAAGTCTATAACCGCAGCGTCCTACGCTCTACGCGGTTGTACGCAACTTCCCAAATAACAATACAAGTCGGTTTGGCACTTGTTAGAGTAGTGAACAAGACATCGAAAAGAACTGTTATTGTTCCGCAAATATATAGTTCTCTGTATTTCTTCCAGATCTAATTTTTAAAAAACGCTACGGGAAACGTTTATTTTACATTTACGCTTGTTCACTTGTTCGTGGCAGTGTTCTTCCTGCGCTTTTTTCTTGGGCGAATCCATTTGATGTGGTTCCTTGTTTGTCAAGCAAAGGAGAGGTCTATCTCACAGGTGTATACCTGTGAGCTACACCTTATTTCATTTCTCTTTTGTGGGTTTACATGTTTTTATGGCGTACGGTGGGAATTATTCACATTTACACTAAAAAGTGTACCCCCCCCCTCATTTGGACAGAAAGGTTACCTAGGGTTGGCCCCGCCCCGAAAAAAAATCCTGTCGTTATATATGGGTCTTTTTCTCATAGCCGTAATGCACAATTTGATACTCTGAAGCCAACTCATTGTTATAACCGATATATAGTTATATGTGGTATCATTATACTAAGTGGACTGCACTGTATGAAGAGATTGGTAGATGAGGACATGAAAGCTTTTATTTGCATGCACTTGGATTAATTTTGACCAGCTGGGGGTCTCTGATGCGCACACAAGGAGTGTTACACGAGTGCTCTTGCATTCTGGCCCCCATCAGAGTGGTGCCGCTGTGGTCGGGGAAAATTCTCAAATGTACACAAGCTCCACCAGATGCACTTGAATGTATGACAATGCATGCTGAAATAGAGGACGGATTTAGTCGTGACAGTCGATTGGTTAACTATTGGCCGAGTGGTCAGTATCACCATTGCCACTTTCATATTTGAAGTTGTATGACACCTGTGGTGTAGGTGCCAGTTTGACTGCCAGTGGGTGCGCCAGCATGCAGCCAGCGTTCCGGCACAGCAGGTGTTGGTGAGCTGCAACTTCTGCAGCCTGGCCGCCTCCCCTTACCTGCAGATGCTGCAAGGGGGTCGCCACCACCAGGGCAACAAGGGCACACACCTGACTACAGCCACCTCACAGAACAAGACCAAGGTGGGTCAAATAGAGGCTCTCAAGAGTTTGTGTTCTTTATTTCAAGAAAAAAAGAAAAGCTTGCATGGCACTCTTGTCTGTTCGCAAGCACCTTCTGTAATTAAAGTAATTGCACATTCATGGAAAAACCATGCAGGCAAGCAAAATTAAGCATCACCATCAGTGTATGTCCATGTGTAGGGGGTGTTCTCTATCACATTCTGTTATAATGTGACATCTGGTATAAATATTGGATAGACTGGTCAGTGCCTGAACACTTGCTTGCTCGAGCATGCGAACAATGTAAACATGAAAAATGAGCACATGAAGTTCACTAGTGGTAGTGGCCTACGTGTGGATGTAAATTCAACAAGTGCACTAGCATGCACATATCCAAGTGCTGATGAACATGGAAAATGGCAGAAGCAGCAAAAGGATTAGCATGTCGTGGTGGCATTCATCCACCTTCTTCAAAAGGAATGATCATTCCTGAATCTCAATCCTGCACGTGCCACATCATAATGCAGTGTCGGGTGCGCTGTTTCATTCCCCATCCCACAATTTTTTTGTGCACATTATTTTTTTTCTTTTTTACCGTGTATTTAATCCTGTCATGTCAAAATAAAGTTTAGTTTGTGGGGATGTGCAAGTCTCGCGCATCCCCTGATATGTTGTTTTCCCACATGGCTCCCATCTCCTGTAATCCAGCTTTGCCGTGTGGCCTGGTGCCCACGGCATTCGGTATGGTTAAAGCGCATTGCGAGAGATGGCGTGAGTGTGGCTCTGCTGACGCCACCTAACAGCGGGGTTGCATGGGCGCAGAAAGTAGAAGGCTCTTCCTCTCTAGCTCGGGGTCGGAAAGCGGCGCGGATGTTCTGCATGTGCGCTGATACATGCTTCTGTGAGACCGTCTTGTGAAGCCTACCCATGGACGAACACGATCGTTCGAATGCGCCACCGTTCGCGTGACCATACGCACTAACGACTAGGCGTTGGTGTCCAGCATGAAGCGAACATACTCGCTCGTTATCCGGTCGCGGTGAGTCGGACTTCCACGATTTGTCGCACGCTCATCGGCACCCACATCTGGCTGCCCAACGTGGACCTCTTGGGGCATCGGACGATAGCTTTAACAGTTTTGCTTCGTTCAAGACTTTTGTTTGAACCGAAGCGTAGGGCTAGCGTGGATTTTGATCGCTAGTATCAGCGGCATGCTTTCTTGAACGAGATTACGCTGGCTGTAGTGGGTTTGAACTTTTCAGCATTTTTTTAATGACATTCGTCGCTATGAGAGCCACGTGGTCTACATCCTGGAAGAGCGAGGCTTAGCGCCCGCGGAGCATTGGCAAGCCTGAAATGAGCGAGTACAGAAGCCTTGTGGGTGGTGTGAATTTCTTATGTAACTAGCTTTTTTATCTCTTTCTTTGATTCGGAGGAAGTCACAGCTCTGGCAGCTGGGTGGCCGCGGGTCACGGGTGCTGCTATGGGCTGACTGGTATTGCGGCCTGGCACCGGGCACTCTGACACCGTGTGGAACAGTGAGCGCCGTCAACTCGGATGCTGTGTGCACCGAGCGGGGTAGGACCACCTAACAGAGCTGGAGCAGCAGCAAGGAGACATCCTTGCTGCTGCTTGTTTTGCGCCCATTCTGGGTGTTGTTTTTTGGATGCCAGTTGTTGTCAGGATAGCGACGCTTTAGGCCTAAGGCTTTACGAAACTGCCTGTCGCACGTGGAGGGACACAACCTCGTGGACTCTGGTGTTGAGGTGTTGCACTTTAATTGCTTCCCTCATTCTAGTTAGCCTTGTACGAATTGAAATTACATGTTCGACTCAAGGAAGCGAGCTTCGTTCACGTGAACTTAGCATCTGAGTAGCCGCCCGATCTTTTGCTAGCCGAGTTGAACATAGTACCACATGGGTGATGCGCATGCAGAATTCCTCTCCCTTGCGCTACTTTAGTGTTTGGTGAGTGCGTTGAGTGTACACAGTGTGACTGGAGTCGCCCCTCGTTTGCTGTCACCTGCACATCGTCTGCCCTACTGACCCGGACTACGATCGAGCCACCCCGGGCAATGGTGATGCTGTGGCCAGTTCGGCGCAGCGACTTCGGCGGCCGCCTGTATCCATCTCACAACCCTCGGCGGCAGAGAAAAGAGCCGGCGGCCACCAACCGCTATGGCAGCTCTCGCCAGCAGGACGTGAGCGACGCCTACTCGTACTGACTGCTGTGTTGCCATTTCTGGAGTCCTGGCCTGGAATCGTGCCGTCGTGTCTGCAGAGCTGCTGCTGTGACAGGCGGACCCCAGCGGTGTACTCAATGACAATGTTGGCTCGTATACTATGGACAGCGTGTGGACATATCCTCCGCGCGGCCACTGTTGCATGTACCAACTTGTTCGCAAAGTGCTCATTGACATTAGACCATATGACATGTTTCGCCAGAATATGTAGGGATTTAAGGTTGAGGGGATGTAGGGATGCGCGACTCTCACGTGTCCCCTGATATGTTGTTTTCCTGCATAGCTCCCATCTCCTGTAATCCGGCTTCGCCGCGTGGCCTGGTGCCCGTGGCAGTCGGTATGGTTGAAGCGCATTGCGAGAGATGGCACGAGTGTGGCTCTGCTAACGCCACCTAACAGCGTGGTTACTTGGGCGTGGAGAGGAGAAGGCTTTTCTTCTTTGGCTAGGGGTTGGTAAGCGGCACGGACGTTCTGCGTGTGCGTCGATTCATGCTTCTGCGAGACTGTCTCGCGAAGCCTACCCCCGTAATGGACGAACCGGATTGTTCAAACACGCCACCGTTCACATGACCGTACGCGCGAACGGCCAGGTGTTGGTGTCCAGCATGGGATGAATATGTTCCCTCGCTATGTGGTCAGGTGAGTCGGACTTCCACGATTTGTCGCTCGCCCATCGGCATGTTTTGTGGATAGCGACTCGACTAGCAGGCATTAGTCTATGAAAGGTGCAATAAATGCCCTTGTCATTGTCTGCACTACTGTGTTGTCGTTCCTTTGTCCCAAAAGCATGGGTGAGAACCCCACAAGTTACAAGTTAGCACTTGTCCTTGTTCATCCTGTAGTCCCTGTTCTTTCTTTGAGCTTCAAGCTCATCAAGTTTATTCCTTTCATTATTGTGATAGAACTACAACACGAATGAGAAAGGCTCCCCCCCAAATCATTGTTTCCATTTGAAGCATTTGAAGCGATTCCAATTTTCTGCGGTGTTCAGAGTAGTCCTCACCAGGAAGAGGTAGCAGCATTGACATGAACAAAAGGCTATTTATTAACTAAACTTTGCAAGGCGTAAGGGTGTGGCCAGCACAACAAATGAATTGAGTAATACTCAACAACTTTGTGTCTACGTTCCCTGTTAGTGTTAATGTTATCTTGTCCCCGTTAGTTAGTGCCGTACATAGTGCAAGAACAATGAACCGTCACCAATTCATCGCTCTGTTAAGTACTACTGAAAAAGCTTGTCAGCTCCTAGACTTCGTTGCAATTATTGCTCAAGGGTACTCTGGTGCTGTGATCGTTCAGCCACAGTGGGTATGGTATGTACATGGATTTGTCTCATCTTCATGCTTGTGGATTTGTTTATTGCACTCTAGCTGCCTTCATTAGCCTGAGTTTCAAAGCATTTTATACTACTTTTCTAAATGCAGAAGGCAATAAGGCTCCGCAAGCACACTTAATCACTAATAATTGCAATTCTGCCTCTCGACGTGACCAAATCGAAACACACCAAGTGTATCAATGCACTGGGGCTTGCCCACATATGTCCATCGATATTGACACATGTGTCCATGGCATAATGGTTTATATTGTCACGTGGTGGTGACGTTGAAGAACACAGTAGCAATACTGTGAACGACAAAACTAACTTTTATTGGGTGAACCTGTGCCCACAAAACAGGCTGCACTTATAGCACAACGATAGCGGCAAACACAGTAGGCGATCGGCGAAAATCTGATCAGCGGGTCAAGCGCGTCGGCTTTTATACAGCAGTTGTCGAATGTTCCAGACTAATTGTTGTCCCCCGCGTGCCTTCCACAAAGTTCTACACCATTCGCGTCAGTCGATGAAATCAGATAACATAAGGTTCGGCGACAACAGACAGCGAATAGAAGCATCGATAACTTTCCAGAAACTTCGGATACAAGCAGGCGCGTCCCGCGCTGTATGATAACCTTTGTTAGGCGGTGAAACATGTCACCCGATAAAGACAAATAAGTATACACGTCAATCTCCCCCTCTTAAATAGCATCGACCCGATGCTGCAAACAAACGAAAATAATAAATAAGAGCACTCGTAGCAAAAACAACAAAATAAGGAAAGTTCGTCAGCGTCTGTAAAAGGGTTTAAGCCGCACTACGTGGACCACTTCAGATCATGCACGGCGCCGCTGTGAATGCGAAATGCCATCTGGCACGACCTCATAGTCCAGTGCGCCAATATGTCGGATGACCTTGTAGGGTCCGAAATAGCGCCGCAGTAGTTTCTCACTGAGTCCTCGTCGGCGTATTGGGGTCGGCGTATAGGTAGCGACATCAACATTCTCTTCGTCAGTGACGTGCGGCAGCATGGCGTCGAGCGCCATCGTCAGGTTCCTGCCGTAAACCAACTTCAACTGCGTGATCTGCATTGTTTCTTGCACTGCCGTGTTGTAAGCGAAAGTTACATACGGCAGGACCGCTTCCCTCGTCTTATGCTCGACGTCGACGTACATTGCTAGCATGTCGGCGAGGGTCTTGTTCAGGCGCTCCGTGAGACCATTCGTCTGCGGGTGGTAGGCAGTTGTCCTCCTGTGGCTTGTCTGGCTATATTGCAGAATGGCTTGGGTGAGCTCTGCTGTAAAAGCCGTTCCTCTGTCGGTGATGAGGACTTCTGGAGCACCATGTCGCAGCAGGATGTTCTCAACGAAAAATTTCGCCACTTCGGCTGCGCTGCCTTTTGGTAGAGCTTTAGTTTCAAGCGAAGCGGGTGAGATAGTCCGTCGCTACGACGATCCACTTATTCCCAGATGTTGACGTCGGAAATGGCCCCAACAAATCCATCCCGAACTGCTGGAATGGTCGGCGAGGAAGTTCGATCGGCTGTAGTAATCCTGCTGGCCTTGTCGGTGATGTCATGCGTCGCTGACAGTCTCGGCATGTCTTGATGTAACGGTCAGACGCAGCTAGTAATACCTTTTCTGTATCCTCGACAACGTCCGGGAGAATCCGAGGTGCCCAGCGGTTGGATCGTCGTGTAGGACGCGCAGTACTTCCTGACGGAGCGCTGACGGTACAACAAGAAGGTAGCTGGCACGGACTGGTGAGAAGTTCTTCTTCACGAGCAGGTTGTTTTGTAGCGTGAACAAAGACAAGCCACGCTTAAATGCCCTAGGGACAACGACGGTGTTCCCTTCCAAATACTCGACGAGGCCTTTTAGCTCCGGGTGTGCTCGTTGCTGTTCAGCGAAGTCTTCCGCGCTTAAAATACCAAGGAAGGCATCGTCATCTTCGTCATCTTGCGGCAGCGAGTCAATGGGGGCGCGTGATAGGCAATCGGCATCAGAGTGTTTTCGTCCGGACTTGTAGGTTACAGTGATGTCGTATTCTTGCAGTCTTAGGCTCCACCTCACCAGCCGTCCTGAAGGATCCTTTAAGTTCCCTAGCCAACACAAGGCGTGATGATCGCTGACGACTTTGAATGGCCTGCCACATAGGTAAGGGCGGAATTTTGCTGTAGCCGAAATGATGGCGAGGCATTCCTTTTCAGTCGTAGAATAATTGCCTTCCGCTTTGGACAGCGACCGGCTAGCATAATATATCACCCGTTCAAGCCC
The DNA here is from genome assembly GCF_050947875.1 of Dermacentor variabilis. NCBI lineage: Eukaryota > Metazoa > Arthropoda > Arachnida > Ixodida > Ixodidae > Dermacentor > Dermacentor variabilis. Next base: position 258,909,791 of record NC_134569.1, read on the forward strand.
TTCTTTCCTCTGGACTAGGACGGCACCAAGGCCTAGGCTATTGGCGTCAGTGTGGATTTCAGTATCGGCGTCCTCGTCGAAGTGCGCAAGTACTGGCGGTGACTGCATGCGTCGTTTGAGTTCTTGAAATGCGTCGGCCTGCGGCGTTTCCCACTTGAGCTCGACGTCACATTTAGTTAGCTATGCCAGCGGCTCAGCGATGCGTGAAAAGTCCTTGACAAAGCGCCTATAGTAGGCACACATACCAAGGAATCTACGCACTGCCTTCTTGTCGATGGGCTGCGGGAACTTTTCGATGGCAGCTGTCTTCTGCGGTTCGGGGCAGACTCCAGACTTGCTGATGACATGGCCTAGGAACCGAAGTTCTTCGTAAGCGAAGCGGCACTTTTCTGGCTTCAGAGTGACCCCTGATGACTTGATGGCCTCTAGTACTGTCGCAAGCTGCCTAAGGTGACCATCGAAATTTCCGGCGAAGACGACGACATCACCCAAGTAAACAAGACAGGTCTGTCACTTCAATCCTGCTAACATCGTGTCCATAACGCGCTGGAACGTTGCAGGCGCCGAGCACAGTCCAAATGGCATGACCTTGAACTCGTAGAGGACGTCTGGCATGATGAAGGTGGTCTTTTCGCGATCTCTTTCGTCGACTTCTATTTGCCTGTAGCCAGACTTGAGATCCATCGAAGATATGTATTTTGCTTTGCAGAGCCGATCTAATGCGTCGTCTATCCATGGTAGGAAGTATACATCCTTCTTTGTGATCTTGTTCAGTCGACGATAATCGACGCAGAAATGTAAGGTTCCGTCCCTTTTCTTCACCAAGACAACAGGGGATGCCCACGGACTTTTCAACGGCTGGATGATGTCGTCGAGCAGCATTTCGACGACTTGTTCTCTTATAGCTTCACGTTCTTGCCGCGAAACTCGGTAAGGGCTCTGGCAGAGTGGTCTAGCGCACTCCTCGGTGATTATGCAATGCTTTGCGACTGGTGTCTGTCGAATCCTTGATGACGTAGAGACCTTTGTATTGTCGGAGCAGACTTCGGAGCTGTTCTTGCTTAATCATGGGGAGACTTGGATTCATGTTGAAGTCTGGTTCGGGGACTATGATCATCGAGGTAGATGCGGCTGAATCCGAGAGGACAAAGCCATTGCTGGTTTCCACAATTTCCTCTATATATGCGATTGTCGTGCCATTGTTGATGTGCTTGAACTCTTGGCTGAAGTTGGTTAGCATAACTTCCACTTGCCCTCCGTGAAGTAGAGCAATTCCTCTTGCAATGCAAATTTCACGGTCGAGCAGTAGACGTTGGTCACCCTCGATGACGCCTTCTACGTCGGCAGGTGTTTTGGTGCCAACGGAAATGACAATGCTGGAGCGAAGCGGGATGCTGACTTGACTTTCGAGCACGCTTAAGGCATGGTGACTACGAGAGCTCTCCGGCGGTATCGCTCCATCTCCCGACAGCGTTATCGACTTCGACTTCAGGTCGATGATTGCACCGTATTGGTTCAGGAAGTCCATGCCGAGAATGACGTCTCGTGAACACTGTTGGAGGATAATGAACGGGGCAGGGTAAGTCTGGTCATGAACGGGAATTCTTGCCGTGCAGATTCCAGTCGGCGTGATGAGGTGTCCTCCAGCGGTCCGAATTTGAGGGCCTTCCCATGCAGTTTTTACTTTCTTCAACTGGGCGGCGATGTGTCCACTCATGACGGAGTAATCAGCCCCTGTGTCCACTAAGGCGGTAATTGCTTGGCCGTCGAGAAGCATGTCGAGGTCGGTGGTTTTTTGTCTTGCATTACAGTTCGGTCTTGGCATCGGATCATGGCTGCGTCGCGTTGACCTGTGGCTGGTATGTGACGTCGTCAGGTCGTCTTTCGTCGGCTGTTCTTTGTTTACAGACTTTGTCGGAATGGCGGCGGGTCGTTATGTCGTCGAGGTAGTTTCTTCGGCGTCTTCGTCGGTGGCAGAGGATCTTCATCAGTTCGACGAACAGTAACCGCACCTCCATCAGTTGCTGCTTTTAGTTTTCCGGATATGGGCTCGCTGACCGGCCCCAGGCTGGGCCAGTGTACGATCGGTGCTGTGGCGACAGGTAGCGGCCTGGTGATGGCGAACGCGATGGTTGTCGAGAGCTCCACTGAGTAGCGGCGAGGTTGGCAATATCGCGAGTGCGTCCACCTTGCTGCGGGCGGGGAGCGTTGATAGCGAACCATCGCAGTCCCAAGTCGCGGTATGAGCATCGACGGTAAACATGGCCGGCTTCTCCGCATTGATAGCAGAGCGGGCGGTGGTCGGGGGCTCGCCAAATGTCCGTCTTCCTCACGTAGGTGCGCTGGGCGACGGGTGGGTGTGCTGGCAGCGGCGGACGACGGAATTGCGGTGTTACAGGGCCCTGGTGCAGTCGCAGAGGGGGGCCTTGACGGCAAAGCGACGGCGGCGTAGGTCATCGCTCCTGGCTGGGGCTATGGTAATTGAGGTTCACCTCAGGAACCCCAAGTGATCGCTGAACCTCATCTTTCACGATTTCAGCGATCGAGGCCTCTTGAGGCTGCGACGGAGGCAGGACCTTGCGCAGTTCTTCACGCACAATGGCCCTGATGGTCTCTTGAAGGTCGCCAGAATTCAGTCCTTGGATGGCGTACTACGAAGTGAGCCCCTGGCAGTTATATTGCCGGGTGTGCATCTCCAGAGTTTTCTAGATCGTCGATGCCTCTGCAGAAAACTCAGCTACAGTCTTTGGTGGGTTACGAATAAGTCCGGCGAAAAGTTCTTGCTTGACGCCCCGCATGAGGAAGCGGACTTTTTTCTCCTGCGACATTTCCAGGTCGGCGTGCCGGAAAAGACGGGCCATCTCCTCCGTGAAGATCGCGATCGTCTCATTTGGCAGCTGCGCTCTGGCTTCTAGTAGAGCTTGGGCTTGCTCTTTTCGCACGACGCTTATAAATGTTTGCAAGAAGCCGCTTCGGAACAGGTCCCACGTCGTTAAGGTGGCTTCTCGGTTCTCGAACCAGGTCCTGGCGGCGTCTTTCAGCGCGAAATAGACATGTCACAGCTTGTTGTCGCTGTCCCAACTGTTAAACGTTGAGACCCTCTCATACGTCTCGAGCCAGCTCTCCGGGTCCTCAAGCATGAAACCGCGGAACGTCGGTGGCTCCCTGGGCTGCTGCAAAACTATTGGGGCCACTGAGGCTGCCATTGGGGCTGTCTTCTTGGTCGTCTCTGGACGATCTTCCCGGACGATCTTCTTGGTCGTCTCTGGTAGAATTCCGTGCTCCGGGGGAAGCTGCTGTAGCCGGCGGCTTGCTCGATGTTCCGGGACGATGTTGCTGTTGTCTTTGCGGTCCGGACTTGAATTACGGCTTGTCGAGGGCGTCCAGTACATGAACGTAAAGCACCTCCACCAGATATCACGTGGTGGTGACGTTGAAGAACACAGTAGCAATACTGTGAACGACAAAACTAACTTTTATTGGGCGAACCTGTGCCCACAAGACAGGCTACACTTATAGCACAACGATAGCGGCGAACACAGTTGGCGATCGTCGAAAATCTGATCAGCGGGTCAAGCGCATCAGCTTTTATACAGCAGTCGACGAATGTTGCAGACTAATCTTTGGGAGCCGCATGCCTTCCACAATGTTCTACACCATTCGAGTCAGGTGATGAAATCAGATAACATAAGATAACATAAGCAAATAGAAGCATCAATAACTTTCCAGAAATTTCGGATACATGCAGGCACTTCCCGCGCTGTACGATAACATTTGTTAGGCGGTGAAACATGTCACCCGATAAAGACAAATAAGTATACGTGTCAATACACCAGGCTTTTGTGCTAGAGGCCTCAAAGCATGTTCAAATCCTGTCATGAGACAACTTTATTAATGTCTTTTTAATTATTTATAATGTCATGCTTTGTTGAAAATTACCAATTCGCAGTCACAGTCATTTGAAGCCAGAAGATTGATGTTTAGGCAAATTCATGTACTAACCATCATTCCCCTACCAGCTGAACCGCCCTGCTTACAGCTCCCGCAGGCACTAGTGCCCTAGTTATTGCAGGTTATTGCACAAAAATCTATTATGGTCAGACTATCTGCAATTTTTGGCCAAGCGCTGTACACGATTGACCTCCTTAGCCTCAATGGGGCACATGCCTTCTGTCATGACCTGTAGTGATCCGCCTCTTGATCATTGTCAGAGCTTTCCTTTTAAGCATTTGGCCATGCTTGTTCACAGACATGTCGAATCTAACTTGACCTATCAACTATGAATATCAGTGGAACATTGTGATAAGGCTCACGTTCCCGACCCGCCATAAGAATTTCCAATCGACGGCGCCTCGGCAGTCCCAACACATTCTGAACCATAAATTGCTTTGTGCTTTGATTCACAGTATATTTTAGTAATGATTCACTAATCTTCATCATCATCATCATCATCATCCTACTTATTTATGTCCACTGCATGACGCAGGCGATCCCCTGCAATCTCCAACTACCCCTGTCCTGTGCCAATTCCAACTTGCGCCTGCAAACTTCCTTATGTCATCACGCCACCTAGTTTTCTGCCATCCTTGACTGCTTTTCCCTTCCTTTGGCAGCCATTCTGTAGCTCAGTTGCCACATCAGTTATCTGCCCTATGCATTACAAAGCCTGTGCAGGTCTAATTTTTTTTCATAATTTCAATTAGAACTTTGGCAATCCTCGTTTGCTCTCTGATCTACCCCGCTCTCTTCCTGTCTCTTAGCGTTAAGCCTAAAATTTTTCGTTCTATCGCTCTTTACATGGTCCTTAACTTGTTCTAGCGCTTCTTTGTCAACCTCCAAGTTTCTGCTATTCACAAATAGGGAGTGTAAAATTTGTTAACTGAGGTTTTTTAGCCAACGAAAAGGGACGAAAGAGAGTCGCAAGACGTGGACACTGCACTATCGTGCGCGGACACAGCGCACGAAAAGGGACTCTTTCGTCCCTTTTCGTGCGCTAAAAAACCTCAGTTATGGAATACCAACGTGCCCTAATCTACGCTCTTTCAAGTTAAATTTGTTGTTGTTGTTTTTACAATTGTTACGATCCGCCTGGGTTCATGAACAAGGGAGGGCTTGAGGCCCTCTGTTAGATAGACGCTCTGCAGCGCGGTCGTGATGTACGATGCCTGACCGCCAAGCAGCTGTGCTCGTCGCTGTTTATTGGGTGCGGTGACCAATGTTGCCTACCAAGCCTGGCGGGCCAATGAATATTATGCCTGAGGGGTCGTCATATGCTTGTTACACCCCCTTACTCCCAGTTTGTTTGTTGACAACAAAAAGGCGTCCAAGTTCAAAGTGCAAGGCTCTGCCTCCATCCTAGCCGGGTCGGCGGTGCCTGCTACTCAGGCGAGTAACAATCCGGTGGCCTCCGCCGTCAAGTACTCCGCCTGGGCACAGGTGTTGACGGGCTGGATGTGGCCACGCCGGGTCCTGCCTGAGACAGCCTCGCTCCATCTGGAGGGTCTGCAGTAGGTGGCCTTGTGAGTGGTGCCGGACTTGACACCGGCCCAACAGGCGCTGCACCACTGGCAACGCTTGCTGCCTCTGAGGTGGGCGGTGCTCTGCTGGAAGCGATTGGTGTTGCCGCTAGTCCTCCTGCGGGCTGGAACTCTGAAGTGGCTGTCAAGGGTGCTGGCCAGGTCCCGAGGCGAGGCCTGACATGGTCGGCGTGTCTGTGCCACGTGGCCCCGTCTGGCATGCAGACGAGCAGCCATTTCGCATTGGCAGGAGACACCAGCTGTCTAGCGGACCAGGGTGGGCCAGTACGAAAGTTTCTGGCGAAAACTGAGGCTCCTGACTGCCGCAAAGGCCCAGAAAGGCACCCTCGGTCAGCAGCCAGCTTCTGCTTCAGCTGCTTCAGGAGCCCTGTGGATCTGAGGTCCAGATGCAAGACATCCAAGGGTGTCTTGACCATCCGACCCAGCAGGAGCTCACAGGGGACACGGCCAGTGACATCGTGGGGCGTGGTCCGGTACTGAAACAGTATCTGGGCAAACTGCGTCTGGAAATCCCCAGTCTGGCTCTTCTTGAGCTTGTCCTTGATGGTTTGCACCACCCCCTCGGCTGCACCATTTGAAGCAGGGTAGTACGGTGGAACCATCATCCGGCAGATTCGATTCTTCTTCAGCCAGTCCAGTACTTTGTGCTGGCAAAAGCAGGACCATTGTCGGACACGGTGACGTCCGGCAACTCCTGGGCGGTGAAGACTTGTCACAGCGCTGCAATGGTCGCACCTACGGACAGAGTTGTGACAGGTAGAACCTCCGCCCACTTCGAAAAGGTGTCCACCACCACCAGGAAGTAATGACCCTTGAAGAGCCCTCCAAAATTCACATGCAGGCGGGACCAGAGTCTCAGTGGGAACGGCCATGGGGTGATTTCCACATGATGTGAGGCCCACTGATGCTCCTGGCAAATTTCACAGCTCTGCACCATGTGAGCGATGTCCTGGTCCAGGCCAGGCCATCAAACATGGGACCGGGCCACCATCTTGGTCTTTTCCATGCCAGGCTGACCCACGTGCAGCCACTGCAAGACCCTGGACCAGAGACTTTGTGGGATCACCACCCTGGAACCCCACAGTAGGCAGCCCTACAGCCAGCTCAGCTCATCGGCCTTGTGGCTATAGACCTGCTGAACTAAGTCCTCCTCAAGGAACGCCGCCTTGACCACCTGAGACAGGACTGGGTCCCGGCTGGTCGCTTGCGATACCGCAGATCTGGAGAGTACATCCGGGTACGTGTGCTCCAGAATGAACACTTGAGCAGGTTCTGGAACGCCATCAGGCACCTCACTCAGGGGCAGGCGGCTCAGGGCATCAGCAAGTCCCTGGCCCTTTCCTGGACAGTAAACCAGCGGGTAACTGTATGCTGCCAGCCTCAAGGCCCAGCGTACCACTTGAGGTGATGCCTGCACAGGAACTGCCTCGCCAGGCCCCAGCAGCCCAAACTGCGGCTTGTGGTCTGTGATCGCCTCGAACTTCCAGCCCCACAGATACTGGTGGAAGTGTTTGACAATGAACATGAGGGCGAGGTCTTCCTTGTCCAGCTGGCTGTAGCATTGCTCTGCTGCATGAAGCCGACGAGAAGCAAACGACACAGGGCGTTTTCTGCCATCCTTGTCCTGCTGAGCCAGGACAGCTCCTATGTCGTACGGCGACGCATCTACAGTCAGGACGACCGGCTTCGCAGGATCGAAGTGTACTAGTACTGAAGCCTTGGTGATTAGCTCCTTGATTCGCGGGAAGGCCCGATCCTGCTCCTTCTTCGAGACCCATTGCTGACCATCTCGAAGCAGAAGGTGGAGTGGCTGTAGATGGCTCAGACAGGTTTGGCACAAAACTCCTGCAGAAGTTGATGAAGCCGAGGTAGCTCTGAAGCTCCTTCTTGCTCTGGGGCTTAGGCGCCTGGGAAATGACATGGCCCAAGTACTCAATACTGGGGGCCACGAAAATTCACTTTTCCAGGTTGAGCTTGAGACCGGCGTCCTGTAGTCGTGCGAGGACGTTGTGCAGGTTCTGCAGGGAGTCGCCGCCATTGCTCGCTGCAACTAACCAGGATGTCATCCAACTACACCGCCATGTGCCTCATTTTCCTGAAGAGGTTGTCCATCTCCCTCTTAAATATGGCTGGGGCTCAGGCCATGCCAAATTGTAAGCGCGTGTACTGGAAGAGCCCCAAAGTTGTCGATATTGGGACATACTTCCGAGTGCAGCGGTGGCGTAGACGTAGAACACCCGCCTCGCGTGCAAGAGACCCGTGGTTCGAATCCCGATGCCGCGCTGGATTCCACCAGATTATTAAAAAAAAAAATCTGCGTGTTGATAAAATTGCATAAACAGGCCTGGAGTGTGGCCTGATCCCAGTGACCAGAGCCGATAACACACTCCCTCACCAGAGCAGGATTGGCCACCCTGGTGCAGTACTTGGCCACAGCCACCTATATGAACACAACAATCAAACCCCGGCCCTCAGTCCCCAGCAGCTGCGAAGCAACTGACCACGGTGGCGGTCAGACCTGCGATGCAGCAGAGGGTGCTAAGAATCCCTGGCTCCGGACAGGCCGCCATTGGAATATGAACTTGGCAATGTTTAATGCTAGAACGTTATCTAGTGAGGCGAGTCTAGCAGTGCTATTGGAGGAATTAGAGGGCAGTAAACACAGTAGTAAAATACAGTACAGTAGTAAATACAGGGCAGTAAAATTAGAGGGCAGATACTTCCAGGAGGCATCCTGGAGAACCAGCTGCTGGTAGGCATATCTGAGGTCCAGCTTGGTGAACATCTTTCTACTGGACAACGCTGACCAGAGATCTTCAATCCGGGGCAAGAGGTACTTCTTGACGGTAGCGATGGGGTTGATCCTGACACTGCCATCTCACTTGAGGACTGGCACGATGGGAGCGGCCTATTCAGACATCTTGACGGGAACCAGGATGCCCTCGCTGTAACCGTCGCAGCTCCTGGGTGACTCCATTCATCAGGCCGAACGGCAATGGGCGAGGCTTGAAAAAAACGTGGCTGGGCTCCCTCAGGTACGTAGATGCCAGCCGTCGTGCCAGCGAATGTGCCCAACCCTGGCTGGAACAGGGACTTGAACTTGGTCAGGAAGCTGGAGACGTCTTTCGCCGCATGCAGGCTGGCTTCCTGGTGATGTGGCAAACGAACGCCCAGTGCACGAATTCAGTTTCAACCCAGCAGGGTCGGTGACGACACCTTGGTTAAGTAAAGGGGAAGGGTTGCCTCCCTGTCGCCAAAGTGAACGCTGACCTGTGCCTGACCCTGGACCTGGGAGAGCTGCCCGGAGTAGCTGCGCAGCATCACACCCGAAGCCTCGACGAACACGCCGGGGAAGGTACGCTTGAACCGTTTCCCAGCCATGACAGACACACTGGCCCCTGTGTCCAGCTCCATGGAAACGAGGTGCCTGCAAATTTCGATGGTCAGCATGTACGACGGCACAGACGACGGTACGAGGCCTTTGTGCGACATGTTGAAAATCGGCGGTTCCTCGGCCATGACGTGGAGCCTGGCCACGGACGAACTCGAGCCTGCTGCCGCACGCCTCCACCGCATACCCTTGTGATGGCTACCATGGTGGCGGGCTTGTGTGGTACCTGGGTTTGCACCAGGCTGCTGCTGCTGTTTGCTGTTCGTCCTCCCCCTTCGGCACACCCATTCCAGGTGCCCAGCTTTTCGGCACGTGTCTCTGCTTGAGAGAACTGGCACTGTGAGGGGGAGTGGGCACCACCGCAGCGACTGCAAGTACTGCCCTTTGGCGCTGACTTGTAGACTGCCGCTTTCGCCGACGGTGAGCCAGTCGCACGGGCAATCTCGCCAGCGTCCTTGGTGGCAACTTCCATTGCCAGCGCTGCCTTCATGGCGTTGTCCAGCGAGGGGTCAGGAAGCTCAAGGAGTCGCGTCTGCATGGTGGGGTTGTTGATGCTGCAGACGAAACAGTCCCAGAGCAGCGAGTACAGTTAATCCTCGAAAATGCAGGCACTCACTGACCCTCGTAGCGTAGCAGCGAACTGCCCGAGGGTCTCTCCTTCCCGGCTTCTCCGGTTGTTGAAGCTGAAACATTAGTGTGGACAGTGCTGGGTTGAAATGCCAGCGCACTATGGCGAGCAGCTCACCCAGCACCTTAACCGCTTGAACGTGGTTGGCTTGAGAAGGTTGAGTAGGGGACTGAAGACACGAGTCCCGCAGGTGGCCAGGAAAATGTCCCGCTGTTTGGCCTCGAGTGTGTCGTTTGCCTGGAAGAACATGTGGAGTTGTTCCTCGCAAATTGGCAAGGCGGATCCATCTCCCTCAAATGGCTCGAGCCTTTCATACAGCCGCATGGCGGCAGCAATGGGCGGCGGTGTTTCGCCACTGGTGGCGGCATGGGATGATCCGTGTGTACTCGTCACCAGTGTCACAATCTGCTCGGGTTCATGAACAAGGAGGGCTTGAGGCACCCTCCGTTAGATAGACGTTCCACTGTGCGATGGTGATGAATGATACAGACCACTGTGCAGCTGGTGCTCATCGGTGTTTATTGGGTGCGGTGACCAATATTGCTTGCCGAGCATTGCAGGCCACCAAACCTGACAGGCCAATGAAGATTATGTCCGAGGGGGCTTCACATGCTTGTTACAACGATGAAGCTGTTACGGGCTACTTTTCCCCACTATCGTGTTCACGTGTAGAAAAAAAAACTGCTATCACATAGCAGTGACGGTGGAGAAAGCATCAAAACTGGTAATGACAAAACTAGGATTTTATTGGGCGAACCTCTACCCTCATAAACAGGCTACACTCAAAGAATGGCAATGGTGGCAAACACAGTCGGCAAGCAACGAATATCTTATCTGCCGGTCAAGCGCGTTGGCTTTTATACATGTATCATCGAAGATTCCAGAGTAATCGGTGGTGCCTGCGTGTCTTCCAGAAAGTTCTACACAATTCGCTTCGCACATGCAATCAGATTACACAAGCTTTGGTAACAACAGAACCATCAATAACATTTGAGAAACTTCCGATACATGCGGGTGCGACCCGTGCTGAGCGATCTCATTTGCTAGATGGTGAAAAGCCCACACCCGTAAAAGATAAACAAGTCTACGCATTGCTATCATTATCACAATGGCTCCAGCGTCGTCGTCGTCTTCCACAGCTGGCTTTTGACACCGCTCGGAGCTACCACGCGAACGCACTTGTGCCAATTTTCTCATGTTTGTAGTCATTATTCAATCAATCAATTAATTAATTAAGGCACACAAATACATCACCAATAATTGATTAAGACTTTTATGAACCGTCCGGATTTAGCCGGGGCTGCTCGTTTCAGCTTCGCTGGTTTAAGGGACACTAACGGCAAATGCTAAGTGAAGCTAAAGTGATAGAGTAGTGCTCAAAAATTTCTAAGGTGTCAGTATTATTGCAAACAGAGCCTTAATAATTGAGAAATCGAGATAAATGCAGGACATGATTAGAGACTCCCCCGGGGCATTCAAGCACTTGCCCGATGACAAAAGCACTCCTCAGTTAAATTCTGTCACTAGTACTCAACTACTCATTGCAATAACATCCTCGTGTTGTATTATTAGATGAAATAAAATGATGCTTGTCCAGTTCCATTTCATGCTTAAAAAAAAGAACTCATTGAAATTACCGTTAACTGTGACGCGAGCGGTCGAAAGGTTTCGTTTCCACTTGACTCTGCGCCGCCCATGCTTTCATGTTTCAGTACTTTCTTAATTGGGTAGTGCTGCGCTGGTTTTTCTGGCTTACAAAACTGCAAGTAGGAGAGAATTGAACTTCCATGTGATGTCTTGGGATGCTCGAACAGTCTACGCCACTTGACCAAAAAGCAGTTGCAGCGGTGAATCCACCGCCCTGTCTTGCCTCAGTGCCGCCGTCTGTCGTGTGCCGTTTTACTCACCGAGGGCAGCGAAGGGCAATAATGGCACATGCAATGTCGCCACTCCCCTGGTTGTGTGACGGGAGGTTAGAATTCCGAAAAAGGTATTTGGATCCTTCAGATACAATTTTCTCTTAAACTAAGTCTTTTCTTGACAGGACACAGGCGTTGCGAGGTTTCTGGAATGACATTTAAATAGTCCACGTCGACTTGGTGTTTGCCTTTAGTGTCCCTTTAACGATCTTTACAGAGTGCTTGGGCTGACAGTTCTTTTTTGTTTATTTATTTATTTTACAGTTGGAACCTTGATATAACGAAGTCGATAAAATCGGCATTTGCTTCCTTATATCAAAATTTACTTGAACCTAGGCCAGCCCCAATTCTAAGGCAACCCCTGAAAGTTCTAAACCAGAAGAAAAAAAGAAAGCTTACCTCACATGTAGGCCAAACAGAAAAGTGAGGACAGGGTTCACAAAAGGAAAATAGCATTTATTGAATATGAATATGCCAAGCTCATTCTATGTCGCTATCTTCCTTATTGCTGTCATCTTGTTGCGGCGCATGCAAAAAGTGTTTCCTGTTGTCTAATCTAAAAATAGACATTTTTCTAAGAAAAGGTAAGAAAGGTTACCTCACATGTAGGCCAAACAGAAAAGTGAGGACACGGTTCATAAAATGAAAATAGCATTTACTGAATATTGCCACATCCTATATGGTCACTGCGGGTATGTGCCAGGCGATGAGAATGACGCTGAAGTAGCGCGCGAGTGGAAAAACAGAGACGACAACGACGTCGCATTGACTGCTCTGATAAAGTGCTTCCATACGTCCTCTACGCCGGCTTTCCCGTCTTCTACTAGGCTGCGACACTGGTGGAGGTGCGGGGTAGGATTGCCTCATGCTCGGCACCTCTTCGCGGAGCCATACCTCGAAAACGGAATCACCTTCGTTCGTCGAAACTCCTGTTCACCGGTACAGTCGCCGCCTGCTAGGCCTGACGCCCGAGTTCAACCCTTTGCAGGACCCCGCTGGAACGCGTCTACCTACTTCCGTCATGGCTACTGCAACTCCATCGCAGGTGACGCAGAAGAGACTGCGCAGCGCCTACTCGAATCCCGTATTCAAAAACCAAACGAGAGCGTAGCCATGCATGCAGAAGACATGACCCGCCTTTTCCGCAGAGCAGACCCTGAGATGGCCGAAGAAGTTACGCTATCTCTTGCGCGGAGTGAAGGAGGAACTGTTTGCCGGACTCGTGAGGAACCCACCGACGACAGTCGTCGAATTCGCCAAGGAGGCTACCGCTATAGAACGGGCACTAAAGCAACGGTACCGCCAATATGATCGCACGAACTCGCCGGTGAATGCTTCAATTCTACCTGAGAGCTACGGCACGTCTCTGCGTGAAGTCATCCGGGAGATTGTGCGAGAGGAGATCCGGCAGCTCGGGATTTCTCCTATGGCACCAGCGGTGGCTTCTGTCACTGATATCGTTCGGGAGGAAGTTCGACAGGCCTTTTCGTCCTCCGACCGGCAGGCGATGCCGCGACGGCTAACCTACGCGGAAGCTGTCTGTCGTCCACCTCCCGTGACTTCGATGCTGCTGACACCGTCGACCACTACGACACAGCCAGCACCGCCACCCCCGACGCCATATTTTCGCCAGTCACAGCCGCCGCCAGCTATGCCGTATCGCCGCCAGCCGATCGCTGCGCCTCGGTCTTACGGCGAATCCCCTGTGGGCTACCCGCTTCGAAAGACCGATTTGTGGCGCACCGCTGACCGCCGGCCGCTGTGCTTTCATTGCGGCGAAGCTGGACATGTTTATCGCGCGTGCCACTACCGCGCAGCCGGGTATCCAAGGTTTCCCAACTGCAATTACCCTGTGTTTGATGCTGCACGTACCTGCGACGACAATTCTACAAACTTTCGGCCAGAAGGTTCAGCGACGCCTCGATCACGTTCCCCTTCTCCGATTCGTTATACCCCACCGGCCCGTCGCGATTTTTCTGACGCCTCTAGGGGCAGGTCCCCTAGCCCACGCCGGGGAAACTAGAAGCAGCGACCTCCGGGGGTGAGGTTGCAAACCGTCTAGCTTTCCAAGAGCCCCCATCACCGACGACCGACGACTCTAAAACTCCGACGTCTCCAGCTGCACCCCCTGTAACCGATGCCGTCAGCGCCGATCTTGTCGTTTTCATTGACGGCCACCAGGTGGCCGCTCTCGTCGATACTGGTTCGTATTTTTCGATAATAAGTCAAAAGCTGGCCGACAGGTTGAGAAAAGTGAAGACGCCTTGGACCGGGCCCAACATCAGAACTGCCGGCGGCCAGTTGATGACGCCGATCAGAAAATGCACAGCCAGGATAGTAATCGCCGGTGAAACCTTCGTCGCCACCCTCGTCATTCTCTTTGAGTGCTGCAAGGAACTTATATTGGGCATGGATTTCTTGAGAGAGTACGGTGCAGTGATTAATGTCCGTGACCTCGTCGTCACATTTTCTACGAGCTCAGACGACGTCGACTCCGCGGCGCACCAGCGACCCCGCTTACGTATCGCCGACGACGACGTCACGCTTCTGCCGCGAAACTGTGCCCTCGTACCTGTTATCTGCGACAACTTGAACACCGGGACTGGTGTCACCGAAAACATCGACGCACTGGCACTGAGTCAAGGCGTTTCCATCGCCAGGGCCGTAATTAACGTACATGACGGACGTGCTGAACTCCTGCTGACGAATTTTACCAGGGAACGTCGACACATTGTTAGAGGCACGGCTGTTGCTTACTTCGACGAATTTACCTCAATACATGACTGCCTCCCAGCAGAGCACGCGACGGCCACCGTGGCCATGCCTGCCCCTGTGGTTGATATCAGTTCCACCTTGTCACCCGTCGAACGTAACAGCCTTCTTGAGCTCATCGATGAGTTTAAGAGCTGCTTTTCATCTACGTCACGAGTCAGCCAGACGCCGCTCACTAAGCACCGTATTGTTACCGAAGCCGACGCCAGACCAATTCGGCAGAATCCTTATTGTGTGGCACCGAAAGAGCGCGAGGCGATACAAACGCAAGTGAAGACGATGCTTGAGGACGGGGTTATTCGGCCATCTAAGAGTCCTTGGGCATCGCCTGTCGTGTTGGTGAAAAAAAAGGACGGTAGCCTGTGCTTCTGCGTCGACTACCGAAAACTCAACCAGATCACAAAGAAAGACGTTTATCCGCTGCCGCGTATCGACGATTAACTGGACAGGCTATGAAACGCACGTTACTTTTCGTCGATGGACTTGAAAAGCGGCTACTGGCAAATAGAAGTTGATGAGAGAGACCGTGAGAAGGCCGCATTTGTGACGCCCGACGGACTTTATGAATTTCAGGTGCTCCCCTTCGGTTTGTGTTCTGCGCCAGCAACGTTTCAGTGACTAATGGACACGGTACTCTCCGGCCTCAAATGGCAAACCTGTTTGGTGTACCTCGACAACGTGATTGTTTTCTCTGCCACGTTCGAGGAACACTTACAGAGACTAAAGACGGTCTTTGAAGCAATACGCTCAGCTGGTCTAACCTTGAAGCCTGAAAAGTGCCATTTTGGCTTTGAAGAACTTCAATTTCTCGGTCACGTTGTCAGTCGTGAAGGTGTCCGACCTGACCCTGATAAAACCTCTGCCGTTGCTAATTTCCCAACGCCATCAGATAAAAAGGCCGTGCGACGTTTTCTGGGCCTTTGCGCCTACTACCGACGCTTTATTGCGGACTTTTCGCGCATCGCATGGCCATTAACGCATCTAACCAGAGAAGATGTCCCCTTCGTATGGGGTGAAGACCAGCAACGGGCATTTCACGACCTACGGCAACGCCTGCAGACGCCTCCCGTGCTCGCACACTTTGATGACGACGCTCCTACGATTCATCATACTGACGCTAGTAATGTCGGCCTCGGCGCAGTGCTTGTACAGCGGCAGGACGGCGCCGAAAGAGTGATTGCTTACGCCAACAGGACGCTATCAAGAACGGAGGCAAACTACTCCACGACAGCAAAAGAATGTCTCGCACTGGTGTGGGCCGTCCTGAAATTTCGGCCATATTTGTATGGTCGGTGTTTCACCATTGTCAGTGATCATCATGCGCTTTGCTGGCTGCCTAATTTAAAGGATCCAGCTGGTCGGCTAGCACGCTGGAGTCTTCGTCTCCAAGAGTTCGACTTCACGGTTGTCTACAAATCAGGGAAACAACACACCGATGCCGACTGCCTTTCTCGGTCTCCTGTTCAGACTGTAGTGCACGACGATGATGACACAGCTTTTCTAGGCGTGCTAGATACTGTCGCCGTTTCACGCCATCAACGCGAGGACGCAGAACTGGTTCCTCTTTTTGATTACTTAGAGGGAAGAACTGGCAGCATGCCGAGGTTATTCGCCAGAGGGCTGCCTTCATTCTGCTTGCGCCAGACGTTCTGTATAAAAAGAACTTTTCACCTAGTGGCAGCAGCTACCTACTCGTCATTCGCGACGAAGTCCTACACGCCTGTCACAACGAGCCGACCGCTGGTCACTTGGGCTACACTCGGACATTAGCAAGAATTAGGCTCAAGTACTATTGGCCGAGACTTGCGTCGATCGTGAAACGTTACACACAGACATGCCTGGATTGCCAGCGCCGCAAAGCCCTACCCGGCAAGCCAGCTGGACTGCTGCATCCTGTTCAGATACCACAAGCGCCGTTCGAACAAATTGGCATGGACCTTTTAGGTCCGTTTCCACTGTCTATTGCCGGAAATAGATGGATAATCGTCGTCACGGATTATCTTATGCGATACGCCGAAACAGGTGCTATCCAACGTGGAGCAGCAGCCGAAGCAGCGCGATTTTTTGTCGAAGCCGTCGTCCTAAGGCATGGCGCTCCCGCAGTGGTCATAACAGACAGAGGATCTGCGTTCACGGCTGCGCTTCTGGATACCGTGTTGCGACTAAGTGGTACTACTCACCGAAAGACCACGGCTTACCATCCCCAAACCGGTGGGCTGACAGAACGTCTGAATAAGACTCTGGCAGACATGATGAGTATGTACATCAACGTCGACCACAAGCACTGGGACGAGATTTTACCATATGTTACATTTGCATATAACATGGCTCGCCAAGAGACAACACGCGTGACGCCTTTCAACCTCGTTTACCAACGCGAAGTGACAACCATATTGGACGCAATGCTGCCGCACGAGTGCGGTGACGACGAGACTGGTGCCGAGGAGTTTACGCAATGCGCAGAGGAAGCCAGGCAGCTTGCGCGTTTGCGAATCAAAGCACAACAGGAATACGATGCCCGACACTACAATCTTCGACACAGACCCGTCACGTACAACGTCGGTGACCAGGTGTGGGTCTGGACTCCGATTCGTCGGCGGGGGCTGTCTGAAAAGCTCCTGCGAAGATACTTCGGCCCGTACACAGTTCTGCGCCGCATCAGCGATGTTAATTATGAAGTTGTCCCCGACAGCCATAGCTGCTCCTAACGCCGGCGGCATCTGCCCGAGGTTGTGCATGGGCTTCGTATGAAGCCATACATTTCCTCATGACCTCAACTTTGCACCGCCTGTGCACAGCCTTCGGACGTTGGTGCATCGGGACGATGCCCTTTTTTTTCAAAGGGGGGGCAAATGCCACATCCTATATGGTCACTGCGGGTATGTGCCAGGCGATGAGAACGACGCTGAAGTAGCGCGCGAGTGGAAAAACAGAGACGACAACGACGTCGCGTTGACTGCTCTGATAAAGTGCTTCCATACGTCCTCTACGCCGGCTTTCCCGTCTTCTACTAGGCTGCGACAATATGAACATGCCGAGCTCATTCTATGTCGCTATCTTCCTTATCGCTGTCATCTCGTTGCGGCGCATGCAAAAAGTGTTTCCTGTTGTCTAATCCAACAATGGACGTTTTTCTAAGAAAAAGTAAGAAAGCTTACCTCTCATGCAGGCCAAACAGAAAAGTGAGGACAGGGTTCACAAAATGAAAATAGCATTTACTGAATATGAACATGCCGAGCTCATTCTATGTCGCTATCTTCCTTATCGCTGTCATCTCATTGCGGCGCATGCAAAAAGTGTCTCCTGTTGTCTAATCCAATGATGGGCATTTTTCTCATCGATGCCGAAGTCCCGCTCGGCTCGAACGTTTGATGATACTTCTGCGGCCAGCACAACTTTTCGTTTGAAAGTGGCACTAAAATGGCATCTCCCGTTTGGTGTCATTGTGATAATGTCACACCGCACACCAATACGACACAGGTCAAAATGGTGATGTTGCTCGTGTACTTCAGTTAACTACCAGCACGGCTAGTATCGGCTGCAATACTGACTTTTCTAGATGGCGCTAGCTATGCAACGCGACCATGCAATTTCAATTAAAAACTGGCGTTTTTTGAAATCCTCGAATCTAAGCCGACCCTAGAGTTTGGTATATGATTATCTGAAAAAACACTATGCCTAGATGCGAATAAATATGGTATATTCAAATTTGACCTTTTATGCAAATAAGTACAGTCGACAGCAGATTTTTGTTACATGGAAAGGGCCATCAACTTTTATGAATTATCGGGGAATCGAAAAAACAAACTGAAATGCAAAAAACAGTCATTTTGTTGAATTTGAAAGTCTGTGACCAAAGATGGGGTTTCGTGCCGTGTCGATGGTATCTTCGCATTGGTGATATGAAGCGGAGCCTGCAACGCCCACTGCAGTGGCTGGTAATTTCGGCCGCAGTGATATGATGCGATCATGAAGACCTTGGGCAGAGAAGAGCAAACATTTTGTCGGCTTCTAGCTTCAGCCTGTCTCCTAAATTTAAGATAATGCAACTCGCAGCACTAAACGTGTGGGAAAACAGCGCGCACGACCGCGCCCTGGTAATGTCAGCTGGCCCACTCTTCGCACCCGCCCCCTTGGTGCATGGTCGGCATGTGCACACAGCTGCACTGACCGCCCTGCACAGCCACAGCTGGGCTAGAAAAAAATACTTGCGCTCACTTGGCCCGCACCACAGGCTTGATTATATTGTCACATGTTCAGAACATTTGGAAAAAGACAAAGTGCAACCCGTAATATCAATTTCATTACTTTTTAAAGTGGCAGCACTGTAAAATTTGTTTACAAACTTTTTCTCAGCGTTATGCTCCAATAAAGTAAAATTTGCTTGAAATTTTTTGTTATAGAGGCCACAGATGCAGATGCCACACAGGCAGGCTTGACTCCGTGAGCTTACACTCTTCAGTTCAGTAAGCGCACACAAACTTGTTAGGCGTTTGCTTACATAGTAGGCCATACATGAGGGCGGGCTTTACACGAGTAAATACATTACATGATGCATACCTGTATCTTCTTTTTTATGTCACACACTGTTTTTTCGTTGCAAATGCGAGCAGGGTGAAAAGTTTCCCTAGTCTTTGTAGCATTACTTACTGCACATCTACAAAACAGAGCATAGTTTTAATGCAAATGTTCGCACTACAGAGCATGTACTTGACGCTGCCATGTAGTTCTTTCATCTTAAGTCGCTGCTGTCAAGAGTCACACATATGATGAGGCAAGTGGTACATTAGTGTATATTATACTGCTCATGAAAATTTCAGTTGTATAGTCTGGCATCACAGGATTATATGTCATTCCTTAAGTATGGTGCAGAATCACTAAGGGATGATGTAATTATCCTTAGAGCTCTTTTCTGGCAAGTACATACTGGAGCATGCAGCATGAAGCAGGTGTATAACCTCATGATTCCGTACGCTAGGTGAGGTGACAGTGAAATATATGTGTGTCAGGTGCAGTGCAGTAGAAACCCGCTCTTACGTTCCTCGGAGTTGCGTTTTCCCGGCTGCTGCACCGTTTTTGCCCAGTCCCAGCACAGCTCACATAGAATCTCATGTATTGCAATCCCTGCTGTTACGTTGTAGCTGTGAAAACATTTCCCCGTGATACATCACAACCTGTTATCCTGAACCCACCCGGGCAACACACAGCAACGCGGCTGCATTGCCTGGGTGGGTTCGGGCATAACCTCTTAGGTAACTTTTGTGCCTGCCAGATGACTGCAAAACGGCCATCATTAATAGAGGTGCCGCTTACATAGGGTGAGAGTCCAGCATATTGAGGGCAGCGACAAACCTCACCAGGCACTAGGTGATCATGGTACGGCATTGCCGCAGGGTATTGGCAGCAGGTGACCTAAGTTGTTTGCACTATTCACATAATAATGGTTCTGAGTGGTGGTTGCAGGTGGTTGCTCGGGTGCAATTGATAAAAGGGAATGCCATGTTCTTCGGCCCGAACAGGCTCATGGTGCCAAGTACAGGAACCTCGACAAGGCTCTTCTTACCTGGTTTAACAAGGTCGCACTGCTGGTGTTGACTTCGATGGCATTATATTACGTGAGAAGGCAATGGAGAGAGCCCACAGACAGACCATCACTGACTTTGTGGCGCCAAATGGCTGGATCGACTGTTTCCGGAAGAGGCGCAGCATCGCTTATAAGACGCTAAGCGGAGAAGCAGCAAGTGTGAACTTGGAAACAGTTAATGATTGGAAGGCCACACTATCGCATACGATGACTGCGTCATCATGGATGCTACTGTCATGACATTGAGAGTGTCAAAGCATTGCCTAGATCATTGCAAACTCGGTTACGAGTGAAGCCGTTGAATGCGATAATGATGACGAGCCACAAGATTCCGGTCAAGTTGGCAGATCTAAGGTGTGGAGAAGCCGTCACAGCTCTGGACCTTCTCCGCAGGTACGTCACACCTCAAAGCGACGCTAACAACAGTGCAGCCTCTCAGGCTATAGAGAAATGCGTGGTGCTTTCCAGCGAGTGAAAGAAATGGCAATCCTCCATTCTCGATTTTTCTAAGCCCTAAGCTCACTTTGCAGAAATACATTGTTTCAAGTCAAAGCTGCACTGTTTTCATTCATTTTTGGAGCTTTCCTCACTGTTGTGTTTTCCCGGCTGCTACATTTTTTTTTTCCTGGTCCAGTGAAAAACATATGAACGGGATTCACTGTATTTTTTTTTAGTGAAATCTTTTTAGCTTAATGTGAAACCTGCTGCTGCTAACCTTCTAGCAAGGTGGTCAATGCAAGGACCCTAATGAAAAGATGAGTCAAGTTTAACACCGAGATATTTGTTTCAACCTGCTGTAGGGCCACGCCTATTAATAAGAGTGCAGTAAATATGCCCTCGTTTCCTGTTTGAGGCAAATGCAACAATTGTAATTTTTTTGTTGAATTTTTCTTCGAAGTACAGAAACGAGTCTGCCAAAGCTGCAGCAGTTTGTGGGGCAGCGCCCAGTAGCTGATGACATCACCATTGAGTACTATCCAGTACAGAAAAGCAATGGAAAAGCAGAGAAGGAAATGAAGAAGGCAGAATAAATTGCAATACTATTTTTTTAAAGTTGCACATATATGCTTATACAAAGAAAAATATAGTAACACTTACAGAAACACAATTACTGTAAGTGAGATTCGAGCAGTTTGCATTGCAAACTGCTCAGCTAATCCCACAACAGGACTGACAGATCTAGCCTGCCGGCCCGATCGCGGGCACGCTGGGCGCCCAGGATTTGGTCCTCAAAAACAGGACTTCGCAGGAGCGCGTCCCACTCTTCCTTGGTGAACTTCGGGCCCGTTGGCCTGCACTCCCAGAGCATGTGAGACAAAGTAGCAACCTCACTACAGGCCACACAAGAACAATTTGGGTAAATCTCAAGGTATTTGCTGTTAAGGGACGTTGGATTTGGGTAGGAGTTAGTTTGCAAGAGTCTGAGCGCACACACACACGCAGCTGCAGACACGTAACATTTCCTAAGGCATTTCCCAAATAGAGTTCGCGCTTCAGGTGCAGTAAAGCAATAACACGTCCAAAGATCATGACCGGGGACATAAGGGGTGCAGTATTTTTGGGACCATAGATATATTAAGGTGGCTGTTTGTTCAAAAAGCATAACGAAATTGGGCATGCGGGAGAAATGAAGAACAATATTTTCACTGATCGACATGTACAGATTTTAAAATGCTTTTCAGGATGCTGTTAACTTTATTACTCCACAAAACAAAACAATAATAAAAACAACTGCCATACCTCGGTAGAGAGAGAGAGAAGAGAGGAAGGAAAGGCAGGGAGGTTAACCAGACTGAGTCCAGTTTGCGACCCTCCACATAGGGAGGGGAAGGGGGAGTGAAAAAGAAGAGAGAGAAGACACGAGCCTATATCACACCTGCACATGCATGAAGCAGCATGTCTATAGTCGGGCACTCCAGCCTGCGACACATCAGAGTTCTGCTATCCGATCAGTGCCAGGATTTGCGCGTTTGCGGCCGTCACTTTACACCGGAAGATTACTAACGCAATAGCGTTTCTCTAGTCTGGTATTAGGGTAAACACAAGCACAAGGGGACAGGGCCTGGCCATTTGACTGTGCCGTTTCACGGGATGAGCAGAAGCGCAAACATGAATGGTCTGCACGGTGCAGCTACCTGGTGGCACAGAGCTCAACCAAACACAGTAGCAGAAACTAAGTGTATTCTTCTTTGCTGCTGGTGTAAACTTTTTGCAGAAGGATAATCATTAACATGTTTTTGTAAATGGTATGGTATGGTATGATGAACTTTATTTAATGTCCTGAAGATCAACCCTTAGGTTGACAAAGGCGGCTCCCACGTCTGTACAGTAAGGTTTAACCTTATCGCCATATCATGGGCCTTCTGGACGGCCTGTACTTGATCGAAAAGAACTCCACTGTGTAGGACTCGCCGCCACCAATTTCTCTCCTTGTCACATTCTGTGAAAGTCACAGGACACTGCCAAAGCATGTGATCCAGAGTAATGAGGCCATTACACTTCTCGCAATTGATTGGTATCTCTCTTTCAGGGTATATCTTGTTTATAAAGTTTGGACTTGGATAAGTTCTTGTTTGCAACAATCTCAGAGTCACTGCTTGAGCTCGATTGAGCTTAGCGTGTGGCACTGGGAATTCCCTTCTGTTCATGTAGTAATGCCTCGTGATTTCATTATATGTAAGTAATTGGTCGCTGTTCTCCTTCTGTATATTATTAAGGTCCTGGTCACATAGTGCACGGATAGTAATTCCTCGTGCAGCTGCGTTAGCCATCTCGTTTAAATTCTTCCAAGATGGATCTTTAAATTCTTCCGAGATGGATCGACAGACCCCATGTGCGCAGGAAACCAGCGGATTTCGATCTCTTGGCTGTCCCACACACCAATTAGCTGGGCAGCCCTTTTGGTTACAAAGCCATTGGTAAGCTGTCTAATAGCCATCTTAGAGTCACTGTAAATCTTCATCCACTTATTATTCCTTAAAGCCAATGCAATCGCTACTTGTTCCGCGACTGTTGTGTCTTTAGTCATGATTGTAATAGCATCCCAAGTGAGACCATCTGCATCTACTACTACTGCCGTAAAGTCTTTCTTTCCTCTGACCCACGCAGCATCTACAAAAGCCGCATGTTCTCTGTCGTGTTCTATCTCTTGCAGGAGAGCTTTGGTTCTTGCCTTTCGTCTTTCCAGGTTGTGCACCGGGTGCATACTTCTGGGGAAATGAGTCGTCTTGATTATCTCTCTTGTGCTATCTTTTAGCTCTACTGTGCCTTCACCTGAAATTTTGGATTCGTTTGGGCACCACCCTACCTCTTCTAGTATTGCTCTACCTGGTCTTGTTCCAGAGAGCCTCTCTCTGTGGGCAATTTGCTGAGCTTCAATTATCTCAGCTACTGTGTTGTGGAGCCCCAGTTTCATTAATTTGTTATCTAGCGTGTTAATCGGTAACCCCCACTGTTGTTTTGACTGGCCTTTTAATTAATCTGTTCAACTTGTTTAGCTCTGTTTGTGTCCAACTGAGCATCCCAGCTATATATGAGAAGTGACACAAGGCGAAAGCGTGGACCAGTCTCATGGCACTCTCCTCTCCCAGCCCTCTGTGTCTGTTAGGGATTCTCCTTAGCAGTCTTATTACCTCCACAGACTTGCTTGTGATGTGTCGTATTGTTCTTCCGTTTGCCCCATTTGCCTCCAGGAATAACCCTAAGACTCTAATGGATTCTACTTGCTTAATAGATTCGCCTGCCTTCGTGGTTAGTACTAACCTGGGTTCTTCCTCGGGAACATATCCCCTCGGTTTTCTACCCCTTCTTCTGTTCTTGAGTACAAGGAGTTCAGACTTATTAGCAGAGCATTTGAGTCCCATGTCTTCTAAAATAGACTCTACCTCATAGATGCTCTGCTGAAGTCTGCTTCCCGCATGTCCCATACTTTCTTCAGCAGTCCATATAGTCACATCGTCTGCATAAATGGTAAAGTGAATGCCCTCGATCCCTTTTAATCCCTTTGCCACTTTTGACTTGGCCAGGTTGAAAAGCATAGGTGACAAGACCGACCCTTGTGGTGTCCCTCTGTCACCGAGATCCATCTTCTTTGATTTAATATCCCCGAATCTAAGGTGAGCTGAACGATTGCCAAGAAAGGTTTTGACCACTTCATAGAGTTTTCTCCCCAATCCCAGTTCGGAAATCACTTCAAGTATTGCTCTATGCTTAATTCTGTCAGAAGCTTTTTTGACATCCAACCCCAAGAGAGCTCGAGTGTTTTTTGGTTTAGCTAATAGCAGTTGATGCTTGATTAGCAACATTGCATCTTGTGTGCACAAGCCT
This sequence comes from Dermacentor variabilis, assembly GCF_050947875.1. Classification (NCBI taxonomy): domain Eukaryota; kingdom Metazoa; phylum Arthropoda; class Arachnida; order Ixodida; family Ixodidae; genus Dermacentor; species Dermacentor variabilis. The sequence goes on from NC_134569.1 coordinate 258,933,948, forward strand.
AATCTGAAACCAATCAGATTGTACGGTAGGATGTCATTGTCCTCCACATATTTCGTTAACCTGTTCAATATGACATGCTCCATCGTCTTCCCTAGACATGATGTTAACGAAATTGGCCTCAGATTGTCCAAGTTGAGTTGCTTGCCCGGCTTTGGTATTTAGATAGTACTGGCCATCCTCCATTCTTCTGAATATACCCCATCTTTCGATAGTTCATTAATGTATGTGGTCAGATATTTTATTGATTCGTCGTCCAAATTCTTAAGCAATCTGTTAGAGATGCCATCCGGGCCAGCTGCTGACCTACTATTCAGATCATACAGTGCCGTGCGTACCTCACTTTCAGTGAATTCCTGATCCATATATGTATTTGCATTCTACCCCTAAGTAATCAGGATAACTCACATCCTGATTCTTTTTCGTGAGAGGCAAGTATTTAGTAGCCAGTCGCTCCATTATGCTCTCTGCGCTTGCAGTCTGACTTTCCTGGTGTACCAGTTTCACCACTGCTGTACATCTATTCGATTTAGTGCCTTTTTCGTCTGAGCAGACTCCAATTGCCTCCACGTTTTATCCTTTCGTCTACATTTTACACACCTCATCCCATTTTTGTTTCTGCAAATATCGTGCATGTTCCTCTATATTCTTATTGAGCTCAGCAATGCATTTCCTAAGTTTCCTGTTTAAGCATTGTGATTTCCATCTTTGTAAAATCGATTGCTTGGCTTCGATCAAATGCGCCAATCTACTATCAATTTGTTTGACCTCTTCCTCTGTCTCTATAGCCTTAGTTGCTGCATTCAAGTCGTCCCTAAGCCGAGCCACCCACTCTTGTACTCTGATGCGCCCCTTTCTATCTGTGTCTGCTCTGTCATTTCTGATTTTTCTAAAGTGATCCCAGTCTATGTAAGTGAAATGCTTTACCTCCACCCCCGTCATTTCCACCATATATAATGGTCACTTCCTAGGTCCGTACCAGAGTTGATCCAGTCTGCCCTGGGTAAGATATAAGTGAAGGATAAGTCCGGGGTAGTGTCCCTACACGTGGAACTGCCACACCTGGTAGGAAAGGCTGGGCCCGTGATAAGAGAAAGGCCTAATTCCGTGGCGAGATGCCAGATTCCTTCCCCTTTCTTACTACTCCAGCGGTAACCCCAAGATTGGTGTGGGGCGTTGAAGTCCCCTCCTATTATGAGTGGCGCAGTTTTGGCTACCTTCATGGCCTTATTAAAAATTGCTCTGAAGCTCTGTCTCATCTCTATGGGACTGCTATATACGTTGAGGCAGAACAAGCTTTGCGATTTACCTCTGTGCCTTTTTGGGACCATTTCTATCAATATGTATTCAATTTTACTCGCCCCTAATTTTAGATCGTGCTCTATGTAGGGAATTTGCTTGTCAATTAAGGTGGCAATTCCTCTGCCTGGTTCTTTGCCTTTGCAGACCGAGTTGAAGCCGGACAGCCTGATCTCCTCCGCTAGAGTTTCCTGCAGCATCATTAATTTCAGCCTATTTTCAACCGTTTTGATTATCTGTGCTAGTGACACTCATTTTTGCTGAAATCCTCTACAGTTCCACTGCCACACACTAAGTCTATTTTTGTTATCCATTATTATTGTCGTTGCCCCCTGACTTGCTACCCCCTGTCACTGTTCGCTTGACTGTACCACCTACCGCTCCTGGGGGTGTTCTAGCGCTTTCGGCTTCCGAGGGCATATATTCTTCATCTCTCTCCTTGCGCCTCTAGCTTTTTCAACCTTTTCTCGGCTATTAACTTCCACTTCCACGTTTTATCCACCTTAAGGTTAATGCTGTCTACCGTGTCCTTTAGGTCTCTAATCGCATTCCTAATTTCCTCCAGAACCGAGCACATCGATTCTGCCTCTGGAACTACAGCTCTCTTTTTGGGTGCTGTGTGTTTTCTTCTTCCTGGCTGTTACTTCTACACACCGGCTTAGCTATTGCCACACTGCCGCTTTCTGTCCTCAACCCTTTTTTCATTTCCTGCATCTGCTGCTTAAGTTCTTCATTTGCTTTCTTTAGTGATATAACCTCTCTGATCAGCTGTTCTACTCTGGCATCATTGCTTTGTTCGTGCGAGGCTAGCGCACCTGTGACTTTCACAGTACCTTTGACTTTCTCGGCCCAGGTCGCTCCTGGCTCCTTTTTCTTGTTTGTCTTCGGCTCCTGCTCCTTGAAGCGCACCTGCGCCTCCCGAGACATGGAATGGTTTCTTCCCCTCGATGTTGAGCGCTGTCTTGATCTTGATGTGCTTCTCGAGCGTGAGTGCCTTCCGGCGCCTGGAAGGGTTTCCTTTGTCGGTTGGGCCGATTCCATCTCGGTCTCCACTTTGGAGTGTTGTCTTCTTCTTACTCTTACTACATATGGTATTTGGTACCGCTGCTTGCAAGCCCTGTCGCCTGTAGGGTGATCTTCACCGCAGAACTTGCATTTGGGAGAGCAGATATGAGCCTCCCCTGGGTCTTGCATACCACATCCCCTGCACTGCACAACATCAGGTGTTGGACAAACGTCTTATCTGTGTCCGATTCTTCCACATGCGTAACATACGTCAAATTGCTTCCTGTACAGATAGCACCTCACGAGGGTTGACCCATATTTGATTAAGTTGGGCACCCTGAATCCGTCGAAAAGCACAATAACCGAGCCCGTAGCTTTAATACGTTGTGCAGCCAACACCGTTGGGTTGTATTCATGCACAATCTTTTTCGTGATCACACTCTGACTGTCATTGAGGTTCACTCTTCTAATAACTCCCTTGCACGTAGATTGGGGGGCTGTTTCATAAGCGGTCACTTCATATTCTGCCTCCATGATCGTAATGGACTTGATTCTCACATACCTTTCAGCATAAGAGGAGTCCGGTGTCCTAACCACCACGATATTCTGTGTAAAGTTAGGGCAGACGATGTCTTCCTTCGCTTGGTCTGCTGTAAGTCCAGCTGCCTCGACGATCGCTTCTCCAATAGCTGTGCTGACCTTGTTCAGGTTGAGGCCTCCCCGAGGTCTAACGATGATTTTCCTGTGCTCCTCCGGCAGTTGTGGCATTCTTGACGCCTTCACAATCCGGTTCTTGAGCTTGTCTGCCCCAGCAGCACCTTTGTTGGTGATCTCCTTTCCTTGTGATTCTTGGATCAAATTGGCGGCTCCACCAGCCCCCCAGGTCTTTTTCACAGATCGCGATCTTCGGTTGGTGACCACCTGCCAACCCATTCTTTCCTCACCATCTTCCGTCTCCGAGGAGAGTTCGTCGTCCATGCATATATCGGCCATGCCGACTTGGCGGGCTCGCTAGACCTACGTGGCGATAGGCCCAGTGTGGCGCCCACGTGCGATGCACAGAAAAGAGGCTATAGAAGTCGAAAAAATGCTGGCCCACCTTGTCCAAAGGTATCCACCGATTCAGGTTAACCTCACGAATCCGATGATGAGCTTCAATGCGTGGTCCTGCCAACAGTGCCTGCAGAATCATTCAAACAGACAGAACCGATGCAGGGCACGTCCGCTTTCTTCTGCTTCTTCTTCTTCTCCTCGTTTTTGTAAATGTTTAAAATGTTTTACACTTAGAGCAATATTAGCTAAAGAGCACGCATTTGGGGCTGGTTGGTTCATGATTACAAGCAGTAAACAGCGGTTGCGGTTATCCCATATGTGCACCAGGTTGCGCATAATCTCAAAAAGGTTGTCAGCAGGGCAGGCGTTAGGTTGCTGTTTACTGCTAGAAGTAAGTTAGGGAGCCTGTGCTATCAAATCAATCGGGTGACCGAGAACAACAAAAAAAGTTGAAAAAAGCAGCACAGGCAGAGGTTTTTTGTTGAATGTTGTGACTATGTGGTTTATAAGATTCCTCTTTCATGAACCATTTTTATATAGGTTAAACGGCACGGTACATCAATGACCGCATGCACGAACACTCAAAGAAAGTTTAAAAACGAGCTAGAAATAGTCGGTTATCATTCCATTGCAATGAATGCGGCTGCAAGCCGTCTTTTAAAGATGTAACCTACCTGTCAAAATACCGCGATGACCACACACATCTTATTTCCGAAGCTTTCCACATTCATAATAACTGTGAAGCATGTGTAAGGTTTCCCTCCATTTCTCTCCTTCCCAAGGAGATTTCCTTCCTATCACATTAATTGCAATTTTTGCCCCTGAACATGCTGAATTGTGTTGATTCTGTGCTTTGAGATAGCAGTGGAGTATATATATGCTGACCGAAAAAATAAAGACAATTGGTTATTAGTTAGCACTGTTGTCTGTGTCCCTCTCTTTGTCCTGTTGTTTAGCACTGTTTACTGCCCGCACTATTAGCTCTTTGTTTGGCTGGTTAAGCTCTGTGCCAACGGGTGGCTGGACCATGCAGACCGATCAGGCCGCTCCCGTACATCTACGCTAAAGTTCCTTCCTCTGCTTATGTTTATGTCTCCATCCATCCATCGAAATACGCCTGTGGTTATCGGAATACCAGATACGTTCGGCGCTGCGACAGAATGTTCGCAACACATGCTGCTTCGATAGCTCTTGGTCGACTGCCAAGCAGCTGGTGGAGAGGTTGGAAAGGCTTCAAGCGCTTGCTCCTAGGCATCCGGAAGTAGATGACATGATGTGCCATCATGATGCAGAGCCAGTAAAGGTGGAGTTTAGCCATGATCACTCGGTGAACGAGTTGAGGAGAAAATGCATGCTATGGAGGAGGGTAACTTGTAGTCATCTGTTGCTCTCCTAATGTACATGAGACGCTTCACAGAAATTGGGGTGCGAATGATTAACTTTAGCTATATCCTACGCGTCTACAAAATTTCTCTGAACCGTTTCAGGGGCCCTTTAATACAACTATAAATAATTGATTTATTTTGGATTATTCTGAAATTATTATTCTGGCACCAATTCATTAGTTGCAGGCAATCTGATCGCAACATGGCAATTGCTTGATAATAAATTTTATGACAAAAACGAGCACTGTACTACAGGCACATTGGATAACCTCACAAGTACGGATGCCTATACCAGTGTCATCCATATACACATTAAATGGAAGTGGTTGCAAAGTAGATCACTGAGGCATGCCACTTGCATGTTCAATTTCCCTGCTTCTTAGTTGGCCGAGAGCAGTTCACTGGCTACAGTGGCTGATGCAACTTCTTAGAAGTGATTGAAAAGGACCTCAGTAAACCTAGTGAAAGAATTTATTGATTGATTACATCAAGGTCGACCAAACCAAAGGCTTTGGAAGCAGCAGGAAAAAGTGCACGAGAAAATTCACTGTCATTGCTTGCATCATTTATAACATCAAAGACCTCTTCTAACACATCATGTGTACCACGTCTTTTAATGAAACCTACCTCATTACTAGATGGTAAATTATGAGCGCCTTCACCAAGTCATCACCAGTCATCACCAAGAGATGTGTTTTTATAAAATCAAGGCGATATACTACATGGGAGTATTGAAGTGCATTTATAATTGTCATTTTTATTTTTCTCCTGTTTATACAAAGTAAGGATTATCACTTTTTTATAAATCGTTGGGAACTACTTGCAATCCATAAAAAACACCAAAGTACATTGCTGATTCATTTGACAGTATTTGTCCAATTCTAACATGCACTCGAATCAAACGCGCACCGATTTCTCATGTGTCCAAAGCAAAGAACTGACGTAGAAATGTTTTTGGTTAGCCTAAATGAAACAGAAATATAATGCCCGCCTTATTTTTTGCAAGAAAAATGAGTGAGTGTCTAAAACAACGCACAAGGGCAGCTGGTTTCCTAAAGTCAGCTTCGCCGCAATACATTTGTGTTATGCGGTAAAGCATACGCACACCAGGAAGGCGGTTTTGGTTTTGTATCCAATTGCGACGTGCAGGTAGTTTTCGCCCCAAACTTCACGAAAAGGAAAGAAAAGTGCTTGTTAGAATCAGGTAAATACCGTAATCAGACATTGTGAGCTGTAGGTATTGTTGGAAAATGTGTAGGACAGGCAGAAAATGGGCGTTTCCAACGGGACATGTGTGTTCAGGGCACTCACAGTCTGCTGAGACAAACACTGCCGGGGGTTCACCATGGCAGTCAGGTGACTCTGGCGGTCAGGCACGTGTGTTCTGACTGGTCAAGTTAGAATTATTTGGCAAAGGCCAATTTTAGGATTCGTATAACGAAAGTTTGGGCTTATAGAAATGTATGGGCACCGGCCGGGACCTTCAGTCTGTATTGAATTAACCAAGAATGAACTAACGAGAGTCGAATTAAGGGAAGTCTACTATATCATACCTTGGCTGTTGCCATTTCATTATGAATATTGTGCATTCTAATGCTTAGTTTCAGGCCGTTGTTACAGTGCATCATTTCCTTCCTTGGCAGGGCTGTACCATGCTACACATTCCGTTTTGTTAGTGAAGCATAGACGTTAATGTCGACACTCAGTCTTATCAAGAATTTCTGCATTCATTCTTTTACACTGTCCAATTTAGGTGGTGATGGCCATTGCATGCATGCTTGCTGTGCTGAATGCATTCAAAGTTGCTAACAACAAACACAATCATTCTGTGTAAAGCAGTTATATCAGAAGTTTGTTACATGTGAGCTTACCTTAAAAACCCATAAAAAGCAACTATTGTATATAGCTGGGTACAGCAGTTGAAAAACCACCTCTTTATTACAAAAATTGAGTAATGATGGCCCTCTTTTTTGCACGGTGGCTGCATTTTTTAATAACCAATTTCATTTTCCATTCTTTTTATAAAGGGGAAACGAAATGGGTTGTTAGAAAATATGGCCCCTGTTGTGCACATTCTTTGTCTGGGACCGGAGTGGAGAGAATGCATTCATCACCCTTGAGGTTCGTTGAAGTCATTTTCCTATTTGTCTTCTACATTTACTGATATGGTCGACTTAGTGTATGAACGTGCTGTGCTGGCACATTTGCACCACACTGGGGCACAACTGGCACTGCCTGCACTTTTTAACCACAAGCATCATGAACCACGCGTGGATCAAACAGACAATCTGGTCTTCCTGCTATTCTTTTGCATGAGTTCGTAATCAGCCAACAGAGCAAGTGATAAGGCATGCCAAGCGTGCACTGCGTAATGTTTTTCCTTATTTATTTTTGTTTGTTTTCTTGTTGTTTTTTTTGTTTTTGTTGCATACCATCTCTCATTTCTTTCCACCTGCTTGGGGAAGTCTACTTCTGCCTTTTCCTTATTTGTTTAAATGCATAAGCATTTCTATGCTTACACAACGAGAAAGCCGGCCCTCCATCTATCCCGTAAGATGACCGCTTTTGAGATAGCGACCGCAGAATGGGTTCACCTTCGTGCAGCCTCTTCAACGCCAACGAAGTGGCAAGGACACAGCACTCGTGGAGCCCTCGGCACACACTTCTCTCTGCCACTTTCATAGATTGCTTTCAAGGTATGGGCTCACACATCTCTCTTCAACGCTAGGTAAGTGGCGAGAAGTTCACAGTGCAGAAAGTTGTCAGCAGTCGGCACTCTTGGCCAGCATCGCAGATCGTTTTCAAGGTGCGGCTTGTGCGGTGATGCTATACCAAGGCCCCACCCGAGTGTGTTTGCTCAATGGTTCGACTCGAACGGATAGGGCGCTAAAGAGCAATAACGGCTAATGGTGATCGGAATGTCATCAGCGCACCTGGCACCGCCGTCCGCACCCGTTCATGTCACCACAGCGCTGTCATTTGTAATGGCCTGATCAAGTCTCATAATATTGATAAGGACACCGCGCTGCATGGAGATGAACAAGTCGCACAATGTTTACGCATACTTAGGCAACTATCAGGGGAGTTTCTGAGTGAATTTTTTCTTGCTCCCGCATTTGTTTCTGCTAGAGCTTCTTGCAAGTATGGTCAGATCATTTGTTTGTAAAAGCACGATGTATTGAAGAACGGTCAATATTCTGATTCCTATATTCTCAACCCTTCGAGGGTCAATGCCATAAATATAGAGCACTGTAAACAAATCCCAAATGGTCGATGCTGTGTATTTATGGCACCATCTGTATGTTTGAAAAGCTTGCCAATTTTTAAACTCTTCGTTGCTTAGCAAGTGCTGCCACCCTGTGTGGATACAAGGAACTTTCTTCTTGTTTTTTTTATGTGGCCTCTTGGTTTTCATTCCATGGCTTCTTTATGCTGGCATTTCAGTGACCACTCACGCATATGCACATGCGAAGGCGCATGGTGGTTAGTTTGGTTACGTTGCAGTCTATTTCCGTTTGTAGTGCTTCTAAATTTTGGTGTTTATCTCTCAAACGGTTAACCGCTAAATACTCACTTGTCTGTTGCTCACAGGGGTGCAATTACATGTGTTCACAGGCAGGTGCTGGAACATACAAATGACGCTGCCATGCCTGTGTTTCTTTTCTCAAGACTCATCTAGCGAAAGCTTATTGCCCTTTGTTGGTGACAGAATGAAGGATTACTGCAAGATTCCGACTTGTTTGGTTTTTCTGGCGGGGCGCACAACCATAAAGAGTTCTTTTGCATGTGCTCACATACACAGTTCGATTACACTGTGGGCATGCACGCTGGTCGCTCTGCTGCAAGTGAGTCGAGCGACCATTCCTCCAATGCGGACAAGCGCTGAATCAGGATGTGTCTATTTCAGTGTATCTAGTTTTTTTTATTCTGTTTATAAGAATATATGGAAGCCCAGTCTGTATTCATGAATGGACAATGCATGTTTACCTAAGGAAAATATTTTTGTCAGTGTATGGTCACTAAAAATATTGCGTTTTTTTTTTTTTGGATATAGGTCAGTCTGAAGATTTTAAATTTGCAATAAAAAAATTTGAGACTAGGGGGTCGCATTTGATGAAGAAAAAAATTGACCCTTAACAAATTAACACGTACAGTACCCCCTTATGTTACGGACATGGCTATAGAAAGCAGTTTTCTACTGTAGTTGGATACAACTTCAGCCTGCAGCGAAGCCCCACCCACGCCCCGTCCAGCCACTGTTCCTCCATGAGGGTCGTACATCAAACTTTCCCTGTTACCTAAATAAAGCAGTAACCATAAAAATAATGTTATAATTGCGTAATTTTATGCATTTTCACTCGTCTATTATAGAGGAACAGTGAGAGCCAAATTTTTTATTAAACTGAAGTAAAACACTTGCAACATAAAAGCCCACACAGTCCGTGGGCCTTTATTGCCAACTGCTGTTTCTTTAAGTTGTATCCAACTATAGTACACAATTAGTATGGTTCATGATTTCACCATGGAAATAAATGAAGTTAGGCAGACTAACTCAATTTTTATAGAGCTTTCTAAGGCATTGAGTCAGTTTTCACAGAAATCTGCTTTTAAATTAGGTGCTGTATTTTAGGAGCACTGTGAAAAATATCGAATATCACCGAATCGAATAGTCAGTGTTTAAATAATTTGATTCACAAATCGAATATCTACTATTCGATTTTTCAGATATTCTGTATATTCGAGGTAAGACCCCTCCCAGTGCCACAATTGAGTCGCATGCATCGCAGAGGCTCTCGTGCGTGATGCTGTCCAAGTGAGCATTCGACTTCATTTTCGGCGCAAAAGCAGTGCCGTGCACTCCGTGGATGGGCCACCCTATTTGACACGGTACTGGACTTTGTCACTGCGAGCACTCTGCGACATCAGCCTGAGGCTGAGATTGCACACACAATGCCTACAGAACGGTGCTGCGCTGACCGGGGACACCGCTATCGGTACAAAGTTCGTCCGAGTCGGCAGCACCAGTGGAAATGATAACACAGCACGGAAAGAGGTAATGGCAACAAAAGAGCACATATTTTGTAAACTGCGAAAATTCGTCTAATTAGCCGCCCTAAGCATGCAGATCATATTGAATATGTGTCGACGAACTTCACGCTGTTTGAACAGCCGTCCATCTAAACCACATGCGTGACCTCGAAACTGAATTAGTCACTTGTATAAACATACTAGCAACAAGCATTTTGCGGCAACTTGTGATGAATGTTTGTCATGGCCACACTGCCCAAGGCCTAATCATTGTTGCCTACTCAAGTTAACAGTTTGGTGCCAAATGGATGCAGATCTATTCACAGCAGCCACGTGACACTCGGAAGGCCGACAAACAGCCTCACAAACGAAAGCGACTGCACTGAGTGGCAACAAAGTAGTTCACAGCCGCCATCTATGCGACACAAATATCAGCGCCTCCTCTATTGGCGGTGAGGATCTACGGAGTCACCATCTGTCAGAAGTACCTCGCTTGCGTAGTATGAGGGTAAGGCGGCGTGCTCCTCATAGGTGTGGCTGTCAGCGCTCAATAATAGCACCATGTGGGAGCCCTCTTGGACATTTCTGTAATTACTCTCGAAGTGACGGAAGTTCTTTATTGTCAAAATAATAAATTTGGGCAAACAAAAAGCACAGAATGGTTTAGAGATGCTATCTCTTTACCGAATACGTACAGTGAACAGTCACTGCGCTTAGTCGCCGCGATGAAGTCCCTCAAACCTGTTTTTTGCGGGAAAGGTACATAATAGCAGAGAGCAAACTACAGTGTAAAACACTTATATCGTAAGTTGTGGGAGTTGTGAAAATCCATGCTACAATCGAGCCCACTTATAATAAAACTGAGCGTCATGTGACATAAGTTAGTTATATCCCGAAGTTCGTAGTAAGTTGACCACTGCTTAAAAAAAAAAGTGGCTAGTCAAAACACAAAATTTATTTCTTTGCAAAGAAGGCCGTGATGGTCGTCTGTTTCTACAGCACAGATCCGACAAGGGCGGTCTCCAGTTTATTTAAAGCAGAAGCATGCTCCTCGCCGAAGCCCTTGGCATAGACAAGTTGCCTGAGGCCCTCTATGTAGCCCATTGCTACAGCTGTGCTTATGGGTGCTGGCTCTGAAGTTTCATTGTCATTTGTTTCCTCCGCATCACTCTCTGCATGCACTTCACAAACGATGCCCTCGTCCATGCACGGTTCCGCAATATCAGCGGCTTCATCAGCAGAAATAAAGTTATTCCAACCAATGTCGTGCCCCCCCCCACCGCCCTATGTCGGAGTCGACGACGCGCTGCCACAAATCACCACTGGACTGACCATCTTCTGAACCATCAGGCTTTGCATCAGGTACTGCGTCGACGAAATCGGCCTTGCAGAAACAATTCCACAGACAAGCGGCTGTCATCTCCCCCCCAGGCCGGCTTCACCATCCTAACGGCCGAATACAGTGAAACTCGATGCAGCAGGCTGGCAAACGGGGCGTCAAGAGCGATGAGCAAGTGCTCCACAATGTGGCACCTATGCGATGCCTTAAATGCGTGTATTATGCCCAAATCAAGGGGCTGCACTTTCGAAGTGTTATTGGGCGGCAGGAAGAGTAGAGTAATTGCTGTCAGAGAAGTTTGCACGTGGTGCGCTGAGCAGTTGTTGAGCACGAGCAGCATGCGCTTGCCCTGCCTATGCATGTCGCAGTCAAACTCGCCTGCCACTCTGCAAATAAATGGCGCGTCATCCATGCCGTAGTATTGTGCCTGTAACACACAGGTAGATAGCTGCAAAATCAATGCGTCTTCTTTGATTTTCCGATTACAAAGGGCACACGCTGGTCGCTGCCATCCATATTAGTGCACAGAATGTGTAACGCACATTGTACTGTGCTTGCCGCCAGCACAGGAGTCACCCTTCATGGCATGCGTCTTCTCTGCCAGCATCTGATAAAATAACACAGTATCGTCTGTGTTATACACGTCCTGCTCCTTGTAGCTTGCAATAATGACTTGGTTTCTTACAAGCCAAGTGGCAATGTCTTGGTCACTTACCTAAGCTGCCTCGCTGAAAATCGATTTAAAGACAATCCCATGCTGCACTTCAAGTAGATTTAGCCAGCCATTGCCTGAGCAGAAGTCAGGAAAATCTAGCAGGAATGCAAAGTCTTGGCTTTGCCCAGCATCATTGGTCCACTTATGGGCATGTTGCAAGCTCGTGCGTTGACGAACCACTTAAGCATCGCATCCTCTACATCCGCATAGGTGGCCTTCTGCAGGCACTTTCTGTTTGTCGAGTCGGCTTAAGAACCGGCAATCTTTTCCTTGCTTTTTAGAATTGTCGAGATGGTTGATTTCGACACGTACTTCTTCACCTACTCAGTTTTCAGCAACTTGAGACAATTCCATCAAAATGGCTTGCTTCTTTGCCATGTCCAGCGCTTTTCGTTTCATGACTGCTGCAGGCATGGCATTCCCATCCGCCATCCTGAATACAACTCAAGCCTGACTAGAATGACGTGCGGAAGCAAGGAAGCATGGAGACTAGTCAGACTAGTGTGGAGATGCCTGCGTCGCGGTAACAGCGAGAAAACGAAACTTGTGAGCTTTAGCCAGCGGCCGTAGCGCACCCGTTGAGACAGCGAGGAAGTTGCAAGAAAGAGTGAGAAGAGGGGTGCGGAGTTGCGAGGGTAGGTGGGAGGGCAACCTTGCAAGTCACACGCCGACACTCATGGGCAGCACGTGATGGCGGGGAGAGGTTAACGGGGCACGAAACGGGACGAGACGTTCATTTGAGGGATCGCCAGCCATTTGTGTGCAGGCACGAGTAAGAGCAGGCATGAGAGAGAAAATCCTGGGGCTTTTGCTCCTTGAGTATATGACTCTACCTAGGCGCTACAGAGGAGGTTTCTTAGCATGTGTTGTATGCATTTGTCCCCTAGACATGCCGGCATTGCGGAGTGGGGTCGAGTTTGCACGCTCCAATGCTGGCTGCCCACGTGGTGAGGCAGTGAGCACGGACACCGAATTTGGTGATCGCTGTGTCTGAAGGCATGTTGCACAGACATTCTCACAGTTGCGGCACTGGCGCGAAGTCAGTCATGCCGGATTAAACCTTTCTTGCCCCTTATGGCGCTCTACCTTCAAAAAAACATCACTGATTTTTCTGGGGGCTGTAGGGCTGTCGCAGAGGCCTGGCTGCTCTCCTGGTGCAGTATCTTCACTCTTGGCAGGCTTTTCGATGCGACTGTCCGCGACTCTTCCGGAGCATTTTTGAGTGGTGCCCTTTGAGTGAAATAAACACAGTGCGTTAGCAACCACGGCTGAATGCCACTGCCTTATGTCACAGCGTGAGGATTATTGACTTTGTGTCTCGCCCACATTAGGTTAGGTTTAGGCTACCTAATGTTAGGTTATGTTAGCGTAAAAAGCGTTAGGATGGCATGGCGAATTCTCACAACAGTTACACCGTGTGGATTTTTGCCTTTGCATCTTGGCCAAGTCAAATTAGGTTAATGTTAGGTTAGGTTAGGTTAGCGTAAAACGTGTTAGGGTGGGACAGCATATTCTAACACCAGTTACGCCATGCAGATTTTAGTCGTTGCATCTCAACCACGTTAGGTTAGGTTAGGTTAGCGTAAAAGACATTAAGGTGGCACGGTGTATTCTCACAGCAGTTGCGCGGTGATGATTATTGTCTTTTCGTCTCAGCCACATTTGCTTAGGTGAACGTTAGGTTAGTTTAGTGTAAGAGGCATTAGGGTAGCACAACGTATTCTCATAGTGATTGCAGGAGCGTCGAGCATCACCGGCAGCGTTTCAGCCACTTGCGTCCAAACGGGGCTGCTAAGGCGCTCAAAATATGCAGCCCAGCCTCTACTACAGTCTCTACTGCTGCCACGGAAACATGTGATGTTATTGCCAAGGTACATCGCCGTAAGGCGTGAGAAAGCTATGGTCCGGCATGACCGACTTAGCACGAGTGTTGCAGGTGCGAGACAGTCTGTCCGACACAGCGGTTGCCAAATCAGGCATCAGTGCCTGTTGCTTCACCTATTTCACTGCGCTGGCAGGAAGCGTCCGAGCGTAAACAAACTCGACCCCACTCCCCAATGCCAGCGCGCCTAGGGACAAATGCATACAACACGCACTAAGAAACCTCTTCCGTAGTGCCTAAGCAGAGTCATATATTCAAGGAGAAAAGCCCCCAGATTTTCTCTCTTGTGCCCGCTCTTACTCGGGCCTGTGCTCAAACATGGGGCGATCCCTCAAATGAATGTCTCGTTGAAACAGGTAGTTTGCTTGCAAGAAGGCTTGGGAAAACAGAGCACACGCAAAGGGGTCGGAGGTCGCCATTATCTCGCATCGCGGCATATAGTTTATGCTGTCCGTTCGCTGTAACTGATCGGCAGGTCTCGAAGACGTTCGTTATACGTGCGGTTCTATGCTTTGAAACAATAGATATTTTGGCGGTCGCACGAGTCTCATTCGTTTTAACTGAAATTTCTTCTTAAGTAGGGCCGTTATATCTGGGCTCGACTGTATAAGCGGTACCGCATCATAACCAAAGCATGCATTTTTTGGCTCTTGTAAATGCCCAATGGGCAACCTATCTTTCAAACACAATTTATTGCACATTTCACTCATATGCACATACAAAACAATCGCAACTCAGCTCGAAAATTAAGTTCACCTCACAAGTATGTCGTCAGTGGAAGAATGCTGTGATTTTCGTATGGCAATGTTTTTTTCACTGCACTTTGAATGATTTCATCCTCTACGAGGCTTAAACACTGAAACGCTTTGTCACTCAATTTGTTTTTCGCACAGCACATTTTTGCTTTGCTCAGGTATTTGAGCATGTCTTTGCACGGCACATCTGGTGTCAGGTCAATGTCGTTCTCTCCGTCCGACTCGTCTTCGGTCGCAAGCTCCATGCCACTGCACACCGCTGCGACAATCGCACTGTTTGTGCTTGCTTCCTCACAGGCGGAGAGCTCAGTTTCACCGGCATCGACATTTTCTTGAAAAGTGTTAGTTCCGAAACGAAGTGACTGTCAATGAAGCCGGACCACACATCGTCGGTGTTGACTGTCTCATCATTGACAGTGTCGCTGTGCTCATCAGCTTGAAAATCTTCAGCATTACGCACGAAGCCTGCCTTTTTAAAGCACTTCCTTATTGTTGTGCCTTTCAACTGCCACCACGAAGTGACACCCATATCAATTGCACCCCTTAAGTTTACCTTAAGAGGCTGCTGCTGCTGTATATTCAGAGAAACTCTTTCGCATATATGTTTTTTGTACAGTTACTTTCCAGTTGCGTGACACCCTAGTCGAGGGGCCAACTTTTTGCAGTGGTGTTAGCTAGTAAAAACTTTAAGTTGACTGCAGTCAACTTTGGCTGGATGTTATGCTCTGTGCAGTGGTCGAGAATAAGCACGACCCTTTGCTTATCTGCCACCATATCTTCATCGAACTTGCAAAGCCAACTTGTAAGCTTTTCTTGCATCATCCACGCTTTCTTTTTTTTCACTCTGTATGTCACTGCAGGCACTCTTGCTTTTTAAGGCAATTTATCCTCACCGATTTGCAAATGACAAACAGCCGACACGTGTCAGTGCCATCCATATTAGTGCAACACAACACTTTTCAGAGGTTGGATTGCACAACATATTGACGAGACACACAGAAGAGAAACACACACCACAGAGCGCTACTTGCAACTATTGTTTTATTCCCTTGTCAATGGAATAAATACAGGAAGATACTCAGGGGGAGGGCAGTAGCGACAAAAAACATAAAAAACCACAAAAAACCAAAAAATGTTTTGACAAACGTGGCCATCTACCAATGCCAAGCGGGCTTTGTCATGTGATTGTTTCTGCTGCACTTGACACCGCAAAAAAAGGAACAGGATACGAAATATCAGATTAGCACGTGAGGAAATCTATTTCCTTTGCACTAAGGGAGACTGAGGGCGTGCTCACGTACATACTTCCCAAACACGCAATCCCAGCAGCTTCGATTACCTCTCGCGTTATTTGGCTGCCATCTTTGCTCACAATCTTACAATTCTTAAAGAATGGCCAACATCCGCAATCTCTACAATGTGTCCCAAGGTGTCCAGCGACTGCTTTTGAAACGTTATAATCATGCTCCTTTAATCTTTTGTTCAAACATCGTCCAGTCTGTCCGATGTACTCTCTGCCGCACTGAAGTGGAATGGAATATACCACTCCTTCAGTGCAGTCGACGAACTTTTTTCTGTGTTGTGTTTCATAGCCTCGTTTCTGTGTTGCACCTGGGTTTACTTTTGTACAGATGCTCAGCAATTTTTCCGGTGCGGAAAACAGCACTTTTACCTCACATCTTTTACCGATTTTCTTTACTCGGTGCGCGATCGAATGAAGGGGGGGTGCGATATCGAGTGCAGCAAAAACGATCACATGACAAAGCCGGCTTGTCATTGGTAGATGGCCATGTTTGTAAAAACATTTTTTTTTTGGGGGGGGGGGTATTTGTTTTTTGTCGCTACCACCCTCCCCCCTAAGTATCTTCCTGTATTTATTCCATTGACAAGGGAATAAAACTATGGTTGCAAGTAGCGCTCTGTGGTGTGTGTTTCTCTTCTGTGTGTCTCGTCAAAATGTTGCACAATCCAACCTCTAATATGCTATACCAATACGCCCAGTCGTCAACCTTGGCACAGCAACACTGTTATGCGCTCCTTTGAAACCTGCAGCCAAAACAGGGTTCGCCTCTCAGCGCAGGAGTACGGTTTGGCAGATGATAAGATATGTCAGCTTCATCGGCATTGTATATGTCTCTGTCCATATCAGTCGACAGCATGATTTCCAAATTTACGCGAAGGTAGACTCGGATGGACTCGTCATTCACATCTCTGCTTTCACAACACTACTTTGCAGCTGATGCTATGGTGGTCTTTGAAGCGCTTGGTCCATTCATTAAGTGAGTTAAACTCGTGGCCTAAAAGAGCACTAAGGGATCTAGCTTTTTGTTGGAGCATGGGCTGGTATGCTCTGAGCTCTTACTTCCTGGAACCACCTGAAGAGAGCTGCATCCACATAGTCATACTTCGATACACGTATTTTCTTCCGCGACAGCAAATCTTGCTTTAGTTGCTGCCGTAACTGCTCCCGATTCTTATAGATTGTCGACATGGTTGTGTTGAATGTGCTGTACTTAGCCGCCACCGACGCTTTCTTCATTGTGCTTTCGATGTATCTTATCACATATTCCTTGGTCTCTAGTGATAACGCATGTTTCTTTTTGACGCTGCTTGTCAACAGAAGCTACAGAAGCCTGACAATAGCACGCGTGCAGAGGGTACAACTACAATGTGTACACACCAAATGCAACAAAGAAACTAAATAAAATAAGGTGACTGCACTACTGCTTCTACCCCGCGCTCTGCACGGCGCACACCCATGCACACATATCTGGACTCATCGCATTCCTGTATGACCTTACTCTATCACTCTTCGGGGTAGCTGAGTACCTAAGGCACTAGTATACTCAGCTCGAAATTGCGTGCTAATCCCCGGCTATAGAGATTGCAGTTTGACTAGAGGCAAACTGCGAAGACGCCCGCATGCATCGTAGTGCACGTTAAAGATCCCCAGTTCAGCAAAATTCTCCCTAGACCTCCACTACGGCGTCCATGAGATGTAAAAAGACTATTGGCTATAAAATTATAGTTACTCTGCCCCATCTTTTTCTACAAAATTCTTTTCTCGATGTTCAGTTACAAAAAAACAAAGGTCATATTTTTCCACAGCTGTCAGCCCATGTGGCTAACAATGATCTTGTGTACCAGTGAGAGCAGACAGAATGGTGAAATTCTCAAGGTTGCCTGAACGCCTTTCTTTTTTGTATCAAAGACTACTTGACTGATTTCCTTCCAATTTCACTACATTGAAGTGTGGCTCATACCTAGCGATCCAAGTTGGAGTTAACAAGGTTTATTGGGCCACATACCTCGTGGCCCATGTCCAGTGACCCAAATTCTGACCCAAATTTAGCATCTGTATTGACCCAAATGTTTAACAGCAATCCAGTAGAGTCTCTGTTTGGAACACTCAGCTGGGTGCAATGGTGCACTGCCACCATGACATGCCTTCTTCCAAGGCCAGCCACTCCTTTTTGTTTGCCTTTTCGCCACTGGTCGTCTGCACTATGTCTAAAGCCATACTCCCTGCATGGATTTCATGGTCGCACGCTTCAAAAAGCCACGCTATAACCGGCATTCTACTTTGCACACCTATGCATTAAGCGGTCCGCCTATACATTGAGTTCCATGGGGGACATACCAATGGTCATGAAAACCCGCGTTATAACCGGTCCCACGCTAAAAGCGGTTACATTATAAGTGGTCTGTACTGTATGTGAAATATGTTCATATAGTGGGCTGTCTGTGTAACCAAATGGGGCATAACAGAATGAAGCCTCAATGCAACAATCGCATGGGTTCACAGCAACCGACAGTGCATCTGCATGCGTGTCCGCACACAATATTTTGCTTTCGCTGCGAGCGCATTTTCACACTGTGCCATCAGCTCTGGGCTGCATCATATGAGCATTTGACAGTACACAAGCAACTATTGTTGCGTCGACACTATCAGAGCTGTTCAAAAATAATTTCATTATCACTAGGGACTTCGATGCCTGTGGCGACTGGTGATGTGCTGTAGCAACGATTCAGCCTTTTTCTTTACTTCTAAATTCTTGGACGCTTCAATATGATTATTTTTCAAGTCACATCGCACTGTATGTTTATTGGTCTTCTCAGCCAGCAATTTCATGCTGCTTCTTTTTCTTAACCCTTTCAGGGTCAGTGACGTAAATATACGGTGCCGTGAACAAGTTCAAAATGGTCGATGCCGTACATTTACGGCGCCGTCTGTACTTTTAAAAAGTGTGCCAATTTCCTAACTTTTTCTTTTCTGTCATGTGGTGCCACTATGTGGGAATAGAGGGAATTTTTTTTTTCGTGCCTCCCTTTCTCGGTTTTCGTTGCATCGTTTGTTTTAGAGCTAGTTTGGTCTCATGCGTCTATATACTACCGCTCGCGCATTGGCGCGCGTGTGCAGGTTGGTGGTGGTTTGTGTTTTGTTCCGCGGGCGGTTTCAGCTTCTTGCACTTGCAAAACTGATGGCTCATCATCATCATCATCAGCCTATTTATGTCCCACTGCAGGACGAAGGCCTCTCCCTGCGATCTTCAATTACCCCTGTCCTGTGCCAATCGATTCCAACTAGCACCAGCAAATTCCCTAATTTCGTCACACCACCTAGTCTTCTGCCATCCTCTACTGCGCTTCCCTTCTCTTGGTACCCATTCGGTCACCCTAATGGTCCAACGGTTATCTAATCTGCGCATTACATGACCTGCTCAGCGCCATTTTTTTTCTCCTAATGTCTATTAGAATATCATCTAGACCCGTTTGCTTTCTGATCCAAGCCGCTCTCTTTCTGTCTCTTAAAGTTATGCCTAGCATTCTTCGTTCCATCGCTCTTTGTGCAGTCCTTAACTTGTTCTCAAGCTTCTTTGTCAGTCTCCAAGTCTCTGTGCCATATGTCAGCACTGGTAAAATGCACTAATTGTATACTTTCCTTTTCAATGATACGGGTAAGCTCCCAGTCAGGAACTCATGATGTCTGCCATATGCGATCCAACCCATTTTTATTCTTCTGTGAATTTCCTTCTCATGGTCAGGGTTCCCTGTGATTAGTTGACCAAGGTAAACATACTCCTTCACAGACTCTAGAGGCTGACTTGCGATCTTGAACTCTTGTTCCCTTGCCTGGTTATTTATCATTATCTTTGTCTTCTGCATATTAATCTTCAGCCCCACTCTTACACTCTCCCTGTTAAGGTTCTCAATCATTTGTTGCAACTCATCCGCAGTGTTGCTGTATAGAACAATCTCATCGGCAAACTGAAGGTTGCTGAAGTATTCGCCATCGATCCATATTCCTAAACCTTCCCAGTTTAATAGCTTGAATACTTGTTCCGAGCATGCAGTGAATAGCATTGGAGAGGTTGTGTCTCCTTGTCTGACCCCTTTCTTCATAGGTAGCTTCTTGCTTTTCTTGTGTAGAATTAAGGTGGCTGTAGAATCTCTGTACATATTTTCCACAGTATTTCGGTAAACTGATGGCTATCTCGTTACTAATAGCTCAAAGAGCAACTGCTTGTTTCTCGCTCGTTTAGTGCTCACATGGGTGCGCATACGAAGGATGCCGCCGTGCATGCTTTTCGTTGCTTTTCTTTTTTTGGAGACTCACGAAAACTAATTCCCTCTGATTGGCGATAACATGAATATTAGAGGATGTTTGTCACACGTTTTGTTTTTTTGACGGGCACACAACGACAGAGTTTTCTTGAGTGAGTGCATCTACGCAGTTCAATTACGCTATGGATGTACTTCTTAGTGTAAGAGCAGGAACATTTGAGGCTTGCGAAATATTCTCGTGTGCGGATTTTCAAAGCCTTGAACTATGTGCATAAAAATGCATAAAATTTTTAATTCTGGTAAGTATATTTCTTTTTTTATTGTTGTTATTCATGAATGAAGAGTACATATATACCAGCGCAAAATATTTTTTTCTCACTTTATGGTCACCTATAGAAAGATTACGATAAATTTTTTCTAAATAAGTCCCTAAGAAGAAATGGAATCTGCAATAAAAAAAATCAACCCTGGGTGGTCGCATATGGCGAAAAAAATCAACCCTCAAAGGTTTTATCCAGTATGTTCATTCTTTAGTGCTAATACGAACATGATCATATGCCATGCCTTTTGTTATTGTGCTTCTTACTGTTTGTTTGCGTTCCAGTGAACTTGCCAGTATCTAGTGACAAGTTCGTAAACCAAAGCTGCACGACATGGCAGCGCCCACTGCCGAGTGTCTCAGTGCATGCTTTCTGCTACTCACCAAACATCGCAGCGCTGACGCCATAGCAGAAATCTTCCTCGTGGAAGTGCTTGCTGCACGCCCAACTTGTAGTCAATGGCTGCTTGCCAGTTCTAAGTTTCGCAATCCAACCTTCACGCAGCTTCTTGTCACACGTCTACTTATGAAGGCTGACACCGAGCTCCGTTCTGAACGTCCAGCACTGCAGCACCGAGCAGTAGCCTACCATGTTGAACACCTTCAAAGGTAGCCACTACCTTTGCTTTCAAGTGTTGTCAAGCAGGTACCCGAAGCGGGAAAACCTCTCCGCTTATTGGAACCGTAGCAGAGGTGGGACCTCAATCTTTCGCTTTCAGCTCGCATAGGCGCTTCTGAAGCAGCTGACGCGGTCACTGTGCCCATGTGATGCCTCATACCACATCACGCAAACAGTGGCACCAGCTCTTCCAGTGGTGGAGCTCGCCCCCATTACTTTCAGTGCCCAGCAGTATGCTCCGCCAGCGCCGTCGCGTGTCCAAATCTGCTGTTCCCTTGGCATCCGCATAGTGGTGCCACATAAGCAGGGTTGGTTTGCCCCTGGCATCTCGCGCCGACATGTTTTGACGTGTTTTGACACTGAAACATGTGTAACGGTGACCCGTGTTTTCAATGTGTGCGTCTCGTGTGAACATGCCTCATTGTCTCTGACACAGCCTACCGCTGTGTGCCTTTATGCAAGTCCAACGAGAAGAAGAAGGCTCTGGGACTTTCCTTTCACCAAGTTCCATCGGCCTTTGAACTGAGGGAGAAGTGGCTTGCTGCACTTTGGTGAGATGGCTGGAAACCGAACGAAAGGTCATGCTGTTCAAAAGTTTGCAGCAGGCACTTCAAGAACAAAAATTTCATTGAAGGAAAGACGTTGGCTGAGAAAAGGTACTGTATCATCTGTCTTTGAAGACTGCCTTCATATTTTACAACCAAAGGCAACACATGAGAAGATCACAGTGAGAAACAAGCTTGTTTAACGCATTCACTGCCAACAGACATTTTCACCCTTGGAGCATCAGCATCTCTCTTGCTGCCGTCATCAAGTTACTCGAACCACCTCCCGAGGAAGATGTGTTAATGGACACAACACCTACTGTGAATGGATCTGCCAACCAGAGCGATGTTGAAAATAAGAATGATCAAGGCATCCAGGCTGGCAGCAGGGTGCCGTCAAGCCTGCTAATTACAGAAAAACCAAAATGGAAATGGAAAGAAAGGGATCTAAGAAGTCAAATTTTGCGGCTGATGCAATGGCGGACAAGTATAAGCAGGAGTTAAACCAACTTAAGGAGGACTCCCTCACCGCAGAGCTTTCCTACATATGGGAAAAAGCTATAGAAAATCGGCCTTCTGCGCTGCTTTTACTTGACAAAAAAAAAAATTAAGAGAAAAACCAACATGGTCCAAAGAAACAACTTGTGAATTTGTTATTTTGAGGCACCTGCCCACAGAAGCCCAGGAACTTTTCAAACTGCCTAGCGGAAATAAACTGTCTGCCTATACAGGGATACAGAGCAGCGAAACAGGATTTACCGGACTGGTCAAAGCTCGCCTCAAGGCCGAGCTGGAGAACCTCAAGGTGCCACAATCCAGGGCATGTTCTCTTGTGGTTGATGAGATGTGCGTTAAAGAAAAGCTGCAGTACAACAAGCAGCAAGGCTGTTTTGTCAGCCAAACAGATGTTAGCTTTTCTTATGCTAGCAGTGGTCTCGTTCTGGCAAATTCCCTTCTTTGTTTTATCTTAAGTGGACTATCAACATTTTACAGGATTCCCAATTGATATTTTTTTACGAAGAGTTTGACTGGTGCTCAACTTCATGAATTGATGTCATTCATCATGAAAAATGTAGAAGCCTGAGACTGCTGACTACCACAAGGTAAATGTGCACATCATGCAGATTCTGGGAAACATCATTTTGACTTGCCGAACTGAGCATCCATGTGACCCCAGCAGGCCCCTGTTGATCAGCTTTGACCCCTGCCATGTGCTAAAAAATATGCGCACTCAGTTCTTGGCATACAACCTAGG
The DNA here is from genome assembly GCF_050947875.1 of Dermacentor variabilis. NCBI lineage: Eukaryota > Metazoa > Arthropoda > Arachnida > Ixodida > Ixodidae > Dermacentor > Dermacentor variabilis. Next base: position 258,956,709 of record NC_134569.1, read on the forward strand.
ACCAAAAGGAGAAATTTCGTCATCCTACATCAAAAACTTTTACTAACTCCAGAAGAACTTGAGTGTGAAGCCAGTGCACTAAGCTGGAAACACATTTATGAGAACAACATCGATAAGATGCATGTTACAAGGGCAATTCAAGTCCTGTCCCCTCCTGTAACCGATGTCTTGCAGCACCTTCAAAAACAAGCTGGTCACACCTGCCGTATGTCATTTGTGACTGTAGGTCCGACGATCACATTCATGAAGAATGTCTATCACTGGTTTGTCCTCCATGACACCAGCAATACAGTTAAACATATTCGTCAAAGGTTTCCAGATGTCAAGCAGAATGTGGACGATGGACAACTTGAATGGCTGGAAGCCACAATGCCAATGTATTTGGATGACTTGAAAAAAAGGTATGCAAGCGCCTCTGTGTGTGCCCATCCTCGTGAGTTTTTGACAAAGGAAACTTATGAGGCAGGCTTGACCACCACCTACTGCACTGTGGCCTGTGTTAAGTACCTGCTAACGGTTGAAAATTTTGGATTTATATTGACCCAAAAGTTTAACAGCAATCCAATAGAGTCTCCGTTCGAAACACTGAGAATGTCAGCTGGGTGCAATGATACACTTGATATGCGTGCTGTTCTTTCAAGGCTTCAGAAAGCAGTCAAAGTTGGAACAGTTGCATCGAATGCACTTTCAAATGTTGCGTATAACAAGCAGACAGTGATACCGCAAATGGTGTCTCACACACCAAGCAGCGCTCTTCAACCGCACTCACAGCCTGGAAAAGCTGCTCTCATTGTGCTCACAAGGCTGAACACTACTGTTTTGCCTTCGTACACGCCTATTCTTCAGCATTCATCAACCGTCTATGTTGGCGGCTTTGTTGCCCAGGTGATCAGTGAGAAAATGAAGTGCAAGAGCTGTGTGGCAATATCAACCAAGCCACTGACAAACCAGCCACTGCAGATGTTCTTCTGCTTCCAGGACCGTGGTGGACTCCTGTATCCCTCTGAACAGCTGCTTTTTGCCCTGGACGTCTTATGCCCATGTGCTGAACAAGCCCTCAAGGAGAATCTAGATATTGAGAAACCCCTGATTAGCTTGGTGGCACATGCAGTTCGACCTCTGTGTGCATCCAAGCTGCTGCAATGCAAAAATGGTGCCAAGATGCATTGGCAAAAGTTCATGGAACTCATTGCGTTACAGTCAAATCCGATTATATCGAACTTGTTTACATAGAATTATCCCGTATATCAAACAGTTTCTGAAGACTGTAATGTTACAATGAGAATATATAGCAAAAAGTACACTTAATCGAACACAAACAGCAGCTGCACTCGATATATCGAAGTTCAAGCACCGAAAAATTGTCCCAGAAGTTGGTTTTTCCACACGGCAGCTGGGCCAGCTGCCGACAGCCCCGTCCCAGACAAAGTGGTTTAGCCCAACTGCACATGTGCGGTGCTGCTCTTGCTCCCTCAGACAGCCACCCTCCTAGAAAAACTGGTTCGACCCACCTCTCGCTCTCTCACAGCCACGTGCGCCTGCGTGCAATCGCCTCAGTGTTCAATTGGTTCAGTTGCAAGATTGTGTGCATTGTCACGTCCTTGGAATGCAGTGCTCATCCGCTTCGTTAAAGGGTCCCTCACCAGGCCCCATAGAAAATGTTTGTTATACGCAGGAAGTTGTTACATGTCCTCTCCACTCGCCCTGTCTAGCCTTCGCAAGCGAAATTCCTTCCCTGTGTTCTTTCATACTGGACGTTGAGCATCGTGTGACGCATACGTCACAGGTCCCGCCTTCACTTTTTAAAAAAATTTTTTGCTCCTCGTTTTTTTTTTTTCGGCACTTCACAATTCTGCCAACGGTGTCGTGCGCGAGCTGTTGTCTTATTTGCACAGTGTACAATTTTGCGTGCTGTGCACAAGGAAACATGACTAGTGGTATAATTCAGTGCTGCACGAATATTGAGGCAGAACAAGTGGATCGCAGAGCGTGATCACGCGCTGGAACACAGTAGAAAATGGCATAGTTTCGGTACCTGCGCACATGACCGCATGACCGTGGGAACAAGGAGACGAAGCGGAAGTACATCTCTTGCTTCAGCGCGAAGTAAAACAAAAAAAACACACAGACATTTCGTTTATGTGTTTTATTATTTCTCTAAAGTTCAATTCATCAATTCAAGCAACGGATCGCACAGATAACAGCTGTTGTCTTGAATAATTCTTGAAGTCACGTGTCGCCACGAGCGACGTCACACTGCTGACATGATTACGTAGGCGCAGGAGCACAATTACGTCACCGTCCAGCTTGGAGTGCGGCGGCCGCGAGTGAAAAGGGAAACGGCATCCAAATTGAAATTTGAGATCTTTCCGTGGCACGTAGTGATGTAATACTTTGCAGACAAGATTGTTATGCTGCAATGTATGCTCTGCGCTTGTCAGCTCAAAATGGCTAGACCTTGTGAGGGGCCATTTAAGAGATGCCTGCTGTGAAACGACAGAAATTAGCAATACCCACAAAAATAGAGATTATCGGAAGAGTTGAACGTGGATAAAAGAAGTTGGATGTTGCCGCAGCATACAACTTCCCAAGAAGCACATTATGTACTCTATTAAAAAATGAGGCCAACATTAGGGCTATGGTGGACAAGAGGGCTGGTGCTACCGATGCCTGATGAGTATGCACAGCTGCATATGAAAACGTCGAGGCAGCAGTGTGTAAGTTGTCCCTTGATGTTAGGTCAAGAAACGTCCCTGTTTCTGGCCCCATAACTGAGCAGAAAGTGAAGGATCTCGCTTTCATTCGCAACAGACCCGACTTCAAAGGCGGTTCAGGTTGGCTGCAGCATTCCAAATAGCGCCATGGCATTGTCGGCTGGACTTTTACCAGTGAGAGCCATGTGGTGGATGTCAGGAGTGTGAACAAATGGATTGAAAAAAATTAGTGACATCATGACAAGATACCACCAATTAGCCCAGCAAGAAGTTCTAAAGATACCATCGCCATGATATATTTAATGCCAACGAGACGGCTTTGTTCTGGCAAATGCTCCCAAACAAAACGCTGGTGTGCCGTGATGACAAGTGCCACGGCAGGAAAGTTAACGTCGATGGATCGACCAAACTTCGACCACTCGTGATTGGAAAAAGCAAATCACCACAGTGCCTAAAGAATGCACTCTCTGTTCCAGTGACCTACAGGTCCAACAGAAAAGCTTGGATGACAAGCGAACCTTTTGGAAAGTGGCTGAAGTCCTGGGATGACGACCTTGTAAGCAAAGGCAGAAAGGTCTGCTTACTAATTGATAATTGTTCCGCTCACCATTGTAAGGTCAGCGTCAGCAACATTGAGCTTCACTTCCTACCACCGAAGACAACGTTGGCGCTGCAACCTTTAGACCAAAGTGTCATTCATGCACTGAAGGCAGGCTACAGAAAACGCCTTGTGCAATGGCTATTGCTAAATATTTGCACTGGCTGGGAGTTGAGAATCGACCTCCTGGGTGGAGTAACGATGTTGAATGCATTGTGGAACGACGTCAAAGAAGAAACAATGCAAAATTGTTTCCGTCATTGTGTACTCAGTGTTTCCAGCGAGCTTGGTACCCGCTCATCTGAAAATTGCGTTGAGCCCCTCGACATCGATGAACCACTCGAGGAACTTGACAATTATTTAAGACAGCTGTCCTAGTTCCCGGGTGCTGTTTGTGATGGGACTGTAGCTAGACTTTGTCTCCATTGATAACAGTGTTGTGACTACTGGAGAGCTTGCTGACAAAGACATTGTTGCCAATCTGGCTAGGGACTTTGCCGACGACAGTAACTCCGAAAACCCAACGAGTTCCAACCCGCCCACGTGTTCCGAAGCACTTCATGCGGTGAGCGTTGTTCGCCACCACTGTGCGTCCTTGGAAGGCTGTGGGCTCAGCTGTTCCCAGTCACTCGACAACATTGAAAAGTGTATGCTGTGGGGATGCGTGACTCTCACGCGTCCCATGATGTCTTGTTTTCCCACATAGCTCCCGTCTCCTGCAGTGCGGCTTCGCCGCGTGGCCTGGCGCCCACGTGGTCGGAGTGGTTGAAGCGCAGTGCGACGGATGGCGCGAGTGTTGTGCTGCTAACGCCGCCTCACGGTGGGGTTACTTGGCTGCGGGAAAGACAAGGCACTCTCTTTGGTTCGGGACAGCAAGCAGCGCGGACGTGCCGCGCGTGTGCCGATCCATGCTTCTGCGAGACCGTCTCGTGAGGCCTTGTGCGAAAGAGCCACCGTTCGCGTGACCGTATGCGCGAACGACCAGGCGTTGGGATCCAGCAAGGGGCGAACATATTCGCTCGCTATCCGGTTGCGGCAAGTCGGACTTCCGCGATTTGTCGCGCACCCATCGGCATGTTTTGTGGATAGCAACTCGGCTAGCAGGCATTGATCTATGAAAGGTGCAATAAATGCCCTTGTGATTCTTTGCACTACTGTGTTGTCGTTCCTTTGTCCCAAGAGCAAGGGTGTGAGAACCCCACAATGCTAAGCATTGCTTTCAAAGTGAAAAAGTATAAGAAGATCGGTGACTATTTCTCGCACTAATATGCCCGCAGTTTAGAAAGTAAAAAACATTTTTTAATGAGGTGTTTGTCAATTTCTTGTCAATGATTGTCAATTTCTTTAAACATTCTATATAAAATTACACGATATATCGAACTAATTCGAATATTTTTGCAAGTTCGATATATGCGGGTTTGACTGTATGTTTTCTGAGGCCTCTGCTTCCAAACTATGCATTTAGCATCACAGACAGACACAGTTCCTATAAGTACTTTGCAAAGAAGCCACTTACAAGAAAGTGCCGGAAGCTCTGAAAGTGAAGATAAAAGTGTATACAGTCGATCCCGGATATATCGAATTATTGCCTATATCGAACAGTTGAAAAATACCCTTGGGAATCCCATGCAAAAGTATAGTGCTACTGTTCGCATATATAGAACTCCCGTGCACCGGCATATCAATGTATCGAACTCCGTGCTGAGCTGCGCCCCGGCAAATGCGCTTCTCCCATCGCATCCCACCCCCGCAAGTGCGCTTCTCCTCATGAAGTTTTTGTGATCCCGCAATTTCACGCGCGCCACCCCGCGCTCTGATAAAGGGGCGTGTGGGTAAAAGGCACGGGACGAGGAGCACTTGGAGTGTGATTGGGTGCGAAAGGGAAGCGGGAGGGAGAAAGCGCCCTGACTGCAGGCGCCCGTTTCCTGTGTTTTGGTTGGCTGACACCGCTGGTGCAGCGAGACGAACGAGGTCAGTGCAGCCTGGGCTTGTGGTAGTGCGGAGACACGGAGCGGTGCGCCTTTCGATTTGCTTTGTTCCTTTTATTCAAGAGGCCAACGCAAAGGCTTCAGACTCGTTTGGTGCAGTGCATTTTTCTTTCCGCTTTTGGCACGTCTTCCGAAGCCACGGCCACGAGAAAACACAAGAATTTGGATTTTTCAACAAAGGCGGTCATCATTCGATGGGTGGAGGCTGCGAGAAAAAGTCGTTGGACACCGCGGCATTCGGAATTCCTTGCAACACCCTGAGTACGATCCTCAAAAAGAAAGCCGATGTTAAGCTTAAGGCTGTGCAGTCCGGTTGCCCTGGAGCATGTCGTATGCACGTCCCAACCTTTGACAAGGTCAAGAAGGCATTGAATGCCTGGTTTTTGGAGACACGTGCCAAGAACGTATCTGTTGACAGCCCAATGCTCATGGAGAAGGCCAAATAGTTTGCTGTGGCCTTCGGAGAAGAAAGCTTCACTGTTGGCACTGGTTGGCAGCAGCAATTTAAGAGTCACTACAGCATCATAAGAAAGACCCTTTCGGGGTGAAAGCGAGGTGACTAGCTTAAGTCACATAGAGAAGTGGTCGTCCGAAGAGGGGCCAAATATTTCCGACAGCTTTTCACCGTCGCACATATTCAATGCAACTGAGATGGCACTGTTTTGGCAAATGCTTCCAAAAACAAGACTCTGCATCTGAAGGGCACTGCATGCCATGGTGGAAAGAACAGCAAAACGCGCGTATTGATTTTGCTTGCTGCAAATATAATAATAATAATAATAATAATAATCTTTATTTCCATCGGGATGACGGAGGAGGTTGTGGGTAAAAGCTGCTCGTAAATGGCGGCTTGACAAAGGCCCACAGCCCCCTTCTACAGGGCAACAACAGCAAAGCAGGGAAAGGCACACACAAGTATACATATAATCTTTTCGCAATTTAGCAGAGCCAAAAATAACAGGAACATTTCATAAATGAAATAAAAATATAAACAAATAAAATAGAACAATCAATACAATAAGTACAGAGGATATAAAGCTGTACAATAAACACAGGACTAAGTATACACATTATAGAAATACAGGTGGAGTTACTAAAAATGTGTGCAGTGAAGCTGTCGTAATTCACGTTTAGATATATTAATCCTGGATTTTTTGCAGTTGTTTAATAGAGTTAAAAGAGTGAAGGATAATTTTTCCATTGTGTGATTGGTTCTAGGAGTTGGTACAATCCACTCCTCTTTATGACTCCTCTTTATATGGATCGGTCATGCAAACTACGGTCGTTTGTTGTCGGAAAGAGCAGGTCGCCACGCTGATTTAAGAATGCAAAAGGCCTCCCGGTTCGATATACGTCTTAATAACATAGCTTGGATGACACGCACTTTTTTTGTTGAGTGGCTACAGGCGTGTGATGCCGAAATGGTTAGTTACCGTTAGTCACGACATCAGGAAACTGCCTTGAGATGTGTGGAGCTGTTGGAGAAGCTTTTGACATGCATATCTTATATTTCGAATTACCGATATATCGAACTATTTCGTTCGGATATATACCCCCTTCGAGTTCGATATATCCGAGATTGACTATATGTGCTTTTTCATATTCAGTTACTTTTCATGCTTTGTCCAGAAGCCACTTTCAATAAAGTGCCTGAAGCTCTGAAAGTTAAAACTAACATGTGAATAAGTGCTTTTCACATCCAGTTACTTTTCTTTGATTAAATTCAACATTGCATAAAATTGCCTTGTTTTGGTCTTTTTTACACTTGGTGTCTATTCGGCAACTTGGTTCACTTTCTTGCAACGACGGCACCTATAAAGATCATGTATACGACATAAGTATGTTGTAAATAAAGAGTGGAAATGGGGAGCTGAAAGTACACCCTACTGGATCCAGTATTCGATACGGACGCAATATATTTATCACTGGCTTTTCAACAGGGACACCTAATGTTTATTTTGCAAGGGGGGGGGGGGGCAAGTAGCGTAGTGATAAATAAGGAAGTACTTGTTCTGAGCCGCTACCACACACCTGTGCTCACAACCTGTGCTCATTGCAGACGAGCACAGCCAGCTGTGAGGAGCCCTGCTTCGATGGCGGCGATAGGTTTTAGTGGGCCAGCGCCGGTGGCCCTCTGTACTCCGCCTCTTTTATTGGGCACTAAAAGTATAGAGGAGGCGCTGAAAGTATGTTACAGCAGCCTCTCGTTCCTGACAGGAACAAGAAAAAAAAGGACCAATGTGCATCTACGAACAGTGCACAGATGCACGTCGGTGTTCTTCTCTCTCTTTTTGTAGCCTTGAGCAAACCGTCACAGGATTGACCAGCTTTGAGTTGACACGGTGTGTGGACGGCGGATAGAGGAGGAGATGCAAGGAAAAGAGGGTAGCGAGCGTTGTGCGAACTTACTGTGACCCTGTGGATTTCAGAATCTTTGACAGGTTGCACTCTGAACCTAACAATAAAATGGCACGTACGATGTCTGCTCTTTATTGTCAGCGAAGGCTACACACGGAGCAGTGATTGTGATCACGTAATGCATGGTCCTTTGATCTGTCACGCAGATTGGCGTTACGATAACCCATTTGCCGTAACGTCTGAATAGCCCTTCTGTATTTTGGAGAAAAGCTAGAGAGCAAAACTTCCTACGCAATAAATAAAACATTGCCACAAAACACAGATCCACTATTAACTGAGAACCTCGTTGGTATTCAGTTCAACAGAATGTGACGAATTCATTAATTTGAGAGGAAAAAGGCACTTGATTCTATTGAAGAGAAACCTTATTGATAAAAAATGTTTTACAGACCTTCATATACGTACTAGAAATGAGCTGTAATTGGTGCTGGCATACTAATTTGGTATCCCCTTTAATAAGAGTAGACCATACTGTATATCTTGATTTCTGTGCAGCTAAGTTACTGATTGGTTGATACATTCAAGTTATGCAATGCTGGGAGACCCCCGAGTGTGTGTAGCATCCTACATTTTCTGTCCAAAATTTGTAAGCATTAAATTTCGTGAAAAGATTTTGGATATCGGATATTTGATTTGATATTTGGCTTTTTTTCTTCCTTCGATGTGATATTTGATTTGAAATCTACTATTCACATGCCCCTACTATATTTAAGAACGCTCAGCTTTTAGAATGGATTGAAGCTTATTTTACGAACAGACAATACATATAATTTAATGAATATAGCTTAACCAGCCTTCCTGTTACCTCTGGTGTTCCTCAGGGCTCTGTTCTTGGCCCACTGTGTCTTCTCCTGTTTGTTAATGATGCCACACTAGTTGTTCTCATCCAAATTAAGCTCTATGCTCACGACTGCATCCTCTGCACACAATTACACTTGAGATACGATTATTGAGTTTTGCCTTCCAAAGGGTGCATTATGTACATTTAGTGCATCAAGTGCAAAGACGTCATTGGGTTGGCCCTCACTTCAAGATGGAAGGCAAACATTTTTTTTCCCTGTATGTTCCACTCAAAGACAGCTACAGGCCCAAATAGGTACCCTCCACATATCTCATCATGTAGATCGTGTCAATAAAGTGCAAGAATATAATTGCAAGACATTTTTTTTTTTTTTCAGAATGTAATTCTTTTTCTCGGGCTATAAGAGAATGAAATAAACTACCACATGATTTCACTATAGTTTCGTTCGGCGATTTATTTTCTTCTTTGTTGTAGTGATTTGCAATGATCATTATAATGTTGGCGTGATTTGTAAATGCTGTACGTGTTGTTCGTATTCACAATCAAACCTCGATATAATAAAGTTGTACTTGTAGTGAAAAATTTCTGAATTCCCCGATTTCATTAATTCGAGGTTTTAAATTTTCAGCAGTAACAACTACTTCACAAATTCCCAGAGCATTCCTGGTAAATAGTATGCTGTCAGCAAGCACTTACGAACAAATGGGAAGAATGTCGTTGGGGCCTAATAGCGTGGTTATGAACGCCAGCACATGCGGTGCAGATTGCACCCAGAGCAACACATCAACGATGCTCACAGTGTCTGATACCCGTGCCACATGGGCACAGAAAATGACATCAACTTTCTAATGTCTTAAACTTTAATGCCATTTGTGGGGTGCCAGACGGACATGCTTAGTGGCATTAAAGCTTGATGCCATTCATGACATAGTGCATTCTCGTAACTCAGTTGTCCATCAAATGCATACTCTTGTTTCTAATATCTCCACATCCTAATGAGACTACACAAATTCTTAATGAAGAACAATTAATGTATTCTTCACTTCCTTATAAAAAGAGCTCTTTTTTCGTGGCATAGTGCATTCTTCGAATTATTACGACTCACTTGGCCATCAGATGCGTACTCTCATTTCTAATGTCCCCACCATGGCTGTGCTGACCACATTTTGACGATATTAAACAAACTTGTAGATAGAAACAACTAATATATTCTTAACTTTTTTTTAAAAAGAGCTCTTAATTTTCGTAGAGATCAGCAGGCGATCTTGCTGCTACGCACTGCTACAGCACTAATAGTGAGCACATTAGCTAGGGGAAGCTGTGCACGGTGGCGACTCCTTGCCTGGTGGGCCTCATACTGAAGCCTTCGAATTTCTCAATGGTGCTTGGCTCGAACAAGCACACACACTGCCAACATACTGGAGCACACGGTCAAGGTCTTCAGGATCGCTGCTTGAAAGCTGTGAAGCTGTGAGCACCATTTTCCCAATATTAATGCTCTGGCTAGGGACCATACTTTGGCTAGCCAGCTTCAGCTTCAAACAGTTTATGGTTGGGTGCAACAATGGTATTCCTGATGTAAACTACATAAAATATGCCTATTAATGTTTCTCACACCATTTCTTAAACACTTGCTCCCTAAATATTTCTCACGCCATTTCTTAAACACTTGCTCCCTAAATAATTGTTTCTATTGTACTATGATTGGCAAACAAACTTAACTGTTCCACTGTAGCCATCGCCATCACGACGTTTAATGTCATTAAGTATATGCACATGTAGCAGCGACCAAAATATAACGGCATTAAGAAACCTAAGGCCTTACACTTTTAGTGGCATTAACCTCGCCCGTGTGGCAGCATGGGTATAAGATTTGCATGTGTTTCATCGCACAGTGCCAGGCAAAGGTCATCAGGAAACAGGTCACCAAGGAAACATTTTTGAGTGGTCCTGCGCACTAGCAGTCCCCCCCCCCCCCCCCCCCCCCCCGTGTACATAAAAGCCCTGTTTTCCATGAATAAAATTCAGTTGAAGTCTGGCGTTCGTGTTGTCTTTCTCTCCTCGTCCGTGTCCAAATGTGCGCTGGAACTATGTTTCATAATGCTAATCATAACCAACTAGCCCAGCTGTCCATACTTAGCGATATCATGGCTGACCACAGTTAGTGCCAGCAGCCGTCATAGGTGGCCCATACAAATTGAAAACAAATGTGTAAAAAGATACGAATATACAATCCGAGAAAAAAAATGAGTTTCGCTATAAAGGCAGAGAGATGATGGCAAGAGCAAAGACACAATCACATGAAGTAAGGTTTCTAGTTTTATCGGTGTCACATGCACTCAGGCAAACATCAACAGGTCTCGCTCGATGACCACAAACACTTACTGTCATGACATGAGCGGAGGCTGTGTCTCAGAAACTTGAGATTACGTGACTGCCAACATTAGATGAGTGGCACGCAACTTGCATCAGGACACCAACCACCACGACCTTCGCACTTGTCACAAATTGTCTCCAAGATAAGGCACGGCAACGCCCACATGTGGACACGTACGCTAGGGGGAGAGGATGGAACTCGACCCTTGCCTCCCCTACCTTCTAGTGCATGCATTCTTAAGTTGCCGCATGTTCGCCTCCTCCCCTTGCACAGAAAGAATCGTCAGCTCTCGTGTTTTCCCGAGGCGTCCGCAAGCTGTTCACAAATGCAACAAATACCACAGTGGTGTTTCCTTCATACCGTGTCCCGTTTCATGCACTTTGATACCATTCTTACCATTCCAACTTGTCATGCAGAAGGCCGATTAAAATAACTTTTGCCCCGGCTGTCATATTTATACTTTCTTGCTAGATTTATTAGCCATACAGGCTCCAAGTACGTGCTTAAAATGGTCAAAAATGTCTTTCAGCCTACACCATGTCACAAAATCACTTCATTATATTGACACGTGTACTTGTCTTTATTGGCGTCGGACAGGCGCCAATACATACATACATACATACATACATACATACATACATACATACATACATACGTACGTACGTACGTACGTACATACATACATACATACATACATACATACATACATACATACATGCATACATACATACATGCGCCGGACGCGCCTGTATCAGAAGATTCTGGAATATTATCGATGGTTCCATTTGCTGTCTGTGACCGAACCTTGTGTAATCTTATTGCATGTGTGCGCGACGCGAATAATGTAGAACTTTGTGGAATGCACGCAGGTCCAGCGATTACTCTGGAGCATTCGACGACTGATGTATAAAAGCCAACGCGCTTGACCCGCTCCTCATATTTTCGACGATCGCCGACTGTGTTCCCTGCTATAGTTGTGCTATAAGTGTAGCCTGTTTTTGTGGGCACAGGTTCGCCCAATAAAAGTTAGTTTTGTCTCTCACAGTATTGGTACTGTGTTCTTCAATGTCACCACGTCACAATATCAAGGGAAAAGAAAAAAACAAGAATAGCTTTTAATAGAACTAAGGTCGGGAAATGAAACTAGTTTGTTACATCGTGAATTACTTTAACTTGAGTTTTGTTTACAACAGGCCGCCATTGGAATATGAACCTGGCAACGTTTAACGCTAGAACGTTATGTAGTGAGGAGAGTCTAGCAGTGCTATTGGAGGAATTAGAGGGCAGTAAATGGGATATAATAGGGCTCAGTGAAGTTTGGAGGCCAAAAGAAGCATATACAGCGCTAAAAGCGGGCAAGTCCTGTGCTACCGGGGCTTAGCAGAGAGACGAGAACTAGGAGTCAGATTCCTGATTAATAAGAATATAGCTGGTAACATACAAGAATGCTATAGCATTAACGAGAGGGTGGCAGGTCTTGTTGTGAAACTTACTAAGAGGTACAAAATGAACGTTGTACAGGTCTACGCCCCTACATCCAGTCATAGTGACCAGGAAGTCGAAAGCTTCTGTGAAGACGTGGAATCGGTGATGAATAGAGTGAAAACAAAATACACTATACTGATGGGCGACTTCAATGCCGAGGTAGGCAAGAAGCAGGCTGGAGACAACGCAGTGGGGGAATATGGCATAGGCACTAGGAATAGCAGGGGAGAGTTATTAGTATAGTTTGCGGAACAGAATAATATGCGGGTAGTGAATACCTTCTTCCAAAAGCGGGATAGCTGAAAGTGGACGTGGTGGAGCCCGAACGGCGAGACTAGAAATGAAATAGACTTGATACTCTGTGCTAACCCTGGCATCATACAAGATGTGGACGTGCTCAGCAAGGTGCGCTGCAGTAACCATAGGATGGTAAGAACTCGAATTAGCCTAGACCTGAGGAGGGAACGGAAAAAACTGGTACATAAGAAGCCGATCAATGAGTTAGCGGTAAGAGGGAAAATAGAGGGATTCCAGATCAAGCTACAGAACAGGTATTCGGCTTTAACTCAGGAAGAGGACCTTGGTGTTGAAGCAATGAACGACAATCTCATGGGCACCATTAAGGAGTGCGCAATAGAAGTCGGTGGTAACGCCGTTAGACAGGAAACCAGTAAGCTATCGCAGGAGACGAAAGATCTGATCAAGAAACGCCAATGTATGAAAGCCTCTAACCCTACAGCTAGAATAGAACTGGCAGAACTTTCTAAGCTAATCAACAAGCGTAAGACTGCGGACATCAGGAACTTTAATATGGATAGAATTGAACAGGCTCTCAGGAACGGAGGAAGGCTAAAAGCAGTGAAGAAACTAGGAATAGGCAAGAATCAGATGTATGCGTTAAGAGACAAAGCCGGTAATATCATTAATAATATGGATGAGATAGTTCAAGTGGCTGAGGAATTCTATAGAGATTTATACAGTACCAGTGGCACCCACGACAATAATGGAAGAGAGAATAGTCTAGAGGAATTCGAAATCCCACAGGTAACGCCGGAAGAAGTAAAGAAAGCCTTGGGAGCTATGCAAAGGGGGAAGGGGGAGGGTCAGGTAACAGCAGATTTGTTGAAGGATGGTGGGCAGATTGTTCTAGAGAAACTCGTCACCCTGTATAAGCAGTGCCTCATGACCTCGAGCGTACCGGAATCTTGGAAGAACGCTATCATAATCCTAATCCATAAGAAAGGGGACGCCAAAGACTTGAAAAATTATAGACCGATCAGCTTACTGTCAGTTGCCTACAAACTATTTACTAAGGTAATCGCAAATAGAATGAGGAACATTTTAGACTTCTGTCAAGCAAAGGACCAGGCAGGATTCGGTAAAGGCTACTCAACAATAGGCCATATTCACACTATCAATCAGGTGATAGAGAAATGTGCGAAATATAACCAACCCTTATATATAGCTTTCATTGATTACGAGAAAGCGTTTGATACTGTCGAAACCTCAGCAGTCATGGAGGCATTACGGAATCAGGGTGTAGACGAGCCGTATGTAAAAATACTTAAAGGTATCTATAGAGGCTCCAGAGCCACCTTAGTCCTCCATAATGAAAGCAACAAAATCCCAACAAAGAAAGGCGTCAGGCAGGGAGATACGATCCCTCCAATGCTATTCACAGCGTGTTTACAGGAGGTATTCAGAGACCTGGATTGGCAAGAATTGGGGATAAAAGTTAATGGAGAATACCTTAGTAACTTGCAATTCGCTGATGATATTGCCTTGCTTAGTAACTCAGGGGACCAATTGCAATGCATGCTCACTGACCTGGAGAGGCAAAGCAAAAGAGTGGGTCTAAAAATTAATCCGCAGAAAACTAAAGTAATGTTTAACAGTCTCGGAAGAGAACAGAAATTTACGATAGGTAGTGAGGCACTGGATGTGGTAAGGGAATACATCTACTTAGAGCAGGTAGTGACCGTGGATCCGGATCATGAGACGGAAATAATCAGAACAATAAGAATGGGCTGGGGGTGCGTTTGGCAGGCATTCTCAGATCATGAACAGCAGGTTGCCATTATCCCTCAAGAGAAAAGTGTATAATAGCTGTGTCTTACGAATACTCACCTTCGGTGCAGAAACCTGTAGGCGCACGAAAAGGGTTCTACTTAAATTGAGGACGACGCAACGAGCTATTGGAAGAAGAATGATGGGTGTAACATTAAGGGATAAGAAAAGAGCAGATTTGGTGAGAGAACAAATGCAAGTTAATTGCATCTGAGTTGAAATCAAGAAAAAGAAATGGGCATGGGCAGACCATATAATGAGGAGGGAAGATAACCGATGGTCACTAAGGGTTATGGACTGGATTCCAGGGAAGGGAAGCATAGCAGAGGGCGGCAGAAAGTTAGGTGGGTGGATAAGATTAAAAAGTTTGCAAGGACGACATGGCCATAATTAGTACATGACCGGGGTTTGTGGAGAAGTATGGGAGAGGCCTTTGCCCTGCAGTGGGCGTAACCAGGCTGATGATGATGATCTTTGTTGTATCAAAGTTTCACCACTACTCTGTAATGATATGTTTCTTTCTTTTATTGATCCTTGGATGGCAAGCTCAGCTTGTACATTCATTTTTGTCACCCCCCCCCCCCCCCTCACACTCTAATGCCATCTTTGGCACTGTGGGTATGTGATAAACAATAAATGAATAGAATGTTGCGATGAGTTGCAGATCTACATTCAAGAAAGAGTATTTATGAGAATTTTTCCCAAGTGGAACACTTTCTTTCCACAGTGGCAGTACTTCTCACTTTGAGAGGTTACACACTACGAGTACCTAGGATTGCGGTTTTTTAATAACTTCACATAGAACAAACACAATGATTCTGTCATCGTCGTAGCAAATCGCAAACTGTTCGTCCTCAGAAAAGCACTAAAGCTTTCAACACCAGCGATTTGTCTCCTTGCATTTTGAACATGCACCCAACCAACTTTAGATTATGCTGTAGTAATTTGGGATCCCTTTACTAAATTGAACATAGACTAGACAGAAAGAGTACAGCTTAGGGCAGCTTGGTTTGTTTTTGCTTCAGGCGCATCTCTGTAGCATCTTTTCTATCCGAAGGTGACTTTTAAAGCCAAGTCAAGAAAGATATCAGATTACCCGCTTGAATTTCTTGTTTTGGTTAGCTAGAGGGCAATATTCTATATATATTTTTGATACCGTATCTTTTTCTGGTGAATATGCTACATGTCTGTGACATGAACTGTTGCTTACTCCCTTTCACACTAAAAAATACTTTTAAATGCTCTTTTTCTCCCAGGACTGTAATAATCTGGAACACACTTACGAATGATGTTCTGGTACAGCCAACATTTAGCCTTTTTATTGGTCACCCTTATAAGTATTTTCTTGTTTTGTTCCGCTGTGTATACTTTTTAACTCTGCCAATCTATTTTTTATTTTTTTATTTTTATTTCACAATAACCCTAAAGGCCCTCTAGGGAGGGTATTATATAGGGTAAAGGTTACATCGGTGAGGCAAACAGTGCGTAAATTTAAATACAATAGAAAAACAGAACTGGGACAAAATTAATTACATTGCATTAACATATAGCACAGAAAACAAAACAAAAAATAAAAAATAAAGATAGTTATCAGTAAAGCAACTCTAAATGATTTGTACAAACTATGACAATGTCGTGGAGGCTTTGGTTATCGGCGCATGAAAAAAAAAACAGTTCACAAATCGGAGAGTGAAATGTGATATATTAGGTATGCATAGTACTGCGTAGAGTGTCTAAATTTCGAGGCATTTGTTTCCGTGACAATGTGCGATGGCAGATTATTCCACTCTTTTGCAGTGTGAGCTATAAATGACTAACCAAAATCGATGGAATGACACATGATGCATTTGACTTTGCAAGAATGATCCCGACGCAGAAAAATGACTGAGGGTTCACACATGAACTCGTTATGTAGAGATACGTGATAATAAAACTTATGGAATAGTGTTAAATGAGATATATTACGGAGAAGGGACAAGGCTTCAAGCTCAGCGCGATTTTTTAATGCTGTTACACTGGTTTCTCATGAATAATCTGAAAAGATGAAGTGTACAGCACGGTTCTGCAGGGTTTCTAAGTCAGTTATTAGGTATGTCTAATGGGGATCCCATATGGCTGACGCATACCTTATTTTAGGGCATATTAGTGTTGTGTATGCCAATTTGCGTAAGTATACGGATGCAAGTTTAAGGTTATGTTTAAAAAAACCAAACGAACAGTTTGCAGAAGCGAGAATATGGTTAATGTGATTATTCCAGATCAAGTTAGGGGTTAGGTGTACGCCAAGATATTTGTAGCTGGAAACTTGTTCAACAAGGCTGTTGTTTAAGATGTAAGATGTTGATGTTCGGGGTGCCTGATTAGTGAAAGGCATGAATTTAGTTTTATCAAGATTTAGAGGCATTAGCCAAGTTGAACACCATACGTTTGTTGCGTTTAGGTCAGATTGAAGAATGTCGTGATCACAGTTAGAGTGAATATTACGATATATGACGCAATCATCAGCAAATGGTCTGATATTGAATTTAATGTTGTCTGGTAGATCATTAATATAAACTTGAAAAAGTAGGGGCCCATGCACACTTCCCTGTGGTACACCAGATGTTACGGGGACTAGAGATGAGTTGTGATTGTTAACCAATGTAAAGCGCATCCTGTTAGAAAGAAAGCCTTTTATCCGTGTGACAACAGTAGACTCAATGTTCAACTGTGTAAGATTGTGAATGAGTCGACGATGAGGGACATGGTCGAATGCTTTTGAATAATCTAGGAATACGGCATGAATGTATGTCGTGAATAAAGCCATAATTTGATCTCATTAGCTTTGTAACTACCCTGCTTAAATGCCCATTGCAGTATTTATAAGTAAAATAAAGAAATATCTTCAATGGGTGGAGTCTCAAAATTGTAGAATTATCAAAACCTGATTGTTGCATTTGGCAGATAATTATATGTGGAATTTGTTAGACGCAGGTTTGACTGTATACAGTGGAGGCCTTCATGTGTTTGAAGTTTTCTTCCACAAAGTGGCCAGCAGAATGTGTTACTCTTGGCCTTTTTGTCATCTTGCAGCCACATTTACCGATGGAGCTCTGCATAGATAGTCAGGTTTGAGTTTAGCACTTTGCGCAGAGGGACGCAGTTGCAGGCCACGCGATGACATGAGAAGGCCCACAGTGCACGTTCCCTGCAGGTCACGTGCTGCCCACACTGCAGAAAGCCACTGCCACGGTGTGCACTGTGCCTGACCAACATGGGCACACCGGCGGGGAGCACCTGGAGGGGCAGCAATGGTGAGTGTCGCCGGTGCAGCCGTGGTCGACCGTTTATCAGTTACCACACTGCTCAGGGGCAAGGGGGATAGGTAAAAGCTGAACTGTGTTGGTAGCGTGTGCAAAAAGACAATTGGTATCATGCATGGAGATGATCGATCCAGAAAAGGAATTCCATTTCTCCAAAAGTCTGCTGAATAAATAGCGCAGGCAAGGCATTTTGCGGCATGGCATTGCGCTGCGACTAATGCATGAAAAAAGGCAATAGTTTTGAGTACAAGGGTTGCAGCTGGCTATGTAAAAGCCACCTCGTCACACTTCAAATAACCTTGCGTAAAAGGTATTCTTTGCTGTTGTCATGCTCAAGATCAGCCCACCTGCAAAAGAAATGCTTGGGACAAGGTGTAGGCTACATCAAGAAGAAAAATGTAGAAGCTATGTGCAGTGGCCAGGAGAGCAAACTGCTTAAGGTTAACAAGGAATAAGAACCCTACGATTTTGAATGAGAGAAATAGTGAACAGAACAAAGGACTGACTGAGCAAATAAATTGCCTATTGTGCAACAGCAGTATGTTTATAGTCTGTAAATGGAAGACACCACACAGGAAATAGTGCATTAATAACTTAATGCACAAGGAGCCACATAGCGAACACGAAAAAAGGAAGTAAGGACATGTAATTGAAGTAGGGCAAGCTTAGCTCTGAAACTAGTTTCAAGGGTTCAATATCATAAACTAATGTAGAAATGACCTTAGAGTCCCTAAGCAAAGTATGAATCTAATGCACACCGAATTAAAGGAAAAGCTAGCACACCAGAGATTCTGGCAACACTGTGCTTCATTTGCCGCACATAATGTCGCACTGACCAAGGTTGTGACCTATACTCACATTGTACATACGAAACTTGAGCATGTCTCATGCATTAAGAGTCCTCACCAATCTCATGTCTCATGCATTAAGAGTCCTCACCACTCTCACTTGATTAATAGATTAGCATCTATAGAAAACAAGGCAGTTCTCAACTCTACAAAAATTTACTGTAAAATCTCGATATAGCGAACTTCAGGAGACCATGGTAAATTGTTCATTACTCTGAAAGATTGTTATAGTGAAAGCCCCAAAACCATTCCGCCTATCAGTCTATCAGTTAATAAGTTGTCACCATATGAGCTAGCTACGAAAACATTGCTGTTGGCACCTGCTATTGCTATTTTCCATAGATTCTGCTGCCACACACCACAGAAGCACCGTATAATAAGAGTGACACGCACAAAGCAGACGCTGATCCCGGGAAAACTACTGACAAAAAGGCGTAGCTCCACGTCGCCTCCAAAAGCACAATGTTTCTTGCTTTTTGTTTGTTTTTCACATTTCTTGTCGTTGACACTGCGACACCCTCACTCAAGGCGGACGCCTAAACTATGTCAAAGTGCAAGCGCGCGTAAATGACACCATCTGAAGAGTGCAAAGTGTGACTGTGTGGCATCCCTGCGAGTACCGAGGTTACATTTCACCACATGCGTAGCTAGTATGGCCACAGAAAGAAACATAGAGAAAGAGGCATGCACAGAAAGAAGAAAGAGGCACGCCTCCTTTCCTAGGTGACACTTTTCTGGGTGAAGCATGTGCTCGTAAAACCTGATTCATCATCACCTCCGCTCGCCCGCATTCTTTTTTTTTTCATGGGCACCATCTCCTATGAACACAACAATCAAACCCCGGCCCTCAGTCCCCAGCAGCTGCGAAGCAATTGAGCACGGCGGCGGTCAGACCTGCGACGTAGCAGAGGGTGCTAAGAATCACTGGCTCCGGACAGGCCGCCATTGGAATATGAACCTGGCAACGTTTAACGCTAGAACGTTATCTAGTGAGGCGAGTCTAGCAGTGCTATTGGAGGAATTAGAGGGCAGTAAATGGGATATAATAGGGCTCAGTGAAGTTAGGAGGCCGAAAGAAGCATATACGGTGCTAAATAGCGGGCACGTCCTGTGCTACCGGGGCTTAGCGGATAGAAGAGAACTAGGAGTCGGATTCCTGATTAATAAGAATATAGCTGGTAACATACTGGAATTCTATAGCATTAACGAGAGGGTGGCAGGTCTTGTTGTGAAACTTAATAAGAGGTACAAAATGAAGATTGTACAGGTCTACACCCCTACATCTAGTCATGATGACCAGGAAGTCGAAAGCTTCTATGAAGACGTGGAATCGGCGGTGGGGAGAGTGAAAACTAAATACACTATACTAATGGGCGACTTTAATGCCAAGGTAGGCAAGAAGCAGGCTGGAGACAAGGCAGTGGGGGAATATGGCATAGGCACTAGGAATAGCAGGGGAGAGTTATTAGTAGAGTTTGCGGAACAGAATAATATGAGGATAATGAATACCTTCTTCCGCAAGCGGGATAGCCGAAAGTGGACGTGGAGGAGCCCGAACGGCAAGACTAGAAATGAAATAGACTTCATACTCTGCGCTAACCCTGGCATCATACAAGATGTGGACGTGCTCGGCAAGGTGCGCTGCAGTGACCACAGGATGGTAAGAACTCGAATTAGCCTAGACCTGAGGAGGGAACGGAAAAAACTGGTACATAAGAAGCCGATCAATGAGTTAGCGGTAAGAGGGAAAATAGAGGAATTCCAGATCAAGCTACAGAACAGGTATTCAGCTTTAACTCAGGAAGAGGACCTTAGTGTTGAAGCAATGAACGACAATCTTATGGGCATCATTAAGGAGTGTGCAATGGAAGTCGGTGGTAACTCCGTTAGGCAGGATACCAGCAAACTATCGCAGGAGACGAAAGATCTGATCAAGAAACGCCAATGTATGAAAGCATCTAACCTTACAGCTAGAATAGAACTGGCGGAACTTTCGAAGTTAATCAACAAGCGTAAGACAGCTGACATAAGGAAGTATAATATGGATAGAATTGAACATGCTCTCAGGAGCGGAGGAAGCCTAAAAACAGTGAAGAAGAAACTAGGAATTGGCAGGAACCAGATGTATGCGTTAAGAGACAAAGCCGGCAATATCATTACTAATATGGATGAGATAGTTCAAGTGGCTGAGGAGTTCTATAGAGATTTATACAGTACCAGTGGCACCCACGACGATAATGGAAGAGAAAATAGTCTAGAGGAATTCGAAATCCCGAAGGTAACACCGGAAGAAGTAAAGAAAGCCTTAGGAGATATGCAAAGGGGGAAGGCAGCTGGGGAGGATCAGGTAACAGCAGATTTGTTGAAGGATGGTGGACAGATTGTTCTAGAGAAACTGGCCACCCTGTATACGCAATGCCTCATAACCTCGGGCGTACCGGAATCTTGGAAGAACGCTAACATAATCCTAATCCATAAGAAAGGGGACGCCAAAGACTTAAAAAATTATAGACCGATCAGCTTACTGTCCGTTGCCTACAAAGTATTTACTAAGGTAATTGCAAATAGAATCAGGAACACCTTAGACTTCTGTCAACCAAAGGACCAGGCAGGATTCCGTAAAGGCTGCTCAACAATAGACCATATTCACACTATCAATCAAGTGATAGAGAAATGTGCAGAATATAACCAACCCTTATATATAGCTTTCATTGGTTACGAGAAAGCGTTTGATTCAGTCGAAACCTCAGCAGTCATGGAGGCATTACGGAATCAGGGTGTAGATGAGCCATATGTAAAAATACTGGAAGATATCTATAGCGACTCCACAGCCACCGTAGTCCTCCATAAAGAAAGCAACAAAATCTCAATAAAGAAAGGCGTCAGGCAGAGAGATACGATATCTCCAATGCTATTCACAGCGTGTTTACAGGAGGTATTCAGAGACCTGGATTGGGAAGAATTGGGGATAAAAGTTAATGGAGAATACCTTAGTAACTTGCGATTCGCTGATGATATTGCCTTGCTTAGTAACTCGGGACCAATTGCAATGCATGCTCACTGACCTGGAGAGGCAAAGCAGAAGAGTCGGTCTAAAAATTAATATGCAGAAAACTAAAGTAATGCTTAACAGTCTCGCGAGAGAACAGCAATTTACAATAGGCAGCGAGGCACTGGAAGTCGTAAGGGAATACATCTATTTAGGGCAGGTAGTGACGGCGGATCCAGATCATGAGAATGAAATAATCAGAAGAATAAGAATTTGCTGGAGTGCGTTTGGCAGGCATTCCCAAATCATGAACAGCAGGTTGCCGTTATCCCTCAAGAGAAAAGTATATAATAGCTGTGTCTTACCAGTACTCTCCTACGGGGCAGAAACCTGGAGGCTTACGAAAAGGGTTCTACTCAAATTGAGGACGACACAATGAGCTATGGAAAGAAGAATGATAGGTGTAACGTTAAGGGATAAGAAAAGAGCAGATTGGGTGAGGGAACAAACGCGAGTTAATGACATCTTAGTTGAAATCAAGAAAAAGAAATGGGCATGGGCAGGACATGTAATGAGGAGGGAAGATAACCGATGGTCATTAAGGGTTACGGACTGGATCCCAAGGGAACGGAAGCGTAGCAGGGGGCGGCAGAAAGTTAGGTGGACGGATGAGATTAAGAAGTTTGCAGGGACGGCATGGCCACAATTAGTACATGACCGGGGTTGTTGGAGAAGTATGGGAGAGGCCTTTGCCCTGCAGTGGGCGTAACCAGGCTGATGATGATGATGATGATCTCAAGTTTTCTGATCCCATGCGCCACGACATCCACTCTCTGTGCCTTGTTGTCTGCTAGCCTACTATTTCAGCTGTTGTGAAGGATACATATAAATCTAAGAGCCCCCAAATTTTGGAATATTAGTTCCTAGTACTGAGGCGCTGTTAACATTACAGGAAAACAGAATAACAATCATTATTCTGAAAAGTTCGGTATTCTGAAGTTCGAAGTACTAAAATATTTTTGCATTGAAACTGCAAATCAGCAGGGAATATCTAAAAAGTTCGTTAATCTGTGACGGTCATTAATGTGGTGTTTGTAGTAACAAGATTTTACTCCATTCATCCTCCAAGTATTTTACTATAAAAGACAGCATTGAACTTCTTTCACCAGGTGTAAAAAAAAAAATTGCCGATCTCTGCATTTTTCCCACAAAACATATCATAGCCCTTATTACACTGAGAGAATTTGAGTCTTATTACAGCTGAGCTAATTACTCCTGCAAAAGACATATTGCTGCGACAACTTAGTCACATTAAAGTTGCGCGCCCTTCATATTGGACACTGTGCTTGCCGTACCATGGTGTTGTTCAGCAACAATAGGCAGCGATTATCGTGGCACGGGTAGCCGGTTGGACTCAGCTGGCATGCGCCACATGCATGAGGTATCATGCGAGAAGAAAGAGAAGGCGGTTCGAGGCCAGTTTTAGAACGCGACTGCCAGGGATTTCTTCACGACCGCAGTGACCTTTAGTTGTAGGGCCAGGTTCGCCCTTAATAAATATTGTTGTTTTGTTAACCTCTGTTCCTCAACATCGTTACAATATTTTTTTGTATTGATCATGCCAACATAGATGAACAGTCTTCAAAGGGCCCCTCACCAGACCCTATAGCAATTTGTTACATGTCCTCTACGGAGCAGTCTGCCGTAAAAAAATTTCAAATGGGCTCATTATTAGCCAAGATAGAAATATTTCAGTGCCGCAACCCATGATTTCAGGAGCCTGCCATGCAAGACACTTTCTCCACTAGTCCCGTATAGCCTCCGCAAGTGAAATTTCTTCCCTGTGTTCTCCCACACCGAAGCTGGAGGATAGCATGACACTTATATCACAGGCTCTTCCTTCATTTTTTTTATCTCCTCGCTCTTTTGCAGCATGGCGCACTTCCGCTGCCGGCATCGTGCGCGAGTTGTTGTGATTATCTTGTTTTGCGCAGCGCTGAATTTTGCATGCTATGCATGCGGACACTGGACTAGCGATATAAGTCAGTGCTGCAGGAATACTGAGGCAGACACAAGCGGATCACAGAGCATGACCGCATGCTGGAACCCTGTAGAAAATGACATAGTTTCGGTGTTTGCGCGCGCGACTGTACGAGGGGGGAACAAGCAGACAAAATGGAAGTACATCTCTCTTGCTGCGGTGCAAAGTAAAACAAAAATATGCAGACATTAGGTTTGTATGTTTTCATTATTTCTGTAAGCTTCGTCTATTCAAGCAACATATTACATAAACAACAAATGTTGCCTTGAATAATTCTCGGAGTCACTTGTCACCACGAGCGACGTCACAGCACAAACACATGTACGTAGGCGTGCTAGCATGTGTGCGTCATCCTTTGGCTTGGAGCACAGCGGCCGCAAGAAGAAGGGAAAGCGGTGTTCGGTTTGAAATTTCAGATCTTTCCGCGGCACGTAGCGATGTAATACTTTGCAGACACGATCGGTATAGTGCATTGTATGCTCTGCGCTTGGCAGCTCAAAATGACCAGACCTGCTAAGGGGCTCTTTAATGCGTGCCAATTTTCTACAGTTCTAATTTCTTCATTGAACAGTCTGCAGATGGAAGCGACCTCCAGGATATATTGCGGAAAATACTAACACCTTTGTAGCTATGCACCAAGATGCCACCATGAAAAAAAAAAAAGCCATTCTGTTTTCTTGTCATCATGAGTTGTTTGCGTAGTTCTTCTGTTTTTAGTATTTGTGTTTGATCTTGTGAATTGGTGGATACTTTATGGGCAAAAGTATCTTGCAGGGGCTTCCATATTATGCTTGTATAATGGCTGTACGTGCATACCTGTGTCATTGCCTAGTTGGTCTTAGTGATGTTGTTGATTGAGAAATTTTCTGTATCATTCCTGTTACATGGTGTCTTATATTGTATATCATTAAATACAGTTAAATCTCTATATAAGCAACTTCAGTATGACAAAATTCTCTATATAACAAAGTATTTAACTTTATATAACTTATTGTCCACAAAACACCATATATTTGGACCTCCATATAACAAAGTGCGTTTATACATGATTTCAGTATAATGAAATTTCATTTCCACAAGAAGATACCGAGACAGTAATTCAAAATTTTCAAATGCAAATAGTCAAATGGTTTAATTACATGTGGCTGCTTGCAAGTGTACCTCTCAAATCGCATGCCATGCGACTTGAGAGGTGCATGAGGGGTCTCACAAGAGCAAAGGGGGGAAGGGAGCAGCGCTCACAGTAACGCCACCAAGCGTGTGCTGGGGGGGCCCCTTCCAGTGCAACTGTGGCTGCCCGTCAGCGTAGCTGAGCACATGCGGAGGCAACCTGCCACGCATGCCAAGACTGGGCAAGCCGAGAGATGGTGCGGCATAGTCTTCTTCTGCATATTTAGTGCTGGAGGCTGTGTAACCTCGATTATCGGAGACATGTTGAAGTGAGAGGCAGACA
Organism: Dermacentor variabilis; assembly: GCF_050947875.1. NCBI lineage: Eukaryota > Metazoa > Arthropoda > Arachnida > Ixodida > Ixodidae > Dermacentor > Dermacentor variabilis. The sequence continues at coordinate 258,981,791 of NC_134569.1, forward strand.
AAGCATTCACTTCCCACTGCGGGACGTGAAAGCTTGGCAGGCTTCACTTTGTACTACCTATGCGAAGATATCGTCCACATGGCATGAAACAATATGTTTTGTTGCCAGCTCTCAAATTCAATAAAATTATTTTTTTCTAATTCAAATTTGCTTTTTCTAATTGCCTGGTAATTCTAAAAATTTTGCAGCCCTCAGCCCCATCTGTGTAAGAAAAATCCATCGTAACTGTGCTTATTTACTTAAATGATCAAATTTTAGTATTACCTAATCTCAATATGATGAAGAAGATCGCCAATTTTACTGACTTTATTATATTGAGGTTTAACTGTACTGTAAACAAGGATCGTTTCTTGAGTCGCAATGAAGCTCTTGGCAAACTTTCAGTGACCATCACAAGACAGGTGCCACAGGTGATGCTGCTCCTTCTGTGGATGCTATCTCCTCTCTGTCCCTGAAATAGACTCCAAGAAGAATTTCAAATGTGGTACATGTGAATGAGCAGTGCATTTAGCTTGGTGTGCTCCTGATGGGGCAGCAATGAGTGCTTCGGCCCTGTGATTTAAGCTAGTGATGTGATTGCCTCATGACCGTTCATGATAGCGATAAGGTGCACTGCCCTGTCGCTTGCCTGTTGCTTCTTAAGCACACCAGGCTCAACGCACTGTTCACTCATGGGTAGCACATTTGAGATCACTGATGTCATTGCGCACAAGTGGACGTATCACGGGCATTCCTTTCAAAAATGATTTACATAACAAGTAGAAAGTTAGCAGCTGCGGAATTAGATGTTTCCTAGAACACGCTACAACTTTTTCAATGCAAGTTTGGCCTTAAAGTTAATGCAGTCGAATCTCGTTCATACGTTTTGGAAAAAAGCTAGAAAAAAACATAATAACTGGGAAAACGCATGGTCCGAAGTCAATAAAAGATTTGGCACCCTCTACTGTATTTGACATTTACGTAATACAAATGGTTGTGTGAATTGTTACGGCACAAGATGCTGGTGCATGCCGGGCTTGTGGGGCCCGAGCATCCCGAGATGCTCATCATTTTTGTGGCTTCCACACAGTTACGTTCGCGCTTCTAGAATTTAGCCTGGGTAAGCAGCTTCTTAGGGCAGGACATTTAGGAGGGAAGTTTTGATGTGCCCACTTGGTCAGAATCGTTGTTGCATGACACGCCGATGCCCGCATTAAGCTGGTGGAGCTTGAGCAACCTGAGACATGCTGGGTGGTTTTTGGAGGTGGTGACGGAAAACCGAAACGAAATTGCACTGGTGAGCCATGCCAGAATACGGTGCCAGCAGAGCGAAACATGATGCTCGCTGTACGCCGCATGCGGTACGCTTCCAATGGCACTATGCCATGCATGCTGTGAAATAGACAGGTGGAGTTGCTTATCACAGTAGGGTTGACAGCGATAGCTGTGAATACGACATGCGATGACCCACCTGTGAGTTTTGCTAGTACCAGAAGAGGAGACTGTGTACATGCCAGCATTTTCAGGTGACATAGGTGGGCAAGTACTACGGAGAAGCTGCCGTGGTGAGCACTTATTGCTCTTCATCGCATGGCCCTTGCACCTTTTCTTGTTCATATGGGATCTAGTGGCAGGAAACCATATAATGTGATCGTAATTTGGCATTGTGCTGAACCTTAGCTGCAAAAGACAGCAATTTCTAAGTATGTGTTGATGGGGCCATGACACAGTCACCCAACAATTTGTGGTTTCCCGCGAGAAATTGTAGCAGAGGGTTTATAATGGCTATGCATGCATAAAAACTGGGCAGTAAAAGCCCATTTCTGTCCTATATATGAGCTGGAACTCACTGGCTCTAAGCCCCGCCCTCTGGCGCCCACCGCCATACTTTCAAGCCATGTGTGACGTCATACGCTGAATAGAACCGAGCCATCGTCTGCTACAAAATCGGCCACCGCGCTATGTGAGGTCGGAGCATAGCTGCTGCTTCTTGTTGTGTTTGCTCCAGATGGCGTGTGCCATGTCTTTGACATGCCAACTTCGCGTGATGAAGCAAGCGAGGAATCTTTGAGCAGCACATGCAGCGATGGTGTAGCATACACTGCGCCATTTTGACTTCGACCTTATCGCCACCAGCTCAAGTGACGAAACACGGCCTCCAAGATTTGCGCATGCCGGCTGGCATAGAGTTTCATACAATAATTACTAGAGGGAACTCAGGCACTGCAGTCGTTGTACCACCATGGGAATGATGGGAAGTACATAGATTTGTCTGATCTCATGCTTGTGGGTTCAGACGTTCTTGTGGCTTTTTATAATTCATTATATAAATCTTATTGTCATAAATTTCCGCGCCATCTGTACTTTTGGAAGTGCAGAGGATGCCGCGAACATGCGCAGTTGCTATTAATTGCAACGATTGAGCTTGTCCAGGCGGCTAAATCGTAACGCGCCAAGCGTCTCAAGGCACTGGGATGCCTGTGATAAATTCATAAGGGTGTTTCATTCGCTAGTGAATACATGCGTCCGTGGCTTTTTGGTTTCAATAGCAGGCTTCTGTGCTGGAGTTCCTGTGTTCGAATCCTGCCGTCGGACAATTTCAATGATGTTTATTTAATTACGTTGTTACGTGTTTGTTTACGTGTTTTACGTGTTACGTGTTTAAAGGGACACTAAAGCGAAACAATAAATCAGTTTAGACTAATGAAGCATTGTTTGAGAACCCTGCAGGCAGTCATTAAAATAAATAGTTTGATTATAAGATAAGAAAATGAAGGTCCTAGTAACAGTATTTGAATTTTGGGCCAAAACCCCAGCGCCGGTACGTCAGCGTGACGTCAGGGATTCCAAAGTATGTTTTCGCATTTGGGCCGCGTTGGCTGAATAAAGGTTCTCGAAACTTGCCATGTTCAATATATAGTTCGTTTACAAGATAATGCAGTCAATCTGTACCGCTATATATAATTAATAGGCCCTAGAAGATGCCATCAAAATCCAAGACATCACAGCCCTCAGCTGCGGGAACTTACGTAGGCATCGCCACCCGTATTTCGTTCTTGCGCTTTTTCTGGCTTACCAAATGTCATATCGTTGTAAGAGTGGTGTTCTTGGTGTTGTAGGATGGTAATTTACTGATGCAGAAGAAATCATTTCTCACTTTAGTGTCCCTTTAAGTACGTTGTTGAAAATGACCAGTTTACAAAGTCATAAAGCCGTTTCAAGCCAAAAGGACGAAGTTTAGGCAAATTCATGTGCTTCCTATAATTCCCATGTTGGTGCAACCACTCTCACTGCAGCTTCCGTAGACACTGGTGCCAGAGCTCCCTGTAGTAATTATTGTAGGAAACTCTATGCCGTCTGGCTTGCGCAAATCTCAGATGGGATAGACGAAGGCCGCGTAGTAAACGTGGTCAACATAGATGGCGAAATTGGTGTTGCGCTAAATGATTCTGATGCCTTTCCGCACTCTTGATATTTCATGCTTTCAGCACTGCTTAGCCATCCATTCACGGGAGGTGAAGTCTGGTGCTACTTCGCACAATGCGAATAGTTACGCGCATATCTTGTTTGCTGGCATGCATTTCTCTAGAATCCGTACTCAACAAAACTGCGATGTTGTTTAGCTGCCGCACGTTCCCACTGTTGTTACGTGCAGCATATGTAAACAAATGCCTGCGCACATGCGTCTGCAGCGCAAGGATTTGGCGTGATATACGCTTTGGCTGAACTTTCACTTGAACTTGCTTTATTGCACCCGATCGCGTCTGGCCGCAGCCTCAGCTTTTTCACAGGTATCCCAAACTCGGCGAACAGGCACAAATCGTCATTGTAGCTGCCTGCTGTGAAGTGTTCTGAGAACCAAACAAAAGCGTCAGATAATCGGCAGTCCTTCCTGCCCATATTAATCTTCCAAGCCTTAAGTTTGATTGGCTCCTTGGGAAACCAGAAGCACGATACGGAGCACTCCTTGCTCCATTCGCTCTAGCACCCAACAGCGCTGCATAGGCGCCACGGTGGCATTGTTTCAGCCGCTACATGTTGAACAGTTCCAATGGCAAACTGAACCAAGCAGAAGTTTCCTGCATGCGCGCACAGCGGATGCACCGATTGTACGCCAGAATGTGCAATGTGCATGCTCGCTCGGCAGGCATGCAGCCTTTGATGTCATGGCTCAGGAGCGTGCAGTGTTGCCCCACTGTTATGCCGTTCGAGTGTAATATAAATAATTGAATGATAAATTACGTGCTGGCTCAAATGCACTAAAATTTTGCCAACATGTTCTTGAACGCACAAAAATGATCTCGCACAATACAGATTATGATCGAAAATTGGGTGTCATGTGCCCTTTAACTGGCAGAAAGGAGCGCAGTTGTATTGGGCCATTTCCTGTGTTCTCATTTGCAAATGTTGGTACGAGGAAACTGTACGAAACGGGATCGTATTGTTACGAGCCACCACCTCGGACTAACAAAGAAGATGACGATCATCAACGGTGTTCTTGTGTACTTGCAAAGTTGGTTAATTAATTTTGACTAATTATGTAGTTCAGCAGATCAGAAAACATTGTGTGACTTGCTCCATACAATAGCCCACTGTATGCATTTGTTTGTGTTGTCTTGAGCGCTTTGGCATATCTTTAAACTTTGGCTAACTTAGCAGGGTCGGCTTGTATAACCTAGCGACTTACATATGCCGATTGTTTTAATGTACATGCATCATTTGTTCATCACAGTGCTCTCAGCTTTTCTCTCACAAATCTCTCTCACTCTGTCTCTTTAATCATTCCAAATTTTGTGGTCGGCCAGAACAAACCACTCGATGATAGTAAGGTACACTCAATATCGATTGTAAATTCCAATGTGGTCTTGCAAATTCAAAATAAAATGTCTAAAATGAATTCAGTTTGCCGATTTCTTTATTGTTTGTTTTTATTGTTTGTTTGTTTATTGTGTCAGGCAGACATGGGAGCAGAGTGCTCAAGCGTCAACTGCACTCACTAGTGCTCATCCACCCAGTGACACTCGCACTTGTATGCACTCGAATTGGTACATCCACCTCAATCACTCCTCTTCCACTCACATGCTTCTTCACTTGCACTCACTCACACCTATGAAATGAGTCAGCGTACTGATGAGGAGTACACCCACCTGTGACTATGTGACAGATGCATGGGGAGCACATGCAATTCCAACCAGCTTTGAAGCTATAACCTTACCTTTGTTGGCAAAATAAACAGAACTCACTCAGGCTCACTCCCAAAATATATTCTTTTCATAAATCTCACTTGGACTCAGAATCCCTAGAATTCTACTCAGCCGGGCTCATTTGGACTCTGACTCACCGGTCGATCTTAGTCTGAGTGAGTTGACTCATGACTAAGTTTGCCGACCTATGTGCCATATACATAACAAGTTAAAGGTTGGAATGTAGATTGTACATGCAGAAACAATACATTATCTATGACGATGAGAGCAATGTTCGCACACAACTAAATATGTATAATCAAATACTAGGCTGAAACATAGTATATGATTATGATAAAATGCATTGATATGAGGACACTAAACATAAAAATTATTTGAGCTGTGTTAGTAAGTTACCTTTCCAGAATACAAAAAAAACGCCCCTGCCACAACAAGACACCAAGTAAACCAGAAAAGACACGAAGACGAGAGGTGACATCGCCTTGAAATTTTCACACTGGCTTGTTGTGATGTCATGAATTTTGATGCCGCCTGCTCAGGCCTAGTTAAATTTTTATTGCTAAAAATGGAATACAGTGTATTTCAATAGAACCAGAAGCTGAATGTGTGAAGCTTCAAGAATGTTTACTAAATCATTATGGCTGAAATGAAAAAAAATATATATACTTTGTAATTTATGAGGTCATGATGATATATCGATCCTGAGGTTTTGGTGGGAAATTCAATAGTTTAACCATCATTTACTCTTCTCATAATCAACCTATCAATGCAAAACCAACAAAAGTAGCGAACGAAATCAAAGCAGATTCTTCAAAAATACTTTATAAATCTGAACTGATTCTTTTTAGTGCCCCTTTATAACACATATAAAAATTATGTAGTAAATAAAATTTGTAATAACTAGTACATCAATCGAAATACTTTTCACGCAGGCATTGAATTAATTGTTTCTGCATTTTCTGTGAGTTCAACTACTTCTGAGTGAATGTTTAACATTTTTAAAATACGATCATTCGGAAGTTGCATACCGTTTGAAGTGCAAACTTTCTTTTTAACATATGCATTCTTTCTGAGGTCATAATTCAAACTTCAGTGCAGGAAAAGCTCTAGATATCTGGTTGGGTTAGATTTCATTTCCTGAAATATTAACGGAGCTAGGCCTTATTTAAATATAGTAACAAAAGGTAGAACTTTGTGTTTAGAAACATAGGGCAGTGTATGTGTTTTGTAGGCTTAATTTTCAATGAACCTAATTGCATTTAAAGTGAAGCTTTTTTTTACTATCCTCCCGGGTTTAGCATGGCGGGCTGTCTGTATGCTGGGTTACTCAGTGTTTATTTATTTTATTTATTTATTAGTATTACCCTCAGGGCCAGAGGCATTACAGAGGGGAGTGGAGCATACGGGAAAAAAAGACACGATACAGGTTTTTCTTCTGCTAATACAATGTTAGCTAAAAAGATGAGATAACAGCAGGAAGCAACAAAAATTCAAGCAATTGACCGATAACAATTATAATTTCATAGTTGGTTAGTTGCATTGCAATACACGTGTGTTTAAAACATTATGAAACTGGGAATAGTGAGCAGTGTTCGTGACTGATCCCGGAAGGTGGTTCCAGTCCTGTGAGGTGCGCGGTACAAATGATTGATAACATGTTTGCGTTAAGCATGACATTATTCCCACTTTTTTGCATGATCGAAACGAGGGGAAATGTATGATGGAGGAAGAATAAGGTCGTTGTGTAGGGCGGGACTGTAGTATATTTTGTGGAAGAGGCATAGGCGAGAAAATATGCGGCGACAGGCAAGTGACGCAAGCTGTAGGGACTCTTTCATTAAAGTGATACTGGCAGTACGACTGTACTTTCCTAGAATGAAGCAGGCAGAGTTATTTTGGACAAGCTTGAGGGCAGAGATTAGTATAGCAGTGCTTGGGTCCCAGATGGAAGAGGCATATTCGAGTTTACTTCAGACTAAAGATTTGTAAAGGAGGAGTTTTAAAGAAACAGGAGCAGATGAAAAATTGCGCCGGAGGTAACCTAACGAGCGTTTTGGATTGCTAATTATTTTGCTAATATGAAGAGACCAAGAAAGAGAGGAAGTGATGTGGACACCTAAGTAGCAATAGGATGTTACGGATTCGAGTGCGAAATTCTCGAGCAAGTAGGAAGTGGGGCATGAAGTTGTTTGGGAGATACGTAATACTTTACACTTCGTTGTGTTGAGTTCCATCAGCCAGACTTTACACCATTTAGATATACAGTTGATATCGTTTTGAAGGATCGTAACATCATTTTCGTCAATAATTTCTCAGAAGACTACGCTAGTGTCAGCGAATAAGTGAATGTTAGTATATCGGCAGATATATTTGTAGATACTATACAGTAGAACCTCACTGATACAACCCCATTTTGTACGATTTCCTGGCGCTAATGTTCTCAATCGAGAACACAAAAATTGACGCTAATACAGTTACGCTTCATTTTTTACTGGTTAATATGTTCTCAGACGACGCAGTCTTTTCGTACATTGCCAAACTGAAATCCTATGATGAGTTCATATGTTTTCCGGCAGCTAGATCCCATGTAAACAAGGAGAGGCATGAGGCGCACACAATTGAAAGCAGCAGGCACCCTGCATGACAGCTTCTCGCAATACTGAGCCGCCAGTGCCACATGAGAATGCCAACACACATTCAGTTTCCTAATCCGGTACCAGCTAATCTCCTCACGAGCTCTTGCGCGCCACATGCACTGCTATCACCAACAACCATACTGCGATAACCATCTTCACCTATCAGTTTCACAGCTCACAGGGCATAGTTTCGTTGCAAGCTTACTGCACGATAGGCAATAACCCAAATGTGCCATCACTCCATTCATCAGGCGCTGCAAAGTGAGTGTAACGTTTTGCTTTGACGGCATCGTATTTCGGCATTGCCCACTAGCTCGATCATGTTTTGGTTTTCCACCACCATCTCAAAATACTATGCAATAGGAAAACAACAGTGGGCATGTCAAAACTTCCCACTAAAATACCCAGACTCTAGCTGCAGACCCATGCCAAATTAAAGTAGCACAAACGTAAGGGCACTTTTCAATGCAGCAAAAACTACAATGTGCATCTTAGGCCACTCGAGCACCACCAGCTAGGCGGGTGTTGGTGACTTGTGCTGCAACGATTCTTGCAACGGTTCTTTCGCATTACATAGATGTCAGCTACAGCGGAGTCTGGCAAATTTTTTAGTGACTTTGTGTCATTCGTTTTCCGGAATAATGATTTCTTGCCGTTTTTTTTCCAAGACGTATGATAAACAACGCTCTACTGTATACAGTGCAGTCCACTTATAATGATACCACATATAACGATATATCGGTTATAACAATGAGTCAACTTCAGAGTATCAACTTATGCATTAGGGCTATGAGAAAGAAACCCGTATATAACAATATCTTATTCACCGCATAATGGATATAACGACCAAAATTCTGCCTTTTGGGTGGCAGAATAATGCAGAATAATCATGAAATTTGTGTTGCTAAGTTCCTCTTAACCGAGACAAGGTGAAAAGTTTGCCTACGCAAGTTCATATCTGCCACCATTACCACACAGCGTGTCCCGCCAGTGTGCCAATTGCGAAAGCCATGGAGAGCATTGCGAGTTGGCCCAGTGTCCCACAAGATGGCACCAGCTGCTTCGTGTCCGCGTTGCCGGCGAGCGTCCAGAGAAAAAAAAAAGTGTGAAGCAAACCGCACCTGCGCTCCCTTTCTACAATCTCCCTCAGCGAGCATGGAAATGCGTCACGGAAGCAGCGGTCGGTGCACCAACAAAGCGCAAAGCTGTGTCACTTGGGGCAAAGGTGCAAATTTCGCAAGACTCAAAGTACGAGCTCACGCAGTTGACGGTATCAACGATTCTGAAAACCGTCACCGCTGCCACGATCTTGAAGGCAAGAAGCAGTGATCAATGGAAACAGCGGACTTTGTGCGCCAGGGCGAAACTCCCCATGTGTGAAACCAACGAGGTGGCAGCCGCTGACATTAGGGAACTCTGGGAGCAGGTCGCTCCTGGCGATAAAATAGGTGGTGCTTCGATGGAGATGACGACAGCAGCAGCAGTGACGACGAGATTGACAGTGGCCTACAAACTGGGATACATAGCTCAAGAATGACACAAGGACGAAGCAGGAGCATGGGACGAGCGCTAACTTTCAACAATTGATTTATTGCAGCTGGTGAGCATATATATACTCACTGGGACACCACTGCAACAGACACACTGAAGGGAAGGAGGAACAGCAGTCATGTGACTACTATGCCCAAAAATTCAAGCTCTTTCTTTGATAAAAGAATAGATGGCGTGCTAATGCAATTGTCACCTGCTCTAGCTATTTCAGCTGCTTTGACAATTTCGCCCATTATCTTATTCCTGTGGCGATAGACAACAACAGTTTGTTTTAAGAGATGGAAGCGTGGTGCCTTCGCGTCACATTTTCTACAATGGGCAGCCAGATGCCAATCTATTGCGATGCTTTCCACTTTATTACTATGCTCCACCAAACGTATGTATGTATCCCAGTTTGTATGTATTCCACCAACACGCCCAAACTTCTTCCCTGCTAAAGTGATAGTGGCCCGTCTTTCGCACCGACCCCAACCTTCACGCAAAGCACACTGTCATCAATGGAGTCACTGACCTATTTCATGCACGCTAAATTAAAGCCACCAGTGCTTGCGCAGCAGCTGGATGCGATGCACACCGTGGTTGTGAACCTGAAACTTCCGCGAAAGCAAGTGCAGATTGCTATTTCAGCACGCGTAATGCTGGATGCGTGCTTAGAGGTATAAATTAACGTGTCATTTTTCACGGCCTACTTTCTACAGTGGCACTTTTTTATCGTAAGTGGCACATTTAGTGTCGGAGCTATGAAAGTATGTTCGGCATCTTTTTTTTTTTTTTTTTTTTTTTATGGCAGTCCACATATAGCGATGATCAGTTATAACGATCGGATTTTTTGTTCTTCTTGATAAAGTTATTAGTGGGCTGCACTGTATACGAAGGTGTTTTATGATTCACACACAGTGCAAACCAGCACTGGAGGTAGTGGAAACCGAGATGGCCCGCAGCAGCAGGTGATGTACGTAAGCACGGCTTTGACACAAGCATGCGCAGTCGGCCTGCTGTTGTCATGCCATCAACATAATTTTATCGGCTACATTTCATTGTAACCATTCCATTCTTTCGTTTCGTGCCGGTGTCATCATTCCACCATCTTCACTCTGATGTGCTCACTGTGTTTTCATTTAGTTGTGATCATGCCGTCATCCTCATCATGTCATTGTCATTATGCTGTTGTCACCATTCCTTCAGCATCATAATAATCATTACATCGCTGTAATCATGCCATTGTCGTCATGCTATGGTTAATAATTGCATCATTGTAATAAGTAGTCTGGATGCTCTCGGGGTCATTCCATTGTTGTCAACGCATTGTTGTCATGCTGTCTTGATCACGCCATCGTCGTTATATAGTTGCCGTCGTTACAACGTTATCACGCCATCACTGTCATTACTTCTTCATCATGTCATTGTTGTCATAAAACAGAACTGCTTGTTGACCTAATTGGTGCTTGCTAAAGTGCCGCCCGTGTTGTCTTTATGTGTCTTTCTTTTGTGAGTGTTCAGTTGTGGCAAAAAACATGTCTTGTTGTCATACCATTGTCATCATTGCTTTGTTACTGTACAGTCGTCGTCATGCCATCATGGTCGAGTGACCAATGTGGAATGATGACATTCTGTCATAGGTATTCTAGTGTTGACATCCCAATATCTTGCCGATGTTGTCATTCTATCATTGTCATTACGGCGGCAGTGTCATGCATCCATGTTCATTTCTTCATTGTCATCCCGTGTTATTGTCATTCCAGTGTCGACATCCCATTGATGCAATCAAGGTCGTTTCATCATCGTTGTAATCACATACTTGTCATTCTAGTATCACCATGCCATTGTCGTCGTACCTTCATCTTCGTGCCATCGTCATCATTACGTCTTCATACAGTCGTCGTCATGCCTTCAAAGACATGTCATCATGGTCATTTCATTGTTGATGCCAGCATTGCTATACCATTGTCGTAACACCACCGTTGTCATACCAGCATTGTTACCCCATTGTTGTCATGTCATACTGTCAGCGTCATTCTGGTGTTGTCATCCGTTGCTCTCATGCCATCGTTGTCATTTCATTGTTATCATTACTTCAGACATGGAAAAATTATTTTAGTGCGCAAAGCATTGAAGGAAGGAAGAAGGCAATAAGGCAGACCGCATATTTACACTGCACACATGTTAGGGTGCACTATGTCCTGTTGCCTTTCTTGTCATGTTAAAAAAATGTTTGTATTCAGTTAACTTTTTATATAACTGAGTCAGTAAAATGGACAACTTGCTTCATTATATCGAAATTTCTTTGTATTGAAATTCTACCTTTTATGTAAATAAGTATATTTGCCAATAGATTGGTTTTAAATAGAAGGGGCCTGCAAAGCTTTCCGAAATATTGGGCTCTTGGAAAAAGCAAATTTAAATGAAAAAAATTCATTTTGTTGAATTAGAGAGCCAGTGACTGCGTTTTCATGCTGTGTCGACGACATCTTCGCATCGGCAACATGAAGCGAAGCCAGCCACGATTTGGGTGCCCACTCCACCCACACGGCTGATAGCATTGGTCACAATGGGACGACACTATCATGAAAAGAGCCATCAGCGGGGAGGAAATGTTTCGACTGCCTCTTGCTTTGACCCGTCTCTGAAACTCGAGATTACACCATGTACAGCACTAAACATGCGGGAAGACATTATGCCATGCTATCTTGGCACACCAACTAAGACAGGGTGTGTGGACTGCATATGTGCGAGCTGCATATGCACACAGCCATTCACAGCGCGGTTGTGCTAGAAAAGGAGACCTGCGTACACGCTCAATCGCATTACTGCGAGCTCACTCCCCTTGCTACTCGCATGAGAAGACGTCGCTCGCCATGCTTCTTGGCTCACCCTCGGACGCCTTTACTCGCGCCCAAAGAACACAGTGCGGAGCACGATGGGATCTTAGGGCCCAGCCACTGGTATGCGTCGGCACGCATTGAGAAGCCAGCGCGTCACGTTGGCTGGAGGAAAAGGGCACGCAGCCACAGCACACAAGCTCAGACGCATGCCAGCACTCGCTTCTTGGCTGTGGCACACTGTTGCTTGACCATATTTTATTAAACTGTTCAAGTACAACCTAAATCAGCCTTCTGTAAACTGAGCTTGAAACAATAAGTTAGTGATCTCTATGTTTCTTTAGATATAAAAAGACATGCTTTAGTAATGAATGTCCGCCTGCCCCAACAGTTTTTTTACCTTTGATGTAACAATAGCACACAAGATATCGACATCAGTGCTTGCACTTGCGTTCAGGGCCTTCGTTGTCATTTGTCTACAAGATCGTTTTGCTAACACCTGAACATGCCATATCTAAAAAGCCATACCAAAAGCTGTTGTGCAATTTTATTTTTGGTGGCTAATTGCACAGCCAACTATGTAAGAAATATGTGCGTAAAATATCATTGACAAATCTCTATTAGAAATGCTTGTTGGTGTATGAAAGAAACATGAAGAAGTGGCTTCTGAGAAAATCAGCAAAAAGAATTGAAACGCCTGTAGCACTCACAAAAAAAAAAAAACATTTAGAACAGGTAAAATTTACCGAATTAGTAGCTTGTCTTCTCCCGATTCTTGTGTCTTTTTAATCGTGCTTATGGAGCACCTCATTTATTTTTCTAGGTTCTTTTGAAGCATCAACACTGCGTTGAGAGGACTTCACATTGAGTGGCTGGTGAATTGTTACAAAAGTTTCCACTGTATAATGGCCATGTTTTATTGTAACTAGCCTCAACATGTCAATTCTGTCTTTCTCATGATTAGTGAAGTGACACTGTCAGATAATACAAACTTGAGAATTGGAGTGTTTTAACAGGTGTCTTTGATTGCCCTTTGCCAACTTCTGCTATTAAAGCACTTTTTCAAATATATGGAGGCAGCTCACTTGCATAATATAAAAAGAAAATGTATAAGCAGGTTGTTTTCACAATTTATATACTTCAAGCCACCACACAAGAATAAAAAAATACCAGTTTGTTCATTGTTTTTAGCCTATTGTGATGTTTTGATTGAGAAAGACGTTCAGCTTGTTCTGTCAAGCACGCAATAATTGCTGTGCCCTATTATTTGATTGCACTGCACTGGACTCGGTAGCCTGCCATTATTGAACCTCAGAAGAAATGAATAGCACAGTGCACGTTATTAGCGTGTTATTGCACTTCTTGAATTGATGCTGTAAAAGTATTGTCACACTATAAGAATATTGCGGAAAAGCTACTGCAGTGAAATAATATAATATTACAAGCCTAATCAACACCATCTTGTAGTACAATTATAAAAATAACCAATCTATCAACCAAATGTTGATATAGTGCTCAGGAACAGGTAGAGAGCCTTCGTACTAGTGCACTTATAAAGTAGTGTGCCTGACAAAATGTACGAAGAAGACAAATGTGGTACACAAAACAGTGTGAGATAAATAAATAGGGAAACAGAAAATTAAGAAGTGCAAAAGGGAGTAAATGATATAACGTGATTACTACATATTGTCATGTAGTATTGATGGGGAAGAATGATGCAGTCGGAACTGGGAGCTCCTCACTGGGCGAACTTGTGCCGAGCAAAACAAGTGACACTCAATCGCAACAGTAGCGGCAAGTCAGCGATCGTCGAAAATCTGACGAGCGGGCTTTGATACATCACTCATCGAAGGTTCCAGTGCAATCACTGGTGCCCGTGTGGTTTCCAGAAACTGCTACACAATTGGTGTCACGCATGCAAGATTTGGTGACGACATACACAACAGATAGAATCAACAATAACATTCGTGTAAGTTTTAAATCATGCAAGCGTGTTATGTGCTGAGTGATAATTTGAAGTTGTTAGCGGGTGAAATGCAATCCCCGAGAAAAGGATAAGTACATGTGTCAATGCCTCCCTCTTAAAAAGCATCATCCCCATGCAGCAAACAGAAGAGCACAAAACAAAAGTATCCGTAGTAGAAAAACTACAAGAAAGCAACAAAGTTCTGAAGTTCGTCAGCGGGTGCAGAAAGGGTTAAGGCGCATAACATGGACTACTTCTATTTCAGGCCGTGGGTGGCAGCACTGTGATTGCAAAATGCTGTCTGACATGACCTCGTAGTCCAATACGCCAATACATCAGATGATCTTGTAGGGTTTGAAATAGCGTCACGAAAGTTTTTCGCTAAGTCTTCATCTGCATATTGGGGTCCAAACCCAAACATGGTTGCCAGGCTCGTACTCCACGTAACGTCATCGAACATTGTAATGCCAGCTGTCAGTCCTTTGCTAGTTCTTGATGCGCAGGCCAGCGAGCTGTCGGGCTTTTTTGATGCACTGGAGATAAGTGGCAACATCGAGATTCTCTTTATCAGTGACGTGCTCTGAAATATTCTGCATGAGAGTTGTCAGGTAAAACAGTTTGAACAGCATAATCTGCGTTGTTTCTTGCACTGCCATAGTATAAGTGAAGGTCAGGTATAGAAGCATGGCATCTCATGTCTTGTGCTCGACATTGATGTGCCCACCGTAGTTGCTCAGTGGCTATGGTGTTGGGCTGCTGAGCACGAGGTCGCGGGATCGAATCCCGGCCACGGCGGCCACATTTCGATGGGGGCGAAATGCGAAAACACCCGTGTGCTTAGATTTAGGTGCACGTTAAAGAACCCCAGGTGGTCAAAATTTCCGGAGTCCTCCATTACGGCGTGCCTCATAATCAGAAAGTGGTTTTGGCACGTAAAACCCCAAATATTATTAGACATTGATGTACATCGCTAACATGTTGGCAAGGGTCTTGTTCAGCCACTCCATAAGACCAATCGTCTGTGGGTGGCAGGCAGTTGTCCTCCTGTGGCTTGCCTCGCTGTATTGCAGAATGGCTTGGGTTAGCTCTGCGTTCTGTCGATGATGAGGACTTCTCAGCAGGATATCCTCAATGGAGGATTTAGTAACGTCGGCCGCACTACCTTTAGACAGAGCTTTTACTTTAGCATAGCGGGTAAGGTAGTCGTTCTAAATCATGCAGGCACGTCTTGCCCTGAGCGATAACTTGAAGCTCATAGCTGGTGAAATGCAGTCCCCTAGAAAATGATAAGTACATGTGTCAATATATACAAAACACAGGAAATGAGCTCTGAAATGTGTCAATACAAGCAGAAAACTTATAACATGTTTTTTGGAATCAAGCCATATATAGCACAGTCTGTAATGCAACAAGGGCGGAATTTTGCCTGGTATACTTTTGCGGCAAGAAAAATAGCATAGGATCAAGAAGCTTTGGGCATTGTATAATGCTATGGACCACCTTCTACAGGAACAAAAGGTTTGATTTAGTAAGCCTTGATTTTAGAGGTATGGAGTTGAGGTAAATTTGAGAGGGCTGGACTATGGTCGCCAGAACAGCAAAGTCGTGCTTGAAAGAAGATATCAGTGTATTGTAGATGCATTCAATGAGGTCAGAATTAAATTTGCACATTCCACCCTAAACTGCAGAGGCATACTCTAGTAGTGGAAGTCACACAGCAGAATACAACTTCAGAAAGGCTGTTAATAGTTTTTAGCACAAAGAAACGCACAACACGAGAGAAGGCACACAGGACACAGCACAGAGGACACAGAAAGGCAACAGGCGAGTGGAAGTCATGCAATATACAACAAATAATTCCAAGAGCACGAAGGGCACATTGCCGTACATACAGTGTGTGAAGGGAAGGTCAGCATTTTGTCGAAGTACACACCAAGATCTTTCTTTCATTTCATCAACCCTAGGCAGTAGAGCATCCCTAAGGGTCTATGAAAATTGTGCATGGTGTGTTTTCCGCGTGTAACTTCATACTATAGTTTTGGAAGCATTTAAGAGTAGTTTATAGTTTCTGCACCAGTTTCACGGTGAAAAAAAAGAAATGTCTTTTTGGAGGTCACTGCAGTTGTAAACACTGCTGAGAGTCTTATGTAGCTTTAAGCCGTCAGCATATAGAAGAAATGAAGAGTGTTGAATTGCTGACAAAATGTCATTTATGAACAGTAGGAAGAGAAAAGGGCCAAGAACAGGTCCTCTTATGACCTTGTATCTAACAGATATCTGTCCATTAATGCCAACAAAGCACAATCTATTGCTTAAGTAGTTTGATACCAGGACAGGTAGGAAATAAGGTATGTACATTTGTGTGAGCTTTGTAAGGAGGAGCTCATAACAAAGTACATCAAGTGCTTTACTTAGGTAAAAGTAAAGAGCGTCTAATTCGCCCCTGCCATGTACTACACTGGAAGCAGGAGTCATAAATGTGACCACGTTTGTTGTGGAGCGCCCTGATACAAAGCCATGCTTTCATCTATTGAAATGTTCTTAGCACTAACAGAAAGCAGGGAATGCAATACAGATTCAAACACTTTTGATGCAGCACACAGGATAGATATATAGGCCAGTAGTAGTTAGTAACTGCACTTCTAGCACCTGATTTGTTTACGGGCACTACCTGTGCTACCTTCCAAGCGTTAGGAAACGTACTAGACTTTAGGGAACTATTGAAGATGCTTGTGAGAACAGGGACAAGTATGCTTCAATACTTCTTAAGCAGTGATGAAGGGATACCATCAGTGCCACGTGAAAGCGAAGGTTTCAGCTCCATACACTTGGAAACAAGGTCTTCATTGACTGATAGCGTACACACAGTATCAGACTTAGAAGGAAGTTTACTTGAAGTAGAAGCATCTTTTACACCATATACAGAACAGAAATGTTCAGAAAAGGCATCAACAGTGTTCGAGACATCGTCATTTCCATCAACAAGACATACATTTCTGGCGCTCTCTTTAAAAGAGTGAGAGTGCACATAGCTTCAAAAATATTTTGAATTACATGTCATGCTGGCTTCAACACATGCAATGTAGTCATAGTAATTATTGTTATAAAAATAAGAAGGACGGCACTAGTACTGTCGCCTTCGCATGTCTCGGAGAAGATCGGTACGCTAAAAACCGCTGCGGCCATCACATGTCTCATGATCTATCCAGCTGATCTATCATTGCTGACACTGTGTTTCTGTCTGTTGCTCTATGACTCCAATAAACCTCATTACATTTGGTGAAAGTGCGGGGCACACCTTGCAATCTGAAACTTTAAAGCAGGACTCTGCCATTCATTTCCACCATGGCGGAAGACCCATCACCACATCTAACAGCCACGATGCCTGCCATGGCCTGCTCAGGTGCATTGCATTAGCTCGACTCTGCCATTTTCAGTAGGATAGAAGACCATAAAGTTGAGTACTGGCTCGCCTCCTATGAAAGGGTGAGCAACCACAACAAGTGGGACGAGGCGACAAAACTGGAGAATACCATGTTCTATCTGAGCAACATTTTGAACTTGTGGTACCGCAACCATGAACTTGACCTATTTACTTGGGTGGTGTTCAAAACCTGCTTCACAGAGGTGTCTGGGCGGCCTGCAAGCTTCGCACTTGCGAGAATGTAAGAATGAGTGCAGCATAGCGGCGAGACATTTATATTGAAAATGTTGTGTATCTCTGCAAGCATGTCGATGCTACAATGGCGGAAAGCGACAAGATTATTTTAAAGGGGGTTGACGATGATGACTTTTGGATGCTTTTGGCAAAGAACCCCAGCACAGTGTCTGAAGTAGTGACCCTCTGCCAGAGCTACAATAAGTGGCACAAGCAGCGGCTCATTAAGCGCAATTCACTGGTTGGCTTTCTCTCTGGCTTGACTGCTGCCGCCCATGACTCTTTGCTGATGGTGCAGATTAAGCAGTTTATTCACGAAGAGGGGGCCTGACAACTTTCATTGATGCCTCTGACGCAAGAGACGCCCTCCTCTTCGTTGACGCTCGCGTTGCAGCACGTCGTCCAGGAACAAGTCGCTGAGTGCTTTCCCCCTGCCTTTCACAACACTCCTGTGTCTGTGCCTATCAGCTATGCACAGGTCACTATGATGGCCACAACATCGACCCCTGTCACGTTTCATACACCAATGCACCACCATCTCGTGCCCAGTTAGTGCCACAGTATTCCCGCGTGCAAGACCCATGGCGCACACCAGAGAACCGGCCAATTTGTTACTCCCGCAGAATTGCTGGCCACATGGCATGTTTCTGCCCGGCACGGGATGCCACCTACTGCTCGTTTCTGACAACCAACTTTCAACTACCTGCCAAGAGAATTTCAACACCGTACTTCATCGGATCCATCTTTAAATTCTGTGAATCCATCAAATGAATGCACTTTTGCCTGTTGTTGACCGCCTTCCTCTCCCAACCACTTCATTTCACTCATGAAGTATCGGCCTACCACACGTCCCAAGGAAAATTAGTCACTGCAGTTTCGGAGGCAAGAACTGCGGGCCCTGAAAAATCTCCAAGGCCTCTGATTCCTCCTTGTAAAGTGATTGACGTGATCATAGAAGGAGTACAGACACTAGCACTTGTAGACACAGGAGCTGCAATCTCTGTAATGCATGCCCGCATCTGCCACAGACTTTGGAAGGTGATGATGTCGCTTTTAAGTCTTTCACTATGCACAGCTAGCCTGCAACACATTCAACCATTAGGAGCCTGCAAGGCCCGAGTCGTCATTGAAAAGGAGCTTTACATTATTGAATTTTTTGTTCTTGCTGTATCGTTTTCTTCATGCAGAGACACAACATGTCAGTAGGCACGGCCAAAAAAGAAAATACCCCTGACTGTTAATTTCACTTCAATTTATAGCTGTGGCTGCAGTGAAGGAAATGGAAGAGGAAAAGGGAAATTGGCTCGTTATCGGGCCGCTTGCATGATAGTCGCACCTGATACATCTCTCCTCTATGAAGAAATCATACTTGACAATCCACTAAGAAACTTGCCGAAAATTGGCATCGTATCTCAGCTATTTAGGTCCTGTGCATTGCCGGGCTGACCTGCATGGAATGGTTGTCATGTTTATTCCAGCTGCCTTACCTGCTGCTATAAGCATTGAGTGCTTGTAACAAGTTCATCGCTGAGCGTGCTGACCTCGGGTTCGATGTCTGCGTCGTCGTCATTGCTGTCGTCGACAATGTTGTAGTGTTCTCGTATTTCGCCTTAGAAGGTGGTCATTGTCCATTCGTATGATGTGCTGTCGAGGGGCCACCTTCCAGAGAACCATCACTTTGCGTGACCAGTGGCGGCAGTCACAAACACGTACCATGTCTCCTTGCTGCAGTGGTGGCAACGGCTGGCCCATAGTTGACTGGCGGTGCTTTACTACTGGACATTCAGTTTTGATGCTGCATTCAGGCAGAGTGGTGCGCAGCCAACAACCTTGCAACAATTCTCCTGGTTATTGACCATCGTTTAGTGGAGACGCACACTAAAATAAATGGCCCATCCAAAGTCATCACGAGACAGCACTTTTCTTCAGTATGTGCTTGACTATTTGTACTCCTTTATCGCAGAAATTCAGGGACGAAAGTGATATGAAATACTGGCGTGCAAAATCCGTGAACTCTTGTGAGGCGAACTAGGGCCCATTGTCGGTACGCACTTGTATAGGAATACCATATTGCACGAAAATAGCTGATACTTTCATAATGACTTCGCGTGAAGTGGTAACAGCGAGCTTCTCAATGTTTGGAAAGTTGGAATGTGCATCACACACCACCATGTACATATCACCAGCAAAGGGAAAGAGATCGATTCCCACCCAATGCCACAGCTCACTAGGTGTCGGCCACAAAATAAAAGGCTCAGAAGGTTGCTTGTACCTTGGTGCCTTCACATACCTTAGTACCGTCACATTCAGCCTACTCCTATAATCACCATTTCGTGAATGCACAATGTAAGAGGCTTACAATTGCTATCAGTGCTGCTCATGAGCAATTGCATAATGCTCGGCCCAAGCAAACATGCCAATATAACTCACATTGTCGTGATGTTAAGTATGAAACAGGTGACCTAGTATTACGTCGTGCGCATCGTCAGAGCAACTTGACTAAATGTTTTTCGGCATCCTTAGCACCTCGATAGGATGGTCCATTTACTATTTCGCGGAAGCTTGGTAATTTATCTTACCGCTTGAAAGACACCGCAATTGGCACTTTA
This sequence comes from Dermacentor variabilis, assembly GCF_050947875.1. NCBI lineage: Eukaryota > Metazoa > Arthropoda > Arachnida > Ixodida > Ixodidae > Dermacentor > Dermacentor variabilis. Next base: position 259,002,213 of record NC_134569.1, read on the forward strand.
GTTGGACCAGTATATGCCTCGGAGCTCAAACGCTATAATGTTTCACTCCCCTTTTAAGCTTCATGTTATTCTCGGGAATCCCTTTGCTGGCTCATTCAACACTGAAGCTGCAAGATGTCAAGCTCGACTTTCGAAGTTTCGAATAGCAATGCCATGCCAGCAATTTCATGCAATGCACTGCGCATATTCCAGATGTCCCGCTCTCAACACCAGTACTGCCAGTGTCCACACAACTAGTGCACCCAACCCCATCCATCTCGCCATGCACTGCCAGGTGGCCGTCACACCATTGCAACCTGGACGGCCCTTGATCACGCGAACAGCCCTGTTGCATGGGTCTCACGGCTGCCTTAGGAGCTGCAGCCACGGCCACTCATAGGGGACTCGCCGGAGCTGATTCCTGAGCCGTTTCTGGGCCTTCTCCTCACAGAGAGACATCCCTCCAAGCAACCTCCAGTCTACACGCCACAGGAAGCCTGCATACTCTGTCCCTTGTGCCGCATTCCGGAAATATTTCGGTGCGCTCATCAAGTGGGATCTCTCCACTGGGCCAGGCAGTGTGGAGGCCGCTGTTGCTCTCCTCCAGTCCTTGCTCCCGCACCTTTTGAAGAGGAGGCCTTTGCTGCTTACCAGGAGCATCTGCCAGGAGGCACTTGCTCCACCTGAGCCACAAGCGCCCATGGAGGATCTCGACCTCGACATGGATGTGAGATCGACAAAGGAGGAGGCAGTGTGGGGACACCGGTTGCATGGCTGCGCCGCTGTGCCGCCATCACCATCATCTGGGCCTGGCTCATGCGCCCGTGCCACATGCAGCCCGCCTGGGGCTTGAGCACGAGGAACGGCAACCAGGAAGCTACCAATTGGCCCAGTTGGCCTAGGACTTCGGGCAGTAAAGGTTGTCTCTCAAATGGCTCTTGTACCCTGTATCATCTCTGAGAGAACCTGAGATGCCACTGGCTCTCAAGTCACAACCCTGAGCCTACAGCGCACATTTTTGGCATGCAACGCATTTCCAAATGAGCGTTTCAATGGCACTGCCCATACCTGGCCAGAAGATCAGACCACGAGCTCTGGCCTTACTCTTATTTAGTCCAAGATCTCCCGCGTGTAACTACCGTAGCATCTCTGCTCTCATTGTTCTCAGTACAATTTTACCTCCTTTCAGGAGTATTCCATTAACTACTGATAGTTCCGCTGCAAATGGCTCTAACTCTCCTTCATTCTTACCTCCTTGTGCTACCTGCTGCAAGACATCGCTCAAGTATGGGTCTGCTAGAGTCACACTTTGAAGGCATCACTTTGTTTGTGTGCTTACTATGCTGGAGATGACTCGCATGGCATGAACATCGACGCCTTTGGTTGATTCTAGGTTCGCACGAATGGCAGGAGCATGGGACAGCACGTATAGAATAAATGGTCACAATCTAGGATAAAATACAATGTATTTACATGTTTACAATAATTAGGTCAAATGCAGTCCATGGGAGACAGTGTCTTATTTTTTTACATCGTCATCTTCTTGCACCTTCTTTTACTCATGATGACTGTTTCTTTAAATCTTGATAGTAGCTTGATAATATCAAGCTATCAGCTTGATAATAGAAGCTAGACACATATCAACATTTGGCAACGCGTGCGTCAGTAAAGCTTTCATTTCATTATCCTCAAAAGAACTCAATTATCTTTGTTCGCGCTGAACGTGTACATGTCTGTGAACATGTGAGTCAAAAAACTACTTACGTGTGGTTCCCAGTTTATTTTTTGTTCATTTTTACCGAAATGTTACACGTGTTGTATGACGTTTCGAGGGTGTATATATAGCGACGAGAACGGGAAATAAGTCTGTTGTTGAACGTTAGCATTGTGTGTGTCAGATGGGCCTTTCTGTTGTCCTTGTTCAGCTTGCGCTACACCAAAATAAGATGCACCGTACCAACAAGCCCTTATAGCTATGCTCGTCAAGGCGTATCATCAGATACCTGTCAAACCATCGGACATTCCCAAGACTGCCGTCATAACTCCTTGTGGCCTCTTTGAATACCTGACGCCGCTCAAACTTTCCAGGATTTTTTGGACACAGTCACCTGAGGTCTTCTGTTCTGCTTTGCCTACATCGACGACTGCCTCATCTTAGCCACAATGCAAATGACCACCTTTCACTTCAGCTTTTCCAGCGACTTGCCGAGTACGGCCTAATCGCCAACAAAATCAAGTATGCGTTCGGTGTGCCTAATCTTGACTTTCTTGGAAGCCACATTGATTGTCATGATATCAGGCCACTGCCTAACGAAGTGCAAGCCATTCACGACTTTCCTCAGCCCACTTCTGTACGTAAAATGCGCGAGTTCCTGGGACTGATAAATTTCTATTGGCATTTGAAATCCTGCTGTGCTCACCTGATTCATCCATTTACTTACTCCAGGGAAACAAGGAGAACTCTACTCCCATTACATGGTCTGAGGATGCGTGCAGCTCTTTCAGGACTACTAAGGCACAGCTTGCTGACATCACCTTTCTTCTTCACCCACTACTCGGCGCTCTGCTATGTTTCATGACATGCGTCAGACACGGCAGTTGCAGCAGCCTTACAAAAGTGCACTCACGGATTATGGCAACCACTAGCATTCTTTTCATGCAAGGTCTTCTCCACCAAAAGCAATTACAGCACTTTCGGCTGTGAACTCCTAGCTTCTTATGTGGGTGTGTGTCACTTCAGGCATTTCCTCGAAGCTTGAGGTTTTTCATCGTCACAGACAACAAGCCATTGAAGTTTGCCATCAAATGTGCCAGTAGCAAGTTTTCACCCCATGAAAGTTGTTGCCTCGCTTATATAGCGGAGTTCACTACTGATATCCGGCACGTGCAAGGATCTGGGCACGCTGTCACTGATGCGCTCTCTCACCTAACACTGTCTGTATCTTGTGCCGCATCACCAACAACTGTCGATTCCAGTGCCCTGACTCCAGTGCAAGCACAAGACACAGAAATCACTAAGCTTCACCGGACCTCTGGAATGCTAGAGTTTCATGAAGTTACCCTTCCAACCGTCACTGTTCTCATTCTCTGTGACATGTCCATTGGCAATCCTAGACCTCTTGCTCCCAGTGATTTTCATTGCACTGTTTTCGACTCTCTGCACAGCCTCTCCTACCTCGGCATGCATGCCACGCAACACCTTATCACCCGGCATTTTGTCTGGCCAGGCATCAACAAGGACATTTGTAGATGGACTCGCAGTTGTTTGGATTGCCAGCAATCCAAGGTCCATTGTCGTGCCTTGTCTTCGTACGGTTCCTTCCCACCACATTGGGAGCATTTCAACAAAGTCCATGTTGACATTCTAAGACCGTGGTCTCCATCGCAAGAAAACACCTACCTGCTGATGTGTATTGACCGCATTACCCGGTCGCCAGAGGCGTTTACCATTCACGACATCAAAGTTAAACCATCGTTAAAGCTTTCCTTTTGGGATTGGTGTCATGTTTTAGCATTCCATCTACCATCACCACCAGTCGAAGTCGATAGTTTGAGTCTTCCTTTTTCAAAAAGTTCATGGCTTTGCTAGGAACTTTACAGATTCGCACCGCATCATATCATTCCTTCGTAAATGGCATGGTCCAACGTTTCCACCGGACACTGAAGGCATTCGTGAGGGCGCAACCCGACATGGTCAGCTGGACAGTTTCCATGCCTCTTGTTTTGCTTAGCCTTAAGGCAATGGTAAAGGAAGACATCCAAGTGTACACCTGCTGATTTAATCTATGGTTTATCACCCCACCTTCCTGAAGCACTATTCAACCCTACATCCACCTCGCCCTGCTCCAACCTGTCCGAGTATCCGGGGCAGTTGCGCTCCACTCTGCGCAATTTTTGTGCCCCACATCCTCTCTCACTATACCGTAATTCCCCCTACATCCTTCGTGACTTGCAGACGGCGACACATGTGTTTATCCATCGCAGTACAGTCCGGAAGCCTTTTCAGCGCCCTTACGATGGCCCTTATCGCATCATCAAGCACAATGACAAATTCTATATTATTACGTGGATAACATGTATTTACAAATTATCACTGTGTACAAAGTGACAATAGCCACAAGCAGCGGCGATTGATGCAAGGCTTTCGCGCATGCCTCTGGCCACTTCGTCGCCATCGTCTTCGTCTGGCTAACAGTAACAGCTCGTTCACTGTCTCGTGGCACTAACCTCCCTTTGCCCCCTCCCAGGACAAGAGCGCCAAACCGGTGCTTGTTATGATGGACCAGAGGGGCCCATTACGTACAGCTTAAGTCTCACTATGTGCACTATAGGAGAGGGTGGTGGCGTAGACGGCGCTGGCCGAACAACAGGTTTGATTTCGTATGTATTGTCGGTAACTTGACGTAGCACCCTGTAAGGATGATCGTAGCAGGACAATAGCTTTTCTAAGAGACCGATGCAGTGGGACGGAGACCACAGTAGCATGATGGCACCTGGGGAGTAACAAGCATCTCTGTGGCAACTGTCATACAGGGCTTTTTGGGAGGCCTGGGACACTGTGAGCCATTCGCGACTGATCTGGCGAGCTATGTCAGCATGCTATGGCATCGGGAACCTATGTAGTGGATGAGCTTGGAGTAACAGGAAGTAAAGTATCGAATGGCAGAGAAGTTTTGCGTCCATACAGAAGATAAAACATTGAGTAACCGGTGGTGTCATGTCTGGATGAGTTGTAGGCAAAACTAACATACGGCAAAGTAGTGTCCCAATCGTGGTGGTCAGCGGAGACGTACATTTATTTATTTTATTTATTTGAAAATACTGCCAGCTGCTTTTTGGCAGCCAAAGCAGGAGTGGTACATAGAAAATAAGAAGGGAAACTGTACAAGCAAAGAAAATGTCAAAATAAAATTCGAACACAGCAAGCTCACTCACAGTGCAACACATATCATACTTGTACGCTACTGCGCAGAACAATATCTCTAAAACTAATGACACGAGTTGAATAAAAATTCGGTACAAAAGGAATTGCGTGCTTCGCTCACAACTGAGAAATAGCCGATAAATAAGAGTCGACAGAACGTTTGTTCGTTACCTCTTGTGGAAGCCTGTTCCATTCTCTTATCGTTCTAGGAAAAAATGAAAATTGATAAGCGATAGTTCTAGCCCGGGGTACAATAAGGGTAAGTTCGTGCTTTCCGCGGGTACTTCTACATGTGTTAAACTGTAAGTATTTGTCAAAATTCATTTTAGTTTGGCCGTTGACTATCGTGTAAAGCATCTTCAGATGGTGTAGCTTACGGCGTTCCTCCAGTGTTGGAAGACCACACCTTGAACGGAGATCAGATAGTGACACTTGTCTTTCGTAGGCATTAAAAATAAACCTGAGTGCTCTTTTTTGTACTTTTTCCAGCCTATCTGTATCAGTCTTAGTGTGCGGCTCCCAAACGACATCACCATATTCAAGTAGAGGACGCACCAGTGAAGTATAACCAACTAGTTTTGTCTTGCTTGTACAGTGCTTCAGACGTTGCCGAAGTAACCATAGTGTTTTTGAGGCTGACGAAACTATGTTGTTAATGTGCGCACTCCATCTTAAATCGCGAGATATTTCAATCCCCAGATATTTAAACGTATCGACAAGAGTAACGCCAACGTCGTTAATTTTGTATGCATGCGATAGTGGACTCTTCTTTTTTGTTTCGGTCATTTAGGAGCACTTAGGGATATTTAGGCTCATTTTCCAGGTCTGGCACCAGTTAGACCTGGAAAATGTTAGACCTGGAAGATATGTTAGAGAATGTTAGAGAATTGCTTAAGAGTAATTTATCATGTTTAGTTTGAATGGCATGATAAACAACGCAGTCATCCGCGTAAAATCGGCATTGTACAGCAGTGTCAAGTGAGAGATCATTTAGATAAACAAGAAAAAGTAATGGTCCAAGGACGGACCCTTGACGTACGCCTGAAAGGACTGGAAGCATTGATGATTTAGAGTCACCTATTTGAACATATTGTTGGCCTTGCATTAGGTAAGAGTCAAGCCACCTCAGAATACGCTCATTTCTAAAGAGATGCTTTAGTTTTAATATCATTTTGGAATGCGACATGCGGTCAAAGGCCTTTTCAAAGTCTTGAAGGATTATGTTGACCTAGCCACTGTTATCAAGAACTGCAAACAAATCATTAGTAATGTGGAGTAACGGTGTCACTGTTCCTTTTCAAAGTCTTGAAGGATTATGTTGACCTAGCCACTGTTATCAAGAACTGCAAACAAATCATTAGTAATGTGGAGTAACGGTGTCACTGTTGAAAGGCCACACCTGAATCCGTGCTGACTGTTCATGAAAAAAATTGTTGCCTTCTAGGAAGCTGCTTAAATGTTTGAAAAGAAAATGTTCTAATACCTTGCTAGCTGTGCACAACAACGACACCGGGCGATAGTTAGTTACTGTGAGCTTATCGCCAGTCTTGTGTATTGGTATAATTTTACCTATTTTCCAGTCAGAAGGAACTTCTCCTTTCTGCAAACTTTTGCTAAAAATAATATAAAGATACTTGGCACACCACTCCGTGTATCTAAACAAAAATGCATTTGGGATTTCATCGGGTCCCGAAGATTTCCTAATGTCTAAGCTAATCAATGCTGAAAAAATAGCTTCTTCTGTGATTATTAGCTCTGGAAGTTCATACATAGTTGCGTGGCTGAAAGCTATATTGTTATCGGCACTGCGCAGAAAAACGGACGAAAAATAGTCGTCGTATGCCGTTGCTATACAAGTTGGGTCAGTGACGTCCTTATCGTGTATTTTCAATTTATTAACTGGTTCCTTCTTTTGCGTCAAGTGAAGCCAAAACTTTCTCAGATCGCTGGAAAGGAAGTTGTGCATTTTGACGTTTAAAAAAGTGAATCTGGACGATTTTATTTTTGAACGCAAATCCAATCACAGCTCAGCCAAGGTGCCGCTATCTCTCTGGTTTTTAGACGATAGTCGTTCTACGCGCCGCTTTATATGAATAATTTCGCGTGTTATCCAGGGGCTTCGACGTTTGCTCTTATGTCTTTTCAGGATATATTTATTCATGCAATGATGCACGGCACATTTGAAGTGCAGCCACAAACTATTAACACTTGTAAAGTTTCTGTGACACTGTAAAAAGATATCGTAGTCTTGTTCTAAGAAATCTAATATGCTGACATCGTCCGCATTATTAAAATCGTAGTAGGGCCTTGGCTTGCTGCGCTCAGCTTTACGCCACAGTTGGCTTTTAAAAAGGACAGAGAAATGGTCCGATATACCGGGCACGATATCGACAGTATAACCTAGTTGACTGGTGTTTTCGGATATGAAGACGAGGTCGAGAATCAAACTTGATACGGCAGTCTGGTGCGTTGGGGTATGCACTTCCTGGTGTAGATCAAAGGCATATGCGATGTCTAGCAACAGATCCGCGTGTTGGCATGTTGAAGTAGCACACATCAAGTGCCAGTCTATATTAGGCATGTTGAAGTCGCCACTCATTTTAACGCAACTGTAGTGCTTTTTGTTGTCGTACAGAAAGTCATGTAGTGCCACTAGCATAGAAATGTCAGCATTGGGTGGTCTATAGACAGCTCCGATAAGTGTGTTTTGGCCGGAAAGTTTGGCAGCTATCCACACCATTTCAATCTGCTTATTGTGTGGGACCAGTGTATACTGAGTGCCTTTCTTCATCAGAAGTGCCACACCTCCCCCTCTTGAACAGCAATCATGACGGATAATTTCATGCGTTACAGGTACATCTGCATCATCTATGCTATCGTGAAGCCAAGTCTCTGTTACCATGGCGATGTCAGGACCGTAAGCAATGAGTAAACCTTCCAGATCATCGCTTTTATTTACAATGCTTCTGGCGTTGATATTCATTAAGGATAAAGCTCTTCGGTCGTGAGAAAGTATCGGCTGCGCTGGGCGGTTGTTTGGATTGCACTGTTGGGTGCAGTCATCCCAAGAGCGTGGTTATTGCCTAGTAGACTGAACAAGTTCGTTCCGTGCCTCATTCCAAAAGTAAAGGGTTCCATTGATTCTAACCTTGTCGAAAACAAGGACGACTTTATCCCCATTGGACCTGTTTACTTTGGTACTTGCCCAAAGCTTCTTGCGGATAGACTGTACCCTAGGTGAAAAGTCCTCCGAAATACTGAATTCCGTACCTCGCAATTTACCACAGTTTTTCATAATCCTAAATTTGTCTCTCCCATCAACAAGTTTGAGAATAACTGGACGACACTTATTCTCTGTTGGCTTACCGATTCTGTGGATTCATTCAATGCCCATGTTGGGCAGCTTCAACAGGTCGTCAAGGATATCTTTCGATACTGTCCGCTCAAGAGAGGCAATATGCTCCCCTTTCGCTTCCTTTACTCCAAAAATGATGAGGTTACTACGTCTGCTTTGGTTCTCGAGGTCGTCAAACTTCAAAATTAAGCTGTCAACTGTCTCTTGCAAGGCATCAACTTTACTCATATATTTGGTGACCATTGAAGCTATGTTATCCAATTTCCTGTCAATGGCGTTCAGTTTGTCGGTAGACTCTTTAAGTTTACTGTTCGTTGTTTGCTTGAGGTCACTTATGTCGTCGCGTATGATTTTAAGAATGTCTTCAGTAGAGGGACCCGGATTAGACTCAATGTCTCCACAACACGGTAACAAATTAACAAAACATTGTTACATCATCAATGTAAGATCAAAGATGGACCGTGGGCACGGCAGAAGCAAGAGGAATACATTGTTGCTACGGTAAGAATGAACCAAATGGTCTTGCCTCACCTGCACAATAAACAAGAAGGGATTCGTGAGACGCATGGTCTTGGTGCTTCCGCCGTGCCCACTGGTCGTGATCCATGCAGTGCAGTCCCTTAAGTACACCCATGTAGGAGACGTAGATGATGTTGGTATCATGTGGACGTCTGGCGTAGCTCTCCAACCACGCAGGCTCTGTAGACAATCGTCGGCACCGTGAAACGATATGTCAAACCCGGCAACTTGATGCGCAGTCGTAGTAGCATTAGGTAGATTGTTGGTGTTCAGTTCCTCGGCCGGTACAGGTGAAGAAGTGAAAAGGACGGCCTGCACAATAAACAAGAAGGGATTCGTGAGACACATGGTCTCGGTGCTTCTGCCGTGCCCACTGGTCGTGATCCGTGCAGTGCAGTCCCTTAAGTACACCCATGTAGGAGACGTAGATGACGTTAGTATCACGTGGGCGTCTGGCGTAGCTCTCCAACTGCTCAGGCTCCATAGACAATCGTCGGCACCGTGAAATTATGTGTCAAACCCGGCAACCTGATGCGCAGTCGTAGTAGCATTAGGTAGATTGTCGGTGTTCAGTTCCTCGGCCAGTACAGGTGAAGAGGTGAAAAGGACGGCCTGCACAATAAACAAGAAGGGATTCATGAGACGCATGGTCTCGGTGCTTTCGCTGTGCCCACTCACGGCGGAAGCACCGCCGCTCACATTGCCCACTCACATTGAGAGCATATCGGTCAGAGTTCGTTTCAGGTACTCTGCGAGTCCGTTCATTTGTGGCTGATAAGCAATTGTGAGCTTGTGCCAGGTAGAGCATGAGCGAAGGATGTCCTCGATGATGCAAGACAAAAAGTACAGGCCTTGATCAGTCAGAAGCTGTCGAGGAACATCATGACTCAAGATGATGTCATGAAGAAGAAAGTCGGCGACATCCGTAGCGCAGCTAGTTGGCATGGTGTGGATTATGGCTAATCGCATCATGTAGTCCGTCGCGACAGCCACCCACTTGTTGCCTGATGTCGAGGTTGAAAAGGAACCCAGAAGGTTGACTGCAACACGAAAGAACGGTTCGGCAGCAATGTCGATAAAATGAAACAGACCGGCAGGTAGCATAGCTGGTCGCTTGCAGCACTGGTATTGGTCGCAGCTAATGACATATCATTGTGCGGAGCGGTAGAGACCATACCAAAAGAAAAAGTGCCAGACACAATCATAAGTGTGGGTGACACCAAGGTGACTTGCAGTGGGCTCATTGTGAAGCTGGCAGAAGACAGCTGACTGCAAATCGGCAGGTAAGACAAGGAGGCATTCAGGGCTGTCATGATGCATATTGTGGCAGTATAAGGTGTCGTCATGAAGGCAGAACAAGTGGAGTGAAGGGTCAGGTGTGGCAAAACTAAGACTGACAATGACAGAACGTAAAGCTGAGTCGCGGTGTTGTTCACCCAAATATTAATGAAATCCGAGATAGACAAGACGCAGGCGTCATTGTCTTGCTTGGGGACATCAGGGGAGTCCACGGGATGCCGTGACAGGCACTCGGCATCTTGAAGCTGACCAGACTTCTGTACTACTGAAAATGAGTATTCTTGCAGGCGAAGAGCCCATCGACCAAGGCGACCTGTAGGGTCTTTGAGCGAAGAAAGCCAATAGAAGGCATGATGATCAGTTATGATGGTAAAGGCAAGACCAAACAGGTAGGGATGAAATTAGGCTACAGCACAAGAGCAAGACACTCGTTCTGTGATCGAGTGAATCTTCTCCGGAGCACACAGGAGGTGGCCAGGGTAAGCAATAACATAGACGTTTCCGCCCTGACGCTGAGCGAGGATGGCACTGATTCCATGGCCACTGGCATCTGTGTGAAGTTCTGTTGGCACAATCGGATCGAAATGTGCTAAAATGGAAGTTGTAAGGGCATCGACAGTGCCAAAAAGGCAGCAGTTTGGGGCAAGCCCCATGTAAAAGCAACATCTTCTTTGAGGAGCGCAGTAAGGGGATGTGCACTGTCTGCGAAATTACAAAGGAAACGGTGGAAATAAGAGCACAATCCATTGAAGCTTCGTACGTCTTTAGACAAACAAGGGACAGCGAAACTCTTCACGGCACCAACTTTTTGAGGATCAGGCTGGACACCCACCGCATTGACGAGATGGCCAAGAATGGTTATTTCATGCCATCCAAAACGGCATTTTGAGGCGTTGAGCGGGAGGCTAGCATTGCAGAATATTTTGAGAATCAAGGTGCATGTTCCAAGTCGTCACTTGTAATTAAATTATTTAACCATCTACGTCTACAGACTTATCCATTTACTGTCTCAGTATTCCTTCTTAGTGGCAGTGAAATTTCATTATATTGAAATTGTGTGCAAATACACCTTGTTATATTGAAGTACTAAATGGTGTTCTACGGACAAGAAGTTATAAAAAGTTAAATTCTTCATTATATTGAGAATTTTGTTATATGGAAGTTCGTTCTATCGAGGCTTAATGGTACTTTACAACAAGCAGCAATAGGTATAGCATCCTCATTACAATGCACAGCTATTTTTGCCTCTTTCTTGTAGTGCAAATATTTCTTGCAAGGACCTTTCAAATATTTTTGCAGAGCAAGGGGACGAGAGTGGCAAGTTGGCGGAGTTTTCCACCTGGTTCACCTGGTGCCAGAGCTGCCGCCATGGAGGACATGCGGTGCATCTCATTGACTGGTTCCGGTGAGACATGCGTAAAATTGCAAGAATGCGCTGCTGCACTTGTAGCTTCTTAAGTTTTAGTTGGTAAGGTCATGTCGAATCAGGTGCCATTGCCATACATTGCCAACTGTCAAGGAAGCTCTCAGACACGCTCAAAAAAGTGAACTTTTCCATTTCACCACTATGCATAAAAGCCAGTCATTCAGAGCCGGTTCGATTCTGAGTGAGTTCAACTGAGTGTGAGTCTGAGTCAAGGTGAGCCAAACTTTGCTTGAGTCTGAGTGAGACCCACTGAAAGTGAGCTTGTGTCAGTGCAAATGAGTTCCAATATATCTGAATCATGTGTGATTTCAATTGTTTTTGAGTCCAGGAGACTAAGTGAGAACATGTTCCTGTTTCTGAATGAATTTGACTCTTTGTATCAATGAGTGGGGCCCACTGGAGCCAGTAATATTGAGTGAGGATGCATGAATAAACGAGTTGTGCCCAATTAAAGAGGAAATTTTTCAGATGAGCCTAGTTTAAATTGTGTAGGCACTTGGTTGCATAAGACCCTTCAGCCCACCAGTTAAACTTTATTGCCACGATACATGTTTTTACAGCATTCAACATGTGCACTAACCCTCACCCACCACTGTACCCTTATACATGCCACTCCCACTCACATTGTCTCTTTCATCTTCAACTGAGCTGGCTAAAACTTTATGGGTCACGAAATCACAGAATGGTGCTCACATTCAGTGTAGTTCACAAAATCACAGACTTGCACAGGTTTATGGAATTTGGAGCTCCGGGTTGTGGGTTGGCAAACTCATACTCACGTAGACTGAAAATTATCAGCTTATTGTTATGATATTCACTGATATTTGTTCAATTAACCCGCCGGCTACCGAATATTACACGAACCAGTCCATACTAATAATTATTTCTCGTATAGGCGTTACACCAATTTCCACTGCCCATTTTCTGAAAATATTAAATAAAAATTTTTTCAAATATAAACTCTGCTGTTGTGGACAAGAAGTGCGATCTATTGACAACATTCTAAAACTAGTCGACCATATATTGCTGGCCGCACCATCTATGAATAGCTTGAAACCAACCATACCTCCCACGTGGCAAATCGCCGGCTTTGGCAATATGGCCCCTGTTGTTGTGCCTGGCCTTTCACTGACTTTCATAGCCAATTGATTAAGAGTCACATCTGTATGCAGTAGCATTAAAATTGACAGGCTGGGTTGGCCTGCTGCACGCGCAGCAGATTCGTGTGCATGGGTGAGTGTTGGCATAAAACCACTGGTGCAACATGTAGGGATATATGAGTAGTAGCATGTAATTGTTATGCAAGTACAAAGCACAGTGTCAGGAGTTGAACTACTGTGCAGGTACCGTACTGTAAAATTGCCTCAAATTGTGACTTCACTGCGTGAGAACATGGTGTGTTACAAGCAACGTTCATTACAGTTTTAGTGGGAAGTGCTGTGGTCACTCTGGTTTCTTCTTCTAGTTTGATCTTCAGTATATCGGGAGTCAGCATAGTCATCGAGTCTTTCTCCTCTGTTTATGCAACTGCACACCCGCACTTGTCCTTTGTTGAGGACCTCTAAATTGGATAGCTTCATGCTTATACTGTGAGATGTGCTTATCACGGACAGTGCACGCTTATTCTGCAATTCCTGCAAGTGGGGTCCATAGACCAAGCAAACTCCCTTGGTTCAGTCACCTGGTGTGAATAGCTTGGTTCTTTCAAAAAACAACATTTCATATGTGGTTGTAAATGGTTGAACAAATTGCTTCATGGAAGAGTTCATGAGCAGCCTCTCACTACTAGCAGGCAAAGATGGCACACAGAACAAAATAATATTTAATGCAGTAAAACCTTGTTAATTCGGATTTCATGGGGCCGAACGAAATGTCCGACTGAACCAAATGTCAAATTATCGAGGGTATCAGAAAAACCATCAACAAATGCTTACCACATCAACATGATTTTATTTAATGAATGTACAAGCCAGTCCTGTTTCTATATTGCAAAAAAAGCAGTGTGGAAGCTGCAATTTTCGTAATCTCATGGCTAATTAGCACTCATACCAGTGAAGGCCTCATGACTTCTTTCCCAGCACGGCTGCAGCGCACGTCTTCATCTGAGACAGGCTTTTTCCCAGTGAACCATTTATGTCCCGTAGGTATCTATATTTCTGTAAACAACATTACAAATACGTACTATGGGTAATCTAAGTCCCATCCAGATCACGTTGAAGGGATGTCACAGCTGGACATAAGTGATCTCTAATAGATGTTCCTTTTAGGGATACAAGAGCTTCATAGAACATTAATGGAGCTTTCTTGTTCACGCTATAGTGACCTGCATACCTGCAAGTGCCACAGCACATGTACTGTCGAATACAAATGAAATGCGAAGAGCAGAGTGTGTGGCCGAAGCATAACTGAACACATAGTGTGCGGCGTCAGCCGGCCACCATTGTACAGATGCATGTGCCCGTGGTTTTGACGCGGAATGCGGAGCTGCTTGTCCTAGTGCAATTACGTCACCTGTATTTTGTTTGAAGCTTGTATTCTCACCCTGCCATTGTAGTGCCATTCCTATCTGCGATTACTGTTAAGGTGGCTAGCACTGTTGTTGCTCCTCCAGTGCAATACATTTTTGGTGCTATTCAAATTACGATTAGACACTGGCAGCTTTGATAGTGGTAATAAAAGCAAAGCAGCGGACGTTAAGAAACTTGGTGCATGCCAGCTATATCATGCTACAAATGTGGTGATGGTGCTAGCCACCATAAGAGTGTACTGCCAGGTAGGAATGGCACTGCCGCGGAGAGATGAGAAAACAACTTTCGAACAAAACAAGGGGGACATTTATCATAGTAGGGCGAGCAGAGCTGCACTCTGCGCAAGAACCCCAAGCTCACGCACGTGCACAATGACTGGCCGACAACATAAATTGTACCTTTAGTTGCGCTTTGGCCAGTCGCTTTGCTGTTTGCATTTCTTTTGTCCTCAATGGTACATCTGCTGAGGCACACTAATGCCACTGTTACCACCATTGTCGGCAAGTAGCTGGTGACCTTGTTTGAAATGTTTTATTAACATGCAAACATATAAATGTCAAAATATAAGTTGCAACACTTGTGGGTATCTTTGTTATTAGGGAAAAATCCTTAAATGGCTCATTGGTAGAAAGACCCAATGTCCAGCGTTATAGCACAAAAATGGCACAAAGATTGGGGTTCGAAACCTTGATCTTTAGTGTTCAATAGGGCGAAGCGAATGAAGGCACTCTTCGTTAAGACAGAGTTAATTAGGACACTCTAACCCACAACCTTTGGTGGGAGTCGAACCCACTTGGAAATATGGGCAAACCAGCCATATCTCGAAGTAGGATTCCACTTGACAATGCAAAGGTCGAGAATGGAACTCTTGAGCTTTGGTGGGAGACGGACCCTCATCCTTTGGTGGGAGTCAAACACAGAACCTTTGGTGTTAATTAAGGCTAAGTTAAGGCACTCGAACCCCCAACCCAACATGGAGATATGGGCAATGCGGCCATATCTCTAAGTTGGATTCCAGTTGACATCTGCTAAAAAGGCAATACGATTACAGCAGTTTGAACACCTTTCCTCTCTCGACGACCCGTTCTTGATCCGCAAACCGAAGAAGTTATTGCAGTGCCAAAGAGTAGCCCACGGATGTCTTGTTTTTCAATAGACGTGAAGGACCTCTTCCAAAGTGTCCCAAGGCCAGTGGTGGTACAAGTGGTAGAAGCCATCGACAAGTTCGGCTACACCAAATTTCAGGATGTGTTCAAGGGCAGTATTTCCAGTTTTGTGAACTTGCTAAAACTGTATCTACAGGCTGCATTTATAGAATACGGTGATGGTGTGTGTGAGCAAGAGGAGGGTATCATTATTGGTTCCTGTATAGCTCCTATGCTTTCGGACTTATTTTTGAGTGAGAGACAGAAAACTTGCCATCTTGTTTGAGGAAACTAACATAATTACCTGTTTTAAATATGTTAACGCTTATTTAATGTGCATGAGAGAAAACTAGAACGAACCAGTTAGAATAGACACTGTTATCGGCATGTTCGAGAAAGCGCATGAAGGTCTAGAATTCACGTATGGGACTCCTACCGAAGGGCGATTGCAGTACCTTGACATAAACATAAGACTCAGCGGCTCCCACACGTGCTGGTGCTACAAAACTAGAGGAGAGAAAGAAATCTTGTGATATGACTCTTGCCATTAAAAAATCATAACAAGAGGCATCGCCAAGGCTTGTGTCAGTCAAGCAGTTGAAAAATCATGCGACTGTGCTGCAGGGGAGAGCATTGATTTGCAAGTAAGCCACTTTAAAAACAGTGGGTACCCCAAAAGCATGGTGGTGCAAATCTGTGAAGACATATTGCCAGAAATCAGGGCAAACATAAAAAGGCAAAAAACACCGGAGAAAGACAAATTGAAAAAATGCATGGTGTTGCCTTACATTCATGGACTGTCACATAGAACAAAAAAGACAGGCGAACACCATGACGTTGAAGTACTGTTCTCCACTCTGCAAAAACTAAAAGGCATGTGCAAGAGGGTGAACACAGGATCCAAAGAAAGAAAAACAAGTGCTACATTCTGTCAGACCAAACGCATGAAAAAAGTATGTGGAATGTGCTAATTCAGTGGTTTACCAAACCCCATTGGATTGCGGGAAAGTGTACATTGGGCAAACCAGGAACTGTCTAAACGACAGGTTACAGGAGCGCAAATACACGTGCCAGCTCCTGACAGTGGCTAGCAACTTGGCTGCACACTGCAAACAGTGCAAATGCTCTGTGCTACTAGAAAGCACCACTGCCATTGGCACATAAAAAACAAAAATGGAGTGAGAAATATGGGAAGCACTTGTGATAGCAAAAGAAAAAGAAGCGCGTAAGCACTCTGTCCATCATGCTTATCGAAGCTGAGGTCGAGTTTGCCAGGGCGAATGGGTGCAAGTGAACAATATTTTTCCGGCCCACCGCATCATCACATGTCGTCACCTTGTCATATCTTTTTGTATCTCCCTTCCCTCACATCACTTGTGCCTAAGCGTGTTCTTTAACAGTATTAAACAAAGTTGGTAGTTTGTGCTATGTACATCCATGTTTTGTTCCATATGTTCGTCCATTAGTTCCATCAGTGTAACACTAAGCGCAATACAATCATGAACGTCCACCAACTAGTCCCATTCATTGCTTTACTAAATTGGCTTAGGTTGTCCAGGATGCTGTCAGAGCGCAGCTCCAACAAACTGAAACACATTGTGAAATCTTTTTCTAGACCAAGAATAAACTGATATAACAGGCTAGAAGGGTAAAGCAGTGCACCATTGTCCTTCATGCGTGTTAACTGTGCTAGGTTCAGATTTTCAGGTGACTTCTTTTGCATAAGAAAACTTTCAAGCACACTTCGCAGCTTGTCTTCAGTAGGCTCATGCAGAATATATCTGGCTTGAATATATCTTGCAATATATGTGCAGAATATACCTGGCAAGATATATTAATGCAGAAAACAGTGTGTGAGTCCGTCCTCCGTTTCAGCATGTCGTGAACTACATGTCCTCGCAATTCTAAATGTCTGCAAGGCACTCCAGTAATTTTATAGAACAAACCGGTACATGGGCAGTCGTAACTTCGCGGCTGTCGACTCAGCAGTTCGCGAGACACGGGAGTCGGGCAGCCGTGCCCATATGTGCAAAGGCGCGATAGTGCCACGGGAAACCCTAGCGATGATCTGTGGTGTTCCTGACTGCCGAGAGAGGCGGCGCAACCTTCCGGTCGTGCCACTAGAGTATGTTCTAGTTCACCACACCGTACACTTGCGTCAACGTGCGTGCTGATTTGATACCCATGGCGATGTGAAGTCGAAGATATTGCGAGTTCAAGCTTCTTTTTCTTTGTGATCTGTCCAAATATATCAGCAAGTTAAAAATCACGTGTTTTTAACACTCTGCTAATAGATATAATTGCAAAAAAAATTGGTTATGTATAAGCAAAAAAATGCCGTAACTGAAACCGAAAGTTTTAGATTTTGACATGCTGGTGTCCAGCAGTGTGTGGAGAAGTCATGCAATATTGCTACTGTTAACTACATTACAAAAAATAAATGCGGTCATAACTGAAATTCTGGGCCTTAATAATTTACCTTGAATCTTTTCAAGATAAACAGATGGATGTTTCGCAATTCAGGAACATATTCTCCATCTTGTAGGATCTCGAACATGTACATGACGGGGAAAAACAAAGCAAATGCCGGGCCACAGTGCTGCAACAGACAACAGTGTGATTATTCCATCCTCAGGATCTCATTGTTAGGCATTAGAGACAATTTGCTTGTATTCCTATGGCATGGTGCATTCATCTAATCACATTGCACAATGTACGATCAAGGCACGGAAACTTTGGATGTGCAAGAGATGTCCGAATCACAAAGACATTCGATGTCCTTTGGATGACCCTTGACTGCCATGTACTAGTGGAACATATTGTTACAATGGGGTGCGTTTATTTAAAGATGAATTGATGAAAAGAGGCAGCACTGTGTGGGGTTCTCACCCGTGCTCTTAGGACAAAGGAATGACAACACAGTAGTGCAAACAATCACAAGGGCATTATTGCACCTTTCATAGACATAGCCGAGTTGCTATCCACAAAACATGCCGATGGGGGTGCGACAAATTGCGGAAGCCCGACTCACCATGACCGGATAACGAGCGAATATGTTCGCCCATGCTGGACACCAACGCCTGGTCCTTTGTGCATACGGTCACGTGAACGGTTGCGCGTTCGAACGATCTTGTTCATCCATTCCGGGGTAGGCCTCATGAGACGGTCTCGCAGAAGCACAGATCTGCGCATGCACAGAACATCCGCGCCGCTTGCTGATCCCAAGCCAAAGAGGAAGAGCTTACTCCTTTCCGCGCCCAAGTAACCCCACTGTTAGGGGGCATTAGCAGAGCCACACTCGTGCCATCTCTCGCAATGTGCTTCAACCGCACCGATTGCCACAGGCACCAAGCCACACGGCGAAGCCGAAATACAGGAGACGGGAGCTATGCTGGAAAACAACATATCAGAAGACGCGTGGGAGTCTCGCATCCCCACATCCCCCCCAACCTTAAACCACTACATATTTCGGCGAAACATGTCAGACGTTCTAACATCAATGCATGCTTTGCGAACAAGGTAATGCATGCAAAAGTGGCCGTGCCGAGGAAATGTCCGCATGCTGTCCATAACATGCGAGCCGACATTGTCCTTGGGGTACACCGCTGGCGTCGACTGGTCACAGCAGCAGCTGTGCAGACTCAATGGCATGATTCCAGGCCAGGACTCCGAAAACGGCAACGCAGCAGTCGGTACAAGCAAGCCGTGGTAGCTGTCTGTGATCGCCGGCTCTTTTCTCTGCCGCTGAGGGTTACGAGCTGGATACAGGCGGCTGCCAAAGTCGCTGCACCGAACTGGCCACAGCATCACCATTGCCCGGGGTGGCTCGATCGTAGTCCGGGTCAATAGGGCAGACGATGTGCAGGTGACAACAAACCAGGGGCGACTCCACTCACGCTGTACACTCAACGCACTCGGCAAACACTAAAGTAGTGTAAGGGAGAGGAATTCTGCTTGCGCATCGCCCACGTAGTACAATGTTAAACTCGGCTAGCAAATGATCGGGCGGCTACTCAGATGCTAAGTTCACGAGAACGAAGCTCACTTCCTTGAGTCGAACATGTAATTTCAATTCGTACGAGGCTAACTAGAATGAGGGAAGCAATTAAAGTGCAACACCTCAACGCCACGGTCCACCAGGTTGTGTCTCTCCACGTGCGACAGGCAGCTTTGTGAAGCCTTAGGCCTAAAGCGTTCCTACCCTGGCAACAACCGGCATCCAAAAAATAACGCTGAAAATGGGCGCAAAACAGGCAGCCGCGAAGAGACGTCAGCTCTGTTAAGTGGTCCTGCCCTGCTCGGTGCACACAGCATCCGAGTTGACGGCGCCCACCATCCCAGACGGTGTCAAAGTGCCCGGTGCCAGGCCGCAATACCAGTCAGCCGGTAGCAGCACCCGTGGCCCGTGGCCACCCGGCTCCCAGAGCCGCGACTTCATCAGAGTCAAAGAGATAGAAGCTATTTACATAAGAAATTCGGACCACCCACGAGGCTTCCGTACTCACTCGCTTCAGGCTGGCGAATGCTCCGTGAGTCCTAAGCCTCGCTCTCCCAGGATGTAAACCACGTGGCTCTCATACCGACGAATGACATTAAAAAAACACTCGTGAAAAGGCTTAGCATGTTGAAAAGTTCAAATGCACTACAACCACCATCGCCTCGCTGAGGAAAGCACGCCGCTGATGCTAGAGATAAAAATCCACGCTAGCCCTACGCTTCGGTTCAAACAAAGGTCTCGAACGAAACAAAACTGTTAAAACTATCGTCCGATGCCCCAAGAGCCCTACGTTGGGCAACCAGATGTGGGGGTCTCACCCGTGCTCTTGGGACAAAGGAATGACAACACAGTAGTGCAAACAATCAAAAGGGCATTTATTGCACCTTTCATAGACTAATGCCTGCTAGCCAAGTTGCTATCCACAAAACATGCCAATGGGCACACGACAAATTGTGAAACTGGCAAGCACAGAGACGCAACAGCTCTTCGACTACGACAGCCACGAACTGTCGACCACGATCACTCACAATAACATGAGGGTGTCCATGACGCAGTACAACGGCGGACTGGAGGAAGCTTGAAACATCAAGAGCCGTGGCCGTTGGCATTGCTGCGGTTTCAGCATAACGCGTCAGATGGTCGACGCAGACTATAATCGAGCAGTTTTCGTTTGTTGAGCGCAGGAATGGGCCGAGTAGGTCCACTCCAACCATTTCGAAAAGAGATGAAGGTGGCGCCACAAGGTGAAGGAGTCTGACCGGAGCAGTATTAGGGCGCTTGAATTGTTGGCAGTTGGTACAACTTGCCACATACTTTTCTATATTCTGTCGTATACTAGTCTAGTAGAATCGGCCCCGAATCTGGTGGTATGTTCTGGTGAAACCTAGGTGCCCAGCGGTTGAATTGTCATGCATAGCACGGAGCACGTGGGTTCTCAAATTCTTAGGGACCACTAATAGGAGGCGGGTGCTGGCAGCCCCATAATTCTTCTTGTAGAGCAGGCCATCTTGGATGACAAAGCCATTTTTACCTGTTGGTTGAGCAGCTGAGGCGAAGAGGGCATCCAGGCTGTGGTCGTCACGCGGCTCTTCCCAGAAAGTGGCCAGGTCGGGAAAAAGAATGTCGTCTGTGATGTGTGGTGCACGACACGGTGCGGTGATTGGGACGGTCAGGAGCAGACGACAATGAGTGCACGTGCGCCAAGGCGGATTCCGTGCTGAAGAAGGAAAACGACGCCGAAGAGCGTCCGGCACGAGAACGCGCGGCGCATGAAAAACAACAAAAACAAAAGCAAACCAATTAGAAAAGACCACGGGGCGTCAGTCAGCCAATCCGAGAATGCCAAATCGGCCAGACAAGAAGAAAAAGCGTGATGCGCTGGCAGAAGGGGAGGACACGCAGGGAGACACCGGGGAGACGCCAGGAGAGTCCCAGGAAGCAACGGCAGGAGGAGGTCAACCAACGGAGTGGGCGTTGAAGACGGGCCGTCGGGTTCCCGACCCGAGCCCACCAGGACTTCACCCGACCGGGGCCTCCTGCCAACCTGTTCCTGTGCGTCGCCCGTCTACCTGAGCGTGCCGCCAGCTCCTCAAGGCCGGTGAGCTTCTGCGCCAGTGAGCAGGACGAGAACAGTCGGGCTACGGGCCCGAGTTCTACGCCAGCTGCCCGGCCAGAACGCCGCCCCGTCTGTCGTGCCGCCTGCTGCCCGAGGCCGGCGTTCGAGCTTCTGCGCCCGTGGGCGAGACGAGAACAGTCGGGCTTCGGGCCCGAGTTCTACGCCAGCTGCCTGGCCAGAACGCCGCCGCCGTCTACTCCTGCCACCAAGCCGCCCGCTTTACCTCACCTAGCCAGAGCTGGCGCGCTCCGGTCGGTCAGCTTACGCCGCGACCTATGGTGAGACCGGCGCCACTCCTTTTGCCAGCTTGTCGCCGCGTCGCCGCGTCGAGACTGTTACGCGTCCCTGTACTCGTGGCAAGCCCGGACTCGCGCACCCGTTAACCACATGCAAGCCCTATGTGTGTTCTTTGCCGCAATGTCTTCTTGAGTGTTTATTTTAGGTATGCTTTCTATTTTCTTCTATTTGCTTTATGCCTCTTTTTAGTTTGATTAAAAGTCTTTGTGTGTGTGTTCCAACCAACGGCTTTGTCCTCAATTGGGTTCTCGGAGGCTGCGCCTAAGAGAACCAACCGAACCATTGAGTACACGAACCTTTGCCCCATATTAGGGTCATCACATCGTCGATGGCAGCCAGAAAGTCATCGAAATTGTCGGCGTCACATGCACTTGTTGGTAGAGGGAGCCTCAGAAGGCAGTCGGTGTCTGCATGATGTCGACCACTCTTATAACGGACTGCAAAGTCAAATACCTGCAAACGTAGCGTGTTGTAGCAGAGGGGTCAAAATGGCGAAGTAGGGTCTGGAAGAGAGCAGGAACTTCAGTTGACAAAACGAGGAATCGCAATTTGCTGTCCAGGTGAAAGGGTTATCCTTGCGCAGCAATGAAGTCATAGGGTAGGCAGTATTGGCAAAGTTGGGCACAAAACGTTAGAAGTATGAGCAAAGACCCAAGAAGCTCCTCAGTTCGCATTGTGAATGTGGTTGTTTAAAGCTGCTAACTGCAGCAACCTTCTGTGGGTCTGGTTACACCACCTGCTTGTCCAATAGATGTCCAAGTACTGGCGCCTCTCGTTGGCAAAGTGACTTTTCTTGAAGTTGAGGGTAAGGGCAGCTTGTTCAAGGCACGTCAGAACAACGTCCAGTCGATGGTTGTGCTCTGCAAAAGTGCGGCCACGAAGGGCGACGTCGTCTAGATAACATAAACAAACCTCCCATTTCAGGCGGCGCAGTACCGTGTCCATAAACCTTTCAAATGTTGCAGGTGCATTGCACAAACCATACGGTATGACGTTGAATTCAAATACACTCGCTGACCGTTTATTCGGACCTCACAGGGACTGTGGAAATGTCCAAATAAACAGGTGTCCGAAAAAGCAGATTAAGAAAAAAAAAGAAATCCTCTATTTCCACGCACTTATTCAGGCTCAGCAGTAGGCTTGAAGAAATCGCGAATGCGCCATTGCACGCTGTTCCGTTTACGCGCAATCAGATAAGCCTGAATCTCGGAGAGGGTCGTACGGTCACTATAAGCGGCTGAAAGCACAGTCACTGCTTGTACATGCTCAGCATGTGACGGCAGCGTAGCACATGGTGCGTCATCTTCCGACTCGGAGTCATTGTGCGGCGGTGCAGCAGAAACCTGATGAATGATCTCGGCATTGTCGAGTTCTGCGCATGTCAGCACAGCAGTGTCAGCATCTGTGAAACTGTCAAATGAGACGGTGTCCGGAACCACTGCACAGGTCTCAGCAGAACATTTTCGGTGTCAGTAGGGTGCACATCGGAAGGTGACAAATCCTAGGCCTCCTGGCACCTGCTTGCCGGCATTCCCCAGCGCAGTCTGCGCGGGCACTGTCGGCACCATTAGACACTTGACGCGATGTTTCAGTATGCCGCGTTGCATCACCGCAACCTCGACACAGCACACAAAGCAAACATCACCACGCCATCACACCGATACCAGTCGCACAAATGAAAAACGTGGCCTACTCGCAGCGTCGTGTACGAAGAAAGAAACAAATCAGCTGCTGAATTGTCTTGACATGGCTTACTAAGCTGAGGCCGGAACTGCTGTAGCCATGAACCAGGCAGAAACGATGATGATGAGCGGGGATGTGCAGTAGCGCCACTTCGTGGGGTAGCAAGGAGGCTCCATTCAAAACAAAAATGGCGTTCAGCAAGCCGAACCGTGCACCGGTCAGAGTCAGTGCATGGTGCTCTCGATCGAGTTGGCTCAAGGAGTGTCCGAAAAATCAGACGAGAGGTTGCAAGGTGTCCGAACTTTCGGCATTTGTTAGACATTATGTTTTATGGGGAGAATGGCGGTGCCGCGAAGCAGACCGAATATTCGAGCGTGTCCGAATTTTTGGAGTCCGAAAAATCAGTTGGCGACTGTAAAACCGTCTGGGGTCACAAAAGCGGTTTTCTCTTTGTCAGCTGAATACATGGGTGTCTGCCAGTAGCCCGATCAGAGGTCTATAGATGAGAAGTAGGATGCAGAATGAAGGCAGTCAATAACATCATCGATCCGGGGAAGTGCATAAACATCCTTTCTCGTCACAGAATTGAGATGACGGTAGTTGACACAAAACCTCTAGGACCCATCTTTCTTTTTCACGAGGATGACCAGTGCAGCCCAAAAGCGAGAGCAATCTTGGCAATGATGCCCTTGGCTAGCATGTCGTCGACCTGATGAGCAATGATTTTGCGCTCTGACCCGGAAACGCGGTAAGGCTTCTGCCTGATGGGATGCGAGGACCCCGTGTCGATCCTGTGGCGAACCCACGTAGTTCGAACGCAAACTTTGTTAGCATTCTGCGCGAAATCAAATAATGACGCATGCTTGCTAAGGATGCTGACCAGGGCTTGACGCTTCTCTGAAGACAGTGACTTGTTGATCATTTTTAAAAAACGCGACGAGTCTTCAAGGATACCGCAGTCAGCCCCATGCTCTCGGTATTCGTGTGCGCCTATGATGAGACTGGTATCCACTTCAAGAGAGGCAAGTCGCATATTGCTGGGTAGCACAACAGACTGGGAGGCTAAATTTGACACCCATTGTAGTTGTTCCGCAGGCCACAGAGAGGACGCATCGAGGTACGAGCACACTTTTCTTCACAACCATTGAAGGCACAGGCTCAACAATTGCATCTAATGTACCGGCGTCAACACCGTAAGCAGCAACTCGAATTCTGGATAAGGAATGTGCCGGTAAGACAGCATCTTCAATGACGGCGAGAGCACATGAACAGGTAGCAGGTTGGTCGGCAAGTGGAGACAGGAAAAGCTCGCCAGTACCGCAGTCAACAGTGGCACTGCACTGTTGTAGGAAATCAAAGCCAAGAATTACGTTGTTAGTGGATTGAGCAAACGCTGCAAATTTGCCTTGGTAAACGTTATCGCAGAAATAAATGTTTGTGGTGCACACACCAATAGGTCGGCGCAACTCTCCACTCAAAGCATGAAATGCATTAGTGTTATCCCAGCAAAACATCACTTTAGGCCTATTCGGGTTTTGAAATCCAGGCTAATAACAGACACTCGCCCCTGTGTCCACCAAGGCCAACGTAGCAACATTGTTCACTAAAACACGAATCTTGTTATGACACATGGTGACTGGAGGAGGCATAGGGGCGTGTAGTTGATGATGGCTGGTGACTTCACCTCCATTGGTCGCGCCACCTAGTTTCCTGGCGGGGGCGATGTGAGTCGTCGTCGTGGAGATGGAGACCTACACTGGCGTGAAGGTGGCGGGGTCAAGCTCCGCACAGAAGCTGGTGAGTTGCTACGGTAATTCACCTGGTGGTTTGTCCTGCTATCGGAGTCAGAAGGCCAGCGTGTCCCGTCACCGTGCCAATTGCTACGCCGATAAAAAGTGCGCGGTCGCCCATGGGACGGTGGTGACACGCGACGGTGATGAGGACAAAATCTGCCAATGTGACCGCGAATATCACATTGGAAGCAGATGGGGCACTCATGGGACGCACTGAAATTGTCAGTAGCAAGATAACTGGCTCGGCCATCTCACTCTTGGGAAACTGCAGGTGGTCTGGTTGAGTAACCGTCGTGGAACTGATAACTGGGATGCACGTTCATAGTAGGGTTTCGCGCTCTTGAACGAGGAGCGAAGTTGTAGGCATCTACGGATGCGGTGTTAATAGACGTCTCATGGATGTTGCAGTGAGAAAAGGGCGCTCGAGCCCGCGCAGTCGAGAGGGAAGCCGCCTCACGTCAGTCAAGCTCTTCGTGCACCACTTGCCGAATAACTGATGCAAGGTCGGATGGAGCTGGGACCACGCCAACACTGGCGACATTAGTTACGTTGGCCAGGCGGCCGAACTTCGGTGTGATACACCGAGCTTTCAAGGCTTCAAATGTATGGCAGTGCCAAATGATGTCACTTACGGAGTCTGGACTGTCTTTTCCGATGAGGAACTGGTTCACATCTTCAGCGATCCCTTTTAAAAGATGACCAACTTTGTCCTCTTCTGTCATCTGAGGGTCCAGGGCCTTGCACAACGTCAGCACTTCCTCGATGTACGTCGTGCAGGTTTCGCCGGGAACTTGGGTATGCTGCATTAGGGTTTGCTCTGCACGGTTCTTTTTAGCTGCTGGATCTCCGAAGCACTTCCTAATTTCATCTACGAACTTTTCCCACGTCGTCATGCTATCTTCGTGGTTTTCAAGCCACACAGGTGCAGTTCCCTTGAGGAAGAAGGCAACATGGTTAAGCTGTGCGGTGGCGTTCCAGCCATTGAACTGACTTGCGCATTGGTAAGAGCTGAGCCATCCGTCCATGTTTTCCCCGGCATTTCAAGCGAAGGTTCATGGTTCGATGTAGGGTTGCTTTAGGTAACTGGATGAAGGGGGCGGGTTGTCGCCGTCGGAAGCCATCTGTGGTGGCAGACCGGCAATTCAGCGAATTCAGTGAAGCTCCACAGATTGCGTTTCTGCGGGCGGTTCGTCGTCATTCTTCAGGGGCGCCATTGTTTTACCCTGCACCTTCACCAATACTGTTACGATGGGACAGACAGACAGACAATGAACTTTTATTCAGGTCCTGAGGGACTAGCCGGTGGAGACCCGTTGGGGCCCCCGGATCGCCGCTGGCTGCTCCCATGTCGGAATGGGCCAGCGGCGAGCCGGGGGCCCATTGCTCCTCGCTCCTCGTTCAAGAGCGCGAAACCCTACTATGAACGTGCATCCCAGTTATCAGTTCCACGACGGTTACTCAACCAGACCTCCTGCAGTTTCCCAAGAGTGAGATGGCCGAGCCAGTTATCTTGCTACTGACGATGGGATGTGTTTATTTAAAGATGAATTGATGAAAAGGGGCCGCACCGACACCAAGCCACAGCAAAGACAAGCGCACTTCATTTTCCTCTTCTTCCGTTCTCTCTGTAGCTTTAGAATAACAGTATTATAGATGTGAACTAGACGTTGTTAAATGTCTTGGATATTTGGTCTTTTGTGGTACATCCAATGGATATTTGTGGTTTGCCGGGCTACTGCCGCATGCACATTTCGATTACTTTTTCACCAGTGCTGGTTGCCGTCCATCGTGACGTAGCCAGTGCTCTTCATCTTAGATAGCTTTTAAAAAGAAAACTACTGTTTGCAGCAACCACTGCAGACGAAACCGCGACTGCTGTTGATGTGATCGTGGATGCAACCTTAAAATTCTGAAGTCGCATGGCCGACGAACACACTGAGCCAAAACGAAACCACTGTTTGCAGCAACTGCCAAGGAAACCGCAGTCGCTATAGACATGATCATAGATGACAATTACGCAGTTATGAAGGCACATGGCTGGTGCGCGCGTACAGAGTCAAAATGAAACTAGTTTGCTGCAACTGCTGCAGGTGAAATCGCAGCTGCTCTCGACGAGATCATGTACGACAACTACACAGTCACGAAAGCACGTGGCAAACCCAGGGCTATGCATGGTGGTAAACGCAAGAATAAAGGCTTTAGAGGCACAAATAGGCAAAAAACATTATGATGATACGGACTCGACGACTTAACATGGGTGGACGCTAACGCCATTTCGGCTCTTTTGCGTCACACATTTGTGGCACTCCAGCGCTCACCAAGCACCGAGAGTTGTCAGAATGAACCAATGTGTGGCAAAATATGTCCGAATTAACAAGAGTTTCATTGTATTAATTTTATAGGGATGGGCGAATAGTGATTTGGTCAAATAATTTCTAATCGAATAGTTCGAATAGTATATATCACACCTTTGTGAAAATGTGCATTTTTATCATGATTTGACTAATTTCCACAACTTATAAAGAATTAGAACACATGTAGGCACAGCATTTTGTGATATTGACATCTATTAACAGTTGAATTTTATTCAGAAATCACACACTGCTTTTTTTTACTGCATTCACAAATTTTCATGCAAGAATACCAGCTGCTCCATGTGGTCTGGGAGCAGCTGTTCCCGCCGGCTGCTAACATTTCCTGCTGTTGAAAACAGCCTCTCACTCCTTGCCTGTGTGGCAGGAATCGAGAGGTACTTTTGTGCAACCTTGGCTGGCTGCCGTGGCTCTTCCACCACTCCAAAGGGTTTTCTGACCTTGGAACCACAGGGGCATCCAAGTAGTCTGCCACTTGGCAAGGAACATTTTCATGTGCATTCTGTTGCACTAGTTGGAGCTTAATGAAGAAAAAACACTCCATAGAGTGTTAGTTGGAGGCTTCTCCATGTCTGGGCAAACAGATGTCCGGGCACAATAGTTTTGGGCTGGCATGAGCTCATTTGCTGCACTTGAAAGTGTGGCTTTTGCCTGCTTTTTTGGCTCTCTTCAGTGTAGCAAGTTGTCTTCGTAGCGAGGGTCAACTAGCATTGCATTTACTGGAACATGTGCCATGTTTAAGTCAGGGAACCTTGTTGCAAGACTGCGCAGAAGGCTCTTTGCAAATGATGCTACTTCCTCACCTTGAGGCACATGCTGATGTAGCACCACTTATGCACAATGCATTAGAGGTATCACTTGGGAAAGTGTAGGGTAGCGGTCTGTGCTCAGCTTGGTCGTTGCTTGGTCTAGGGGTTTCAAGACTTTTACAGCTGCAGCCATTAATTTCCATTCTTTGAAGTTCAAGTTGTCCACATCACATTCGCAAAGTTCAACTGAAATAGGGGCACGGAGTTTGCCGAGTCTCTCCATCATGGCGTACTCGCTGTTCCAGCGTGTGGGGACGTCATGGATCACTTCATGCTGGACCATGTGCATGTCCTTTTGAATGTCCATAAGCCATGCACGTGCACGCACACTTCTCTTCTAGGGACCCACAATCGCTCGACACTCCGCACAAAGCTGGGAAAAACTTGCCACTTCCCTTTTTGCATAATTTATATGTGCAGGGTAAGCGCAAAACAGGGAAGTCCTGACCACTGCGATTTGGCAACAGCTGAAACGAAGTTCCTGATGTTGTCAGTAATGACAAAAGTCGGGATGTTATCAGGCATACCCCACTCGTTGATCATATCTTGGAGAAATTTATTTATTTTATTTTTTATTTCACAATTACCCTAAAGGCCGTTTAGGGAGGGTATTACATAGGGTAAAGGTTACATCGGTGAGGTAAACAGTGCGTAAATGTAAATACAATAGAAAAACAAAACTTGGACAAAATTAATTACAGTGCATCAACATATAAACACAAAAAAACATTTAAAATAAAGATAGTTATCACTACAGCAACTCTAACTGATTTGTACAAACATGACGTCATGGAGGCTTTGGTTATCGGCGCATTAAAAAAAAATCAGTTTATCAGAGAGTGAAATGTGATATATTAGGTATGCATGGTACTGCATAGAGCGTCTGTAAATTTTGATGCATTTGTTTCCGTGACAATGTGCGATGGCAGATTATTCCACTCTTTCGCGGTGTGAGGTATAAATGACTGACCAAAATTGAGAGAATGACACATGATGCATTTGACTTTGCAAGAATGATCCCAACGCGGAAAAATGGCTGAGGGTTCACACATGAACTCGTTATGAAGAGATACGTGATAGTAAAGCTTATGGAATAGTGTTAAACGAGATATATTATGGCGAAGGAACAAGGCTTCAAGCTCAATGCGATTTTTTAATGCGGTTACGCTGGTTTCTCGTGAATAATCTGAAAAGATGAAGCGTACAGCACAGTTCCGCAGGGCTTCTAAGTCAGTTATTAGATATGTCTGATGGGGATCCCATATGGCTGACGCCTACTCTATTCTAGGCCGTATTAGTGTTGTGTATGCCAATTTGCGTTAGTGTACGGAAGCATGTTTGAGGTTATGTTTAAGAAAAACAAGCGAACATTTTGCAGATGCGAGGATATGGTTAATGTGATTATTCCACATCAAGTTAGGGGTTAGGTGTACGTCAAGATATTTGTAGCTGGAAACTTGTTCAACAGGGCTGCCTTGAACTATATTTTCTCCAGTATGCTACTGTGGCATTGGTTTGCAGGCGAGGGTGTATGCGTGCTGTTTGAAGTCGCAATCCATCATGTGGGCCGTAACACACACATAGCAGTCGCCGGCCCTCGATGTCCACCGATCTGTTGCCAAAGCGAAGCACTCGGCACTACCGTTGTCAAATACGTCCCTAAAGTGCTTCTTCAGGTCATTTTTCTGCGTCGCATACAAGTTCGGAATGACTGTTCGTGAGAGGGTGTTCCGTGACGGAACTATGTACTCCAAAATTGCAGAGCGCATAATCTCGATGAAGCTCTCTTCTTCGACCACACTGTACGGCTGCAGGCTGCGTGCAATGAATGCTGCTATGATAGCCCCTTTGACTTGCTTTTCTTTTTCGGCAAACTGTTAGGTTGGTGCATTTCCAAGTATTCTTTGTACTTGCCTGGACGTTTCTTCAAGTGGGTGACAAGCGTTATCGTAGTGCTAGTGGGCGTCTTCAAAACAACTCCGCAGGTCTTGCAGTGCGCTTTACTTCGACCAGGCACTTTCAGGAAAAAGTTCCATATCGGGTTCGTGTGCGTACACTGCCCAGACACAGGCACGGTCGATGCCACCTTCACCTATTGGGGGCAAGGACTTATGGAGTTGCCAATTGTCGGAAGCGCCCCCCATGTGGCACGCTCCTGACAGGTTTGGCTAACGGCGCTCAATAATAACACCACGCGGCAGCCCACCTGGAGATTTCAGTAAGTACTCTCGAAATGAGGGAAGTTTTTTACTGTCAAAATAATGATCTTGGGCAAACTGAAAGCACAGAATCGTTTACAGATGCTATTTCTTTGCCGAATATGTACAGTGAATGCCACTGCGCACGGTCGCCGCGATGGCGTCTCCCGAACTGTCTTCTTGCATGAAAGCTAGACGAATGCAGAGAGCAAACTATGTGAAATATGTTCTTATAGTGCACTGTCTGTATAACCAAATGGAGCATAACAGAATGAAGCCTCAATGCAGCGATCGCACGGGTTCGCAGCGACCAACAGCACGTCTGCATGCATGTCCACACATAATGTTTTGCTTTCACTGTGAGCGCATGTTTCTTTTTCACACCGTGCCCTGAGCTTTAGGCCGAAGAATACGAGCATTGGACAATACAAAAGCAACCATTGTTGCAAGGACGTTATCAGACCTGTTCAAAAATCGTTTCGTTATAGAGACTTCGACGCCTACGGCGACTGTGATGTGCCACCGTGATGATTCAATCTGTTTTTTTTTTCTAAATGCTTGGACGTTTCAATATTATTTCTCAAGTTGCATCACACTGTATGTTTATCTGTCTTCGCAGGGTGCAATTTCTCGCTGTTTCTTTTTCGTAATCCAGTACATTAATTCATAACACAAACATGACCATGTGCCATTCCTTTTCTTGATGTGCTTCTTACTGCTCCCTTTCCATTTCAGTGAACTTGCCAGAATCTAGCATCAGCAAGTTCATAGACCAAATAAAGTGTCATGACATTAGCCGGGCAGCGGGCGCGGGCGAGCGTCTTAGTGCGTGTGTCCGGCTACTTATCAAACATCACAATCTCGATGCCGTAGCAGAAATCTTCCTCGCAATAGTGCTTGCTGCATACGCGAGTTGCAGCCAATGGCTGTTTGCCGGTTCTAAGTTTCGCAAGCCAAGCTTCATGCAGCTTCTTCTATGGCTACGTGTGAATAAGGCTGACACCAGGCTCCGTTGCGTACGTCCAGCACTGCGGCACCAAGCAGTAGCCTACCATGCTGCACGCCTCCAAATGCAGCCACTACCTGTTATAGTGCTCGCAAATGCGGTCAAGCAGATACCCAAAGTGGGAAAACCTCACCACTTAATCAGAACCATAGCCCAGATGGGACTTTAAACTCTCGTTGTCAGCTCGCTCCAGTGCTTCTGAAACAGCCAACGTGGCAGCTGTATCCACGTGATCCCTCATGCCACGTCACGCCGACGGTGGCGCCAGCTTTTCCAGTGGTGGAGCTCGCTCCCAATAGCGGCAGCGGCCAACACATGAATAAGCGTAACTGAAGGTCAGGCCAACGCCGAGGCTTTGTCATGGGAAGAAGAAAAAAAAAAGCAAGGAAAAAAATTGATGTCTACACCAATGCAGGGCCGCCCACGTAGTGAGCTATACAGCGACGACATATTTCCGGCTTTTTAATGCAAAAATGTATAGGCTTCGAGTACCGCAGCTGCTGTATGGCAGCAATGACATATAAAACATAGTCTCAGATTTCTATTTGTGCAGGTCATTTGTGGCTTTTGGCTGCCTATTCGAGACCACCGAATAATTCGAAAATATAGAATACCTTAATTTGAATTGAAGCAAATAACGAATAGAGAACTATTTGATAGAATATTCGACAGCATCGAATATTCGTCCATCCCTAGCATTAAATAATCCGTACGCCTGCTGGGACCAAAGGACGAGTCCAAATTATCAGATTTTCCGAATAAACGAAGGTCGTTGTAACATTAAACTGAATTAAAGAACAGATCAGTACACAGCAAAACGTAGCAAATGCAATCACAGAAACAAAAGGCCATACCGTCAGCAGTGCACGCTTCAGCTAACCCTGGCCCCGCAGGGTGCCTGCTGCACACATGCGAACCTCTGACAGTGGTTCGCGGCAGTCGAGCTGTTTCGTGGGTGGCCTACAGAGCATCAAGCACTGTGCCATCTTCGTAGCATTCATAATACCACGTGAGTGTTCATTCAATAAACCTGTAGCCGCTGGATGACGCATGCTCGTAGGTGTATTGCCATGCGGTGATGTCGATGTCCCGACAATGGTTATTGAAATAATTTAATGCTTCCTTTGTATGGTTGTTCTGCTTACAATGTTGCAAACAAGTAACCTGAAGACAAGTGGATGCGTTCTAAAATGCAAATGCAAAAGCTTTGAGTGGGTTGGGTTGTGCATTGCTTGTGATGAACATTGTAGCAGCAGAGAAATATCTTTCTCTAATGACATTCTTTTCAAAGTCATTTGAAATTCACATGTTGCAAGAATGTTAAGACATATTTGGCGCAGATAAGGCATGCACAAAAGGGCATAGAGGACACAGGGGCCTCTTTCAACTGATTTAATTGGGGTGCAGACCCACGAAGAAATAGACAAATTCATGCATGCACAGGCTAATCACAGTATTTGAGGCAACCAGTGGTCGAACAATTTCATGTCTGATTGACACAACACGAGCGACGTATCACTGATACAACTAAAGCTTTTCCTTCTCATGTAGTGCACTTTCATTAATTCAGTCTCATTTGTGCTTGTATCAAGAATCTTCACCCCACCAAAGCGTGGTTTTCACATGCAGTGTGCAGCCTGCATGCTCGAGTGCCATTTGTTTTTTAAGATGTAGGTTGTGTTTGCTGGCTCGTTCATTTGAACACATTGCCCAGTTCTTCCGACGTAGAACCTGCCCCACATAAGGGGAATTTCACACACCACCCCTGTGGCACATTTTTATTTATGTACATCATGCTGCAGGCCGTGTGGCCCAAGCAGGAGGGGCAGGGTAACAAATAAGAAATATGCGTACAAAAGGCAGAATTGCAAAAATGTGAAATTCAAGAAATGAAACAATATAGCACGAAACAGCAATGTTAGTTAGGAAATACTAATAATATGAGTTTGGATTGATTCTGGGGAGTTCAGATGATGGAAAGGGATGAGGTTCCATTCTTCTATAGTTCGAGGAAAGAATGAAAATTTTAAGAGGTTTGTCCTGGCAACGTAAGTCGAGATAGCGAGGGGGTAGGAATGACGAGTTTTCCTGGATGCAGAAAGCGTTATGTATGGACTAGGATCTAAAGAAAATTTACGGTTTAACAAGGAGTAAAGGAACTTCAGGCGTATTATTTTTTGCCTCGTTTGAAGGGTGTGAAAGCCATTTCAATCAATCACTCAATCAATCTTTATTTTTCATTCTGTCAATGATACAGAAAGAAGGACTGTGACAAAAGCTGTTTTTCAGAACAGCTTCACTAAGCCACAGCCCCATAGAAAAATTTCGGAGCGGTAACAGCACTACTGTAAAATAAATCAAAAACTGAAACTTGACAGCGTAGTACTATAGGGCACACACTAAGTAAAGGAAATGTTAAGGTAATACATAAGTTAAGGCAGTTTTTACAGTCGTCGTAAATATACATACAAAACAGTTACCTTGAAAAAACGAATATCGGAAATGCTATCAAATTACAAATGTCTGCAATAAATACACTGAATGTACAGGAAAAAACAATATAGAAATCAGCTTGTTACAAACAGTTACATACAACCAGATAAAAAAATTCGATACGGTTATGGATTTGATAAACGAGACAAAGTTTGTGATAAAACCAGTGTTAAGTAGTAGAAATCTCGGAGCTATACATCACTGTTTATAACTTGCGGATATCCTGATATGAACAATCAAACAAGTCAAAATTTTTAAGGTCATAGTGATTGAGAAGGGACAGAAGAGTGTAAGACAAGCGCTCATTTCTGGAGTTTAATCGTGCTGTGTCTACTTCCCAACTTTCTCCTTGACACGTGGGATAATTTAAATGCCTAATTCTTAAATTGGCCACAACGTGCAAATTTGTTATCTTCTTACGAGTTTCTAAATTGAATTTTCTGCTTAACGTATAATTGTATGCCTGGTGTATTTTAACTGTTCCTGAACTGCAGAATAAAACATTAGTAGATGCCGCAAAAGGTGCATTGAAAGTATGCCTAATGCATTTTTTCTGAACCAAGTATATTTGATTTAGATTAGTGACCGTCGTTGTACCTCATACTAGTTGGCAATAATTTAAACGAGAGCTAAAGAGCGAGTGATAGAGCAGAAGCTTGATTCCTTTTGGAAGTAAGTATCGAAGCCAACCAATTACGCCTGTCACCTGAGCTAATTTTTGCAGGACATGTCGTACGTGGTAATCCCAACTCATATTCGCAGGAAAAAATATGCCCAGACATTTAAAATGATCAACTATTTCAATAGTGCGAGTACTCAGTACTATGTCTTCATGCGGTGGAATAATTTTATTTTTTGGTCGGAATATAACAGCTTTTGTTTTATTTTTGTTAATACGCATAGCATTTGCTCCTGACCATCTCTCTAGCGTTTTCATTGTGTGATTACAAGTTCTGATAAGCTCGTGAATATCATGCCCTGAAAAATGTATGCTGGTATCATCAGCATATATTATGTATTTCGCCTCGCAATTATTATTTACAATGTCATTAAGATAGATATTAAATAATAGTGGGCCTAGAATACTGCCCTGTGGCACTCCTTACAGCAAAGGTTTCACTCCGGAAATAAGAGTCACTTATCTGAACGACCTACTGTCTGTTCGATAAATAAGAGTCAATAAGCATTAAGGCTTGTCCACGAATACCATAGCAATGCAATTTCTTTAACAATATTTTATGGTTTACTAAATCAAAGGCCTTTGAAAAATCAATAAGAATGCTGAGAATGAGCGCCTTATTTTCAAATTGTTTAAGAACATACTCTTTTTGCTCCAAGAGCGCCAGTTCAACCGATTTATTTTTG
Organism: Dermacentor variabilis; assembly: GCF_050947875.1. NCBI lineage: Eukaryota > Metazoa > Arthropoda > Arachnida > Ixodida > Ixodidae > Dermacentor > Dermacentor variabilis. The sequence continues at coordinate 259,037,517 of NC_134569.1, forward strand.
CGAAAACCAAATTGATTAGGTGTAAATAAATTATATTTTTCAATGAAACTTGAAAATCGAGTGTGCAGAACTTTTTCGAAGGCCTTTGAGAACACAGGAAAGATACACACCGGTCTATAATTGCCAAAGTTATTTCGGTCACTTTTGCTATTTGCATATTTAAAGGAAAGACAGAGTTAGTTAAACAAATGGTAAAGATATCGGCTAAAATCGGTGCGATAACATCAGACACGTCTTTAACAGCATGTATTTGAATTCCGTCGATATCACAACTGGCGCTATTTTTTATACTTTTTATTGTTGATAAGACTTCGTGCGCGGTGACAGGACGCAAGTACAATGATTGAGCGTTGTGAGCACTTAAGTATTCGCACGCATCAGCCGGGGTTCCGGTCGTTATCATACCAGCGAAAAAATTATTAAATGTGTCAACCAAATCTGATCCATCCATATCTATACCGTCTGCTTCTAGTTTTGAAACAGGGGCGGTAAAGTGGCCGCGATGAAGGAGTGTGTTTAATCTAGACCACAGTACATCAGAACGATTGCCAGGAACTTATAGATATGTGGATTGATACTGAGTTCTCGTGGATCGCAAGCGTTTTGTAAGTTTGTTACGATAAAACGTTTTGTGCGCAAACAAACAGGGACGAAGAATAGGGGCAACACAAGGACGAGTGCTCGTCCTTGTGTTGCCCCTATTCTTCGTCCGTGTTTGTTTGCGCACAAAAAGTTTTAAGATGAATCTGTTCCAACTAGGCCGACTCGCAGTTATGTTACGATAAGACTTGAAGGCCAGCCAGTCCTCCGGTAAATGAGTATGTAGGAATGTTTGGTAAAGTTTATCTCTTGTTTTGATTTAATGACGCATCTCAGACGCTATCCATAGTTTTCGTGTTTTACAATTTAATCTGCGCTCTTTTAGTGAAAAATTTTAATGTTATAATCGCTTGAAAATTGCAATAAATTTATCGTAAGCATTGTTTGCGTCAAGAGATTTTCTTATATCGCTCCAATCTGTTTGCAATAGACTGTTACGAAATGCACTGAGTGCCACAGGTGTAATTAACCGAAACTTAATTATTTGAAGTTTTGGTCTACTTTGTGTCAATAGCTCCGCACATAAAAATATTGGAAGATGGTCACTGATACAACATGACAAAACACCTGACCCAATAATATTCTCAGACAAATTTGTAATAAAAAGATCTAGGACTGACACGCATTCAAGTGCCACTCTCGTGGGTATGTTGTGTTTATGAAATCATTAGACGGTATGATACATAGTATTAAAGTCACAGCTAGCAGAGCTTGTAGAACTGACGTCAATATTGAAGTCTCCCCCAGCAATTAATGTATACTTATTTTCTGCCATAAATGAAAGGAATTGATCACAAAAATCAAGAAACTTTGCAAGATCGCCATTTGGTGGTCGATAAACTGTAATCACGTTATTGTTTGCACGTTGTGGGTATGCGCGACTCTCACGCGTCCCCTGATATCTTCTTTTCCCGCATAGCTCCCGTCTCCTGCAATGCGGCTTCGCCGCGTGGCCTGGCGCCCGCGGCGGTCGGGAGTGGCTGAAGCGCAATGCGAGAGATGGATGGCGTGAATGTTGCGCTGCTAGCGCCGCCTCACGGCAGGGTTACTTGGGTGCGGGAAAGACAAGCCGCTTCCTCTTTGGCTGTGGGTCGGCGAACGCCACGGACGTCCCGTGCGTGCACCGATCCATGCTTCTACGAGACCGTCTCGTGTGGCCTCCTTCGAACGCGCCATCGTTCGCGTGACTGTACGTGCGAACGACCAGGCATTGGGATCCAGCATGGGGGCGAACATATTCGCTCGCTATCAGGTCGCGGTGAGTCGGGCTTCCTAGATTTGTTGTGCGCCCATCGGCATGTTTTGTGGATAGCAACTCGACTAGCAGGCATTGATCTATGAAAGGTGCAATAAATGCCCTTGTGATTGTTTGCACTACTGTGTTGACATTCCTTTGTCCCAAGAGCATGGGTGTGAGAACCCCACAACGTATACAAAGCATTTCATAATCAGGGGTTGTCTGGGTAAAGTAATCCAATAGCTGACATTCCATGCTTTCGCAAACCAACAAAGAAACACCCCCACCACGGCCGTGCATGCAATTTAAATAAAATGTCCTGTAATTGGACAGTGTAAAGACGTCACATTCATTAGTCCTCCAAGTTTCAGTCAGCATTATGGCGGAGTATTGGAATGAAAATTCAGTGAAAAACACTTCTAGGTACAAGACTTTATTTCTAATCGACCTCGCATTTAGGTGCACGCATCTGCATGAATTAGGAGGTAGCCGACATACAATGTCGTTAATGTCATTTGGCAGATAATAACGGTGATTGGTCATTTAAGTTACTTTCACAGAGTAACATAGCGGTGATTAGATTGTCTAGAGTTGGTTAAGGTCAGCATAGCTCCCAATGTGAACAGCACGTGCTCCTTTCTTCTTCCGGACCAGAACCTTACCGTGGCTGTACCAGACGTATTCGTAGCCTTTATCCTTAGCCATTTTCTTTTATTCTTGTAGCAGTTCCCGGCAGTGCTGCGTCAGATTCTCTTGAATAAAAACCATCGGGTCGGACTGTTTCACGTTACTTTTGTTCGTTAACCATGCATCCCTTGTTTGTTGCTGAACAAAGTGTACAATTATTCCTGGTATTGTCTCTGGTCTTGCTGGTAGCCTATGAACTGATACCACGTCCAATTCGACCACATGGAGAACTTTAAGTTTGTCAGCGACTGTGTTTAGTGATGCAATCAGGTTTTCATGCAGCACTACGTGGACCCCATGAATTTCCAAGTTAAGCCTTCTGCTTCTGTATTCTAGCTCATTTGTCTGGCGCTCAAGATCACTTTGTGCAGTTGCGCGAGTGGCATCTCTTGCCTCCAGTTCTGCTACCTTCTTTCTTAGCTCTTTAATTTCATGGTCCTGGCGATTGATTATTTTTTCAAGATCGTCAAATTTGTTTGACATGAACTGTAGACTGCTCCATCTTTTCAACCTTTTCTGTCAAAATCGGAAGACTTTCAAGCTTCTTATTAATGGAAGACAGAATTGCTTTCATATATGAACCATCATGGTTGTTACTTTCTACTGAAACTGATCCCGGACTACGGCAGGGCGGACACCACCAAGTTTCCTTCTGCGCAGCATTTTTACCTTTGCAAGATTTTTCTTTGATTCCTGCACACTTTCCTAAATGACACATGCGGCGACATTCACTACACTCTACATCACAGTCGTCAGATATAGACAGATGACATGTTGAACACAATGTTGACATTGCAAGAAGCAAAATGTTTTCAGCAGCGGAAGCAGCAACAGTACTATGCAAAATGTGTTTGACTTAATTACTGACCTGTGACAACGTGAAAACAGTGCCAAAATTAAGCAGTGATTGCAGGGTGCTGCCGCCACTTGCCAAACTGCCAAAATGACCGCCGCCGCAGGAAGGAAGGCTATTTATCTTGATGTGGTCCACTGAAATGGTGCCTGCGCAGTAGTCCCGCTGTACAGTGCAGCGCGGTCAGGTTGGTCGAAGCTTCCGAATATGTAGGCAGATGATCCTTTTCGCAGCTGACCACGATAGTGAACTTTCCACGGGCCCAAGCGGCAGGCACTGCTACGTCCGAAACAGCATCTATTCCTGCGACAACGTGAAGACAGTGCCAAAATTAAGTGGCTATTGCAGGGTGCTGCCGCCGCTGTCGAAATCTATTTCTATTTTGTCCGCAGTAATTCAGTTATAGACTCTTCTCGGCTGTATTTGGAAAAAATGGAACGTATGGCTCTTCTCTGTATCCTTTCAAGGGCGTCAATGTTGATTTTGGTAAACGGGTCCCAAATAACGCATGAGTATTCCAATTTGGGTCGAATAAATGTGATATTGGCTAATGATTTTACTTCATGAGATGCATGTTTAAGCTTATGGCGAAGGAGACATAGCTTTCTGAAAGCAGCAGAGGCGGTAGCAGCAATATGGCTATTCCAATTTAGGTTGTTAGTAATTGTAATTCCAAGATACTTGTACTCACTCACTTCGGCCAAGGGATCTTGGCCAATAGAATAAGAAAATCTCAGGGGTAGTTTTTTGTTTTTTATACGTAGCAGCACAGATTTATCTGAGTTATGTTTCATTCCCCACTTGTTGCTCCACTCAAGAATGTTGTTTAAGGCTAAATGAAGAGATAGTTGATCACGAACTGTAATAATATCGTTAAAAATGATACAGTCGTCTGCGAACAGACGAATATTGACAGGGGCCTCTATTACATCAACTATATCGTTACAATAAATAAGAAATAGTAGTGGGCCAAGCGTGCCATATGTCATGCCATATGTAGTGCCATGCTCCTTTCTGCAGCCTCGCCGGCTGGTTTCCTTTTGGGTGGCATAATAGGAATAAAATACAGAATGCCGACCAAAATGGGGTTGTCTAAAATATTAAAGGATTGGGCTTTCACACGGAAGCCTTGTTCCCTGAGCTGAGAGGCAAAAAACCCTCAGCTTAAATCTGCATCAAAATTGCTTCAGGCATCTTGCATATGTTGGCGGGAGATTGCCATCGTTTCGATTAAAGGGAAGCTGAAGAGTGTCGAATTCAATAAGACGCTCATATACGGATGCGCGAACCTTGTAAACCATGCAGGTAAAATTTTGGGGGGGGGGGGGGGATTTTTCACTTAGGAGCAACGCAATCGTCGGTTAAAATTGCGCTGTAGCTCCGCCCCCCGTCGAGCGCCGCGCGCTGCTGCTGATGCTGACGATGCGAGCGGAGACCGGAAACCGCGGCGTAGTGACGTCAGCACTGGTGTTCCGTTCCTTCACACTCTCTGCGACCATGCCTGACCGGGCTTGTTTCTGTGTGCATGCTGTCCTAATCTGCTTTGCTCAACCCTACATTCCTTTGTTTGTGTGTATATAGGAGTGGTAGTTGACGTGCGCAGCATCAATTGAACTTGCAGGCCGATCATGTCGGCGTTCTGTGCAGCCTACGCTTGCACGAACACCAGCGGCCACGATGATGTTCCGATGTTCCATTAGTTCCTGCAAGACAAGAAGCTTTCAGCTAAGTGGGAGGCTGCTGTGAAACGAAACAACTTCAAGCGTTCAAGAACAACAGTGTTGTGCTCTAACCACTTCTGTGACGATTACTACCAGAGTTTATCAGTAATGCGTGCTTTGGGTTCTCCTTCGTGTTAGCACTCTTAACGGAAGGTGCATGTTTATCTCCCACCCTTGACACAGGTTTCATCGATAAGCGCCGCGAATTTTCTATTCGCACGTGTGTTGTGAAAGCCTGCATGCAGCTACCATAACGCAGTGCAAGCATAAAGTTTGCATGTGTTGGAAGGACTGCTCACGCCAGAACGCTGCGCTCCCCCTTTTCTCGCACACATAGAGAAACCGACCATCTCACGTAGCTGACGGAATTCGTCGGTTACGAGTAGCGTACGGATGGCGCACTGATGAAGGTTCTAAACTACACATGCTACAACAGCTGGTAAATTTTTCCCGCGTTTGAACCGTCTGTGTAGATTGCCGACAGCTTTGGGGCAGCGCCCAAATGCCGAAGATCGCCTCACCGCTTACGTTCTACGAGGAGGCATGCAGGAACATAACACTACAGTTGTTTGCCTGGAAACATACTCACTGGAACGCTGAATGCAGCTTAGCAAAAAACATACTCGCCAAAGAACATTTCGAACACAAGGAGATGCTAACACTTCGCCTTCATTCGCGTGGAAAGCAGTGCTTGCACCAGCATTTTTGCTTCTTGGAGAGGCCCGCTCTTTGCAATCGGCTCGTACATGTAGGGAGTAAAGTATAAACCCCTTACAAGTGATCTTGCATGCGACAGCTACAGCGTGACAAGTGAGGCGATGGCTGTCACGTTCACTCGTCGCCTGCGAACCGAACTCCACGCGAGCGACGGCTTTGAGAGACGACTTCCCGGTATGAGCGCAGCAATATACGCGCCGAAACTAGCGCGACGCATGATTTATCAATTTAAGTTGATGTATTTTACTGAAAAAGGAGCATAAAATATTTCTGAAGGTCTTGCACTAGGTTCTTATTCTTGCACGTGTAAAATTCAATAGTTTGCTCGTTCCGTGCAACAAACAGTAGTATTTGAGTTATGTACATCCAATTCCGGCTTCGCACTATTGGCTAGTTGCTCATAGCACTTCTGGGCGACGAGTGATGAGTTCTAGATTTCTATAACCGAGCGATCGAGCGACAACACCGAGCGATCTGTTCAAGCGATGGCCCGTTTTGTCGCTCGAAGCTGTCGCCCGTCACCATCGCGCGCAATATCGCTCTTGTGGAGTTCGGACTTAACGCCGAACTCCTCAGAGAAATGCAACCTCTCAAAATTTTCAATGACTGTCTCAGCAAAACAGCACCAAACTACCTTGCACCATGCTTTGTGTGTAGCGGCAGCAGTCGGTCCGGATGAACATCATTGTTGACGTCACGAGGCGCCCAACCAATCACAGGTGGAAACGAGGCGTGCGAGCTGGGCGTGTCTGCTGCTGCACTTTTCGTCGAAATAAAATATGTTTGCGCATTCTTTCGCTCAATTTTGATGCAATATTCGAATTCAGAGGGTTGAGAACTACGACGTACTGCTCTTCACTCATCTTTTCTGGAAAAGCTCGCAGCTTCCCTTTAAGCGTGTGTGCGGTTGTTTGGATAGTCAGGGATTCCAGATACAGTCGCTTTGTCCAGTTCTTTTCTTGGGCGATGACTGAAGCTTGGCTGCAGTTGAAATTGTGCTGCTTGGCTTTTGCGTGCTCAGCGAGTCCACTGGAAGTGACTTTTTTCTTTTTCACGTCGTTCATGTGCTCCTTTAGACATCGTTCAATATTGCCACTTTCACCAATATAGATATAATCGCAGTCTGCACACGGTATCTTATATGCACTGCGAGGAAACTTTTCCTTTCCTAGTTTGTCCTTGACGTTGACATGCTCTTTTCGTAACTTGCGGCTGGGAACATGGGTGACTTGCACATTATATTTATGCAGGACATGTGCCAAAGCTCCGCTGATGCTGGGAACATATGGGATGGTGGTGCAGCGTTGGCCGGAGGCATCACGTGGTTCCCTAGGGCACAAGGCTCTTTTTTTCCAAAGAAACAATAAAGCTTTTTGGGTAGCTGCACATGCCGAGCTCATATCGAATGCAGGCCAAATCAGAAACTAAACCTGCTGGCTTGCTACAAATCCTTTGGGCTTTCTGTATTAATGATAAAGCCACTGACCGCTTGTGGCCCCCTGGGTTTACAGAAGTGAAGTGCAGATACCGCCCTGTGCGGTGTGCCTGTCCTTCCTGTGGACTTTGAAAGACAACCACTGTCTGTCCCTTTCTACCACCACGTCCAGAAGAAGTAGCCATCCAGGGTCCTCCTCTTTGACAGTGAAATTTATGGCTTCCTCAATGCTATTTAGGCGATTCGTGAAGGCAGCCAGGGCATCTTTCTTTATGATGCAAAAGCAATCATCAACGTAGCAGCAGAAAACTTTCGGAGGAGGATAAAAGGAAGCCAAAGCCCAAACGAAAGTCCCTTTTCATGGTTTCTGAAACTTTCCGGTTAAAAAATAAAATTGTCCATATGTCAAAAAACCTTTAAAATTAGAATGATGTCCCATTTGAAAGCTTCATCTAGGTGATCTACACCAAATAAAAATATATTGCACAGCAGCAGCAAAATACATGAACCATTGCAAAGCCATATTGTTATGGGGATGTTGGGTGTACATATAGAAAGACTGTATTTATAATATATACACAAGCAGAGTCAGACTAGTTAAGATGGCTGACCAGCAACAACACGCAGCAGCCAGCGTCTTGCGATCTTCTTCCTTCCTCTTCTTTTATCATTCTATAACAGGACCCCCAGGTGCTGAAGCACCGTCTCAGCACATCTTAAGCAATGAATTGCGAGCAAAGTATAGCTTCAGCCACGAAATGGACACGATGTCAACAGGCATCGGACTTGAGGATAGATCAAACTGTAATGACAAGATCTCGTAATTGACGTCGTTAACTTGACGGATGGATGGATGGATGGAAGATATGAGCGTCCCCTTTGAAATGGGGTGATGGCAGTTGCCACCATGCTCAGCTTTTTATTTTTGTTTAACTGTGTTGGAAGTTATTAAAATTCACCATTTTCTTTAAATACGTCTTCCTACACTTTTAACCTTATGTCACCTCTCTGCTTTTGAGCCACCAATGCTCCAATCGCTTTTTGCTAATTTCCACCGCATATTTATTTATATGACTATTGTTATCTCTGAACCTTAGGGCGTGAATGTGCCCGCATCGACATCAGGATGGATACCATCACATTTTAATATGAGGTGTTCTATTGTTTCTACAGATTTACAACACACAGTACATGTGTCTTCTTCTTCGTTAAATTTAGGATGTAGGACCTCATAAAGCCCTGTGTAGTGAGAGAGAAGCTTCTGGGAGAGGCCGACTTGACGACATGGTGACCAAATGAGCACCTAAGCACCTGGGTCAAACTTATCACAATAGCACCGGTCGTAACGCTCTTTTTGTGTTTGCTGCGAGGCTAATAAATGAGATTGAGAAACTTGATGCACCATGTGAGTACGATCGTTGACTTCACAAGCCTACTCAATTGCAACACATGGCACAGAAGGGAGGATGGTGTCAAACGGCAGCGTGGGGTCACGACCATACAAAAGATAAAAGGGTTAATATCAGATTTGCATCTTCCTCACTCTGGGATGGGCACACTTCTGTGGATAGAGAGGAGCAAAGGCTTCAAGCAAGCAGTGAAAGCACTAGTTGCACCATTCCTGCAAGGGTGAGGGCCAATAGTGCCACTTTACTGAAGTGTCTCATGGTCTTTGGCTGCCACCATATGAGACCTCTGATTTTCGCTGTCATGCGAAAAACATCCTTTAGTCCCTCCTTGGGCTTTTTCAGTCAGGGTATCCTCCGTGCCCACCTAACTGGTGCCTGTATTGTAAGAAAGCGTTTCTCTTTGACATCGCACATTCTCTCCTCTTCTATACACCAGATGGCAGTCTAGCTTACCATTCTGTGTTCTGCGCCAGGTAGCATTATTAATGCGAAGCATTCTTTGCCTCATACTGAGCACTTCACAGTAAGTTCCTGCGGCACCTCATTTTGGGCCTCTTCAATAAAACAAGTTACATGTCCAATGGTAGCTAGATACAAACCAGTGTACTCCCAGCACAATAGCTCAGTAACCCACTGTGAGAGCTGTGCCAAGTGCTCTTATTGTAGAGCTCTCACTCCACCGTTGGATTCCTACTTTTGTCTGCCCACAGGAGTGCATCGTCGTGCTCACAGCCACTCACACAAACGTCACTCAGACTCTAGAGTGGCTCTGAGTGAGTTGACTCGTGAATGAGTGTGTTGACCTGTATACTTCACTGTCAGTGGTTTTGTTATGCTTTCACTGAGAACAGTGATAGCAGTGATAGACAGAAACAGAAGCATATTAAAAAGATAGGCAAAGTTTGGCGCAAGTGAGCTATGAGCCGATGTTTAAAAAGCAGCAAGCTGGTTTTGGAGGGAAGCAGCTTTCTTCTATTGCCTTTTTTGGCAAAATGAAAAGTACTCAAAAGCACTGTGGCAAGCAAAGTAGGAACACAATGATGCAGAGGAGTACAGGGCACGATAGTCATTGATGGCAACTGCTTTGAAAATACCTTGGATTAGAGTTAAACTTGCATGAGAAAAGCTCTGGTTTAGCCACTTTATGCAGTGTCTTATGTCATGGCCCAGAAAACAGTCTTACACTGTCGGCACCACCTACAACTGCACACTGTGAACCTTGTCGAGCCAGGCAATTGATGTAGCTAGCAGAGAAACATATTTTTTCACTGCAACATCAGACTGCTCGGTATATTGTGCTTTGTGACCACTTTGTTCTCTGTTGTGTAATGTCAGCCTCGTTAATTTCATGCAGTGACCATGCTGACTGTCCCGTGACTGGCTGCAATTGCAAGTGCTCGGCTCTGGACAGTGCTGCAGTTCATACTGCCCGTAACATACGCAGTGATTGAGGACAGTGGTTCGCTGCTTGTCTTCTTCACCTCGACCCCAGTGAGCACTGCCCCTCAACTGCTCATTTTATAACCGGCTACTGTCGGCTTTTGTTTGAAGGCACTGGAATGGAGGCATGCTCCTCAAAACAACTCATAGCAGTAATTCCCAAGGACCTTTCCAAAAAAGCTTTTGAGTTGTGGCGTGTTTCTGGAATACTGAAATAAAGTATGCATCTAGTTTTTTCTTTTCTTTAACAGAGCCCTGTCAGCCTATTCCTTACAATATAAAGCTTCAATCCCTTGAAAGCACAACAAACAATAAAATTGTGAAATAAGAACAATAAAAATGCATTGAAAATGATAGAAATGCGTTGGCAACAATGAAATGCATCACCAACTAGAGCAACTCCGGCACTAAGGTGCACTCTAACTAAGGTCTGAATCTGAGCAATGCCACATGATTGAAGGGAACAGTGCAAGCCGAACAGTTATAGCAAACCAAAAGCAGTCGCACTTGTTTAGATACAAACATTGTAACACTTGTCGTAACTGCACTGTCAAACTCACCGTCAACCTCGTCATCGTTGAAAAGCATTAAGAAGCGATGCTCACGCTTGAAATTCAAATTACGCGCACAAGATATGCGAACTCGCGAACACTATGATATGCTAGTGCATAAGTGGATTGGGTTGACTTGCGACGCTTGCTCGCACCTCTCACGTACCTAATCAATGTGGTGTTACCACTGGTTTCTGCATTTCACTTGTTTATTACTACGCGCTGGTTCTGCAAGAAGTGGTGTCAAAGTGAAAGTTCTGCAAACGCGCTGCCTGCTTTGCATGTCCAATGCTGGTACAGCTACGCATGCGGCACCGCACCAACGCATATCATACATTACATTCCCTCTGGGTCAGTCAGTGTTCACGGCACCCACCGTGATTGCTCAGTGGCTATGGTGTTGGGCTACTGAGCACGAGATTGCGGGATCGAATCCCAGCCGCGGCGGCTGCATTTCAATGGGGGTAAAATGTGAAAACACCTGTGTACTTAGATTTAGGTGCACATTAAAGAACCCCACGTGTCTAAATTTCCGGAGTTCTCCACTATGGCGTGCCTCATAATGAGAAAGTGGTTTTGGCACATTAAACTCCATAATTCAATTTTAATGTAATTGTTCACGACTCTTCAACACACATGCCTGCTAAATGTTTTTCCTGTGAGACAATCATACTCAAGTCTTATGTGAAGCATAAACGCGAATGTACAGGCTCAATTTACAGAAGCATAACAAAACATTCAAAAAAGCACCGGCTATGGCTGATGAGTGCCGCTGCACACTTCACAGCATGACTACCATTCATTCTGTAAAGGCTGCCATCAAACCTGCACAGCATTATCATTGATCTCGAAAAATTACCTATGCGTGTGAAGCTGCAAGCTCAATATGAAGTTTCATTGGGTCTCCACACAAAATTAAACCCTTTAGTGCATGAAATTCTGCCAAACCATGTGATCTCATTAAAACTTCATGAAGCTTCACCGCCCTACACAAGCATTGCATTAAAGCCCACGACAGAAGTAAGGCACCATGAAATCAAATGAATGCGTACACAGTAAACTTGTGCTTAAGGTAAATGTAGCCATTTGCTGCCACTCCGCTCAAGATTCAGTCTTAGAGCGTGAAATTCGGTCATATTGTGCGACATCGTTACAAATTTGTCAAACTTCACCACACTGCCCAAGCATTGAAGTAAAGTCCTTGACAGAAGCAACACATCGCAGAATCAAATGAATTAATCAACAGTGCGCCTGTGCTTAAGGTGAATGTAACCATTTGCGGCCGCTCCGCTCAGGATTCAGTCTTAAAGCGTGAGATTCAGTCATATCGTGCAACATCATTACAAATGTTTCAAACTTCACTGCACTGCACAGGCGTTGTGGTAAGGCTAGCAGCAGAAGTAGGGCTGCATGAAATCACATGAACGCACAGGCAACTCTTCAACTCCAATCCTCCAACGCAATCCTTCAACGCTTGCGCTTGATGTGCAGTGAAAACATTCTCTGCCGCTCTGCACGAGTTTGCATCTCAATGTATCTTTTTTTGTGAAAACCAGGTGATGTTGTTACAACTCTGTCAAGCTTCACAAGACTATGCAAGCGTTGCCATAAATCTTGCAGCAGAAGTAGCTAAGGTTTTAGTAAACTTAATGAATACATGGGCAGCGTTGAAGCGCAGTCAGTGGATGCAAACATTCATTCTCTCTTTGCACGAATGTCTGTGCATAGCTGTTTGAAACGAAGCAAGTTCTGTGCAGTGCAGTATTAGTTATATCAACATTTACACACTTCACCGCAACACATAAGGATTATAAAGCTTGTGTGCTATAGTCAAAATACAAAAAATAGTGAATCAATAAAAATCGTTTTTATACATGAGATTAATGAAAATATTCCATGCTTTTTTGCACTCAAATCACAGTGCTGTATAAGGAAAAACAAAATTTCAAAGAACCCCTAGTAAATATATGCAACTTTCAGACAATAGCATGTATGCCAAAGGCAGAATCAGCTGTCAAAATTAAGATGTATCCTTCAACTCTTTACAGTCTGTCGCTCCCTTTGTTCCAAGTATGCAAAGCACTGTGAGCTCTCTATGCTACAGCCTTCTTGGCGCAACGCTTCTCTGTCATTTCGTCAGAGCCATTGCTGAGAAAAAAAATAACACAACCAGTTCTATTATCCGAGCTTGCCGTCAGACATTACCACCATCTTGGAGTCCCCAATTCTTGACTTTATGTCAAGCAAGCTCCACCTCTCCAGCTTTCCCCTGCCTCCAAGCAGTCCTTTTCCAAATTTTTTGCTTATTATATTGTTACATGTAGCTGAAGCCCAATGCTATATACACTTTATTTACAGGGACACTAACGGAAGGCCAAAATGGCGACGCTATATCAAGCGGGCCCACGTCGTCTTCCTCTTCCTCAGTGCAGCCACACTCGGAGAAGAGCGCAGCCACACTCGGTCGGAGAAGGAGCATGGCGAGACGGGGGCGAACGAGATTGACGACGGGAGGGAGAAGGCGAGCGGGAGTAGCGGGGTCGTGTCAAAGGTGTCGCAGGGTCAGTTGATGGAGCGGGCATAGAAGGGGCGAAGGAAAAGGATGCGCTAGAGGGGCGAGAGTGGTAATTAGGAGAATAGCGTGTCGGAGAAGTCCGGCGGCAGTGGTGAGCGACATCTCCAATGCGTCGGCAGTTAAAACAGATCGGCTTGTCGTCCACGGTTCGCCATTCGGAGGGGTTGCGCTGTCCGTAAGAGTAAGAAGGGCGCGGTGGGGCCGTACGTGGAGAGAGAGGTTCCGAGCATACGGAACGAATGGAGTGCAGGCCGACGTTGAACAGCCCTTGACGGACAATAGCCTAGATCAAGGAGATTGTCACCGGAGAATGATCCGGTGATGGGAATGAAAGGGCCGCCGGTTGTGCCGCTTCAACCTCACGACGAATGATGCGGGTCAAGTTGTCACATCGCGACGGCTGGTGGAAGAGGTCCTCACAGGATGACGTAGCAGCTGTGTTGGGAAGTCGCTGATGTGCTGGGATACCCGGCGGCTTTTAGCATGCTCGAGACGGCGGCACTCCTTGAGGATCGTATCGATGCTGGTGACGTTCGTAAACACCAGTAAATTGAAGGCGTCGTCAGCAATGCCTTTGAGGACGTGATTAACCTTATCATCCTCAGACATGGTCGGGTCAGCCTTGGCACAAAGGGCCAAGACGTCGAGAATGTACGACACGTAGGACTCGGTCGACGTCTGCACACGTGTGGAAAGGGCTTTCTTGGCATTGACTTGGCGACCGAACGGATTGCCAAACAGGTCGCGGAGCTTCTCTTTGAAGAGATCCCAGCTTGAGATCTCCTCTTCATGAGTCTGGAACCATGCAAGTGGAGCTCCGTCGAGGTAACAAAGAACGTTCGCAAGCATAATACAGTCGAACCCGACTATATCGAACCCGTTTACATCGAATTATTCTATATATCGAACAATTTCTGGACACGATATAGTTACAATGAGTATATATCGCAAAAATTACGGTTACATCGAACAAAAATAGCAGCGACACCCGATATATCGAACGTCAAGCGGCGGAAAGTGCCCCCGGAAGTTGGCTTTCCCTCGCGGTGGCGGAGAAAACCCGGCTGCGCGGCTCCATCCAACCGCTCTCCCTACCGTGACCGCGCCCGACCGCACTGCCTCAAGACGAGCCGTCGGCACCCCCCCTGCAAAAAATGATCCTGGCCCGCCCGCAGCGCTTGCTCAGACAGCCAATCAGATGCTCTTGTGCCCTCGTCGTGCAAGATGGCAAAAGTGCGAGTTGTCTCGCTGTTTTTGTGTGCGCCTTGTAGGTCTTCTCCCGCAGTGTTGCCGTGATGAAGCGGCAGAATTTGCCTTTCGTCGTGAAGCTCGCAATCATAAATCGTGTCGAACGCGGTGAGAAGTCGGACGTCCCCGCAGAGCACAAGATTCCGAGGAGCACTCTCGGCACGATCTTGAAGAATAAGGGGGGGATTAGGGCTAAAGCGTCCAAACTCGCGACCCGGTGCCCGTGGCGCCCGACCCGTACGCACGGCCGCGTACGAGTGCTTAATCTGAAATTGCTTCAGCCGTGCCGACTTCCGCGTGCTCGGTGATGACCGTAAATTGTGATGAGTGCGACGAAGCCGTTGCCAGTGTTGCCGAAGTTTGGAGCGAACTGTCAGAATTTCCGGAAGCTGTTGACGAATCAACGGTGGATGAGTTTGTGAGCGCAAATGATGTGTCGCGACCACGGGAGAGCCCGAAAACGAAGACTACATTGCCAACATCGTACCGAGCACAAGTGAAAGTGGGCACAATGAGGAAAGCAACGACGGTCCCACATCCTCCGAAATGATTGGTGCGCTCGCAATAGTCCGGTGCTTCTGCGCGAATGCGGAAAGTTGCGGCCTCAGCTGCTCCGACTCCTTAATGTGGAAAAGTGCGTGCGTCGCAGGCAGCGAAATTGCCAAAGCAGAAGAAAATGCAGGACTATTACGTGCGAAACTAAGCTAGTTTAATCAATAAAGTGATTTTATAAATGGTATGTGCTTTTATGACATCAATTATTTAGCAGGCTTATATCGAATTATGCTCTATATCGAACTGATAGGCGTTTTTTTGCGAGTTCGATATAGCCGGGTTCGACTGTAGTCGGATCCCACCTGTGACTGGTGCTGATACATTCGTATAAGCGGAGCCAGTCGTCAACATCAGGACTGCCGACTCCGTTGAAAACACCAGGATCCCGAGGGGGGGAAACGGCGACCGAGGTCGGGGCTGCAGGTGGAGACGGTTGTGTAGATGTAGTGCCGCCAGGAGGAGCCGAAGTTGCACTGTCGTTGTTGCGACCGCTGCGAAGCTCCATGACGGGTACAGGGAATGTCCACCTCCACCAAATTAATGTTACGTGTAGCTGAAGCCCAATGCTATATACACTTTATTTACAGGGACACTAACGGAAGGCCTAAATGGCGACACTATATCAAGCGGGCCCACGTCGTCTTCCTCTTCCTCAGTGCAGCCACACTGTGGCGGCCGTTCCATAGCAATATAAACCAAGAAGTTATTCACATATTATGTAAGCCTCATTGAGCAGTGATAAGTGACTTTGTTCTCATGCACTGAAACCTAAGCTTTTTATTGTTGCGATTTCAATATTCAATAGGCATGCTTGAATATTGAAATTCTCTAATTGAATCAACAGCAATATTTAAGAAAAATTATCTCTGAACATCGAATCGAATACTCAATATTCCCAATTTCTAAAATAGTGAAATGAAGAATGCTGTGGAGTCTTCAGCAAAAGAAGGCTTGTTGGCCAAGCCTTTTTTACAAGCTTTTTAGTTCACCTGACATCTAACAACTAGATGTCAGGTCAACTAAGAAGCTTGCAAATTAGAAGCAAAGGAATGTGCGATCATATCGGGTGCACACTGACCATGTCACAAATAAGAAAAATGAACAGCACGTCCCAGACACATGCAGTAGAGTATAGTAGAGTATGCAGCTCAGTGCAGGAGCTAAAGACAGTACTGCAGCCCCACATATCATTTTGAAAGAATCCAAACATATGGCGAGATTGACCAAACAATAAATTGCTTTGTCTAATTAGACACAGCAAATGCAAAGTCTGCCTAAGGCAGGACACGCTCACACAACTATAGCATATAAATGACCTCCTCCATATTTTTGTTCAGGAACTGTATCATCTGTGCAATGATCACAGTTATCCTGCACCAGGATCATTCAACGATTCTCCATTTATATCAAGACTACCACCTTGTAGACTGCAATAACTGTTGTTGTTCCTTAAAGTATTTGAACAAAACAAGTGTGCTATTCCACAACTTCAAATAGTGAATTCTCGAATCGAATTCAAAAAATAGCAAATAGAAATTGAATAGCAAACACTATTTGATCCATATTCGAAATTTTGAATATTTGCACACTCCTATAATGAAATTGTGACATTGGTTTGTAATTGCAATATATATATATATAGCAAATTCTCTATTAAAAAATGTGGGTCAGCACCCACATGCATCTCATTTCACAGCCAGTCAGCCAGCACTTAATTTCCTTGCATTGCTGCTGTTCACTGTGTCCTTTATACATTGCCACACTTGCACTGATACTTGCTACTGGACAGGACGATTTGACGTGCAGCATGGTCTATGATATCTTATATATTAACAAGGAATAGTTGATGCTAGAAATTATCGGTTATTATATTTAATATGCAATATTTTGGTACTCTATAAGAGTACCAAAGTGGGTGCCAGAGGAAAAGAGGGCAATAATGTGCAGCGGACAATTGGGAGGTGTAATTTGAGACAGCATAATTCACTGGCATAGAATGGAGTTAGCTAATGCAAAGCACGGATATGATTGAAGCTTTGAGTCCTGCAGCAAACGTAAATTGGTTAATGAAGATAATGATGACCATGTATGCCCTTTACAAAACATGGGAGCTTGAGCATTACAACTAAATGTACCCAGGAGTTCAGATTGGATTCAGATTGTACTTAGGTGCAGAGGATGGCCTGTCTGTCCTGCCAGATGGTGCCCAGCTTGTCTCTCCTCACAGGCACTAGTTGTGGACGGTGGTGACAACTGATACAGTCAATGCATACAATAATGCAGAACATAATCAAAGTAATTTTTGAAACATGGAAGACTTTTGTCTACCACAGCAGGTAACAAAAGTGGTACTCATATTTTTGTGTCTGAGAAGCAAGTGGATCGTTTTCATATTGGATCCTAGCTGTGCTTCAAACCATGGTGTGCCACATGGCTCTGTTCTGGCCCCCTTGCTCTTCATCATTCGTCTTGCATGGAGGCTACAAGACATCACAAGCACTGAGTTTTTTATCTGTGCTGATGAAGTGACAATCTGATCAATGTATGAGAATCTTGATATGCAATGTAAACAGCTGCGAAATGCTCTGGATGTACTTCCCGAATATGCAAATACTGTTGGTCCCGAACTGTCAATAGGAAAGTCCTGCTACATTCATGTTACTAACAATTAAGATAAGGAAAAGTAAGGTCAGTCTTTGAAACTGACTTTAAGCTAGGAACCAAACCATCAGTCATTCCAAAAATGAAAGAGTTGCCTCTCCTTAGCCTTGGAATACATCATTTGAGTTCAGGCTCGAACTAGCCTAAGCCAGTCTTGGAAGTCATTGACCTTGACATTGAACTTAGTATGCAGAGTTCAGCCAAGGGCAGGTGGAGCTCGCACTGAGGTGACACACCAACTTGCAAGTTTTGTAATTTGACCATGTATCACATATCAAGCACATTTTCATTGACTGAATGCTCAGCAGTGGGCTAGACTGGGTGTCACCATCCGAGAAGTGAGGGCAATAATGGTGCTGAATTTTGTCTTATCTCAATCCAAATGCTTAAATTGCATGCCCAGCTTAACACAATTATGGAACTTGTCATTCTTTGCAAGCATATAAGACAGCTACAATAACAGATCTCTCTGTTAGTTGCAGCTCTCTCTTCTCATTTCTACAGAGATCCTCCCATAAACATGACATTTTCTTACCTCCTGCTGTATGGCACCATACTCTTATGTTAACACTAATAAAAGAATAATGTTTCAGAGAAGTAACCATGCAGATATTTCTTACATGAGATATCAGGGTCCCTAGAGGACGTTGTGCAATTTACTCAGACTATGATGTTCAGAGCAACAGAGGATGGGTTGCCGTCATCATCCCATTTACAGCATTAAAAATGATTTTTTCTTTTTATGCACACACCTGACCATTTGACACAAAAAAGGCTTATTGCAAAACTGTGACACACTAATTAGGCACGCTATGAGATGCTGTCACACTAAATCACCTAGGAAAGTTGAATATTCTAGACAGCAACGAAGGGAAGAAAAATTGAGACCTTGAAACTATGGGCAGGCTGGCGTGTACTTTCGGGCTCTTAATTTATTACTGTGAGGATACTCTGCATTCATGCGAACTTCATGCGAACAATTTGGAGACTTCTGTTCTTTTAAAACCAGGTGAAGGCACATTCACTGTTTTTCATGCAAGCGTGCGTAGTATTCGCAAGCACTGGAATGAATTTTGTGTCCACGCTGGTGCTGTACGTGATATTGCTGATGTTTTTGTCTTAACTGAAATTAATATTGGGCAGGAACATACTGGCCTCTTTCAACTCCAAGGTTATCACAATCATTTTTTGACGCGCAAGGACGGCCGTGGCGGTGGAATTGCCATTTTCATTAAAAATTGTTGGATTTCAAGTCCTCTGAACATAACTTTCACAAGTGCTGAATCGCTAGCCCTTCGTATTCACACACGATCTTTTGTCATCACATTGCTCGCTATTTATAGGCCGCCAAATAAAAGTGTTAGAAAGTTTGTGGACGAATTGCATCTACTTGCTTTTCCATCTGGTCACGTGTGCATGATAGGCGATGTTAACATTGACGTGCTGAAGAAAGAACGACACATTGTAGCTGATTACTTGAACACGCTTGCTGACATTGGAATAGATTCTATTATCAACCTTCCCACACGTGTCGAAATTTTGGGCACATCGCTTGTGTCTTCATGCATAGATCACGTCAATGTTCGCATTGAGAACGACCAGGTACTTCCGTTTATTATTGAGCAAAAGCTATCCGATCACTTCTATGTTGGGTGTAGCTTTCTATCGACTCAGCATGCTGCGGCTAACAACCCAGTATCACAGATAGAGGTTATTGATAAAAGAAAGCTGGACTCGTTGTTGCAAGGCTACGACTGGAAATCTTTCCTAGCAGAAGTTCCTGCCAGTCACCTGTATAAATCTTTCCTAGCAGAAGTTCCTGCCAGTCACCTGTATAAATCTTTTATTGCCGTTTATACGCAGGCAGTGCACTCTTGCAAAAACGTAGTCGTCTTAAAGCAACGAAAGCCGAAATGCCCGTGGATAAATGGAAATGCTCTAACCGCGTTAGCTGAAAAAGAACTAGTCTGGGCGCGTTGTCGGCGCTCACCTAATAATCAGTATCTTCGTGAAGCTTATAAGATGGCTCGCAATAAAGTCACTGCTGTGCTTAGAGGTGCCAGGCGACAGCACTTCCAAGGTAAATTTTCTGAATTTAGAAATAACCCGTCCAAGACTTGGTCCGTGGTTAACGAATTAAGGGGTCGTCCCCGGAAAGGCGCATACCAAACTATTGCGAAGAATTTCGGTCCACCATCTATAACGTTAGCAGACCAATTTAATTCCTTTTTCTCGTCTACTGCAGCAAGCTTGTCCGGTAATACGGCTAGTTAGTGTATGCCACAATCAGTAGTTGACTCTGCATTCCTGCCTGAGTGTACCGAGGATGATATTCGCTATATTTTATTTAACTTAAAACAGCACAAGTTGGTTGGATTAGATGGTGTATCTGTGGACGTCCTTCGCAGAAATTTCGAGGCCCTGAAGAATGTTCTTTTAGCAATTATAAATAACATTATAACCACAAAAGAAATACCGCCTGGCCTCAAGGAAGCGCTTGTAGTTCCTCTCTTCAAAAGAGGACAGGTCAATGTTGTCACAAACTACAGGCCAATTTCGATACTTTCGTGCATTGCTCTTATACTTGAAAAGCATATTTTTCACGTAATGCAGAGCTTCATTGATGCGCACAACATAATGTTGCCTAATCAGTACGGATTTACTTGTGGGCGTGGCACTAGATTAGCATTAGATGAATTAACCGATTTCCTCAATAATACTCTTGAAATTAGTGCATTCGCTTGTGCATTATTTCTAGATGTATCAAAAGCTTTTGACTCCGTCAACCATGAAATTTTACTTTGTAAACTTCATAGCTATGGCTTCCGAGGGCCTTTTCTAACTTTCCTTGAGAATTATTTGCACGGTCGAATTCAAGTAGTAGTTCTCGGAAATATTAAAAGCAAACCTAGACAGTTGAGCGCTGGAGTTCCCCAAGGGTGGATTTTAGCTCCCCTTTTATTCAACTTGTACGTTAATGATCTCAGTCAAGCAATTTTTCGCTGTCGGGTGTTTCAATACGCAGATGACACGCTTTTAGTATCTCGTCATACTAATTACTTTCAAGCCGTGGCTGAATTACAAACTGACACTACAAATGTTATCAGTTGGTACCGTAAAAACTTAATTTCTATTAACCAGAATAAAACTAAATTAGTATGTTTTCACGATCCGCTGAAATCTATTCCTGTCATCACTCCACTGTTTCTTCATTCTCCTCTGTGTAACAATTGCTCTTGCTCTCCTATTCCATACCTCTCAAGTGTCAATTATCTCGGTGTTCATTTCGATTCTAACATGTCCTGGAACACTCACTTGGCTAACGTTTGTGAATGGCTGCGCAAAATAGCCTGCCTACTGCATTCTATTAAAGCACTATGCCCAATTTACGTAAGGAAAACAATAGCACATGCATTAGCGTACAGTGTGCTGAGATATGGAATCTGTTCTTTTTATTTCTGTTCAGTGTTTTGGCGCAATAAAGTTGATTCTTTACTAAAATCCATAATTCGGGCGGTGATGTATGGTGTGCACATTACTAACAATTGCAGTCTTTTTTCATGCTCGCACATGCCCTCGTTCAGGCTGTTATTCAAAGAAACGGTAATCCATTTGTATATATGGAACAATGAGTTCTGCCTCCCGTATGTCCCCGCCAGAGCATTACGTACACGCGACCGCTTTACCTTACCAAGAGTACGGACAAGATATGGCAAACGTGTCCGTGCCTTCTATGTACCTGATGTGTTAAATGACCTGCCAGATAAAGTTTTATCTTACAGCACACGGAAAGAAGTTAAATCTTATATTTTTGATTTGTATGTGTAATTTCGTTTCTTTCCTTTCTTTCTTTCTTTAGTTTTATTTTGAGTCTTGTACATAATTGATTTACTGTGCCGCTCCCTGGCTTGCTCCATTCTGCCGAGCGCTGCCCCACAAGCCCATTGTTGGCTTGGGCAGGCTCGTATTTGTATGTCATTTTCGAAATAAATAAATAATTTATATATATATATATATATATATATATATGTGTGTGTGTGTGTGTGTGTGTGTGTGTGTGTGTGTGTGTGATGCCTTTGCAGTGAGAAAAGGAAGAAGTTAGGCAAGGATGTCAGCTGCTATGGAATGCACTTTATAAGAAAGTATAGGCTGAATTAATTAGTACCTGTGCAGGCAAATTAGTGTGTTCCCTGAACAGTGAAGCTATTTTAGCCTACAGAAGCTGCCTTGAGGCTACTTCTTTTGCTTTAATTGTTGGCAAAAGGTGTCTTGCTCTCTTAATTGAAACAATTTTCACAGGGAAGTGCTGCATACTTATAAAATGCACGTGATAGCTAAGGCAACATATAAAGCTTTATATTGATACCTGGTAAAGCCTTAGCCATGACCGTGCTGTGTACTATATGGCAGCACCACGCTCACGCATTTAGATGCAGGGTGTCTATAGTAAGCAACCGGGAATTCTCAGGTAATTTGAATAGTCTGGAAATACCCAGGGAAAACTCAGGGAATTTGTGCTTCTATCAGGGAAAATTAGCTGCAACTTTATAGAAAAGGAACGAAAGTCGTGTTAATGCTGGCTTGAGAACAGAGAAATCGCGACGAATCGTCATTGATGCCGTGTCATCGGCACGAGGTATTGCCAGAGTAGTTCACGCCCGATTTTTCGGACATGCCCGATAATTCGCACGGCTTTGCGGCACCACCGCGTACTCCATATAGACAATGTATATTGCCCTGACTGCAGGTCTGAAATGGCATTAATCAAAGCCACCACGGCCGCCATTTTGATTATCTCGCTGCCTCGAACCTGCACACTCGCACGCAGATCCGCTGGCAGCCGTCGCCACCACCACGGCAACGTTAGGCCTAGCTGCTTCTATGTTCGCTATTAAGCTTCTTGTCGTGCGGTGCCGTGTTTTTCATTGAAAGAATTTGCCGATGTCAGCAATGGCACCGACTCCGCCTTTGTAATCCTCGTGATTGGCTTCGAAGCTCGCAGAGCACAGCGCGTTGCGTAATGCTAGGCTCCGAAAGTTAGCTTAGCCTCAGTACAGCAGTGTTACGCGGTGAAGCATAACAAGCGTGGGAAGGGGCAATTGTCACGGGACCCAGTATGTATTCCTTAATTATGCACGCGTGCACCCCCGTCCCCTGTCACAGTACGAGCACCGATATGCCTAATAGGTGTACTGGCAGGCCTTAATAGCTTTTTTGGACGTGCTTGTGGCAATTTTAGCCCTTAAGGGCAGTTAAAGACTTATTCATCAGATCTTTCGGATGTTTTTGCGGCACCAGGGAGTCCGAAAAATCGGACGTTGACTGCACAACTGACCAAGAGGAGGCTTCAAGTAACCCGTGGCGTGAACGCGTGGCGGAGGGAGGATGAGAACAGAAAGGGCCGACGCGCTGAGGAATTAACGAGAAAGGAAGCGTGCCGCCGCCTGCTTGAGCTCAAAAAGAAACGAAGTGCTGGCTGACGCCGAGATGCAGATGTCCCTCATCCAAACCCAAATAAACTTTTTAAAGCAGTGAAACCCAGCACTGAGATGTTGTGCACGGGCTGAGAGTATGTCAGGACAGTTGAGGTTGACTTCCCAGCTGCTGAGAGAGAATCTTAGTTGTGACAAAGTTCAGGCCTCATACCGATGAGCTTGCTATCAGTTGATAGAAATAGCTCATATGAAAAAATATTTACTTATCTATGCACCTCTTTTTCATTCGTATTTGAAGATGTTCGACTCAATTTGGAATGGGTTTTACAATTTTTTTCGCTGTGTATTTTACTAACACCTTCCTTCTGTTTTCTTTTCAAATAAAATAGATATTACTCCTTACTATTCAAACTGGATTAAGTCATTTTTTTGTTTCAACATGCTTACTAGAGAGGGACAGCATCGGGCAACATGGTGTCAGCCTGTCTTGACATAAAACAAAGTTCTGGCTCATTCAGGGAATTTTACAAAAGGTGCTCAGGGAAAACCTGGAAAACTCAGGGAATTTGGAAATGTCAACTAGGTAGACACCCTGGGATGTCTTTTACAGCTAAGCATGCAGGGATGCAGCCACTTTTTTCTTTCTTTGAAAATCTTGGCCACAAACCTGTCTCATGTACTGATGATGTTTAAATTGTGTCAGTGCTCATTGTCTCCATGCTACTTAATCTGAAAACTAAGACATGAGCTCCATGTGCCAGGTGTCATGTGTGGTGCCTCAGCACTGAAGAAGGGAAACTCAGGGCTGCCTTAATCATCACCCAAAATCTCTTGCATATTCTTCCAGTAAACTACTCGAACCTTAGGTTATCTTCACATACTTCTCCATAGCTTTCGACAGATGACATTCCCTCTCCTGTACAGCATGGTTTGAGGAAAGGCCTTTTGGCTATCACACAACTAGCCACAGAACTTCACAGCTTTGAAAAGTTGTTAATAAATCAAGGTTATTATGTCAGATGTTTAATAGTACAAGGGCCTGGAATGACTAAAGAGTGCCATGAATGTTGCACGATACATTCAGTAATTAAAAATGGATTGCTATAAATAATAAATATTGGCTGTATACAGGCCTAAAATCACTAGCTGTATAGGAGCGTGAAATATATATACTGCTAAAATTAAAAGCATATAAGTGATGTTTGTGCTTGCTAAAATGCATGAGGAGTTGAGAAGATAAAGCATTTGGACTGGTAGAAATCCAGGGAAAACGGGGAAGGAGGGAGATGGAAATTCAAGATGATGTGCAAAACGAGAATAAGGTGAAAGCAGGAGCCAACGTTTCGACAAGTGGACTTGTCTTCTTCAAGGTGACATATGCTTTCCTCGCCACAGTATATTGTCACGTAGAGTGACGTATGAGGAACACAGTAGCAATACTGTGAAAGACGAAACTAACTTTTATTGGGCGAACCTGTGCCAACAAAAACAGGCTACACTTAAAGAACGGCGACAACCGCAAACACAGTCGGCGACTGTCGAAATCTGATCAGCGGGTCAAGCGCCTCGGCTTTTATACATCAGTCGTCGAATGTTCCAGAGTAATCGCTGGGATCCACGTGCATTCCACAAAGTTCTACATTATTTGCGTCGCGCACACATGCAATCAGATTACACAAGGTTTGGTCACAGACAGCGGATGGAAGCATTGATAACATTCCAGAAACTTCTGATACATGCAGGCACGTCCTGCACTGTGCGATAACATTTCTTAGACGTTAAAAGTGCTCACCCGTAAAAGATAAACCAGTTCATGTGTCAATATATAGGTGGAGTTCTTCTAAAGGGGAGAGGGCGTAAGAAGGGTGGGTGCGGCAACATGCTCGGCAACGGCTTCCCAACGCCGTCGCCGAGCATTTCAACCAACCAGGTCATAACTTTGATGAACTTAAACTCTACATCTTACAGTTGAATTTCCATTCTCAATGAGAAAGAAAATACAGAGAATCACACCTTGTCCATAAGTTCAAGACATTGCCACCAATAGGCATAAACGTTTCAAAGGGAGCTTTAGAATCTATTCGATGTGCTAAATAGCAAGCTATAGGCAACAACACTTAGTTTGGTTTCTTAGCGTATTTGACTTTTGTTTTCTTCTTCTTGTTTCCGTTTTTTCATCTTTTATTTATTTATTATATTTCAGCATTTCCTTTCCTTTACCCTCACCCTTTTTTTTCTCACGAGTACCTGTTTCTACCGCTCCTTTTACTACGATACGATAGCCCACGACCACGATAGCCCACGACCACTAGCAAAACAGGTAATAGAGGGCTGCTGTGCATGTCGTTGACACGCTGGCTGACACACGGGCGTTGACACGGGATTGACAGATGGCCGTGTCTCTGGCCTTGTGCACAGCACTCCTTTATTCTCAATTCAACACCCTCGCCGCTAACACACCTTCGCTCGTTGCCGCACCCACCCTCCTTACGTCCTCTCCCCTTTAGAAGAACACCACCTATATATATATACTGTGGCGAGGAAAGAATATGTCGCCTTGAAGAAGACAAGTACACTTGTGGAAACGTTGGCTCCTGCTTTCACCTTGTTCTCGTTTGGCCCATCGTCTTGGACTGGTAGAGTTTTTACCAAGCACTCTGGACCTTGTCGCTGCCCTTACACACAATGGTTTGGAAGCCGGTACTCTGTGCACTGCACCATTGCAGCTTAAGTCTCCAAGTGGAGGCAATGCTATGATTTAAGACTTTGAAGACACTATATAATTAGCATACCTATATCACTGAGAAAGTACCTGACAGTTTTGTTATTGAAAAGTAGATTGTTGCTGAGGAAAAGGGCTGTGTTGAAACGTACACAGGTGCACTTTATATCCCACTTCCTGTCACAGCCTATGCAAGGCTGACAGTATTTGTCAACTAAATAAATATAAATAAATATATAATGTCTTAATGGAATATTAAATTGTTATGCTGTTTTGTGGATAGACCTGTTTTATGGATAGTCTACCTGTTTTCCATAAAGACTTGGAGAACAGGTAGACCCTCCACACTTGTTGCATGTTGATGGCTCACTGCTCATCAGAAGGTAAGAATGTGTACATGCCGCTCATTTTTAACCTCCGCATTCCAAATTCCAGTCACCTTACTTGTCTTTTCATTGGGATTGGGCTGCACTAAGCGTATAAAGGTAAAAACAAAAAAGCACAATCTGGTTGCCAAACAAAACATACGTCCAAGTGTGTATGCTGCTAACTAGACGTGGTATACCTGATCCCGTTATCTTGTGACAAGTTGTAACACAAGAATGCAGAAGCGCCACCGTCCCTTCTCTTTGTCTCAACCACCTTACCATTTGGCCAGTCACTGTCACTCATGTGGCTTTAACCACATGCTCAATCACACACTTATACTTTCCTGTCATCGTAACAAATTATAGGGTGAAATAATTGAAGCATTTTATATCAACAGATTACAAGAAAAATGTATTATCCACGCTTATTCTGCGATGGATCTACAGTTGGGTGAATTGGTACTGGTTGAACATCTTGAAGGGGCAGCGCAAGATGATGAAGACAGAAGGCAGAAACACACAGGGCAGCGCTGAACTCACAACTAACTTTATTCGAAGGCATACACAAACTTATGTACTACAACGCATAGCCACGTGCTCTCCCATCGATGGCATCATTATCAGTGCGCAGGCAAAAATGTAAAATCCTGTAATCTAATGCTACACTATGAAGTGGCTTAAAAATTCACAGTCATACAAATTTAACGATGGCATGCTTACACAATGCGACCATTTTTTCCTGGTATGGTAGGCCTCACTAATCTCCCTCATAGTCTGATTTTTATGCACGAAAAGTATTGTGGTGTTTTCATCCATTGGGAGTGCACCCATGCTCAGATTGGAGCACTGCACAGGCCCGGGCCGACCCGAAAGCCCGGGCCAGGCCGTCCTAAGCATTTACTGGCCGTACCAGGCTGGGCCCGAGCTTGACAGCACGGGCCTGGGCCGGGCCGGGGCCCGCTCATTAAAAGGCCTAAGTCAGGCCTTCGAGCACATGCAAACATTATGCATTGCATGGTCTAAGGTATTTTGTGCCAAGCTGTAGTGACACGTGCAAAGAGCTGGCTCTCAGTATACCTTAGTAAAGAAAAGCGAAAGACAGATAAAGTTGTGTTTTCTTTTCCCCAAAAACGAACATTGCTTCTGCATGAGGAAAAATAAATTACACAGTAAACCGCTCTTCAAACAATTTCCATGTTACCGCTTTTGCGATTACACTGTTACCACTCTCTATGTATTACATTATTTTAGCGCTACTGTGAAGGTTATCTATTTCTACTGGTGCACTTATTTTATGCTGCATGCTCATGAATATATATATATATATATATATATATATATATATATACAGTGAAGTAGACGCGCATATGAAGCGGTTTATTGAAGTTTCGGCCGGGGGCCTTCATCAGAATACATTGCATGTATTGACCATGCAATGTATTCTGATGAAGGCCGGACCCTGGCCGAAACGTCAATAAACCGCTTCATAAGCGCGTCTTTTTCTCTGTGAATATTTACCCGGTTTGAGGAAGTGCCGGCCACCGAGAGCGTGGCGTTAGGACCACGGAGGCTGCCCAGACCCTCTCTCTCTCCACCTTGTTTTGTTCTTAGGCACTGTCTGGGGAATCTGTGGACTGAGGGGTGTTATTTAAGCAGCTTGCAGCTGTTCTGTTGGTCTTTCTCCTGATAACAATGACAACATGTAGACATTGTATAAAGAATTCTTCACTGAGAAAGCTCTCCTCGTCTCTGACTCTGCATGAAGTGGGGTCCAGACCTCCTGCCAGCCACACATACCTCGACGCATGCAACAATGGATCTCCCATCACTGAAGTGGTGTACTGTGCGTCACCTGCTTGTCGAGATCTGATTCATGCACGAGAAGAGGAGCCGCAATTCGCTGCTGATCGATCGGGATGACATCGCTGAACGGCGGAATCGCTACCTTCGTGACGTGGAGCGCTTTGGGCAGGAGGCCGAAAGATCTTTTTCCTGGACGAGACATGGGTGACAGCGGTACACACTGGGTCGATCATGTGGACAGACATCGTGGTGCAGATGCGCGGACACCCATACACTCGAGCAAACGGCCTGTCGACGGGTCTAAAACAACCTTCTGGAAAAGGCCAGCGCCTGATTGTGACGCACAGTGGCAGTGAGGATGGCTTCGTCGACGGCTGCTTAGATATATTCCGAGGCCAAAAAACAAGCCACTACCACGAAGAAATGGACGGCAATCACTTCGAGGGATAGTTTAATGACGTTCTGCAGAAGTTGCCTGCTGGTAGCGTCATTGTTTTGGGCAATGCACCTTACCATTCCCGGCGAGAAGAGAAATTGCCGACAACAGCTTGGAAGAAGGAAAAAATACAGGAGTGACTCAAAAGCAAGAACATCACCTACAGTGAAAGGGTGGTTAAAAAGCAGCTGCTTGAGTTGGTAGCATCTGTAAAGCCACGCTTTCTGAGCTACATCGGAGACAATGCAGCTGAAAGGGCCGGTTGCATTGTACTCAGGCTCCCACCAAAGGTAAAAAATGGCATAGCTGAGGACAACAGAGGCATCAAGCTGTCCACGGTCAAAGATGTCCTGAGGGAAAAAATCAAGCAAGTAACGGCGGAAGACTGGAGGAAGAAACTTCACCATGTGATGGACCTGGAGGCAAAGTTCAGGCTTGATACGTCTGGAAGTGACCGCATCCAACCCATCATCGTCCAACTGGGTGAAGATGACAGTGAAGAAAGCGACTCCGACTGCGAGCTGTCTGGCATTGAGCCACTCGATGAAGCATAACAGATTCTTATTAATGAAAGAACAGCCCTTATTAGGGCTACCAAAATATTGCCGGTGGGTTCGCAGCAGCCAAGCATTCTGCCGTGACCTCTCAAATAAATAAGCAGTTCATTTGGTGACATATTCCTTTTAATGGAAGCCCAATTCTGAAAAAGCAACGTCCTGCACAGATCGTGCTCAATATAAGTATTGGCATGGAAACGTGCTGAAATGCTGGAAAATCTGAATGCAAATACAGTTGTTAACCCTGAATAACTATGTGGGGCCCAAAATCCTCATTTGGGCAGCCACTGTCCAGCTTCACACGAAAAAGCAGTAGTCAACATGAAAGTGACAGCCACATCAACTGCACGCAAAGCACATTGTGCTTTGCGTGCAGTTGGGCTGCCCCTACTGTTATTTCCAGCCCATTGAGATGAATAACGCCAATGTCAGAAGGCCCAAAATACTCTATTGGGCAGCCACCTACGAGCATGATGGGCCCTGTGATGAGATAACAGTCGTCGGGGCATGCTTGAAAGGCACCTTTAGCATCTGCACTTCAAAGCGCAGCCACGTCGTAGACATTGTAGGTGAAACAGCAGCAGTCAACGCGAAATTGACCGCCACTTTTCGCAGTTTGCATGCAAAAGCACATTCATGTGGTCGCATTCTTTATTTTGGTTATATGGCTCAGGCAAATAATATGGACAAGAGAACAATTACCAAACATCATTAGCTTAGTGAGGACCAAAATACTCAGTCGGGTAGCTATTAATAGCAGTAGTCGAGGGCACGCTTGAAGGGCACAATTTGCAGTCTGCACATCAAATCACACTCATGCCGCAGCCATTGTTGTATTTGTTTATCTGGCCGGGCAAGTAACACCAATGTTAGCACAATTATTCACCCTAAATAGCTCTACTAGCATTGTTTCTACTAAAAAATGCTGAGTGAAGTCGAATGTGTTTTATTGAGGCAATTATTTAATTCGCAAGCCATCGGCATAGGGATCGACGGCCAGGTTCAGACAAGGACATTTGTGAAGTAATAAATGGTGAAAGTTGCAAAAGCTCTCAGTGCACTGCTCTGCCGGGCTCCATTCACTGAAAAATGTCTTTGCAACGACGAAAGCATCAGACAGGAAATGATACCCCACTGCACAATGTTATTCATGTTGAATATTTTTACCATAATATGTGGTGGGCAGCGAAACCGTCTGTTTACTAAGACTGAATGCAGGAATTATGCAACAGTATAGAAAGGTGTTGTTTTGCAATATGCAGCCTTTCATGTGCACTTCTGGCGAGCTGCCACATGCACTGATGCATAAACATGAACAGAGGTAAGAGGCAAGGTTACTGTGCAACCCACATGATGCTTTTAAGAAAATGTATCTCTAGACCTTTCTGTTTTCATAGGCGATCAAAATTTGTTTTGAGCAAGTTGGTTAATCACATTGCAGCAACAACACAAGAAGCAAGGACAGAAAACACAGCGAGTAGGCAGATTGAGAAGACGAGGTAGACCAGTGAGACAGGTTTTAATCAGATGGAAGAGGGCAGCCCTGCAGTGTACAGGAGTTAGTGCTTCGAATGAGATTGGTTAATGAAAATGTGTAAAGACTTTGCTAAAAAAAACTAGCAAAAACAAATGCTAATATAAAATAAACGGACAGAAATAAGAGTAAGCGCAAACACGCATGGTAGCAGGCACGCATTCACACACAAACGCGAAAACTAAGAAAAACTCAAATATAAAGAAATGTGGGGGAAAAAAATGACAAACGCAAGAAAACATACACACATTTACGAACAGACGCGGGTAGAGGTATTATAGGAGTGGGTTCACAAGCTGCTGTGCCTACCGTCTTGTATGTTTTTTTTCACCGCTCTCTTAACACTGTCTTGGTAATTTTTAATGGCAACATATCACGAGAATCGGAAAGCAGCGTGAAGCTATGTTGTGGGAAACCATATCGAGCGCTGGCAACACAACTTATGCATGACTGTGCCACAGCGCGCATTCTACAGCTTGCGCGCGCGGTGAGCACTGGTGGAAAGCAATCAATCGACGGTGCTACGCAATGTTCGAACACCACCGTTAGACGCTCGGCTATCTCACTGCTGACAATGATCGTTCACGCTAAGTTGATGGTGAGAAATCTTTGCGTTGGAGGCTTCTTTTGCAAATATTTTCTGTTGAGACGCTCGCAAGTCTTTTTCATGCGCGCACGCTTTTCTAATTTCTCCTGAGAATGGTTTTGCTCCATCGCTTCACCCCGTCTGACGAGAAACGCAGGGACACTACACGAACGCACATGCCACTGACAGTAGGCACCAGACTTTGGGAAACTTTTCTCATCGTAACTCATAATTTCATGAAGTACAAGTCCTGAAAAGGAACGACGATAGGTTAACTCAGGAGATCCTTGAGGCATTCGAGATAAGTAAAACAGGAGCGTAATGTGTAAGCACACCATCAGTGGCCTTGACAAGAAAGGAAGTCACCTTTTTGAGACAGCCTCAGGTGTATAAGAGAAGAGATATGGCGATGAAATCAATAATAGTGGGAATTTCAATCAAGAAATCAGTTGACAGTGCAGCTGCGTACTCGTCTAGTCGTTCCTTCTGTGTCCATGTTCCTTAAGTTCTGTTGCTACAATCCTCGAAGAATAACCAAGTAGCCCAGTTAAACACCCTTTTGTCAATATATGATATTGCGTTGCCTGCTGGAGCATGTAGTGTGTATGTAAGTGTTGAAACCATTATTTTAAGCTGTTGATATTGCATAAGGATGTGTGAATATTTGCAACTTTGTAATTATGCATGGAATAGTGCCCTATTCGATTCGGTGGTCACTTTTTGTAAATGCGAATATCTTTTTCATACATTTCAGGTATTTCAAAATGCCAACTGCACCCACATAAACACTGAATTGCAGAAAAGTACGGTAAATTTTCACCATGACAGGCGTGGTATAGCCATAAAACATGAGAACTTGCGTAGAGGAGCAGGCTAGGTCACTCAGGCAGCCACACTTTACAGGCTCTACAGGGATCATTTGCATCCTCTGAAGAGCCGTGTGCATGCGAATAAAGTACTTGTTTGCTCATATGCTCAATTTGTGTTTTTCAAATACAATACTTAGTAAGGTACTATACTATTACAGAAACTTGCTAACTTCAAAAATAGAGGGATATAAACATCAGTTTATGCTAATAGTGATAATGGCTATTCACTTTTAGAAAAGTATTCGATTCAATTTGCTTCTGGCACTATACTATTCGGTCCTGAAAATCCTTATTTGCTCACCTCTAATATTGCATCTTTTTTGTGCTGTCTTTCACATGTGCATTGCAAACAAGACTCACATAAATGTGCACTCAGAGCATATTACATATAATTAATGAAAATTTCCCAGTGGGCTAGTTGGTTCGACATAACACTGTTGCGCAAAGTGACGAAGGGACAAGACTTAAGAGAGAAAAACAATGCACGACACCCGAGTGCAAACTAACAACTGTTTTATTTTTCGGAAAATGGGACCTTCATGTAGCCCACTCGCATGTTCAGGGATGTTCTTCCCAGTCTAACCACGCCATCTATTGTCATTCATTAAGCTAATCTCTTTGCTGAGTGATATAGATGGCACATGGGGTCATCTTGACGTTGTGGGCTTCCATGACT